>NC_080672.1:154965591-155644476 GCF_030247195.1 Topomyia yanbarensis
TATATATATATATATATATATATATATATATATATATATATATGTATATGTATTTGAATTTGCATAAAAAAAAGTCCAACTGACAATTTGTCTTAATGAACTATACTAAACTAAGGTAAACTATACATAATTAAAATAGTGACAATACACGACGTCGAAACTGCGAAGAGTTCATGACGAAGTCAAAAATTTCAGCAAACTCGTTGAAGCGACGACTCATTGCTAAAATTGGACTATTGGTAGCGTAGTTAGTGCTGCGCATTTCAGAATGCAGCAGGGCTCGAGGGCGAAGAGAACGAGTAGGCGCGTAGAGGTTGATTTGCGCTAGTGGCTCCGGATCATCATATTCAGCCAGCAGAATCTTTGACACCAAGGCAACTTGCGCTGCATATCTCCAGCGTGTTAAAGTATTAAGTCCTTAAAGACGACAACGGTCCTCGTATATATATATATATATATATATATATATATATATATATATATATATATATATATATATATATATATATATATATATATATATATATATATATATATATATATATATATATATATATATATATATATATATATATATATATATATATATATATATATATATATATATATATATATATATATATATATATATATATATATATATATAGATATAAGCAACCGTTCCTGGTTGCCATTCGACCATAGCGCTTATAAGACAGCGCATTACTCCTGTACCACCGAAACGCTTTCGAACGAATCTTGCGTTTGTCGTAAACAAGAATAAGGGTGAATATTCTTTAAATCCAGCTACCAGTAGGTACCATGTTCTGCCGGTTGCCCGCCATTCGGATATACAGATCGCGCAATTCTTCTCCCGATCTTCCATCTTTGAGCCCTATCGACAACAACAGCTCCTCCATCGTTATCAGCAATCGCTACCCATGTCTGAGCTAGACCAGTGTTCCACAATCACACGAGGGGAGGGAGAGCATGAAATAACCTCTCCCAAGGAGTCGGTTGTGCGGAGTGTTATTTGAGCGCATCCATATAAAGAGTAGCGTCCAACCAATCGCAAATCCGAGTTCATATCCCGACTTCAACATCTGTTGTATCAATATATATATCACCAAAAACCGTTCAGCTGTGCCAATCAGAACTATATGACTTACTTGAACCTAATACCTAGTGACTTTAACGCGCATCATCTTGCCAGGGGTTCCATAAAACGAACACGCTCGGTCGCTTTATCGCTGAGGAAACTTTGGCCAAACAACTGATTATTTTGAAATACGGATCGCACACTCGGATTGATCCAGCAACTGAATCCACTTCACCAATAGACCTTTCGAGATGCGCCGTGACACTAGCAGTCAGTTTTATTTGTAGAATATTCCCAGATACCCACAATAACGATCACTTTCTGATCAGTCTCCCCATCTGGACCCTCTCAGGCTACAAGCAAACAGAGAAGATGCCTCTATAACCAAGTAGACTAGACAACATATGAACGGTTGACGGCTGCGAGCGTCACACCAGACGACGAAATCAAAATAGATAAGTTCGTGGAGCGGCTATTGTTTGTAGCAACAATTAACATACCTCGAACATACAGCCGAATCGGTCCCAAATCTGTACCATGGTTGTATCCGGAAGTGGAAATGGTGGGAAAGTATCTACAAATCAGACTACGGTAGAAATGTGGCAGACAGTAAATGCTCTGAAGGGTAAGCGATGGTACCACACGACTGAAATCAAACGATCTGATGGTTATACAGACAAAGTAAAAGAAGTAACAGAAGAGCTGGCTAGGCATTGTATCGGGAGATCGACGACATCTAGCTAGTTCTCATCGTTTCAAATAGTGAAGGAGAAAGCCGACTGAGCTCCCACGGATATTCTACCAGACACTGAAAAGGTTTATAACTTGGACATCACTTTCAACGAGCTTCTATGGGTTCTCGATAAAGGACGCAGCGTGCGTAGGGTATCTGATGCTACACACCTAGAAAAAATAGTGTAAATTTACGTCTCCTGACCCTGACATATACGAGCATCAAAAATGACTTAGTTTTGCGTTTGATTTTAATTTTACATGACGTTTAATTTCGTAAATCATGTAATTTTACTCCACATACAGTGTTTGTTCTGAATGGTAGGAAGTGTGATTTTATGTTATTGCGCATGTACTGTATATGTTTCATGTAAAATTCAACGGAGCACGGTAATGTTCCGTCATTTCGTAAATTACGGTTTGTTGAATTGTGTCTTTAAAGTAGTTCCAAAAATCGTCACTGTGCTCGTGTACGCGGACGACATCTTACTCGTACAATCCGTATACCGTACTCTGAAAGTTACGTTGAAAGCATCGTAAACGTGGGCAAAACGTGTTGGATTCCGAATTTCAGCAGCAAAATCTAGCGTCTTCTATGATACGCCGGGAGCTCAACAATAATATTTTCATTAAGGCTAATGACTAACGAGGTTAAAGCCCCCATAAACAATACAATATAATTCAATATTTGCATTGACCGGGTAGCAATATCAAAATCAAAACAGATGAAGATAGCTGGTGAAACCCTCGATCGGACACTGACGTTCAAACAACACTGCAAGCTGGTTAAATCTACCTGCGACTCAATGTTACGAATTATGAAATTGATCGGTGCTAGAATTCCTTCTTCTCTTCAGCATCGTACTCGTTAGTCGATACGATCCCACAAACACTCCAATATATATCCGGATATAACCAGATGATCCGATTTGCGTCAGGTACGTATGTCACCTGTCACCTCATGATCTTCTAAGTGGTTTGTGCTACAACTCGCATCATGGAGTCAAAAAAATATCTTCCAGTTGTGCAACGAGCTTCCGATAATCTTATGAAGGTAGCTGGTATGCAACTTCCAAGCATTGGGATACAACTTGGTAACGGTATGTGGCACGTACCCAACTCACGTGATGTATGGGATTTAAAAAGGCAAGTGAAAGCAGGAGATCCCACCACAGTAGTAAGACCCGTTGTACAGGAATTGCTGGCAAATCGATTCCCCCGTGCCATGGTTATCTATACCAACGAATCCAAGTGCCACACTACCGTTAAAGCAAGGATATTCAGTGAAAACTGGTAATAATTGATAGGACTTCTTTCACACTGTAGTGTTATCTTTACTGATTCCTATCCGATTAAAGCGGCGCTAAATAGTAGTTTGTCAAACGAATTCCTTCTACTGTCTGACTCGATAAGTTGTCTCTCGGCCAACCACGCCTCTAAATATCGCCTTTCGAAGAAAGTTACAATAAAATCGATCAACTATGCGCTTTATCAACTCTGGGAAACTAGATGGATGCAATTGACAAACGTTAAACTAAAACACGGTGTGTCAGAAATCTTTATTAACAGACAAAATGACTATCTATTCGGCATTCGGCAGTCTTAAGACCTAGTCCAAGCACCTTTTAATTGAATTTCATAATGAACCATCGTGAGAATCGAAAGGTTGAAAACAGGTTTAAGAAAATGATTACAAATAATCGTAGTAAGCGAAGAAACCGAAATATAAAATATACGTAAAAAGAATTGTAACTTAAATTCTCTCGGGAAAGAGTGTATGAGCCTGCCTAGTCCTAGTTTTCCGTTTTAAGTTTATAACTGATTCGCTTTAGAATACCTATCCATTAGAGTGGCTCGAAAATGACATTTTTCAGCACAGCACTTTTTGTGTTCCTTTTGTGGTCCCAAATGCCTGTGAAAAGTTTGGGAGCGGTCGGTTGCTTCCCGGGTTTGCGCATTGCGTTTAAAGTTTGTATGGGATTTTATGTGGGGAAATCAATTATTTTGCATTTACGTTAATAAAGATCGCTATTTCACTCAATATGAAAAACCAGGTTTATAAAACTATAATTCAAACCTTGGTTAACAACTTTGTCGAAACCGCTAACTAGCTTCACGAGTTTTCAAAAAATAGTTATAACGATTTTAAAACTTATGGTTCAATCCAAATGCAGAAATTAATTATTTCTTCCAACACTGTCAGTACACCACGACACCGATACTTTAAACTTGAACAAATGAGAATATATTCATCGCAGAGACTTGGTACCTTTGAATGAAATGTTCAGAATGAATTGCTGAATAACACAGACGTAGTCAGAAAATGAAAAGAAGAGGGAGGGGGAGGCTTGTGTACTCCCTAGTTCCCTTTTTAGATGGTTTAGTATAACATATTTAATATACTATTTAAGGGCTCTACTGTTATCTCATTTAAAATGGTACAACGGTTTATAAGTTTTACATATTTTAAAACCCTATTTCTTAGCCGTTCAGAGTCAGAATTTAAAAAAAAAATGCATATCCTTAGATTCCTTGAAGTCTCGGAATTGTTTCTATTGAAGTTTTCGTTTGAGAATCTAGGAACGAAACCAGGATAGTTACTTCAAACAAGCGTTTTTTGATGAAATTGAGTTAGGTTCACGCAAAACAGAGGTGATCTTGGTGGACCAGCAATACACTTCAGGTTAGAACCCAACGCGATTTCCAGACCTGAGTTAGTTTTTGCATCAAGCAAAAATAACATAAATTTGTAGGTGTGAATCCTGATTGTAGTATGATTCATATTTGGGTCTATCAAAATATTAAGAAAGTTCAGTCGTTGACTTTTACAAGGACGTAATGATTCTTTGTCTTATACAAAACAATCTTAAAAGGGACTGGGGAGTACACAAGACCCCCCCACCCCCGCTTCTTTTCATTTTCTGACTACGTCTATTTTATTCAGCAATTCATTCTGAACATTTCATTCAAAGATACCAAGTCTCTGCGATGAATATATTCTCATTTATCTAAGTTTTTAATGTCGATGTCGGTGGTGCACCGGCAGTGTTGGAAAAACTAATCAATTTCTGCATTTGGATTTTACCATAAGTTTTAAAATCGTTATAACTATTTTTTTAAAACTCGTAGCTAGTTACGGTCTTCGACAAAGTTGTTAACCAAGGTTTGAATTATAGTTTTATATAGCTGGTTTTTCATTATCAGTGAAATAGGGATCTTTATTAATTAACATGCAAAATAATTGATTTCCCCATATAAAATCCCATGCAAACTTTGAACGCAATGCGCAAACCCGGGAAGCAACCAAGCGCTACCAAATTTTGCACAGGCATTTGAAACCACAAAAAGAACTCAAAAAGTGCTGTGCCCGCTAGTTTAAATCATTTTGAAGTTTTCCCATACAACCGCGAGCCACTCTACTATCCATCTCTTCATAACTTTCTCTTTGTCTTAAATTTGCCAAAAATTGTTGGCTATTCGACACAAAATTCAAAGTTTACATTTATTTATACTTTCTGGGAAATTCTAGCCTTTTTACTCGTCTGATGTATGGGATGAATTGGTATTTGAATATTTTTAGTAAATGTGAAACTGTAATTTCTGTGTATCCTAAGTTACTCATTATTAAATTGTTGACAGTTAAGTACTTCTTCAAATCTCACTAACCCAACAACGAAGTCAACTCCCTGGTGGAGCATTATGATTACCGTTTGGATAGCGCCACCGACAAACGACGACAGCGCTCTATCTCGTTTCTCTCACGTTAGAAATTGATCTAGCTAACATGCATGTGCGTCTCGGTTGCAATCCAAATCAAACGCCTCGCATTTTGACTCCATCGTCACTAGTTTTGCGGACCTAGCTGGCGTGTCTCTTGTCTCGTCGCTCACGTGCGCTGTTACCACATATCTATCTTTGTATCTATGACAAGCAATTCTACACCCATGATTGTTGTTCAAAACGCCAGCGCCTACGTTCCAAATGTGCTGATGCTATTTGCACGGCTGAGTCAGCGTCTTCCTAGCTGATGATGATTGGGAAACAGCACTCGGGATCTCTGGTTGTCATTTTTCTGGTTATATCCTAGGGATATCTTAAAATCTTTTCTACACATTTTATAGCGGACACAATACATTTTGATGCATCCATGAAATTTTAGAAATTTTAAATTCATATTTTACATCTCCATCAGAACCTAGAATTCAGAGTGTCTGCCGATTTAGTCTTAGAGATTGGAGTGCACTCTCCAGCCATATCATGAAGGAATGTATCAAACAGGATATCAAATAAATGCTGCTTCGCAAGAGAAGCTGTTGTTGTTTACCGAGAAAGGAGTACTAAACCTTGATGAGGAATTAATGTCTTCTTGACAATGTTATTAAAACAATTAGAACTTGGTTGTCTGCAGAAACATGCTGCGCTGTGTCACTTTAATCCACTACACGACGGCTTTCTCACCATGAGGTGGAAAATCAATACAAAAGCCGCTAGCCAGACAATAAATTTTCCTTCACGTAATGGCTCCAGTAAGAACTGTTCATGCATCATTTATGACATTACTTAAGACACCCCATGCAGAAAAGATATAGGAACCGTACCGTTTTGGTGAGGGGAGGGGGAGTGGAACTTATGTGTACATAAACATTCCCCCAACAACTTGAGGCCTTTAATTATTATCGTCTAGCCAGAACTACCCCAATCTTAGTTATTTGGCCGAGGATAGATCGCAATTGAGGCAAGCATTATTTTTGCGGTCGTAAGGCACTCAAAGGAACACTAACAACAGCGGACTACTGAAACGTTCTTCCGTTTCTAATTCACATTTCACCAGCCTGGCGCCTATCGCTGTGGGGTATGTCGGAATGGCGCCTTCATTTCTAGGAAATGTTCCAGTTAATTTTCTTATGAAAATTGATGTGAAATCCGCACACGTTATTGTATTGGTTTTCAAAAGTGCAAGCGATGGAAAATTCGTAATCTAATGACAAAACCATGATTCTGTTAAATAATTTTAACTAAAACACTAGAAATTTACCTGTTTTTTGTACTCTAACTGAAGCAAAATTCAAGCATCGCTTTAAACCGATTATTCACCGGCGGTCATGAGTTTGGTCGATAACTTCAAGCGGCTTTTCCCATTCTTTTACCTGATTAAGAAAGTTTTCTCCTCGGAGGCTCTTGATCGATCAAATAAGGCACACATACTTTACCTACCAAACACACATACAAATACATAGTAAACAAGCAAAAAAATGTAGCCTCGTTTGGTGCCTTGTTCTCTACCATTTTTATGTGCTGCATGGCCGCGTTCTGCCATCTCGTGACAGTTACAATCACCAGAGTCTTTCCGTCAGCTACCAGTTACACCGCAATCACCAAAACATCTACTGCAGGCCGTCACTGAATCACTTAAAGTTCTAGAAATTAAATAAGAACTTTATTTCCTCATAGAACAGTAAAATTTATTAACCTACTATTTTGGCCTTTTTACGATTTTCTCGTTCCCGACCAAAACGCAAAGGTTGACAGTGGTTTTGTCCTACTTACTGAACCGGTGTTCTTTCCCTATCTTTTCGATTCAGCGATACTTTGATTTTTCACCAATCGAAACCGGATCAATTCATGGGACTTCGGACTCATTACTTTGTTTGCGACGGTTCCCCGGGAATCACTACTTTCTGTCGCTGCTGATGTCAATAAAATTTATATCAGTTGCCAAACAACAATGATATTTAACCATGATGTAAAAATTTGGATAGCCGAAAATAAAGCAAATGACGTTCAACTGGGGTCGATGCGTGATGGAATTTATTATCCGCGGTACCGCTTCATGATGACACGCACCGTTTCGCCCCGTAATGGCGATTCGGGGAGGTAGGGGTTTATTCAACCGGCTTTATGGGTTTTAATATATTATTTAAAGCCGGCGAAAGGCATTTATCACGCGCGTTGAAAGATTAGCTATGTAATACCGATGGGTCTCTTTGTTTCGGGATGATGAACGTTTTAATGGATAGCTTTAATTTACTAGTTTGCGCGCAGTAGATCGGTTGTGTCTAGTTTGTTCATTTGATTTATTTAATTGGGCTGAACAGGATTGCTATATTTATTCCGTATATGCTCTACAAAAATAATAATAGTTGGACGAAGGAAAAAAAATTAAGGCGACTGAAGATTAACTATAGGTACGTATATTGATTTCTAAGCATTCAAATTTTTGTTGTGTTTTTGAGCTATACATTTAATTTTTTTGATGAAGTTCCAGAATAAACAATTGCTCTTGAGTTATAATTCCTGGAATGCCATCCGTATAAGAAAAATCGTCAGATGAGATAAAAAATTCCATGTGCTTGAAAATCAAGGAACCGTTATCAAAATGAAACTTGCAACTAACACTCATTCTTTTATATGTCTGGTATATACGAGACACGTTTCTCTTCCGATTTTTAGTTCAATTACTTCAGATGACCTGCTAAATGATAATCGATCGTTCTTATGCAATTTCAGTTAATTTTGTTAATGCTTGAATACTGACTATCGTCTTTATAGATATTGTTTCATTTTCCATCTCAATTTTCTTTGTTGTATATTCACTTTTAGTATACATTTAATTTCTTATTAAAAATTAAAGCTGAAAGTATAAATATAGATAACAGGAAATAATTTTCAATTCAAAAGCTATATACAAGTAAAATATGTATAATTAGATTTTAAATTTTAATTTACCAAAAATAATATAATAACGGAAAAAGATGGGTGGGTAATGTCAGAGACATAAACACAATGAAGTGGAATACACTAATTTTTTTCCTTCTAACTTGTGCCGTAAATTGTCACCGGTATCACCAAGTAAGTCGTTTGCTACGTTTTTTTAATTTGAAAAAAAATATCATTGCGTTTAGTGTTTTGGAATATGCAAAAACTTTAAAACTATGAACATTTTCTCCTGGACGATATTTGCAAGGACTACACCTGCTTTAAGGGGTTATATACAAAGTTGAGATTCAAAAAATTGAAAAAAAAAATCAATAATATGACAGTGCATACTTTCGAAAATATCTGCGCGAAATTTCCAAATCGCAGCACTAGATTTCAAACTACAGCGCACTGGTTCCATCCACGAATCAAGTAAACGCAACACTTTCAACGCGATTATCTCGAAATGAAGTTCTTGGAAAGGACCGTTGCGGTAAACGAGCTGTCTCAAAAAGGGGTGGGTGTAGCGTAGTTGGTAAATCGATTGCCTTGTACGCAGCGCACCGAGTCCAGACCCCGAACATAGGGTTAGAAATTTTTCATAAGAGATTTTTCTAATCCGCAGAGGCGAATGACCTTAACGTTAAAACCTCTATAAACTCAAAAACTATTCAACCGATTTTAGTTTTGTTTAATTGTTCGTATTTACATTACATTGAACTGTTCATTTTTCATCCAAAAACTTTCAAGTCTTTGCAATAATTTTTTGGCATTAAAAAAATTGGGAAACCAAACCGTTCAAGTACACCTCAATACTTTTTTCTTCGACAATTTTCTTGCTTTTTTGAGTTCAGTTGAGCGGTTCGTCTGGGAGAGTGTTCACTGCAAGTCTTTGCGAATAAAATGCGCTTCTGAGGCGCGGCCATAACTCCGACAATTTCCAATATTTTTTTATAATACAACTTGTTTTTATTTTCTTCGATATTATTACCAACAAATTGTTTTTCGCTATTAAAGACACAACTTGCGTATAACTCTTTAAAAATTACTAACTTAGCTCACTTTTGCTCCTCAACTTTGTATAGAACCCCTTAAGTTGATCGTCATATTTTTTTAATTTTATCGTTAATAGCAGAAGTTTGCTTGTGAAATACACTAATTTATTTGAAATTTTTTGTAGTAAAAATGAAACTGTTTCTCCTAAATAAATAGCAATTATATCTGTAACGTTCATGCACGCTTTTTTGATTTTTGATGATTTCTGTGATAAAAAAGTCGATTCGCAATCTCGTTGTGAAATCATAGAAATTTGGATTGATAATTAAGTAAAAATTAAAGGATTGTGCACCAGATACGACCACGGTGAATTTAGAAGTGTGGCTTTTTTCAAACGAATTTTAATCACAAAACTATCGATTCATGTCGGGGCTGGAAACTTTATAGTCTTCAGTAAAAACGTGCTACGTCACGTTATTGCTCACTCTCCTGTTCCCATGTGTTACAATTCTAAAAACATAACACCATGCCCTCTGTGCCAATAACGCTTAAGACATGACGTGTCATGCCTTTTAAACTAAAAAAAACACTCGCTCACGCTCACGGAAGAGTATGTTTTGAAATTTTCATTTTTATGCTGTAGAACTGTCAAAAGAATGAATCTAAATCTGAACTACTATTGGGTCGTCACTCGACTCAAAATTATTTTCCGCGGAGCGTATGTGCTGAATATTTTTAATATATTCAAAACATAGTTCCAAACGTGTTTCAAATGAAGCAACAAATAGAACGGCATCGTACAACAGATAGTTCACAATAAAGCTGTTCGTAATAATAAATCGAAACCCTCTGCTGGGGATGTGATTGTTTCTGTTACAAATCAACTCTTTAAGTTCTCCACTAAACGCTACACTGCTGAATTTATCTTAAGAAAATGGATATGAAATGCTTGCAAACCTGTGATAACAATAAAAACCAATCAGTGCTTTACCTTGGTCAGATCAGATGGCATTACTTTTGAGTTGACCATCAAGAATCGCTAGAGATTAGTTTTGCAACTTTTTGAAACAAACTGAAACTGCTCTAACCTAACTTAATCTCCTCACCCACTAAAATATCCACCTTACATTCATCTTTCAGTAGGCGCAAATCCAGTTGTCAGATGCATATGTGATAAAAATGCATTACCTATACTTTAAATCTGAAACGTGCAGAGAAATAAATTACATATTTTATCCTAACGCAACTCACAAGCAATACATCGTCGCTGTTGTGCTATCTTATGACAAACGCCATTTTGGGGTAAACTGAGTTAGATATGCCACATTACTTGTCTAAAAAATATCTACAAAGTGGCGTTTACAGAATTTTGACATTCTGCTTGGTTACTGAGATATAGCGAGAAACGTGCTGAGAAATTTATAATTTTTTGCTTCAAATGACTGTGTCTGGGGGTTGGCTTAAATTATCTTTATGTATGAGATGTTTTTATATGTAAAACTATCTGATAAACACAATGGCATAATCATTTTCGAAACAAAAATGCACGAACTGTGAGAAAAATGCAATTTAAGTTTTAAATTAGAAATATAGCATATTTGGCAGCACTGTAACCAAAAATAACTATTTTTTATAGATTCCCTGACTCATTTCCTTCAAAATGCATCTCACCGATTGTTTATAGACCAAATGAAGCCCAAGATATGAATAAAAGTTAATAATTGATGATTTTTTTCTATGGAAAAATTTCCATGCACGATTATGACACGCCATACAAATTTTGTCATCAATACACACCTATGACACGTGTGAGACCGACTTTTGTTTACATTTTTAAAGAAAACTCGCAATGTAGTTAACCGATTCTCGTAATATTTGAGAGATTAATGCAAAATAGATAGAAGCATCATTTGTCTTCTTTGAATTATTTATACAATTTATAAGTTTCAAGATATTCAATATCAAACTTTAAAACTCGTTTTTCTCGAAATGTGCAAAATGGCGCTTGTCATAAAATAGCACAACAGCGACGACATATGCACCCTTCTCACCCGCATTGCATACTCGTTCGTGTACATGTAAAGTTTTGAATAGCACAGTCAGATTAAGAGCGCATGACAAACTTTGCACACAGCAAGGCAACGGGAACAAGTTTCACACGGTTTAACTGGGTGCGAGTTAATCCTAGGGGTCCGGACCCCCTACTCCTCTGCCCGAAAAATTTCAACATGTTGAAATTTTTTAAATCAATTTCTATTTCAAATTTGTTGCAAACTGAAAATCATTTTAAACCAAGTTCACTGCTTTTTGATTATTACGTACCTATTGTAAAATGTTCATTTTCATATAGAAGTTTTGGATGCGCAGTAGCCGTACATTTTGCTATATTGACAACGTGCATGTATTTCCATTCCACTATTGAAACGTTAGAAGTATCCTACTTCAAAATAAGTACATCTTTACTTGAAAAGCTTATGTCAGTTTTAAAGTTTCGATTCTTGACCAATTTTAATAATTTTTTTTAACTTAAATTTTCATATACAGGATTAAATTCTATTGTGCTAAAACAGTATAACGTTTGAATTAGTAAACAGTAGTACCCAAAAGATTTAATAGATTGGATTTTAAAATTATTTATTGCACCAAAGGACTTTTTTATGCGTATAAAACTCAAATTTATTTTTCATGGGCTAATTCGCGATAAATTTGAAACCAAAAAGTAATTTAAAACTCTGACTTTAGTACAGATAAAATACCGTCATCGGGGGATACTTTACGCCACGGGGGCTACTTTACGCCAAAATTAAAGAAAGATACTTGAGCTTCTAGTTCAAATTTAACGTTATATTTTGACAAAAACAAAACATAGTATTAATCGCTGGTTCAATACAAATATAAAAAATGGAAATAGCTTTAAGGGAAAATGATTGCAAATAAACGTAGTAGGCGATGAAAATGAAATATAAAATATACGCAAAAAGCATTGTAACTTAAATTCTCTTGGGAAAGTGTGATATACTAGTCAAATTATTAGATAAGAGGATATAGATTACGTGAAATTAACCTGGCAATGTAAAACAATTATTTGTGTTTGTACTTTTTGTCGGTATTTTTGATTTTTTGATAATTGGTAACCATATTTATCTAAAATTGGGGCTACATTACGCCAAGCTTTACTTAAGTCTATATCGCACTATCTGTATATTTAATCTAAAATTTATTTTTATTTTGGGATTTGATTCTAATTCAAAGCAGATTTTTATTAGCGTACTAGTTTGACTGTTTTGGAAAATAACAGCAATCGATAATTTGCAAGCTGAGTAGTGTAGTTGCAATGGAGGCAAACATATAAAACGCCATCGTTTCTAGAAGTATTTAAACTATGTGTATTGAAGCAATTTGTCGTGGAATGACAGAATAAGCAGCGGGCCCTGTGGGGGCCACTTTACGCCAATTTTTAGTTCTTTATATCCCATGTTCAATCTTGATTTACCAAAAGTTCTTTTCACTGACTTTGGAGGTACTTCTGCCATATGTAAAACATCAATTAGTTTCAAATTTGAAGTTGCGTGATCGTAAAGTGTAATATACAAAACGTTCTATTTTTGGCGTAAAGTAACCCCCGATAACGGTATGATACTATTTTGAAATATTGATATTTGCTTCACTTTTGATTAAAAAATAGTGAAAATGTACACTAATTTTCTAGTTACAGCTATTGAGAAGCGTTAACAAGTGGATGGAATATATTAATAAATCTACACTGCCCATGATCGCATATCAGTTCCATAAAGATAGGAAATCCCATAGAAAACGGGACAACTATGCGATCATGGGTAGTACAGTGATTGAGATTTTCCAGTGGTAAATGTTGACTGCTCGACAATTTTAAGGTGTAGTGTATATAGCCTTAAAGCCAATGTCACAGAACGGGTGGATTCCATTCATGGTTTGGGAGCGTTATTCGAAAGAAAACTTAGTTTCACTACAAGCGCGAAAGCTTTGGAAATATTGTGCTTTCTGAAACGGAAAACTGCTGATATTGATGATTTCTACGCACTGAAATCAGTATACTGCGCACTGGTGTATAAGCATGGGCGCCATACAAAGCCATTCAAAGCAACAGGATACAGCGCGTTCAAAGAACCTTTGTACGATTTGCTCTAAGAGAGCTGCATGTAGTTGGATTTGCCAACGCTGGAGTCTTGCTCCACTTTCTTGCAAGAACGTTCATTTTTGACATGTTATCGAATAATATTGACTGCTCGACATTCTTTCAAGGATTAATTTGTTGTCTCTCCTCGTATTATAAGGCAATATTTTCTTTGGATTCCTAGGTACTATATAACCAGAATAATCCAATAGGCAGATGTAGCTAATTCAACGAAACTTCTTTAATCTTTGATGTCTATACAACAAAATCTGTCGATAAGTTCGCCATTAAATATTTTAACATTCAAGGAAATGCAATAAAATTTACACGGTCAGAGTGGACAAAATTGATTTTTTAAACTAGATATTGCGAAAGTGAATGAGAAAAATTTCCTCAAATAATTAATTAAGATCGGAGCACTACAACTGAGTTGCAGGTATTCATAAACCCTATTGATCACACAAAAGCATATTTACGCATATTTTTAGAATTCATACTATTTACAGACAAAAATACCATTGTTTAATAGAATGTGATTCTAGATGCCATTTAATATCAATATGCTCACAACAATGAAATCCCCAAAATACAGTCGTTTTCAAGATATTTTAGATTTTGGAGCAACAAAAAAAACACTGTGAAATAACGACCTTTTCATAATTCGTTCACTTCTTCAAAAACAATAGATTCGTCCAAATAAACAAGAAGTTTTGCCTCAAAGGTCGTAGAAAAGTCACACCATTCAAAAACTACAAGAAAAAATGGAAAAATATGGATATTTACGGAACGGGATTGACGAGCAGCTGCCTTGTGTTTTACGCCATGTTGAAATCCGGTATAGCGAAATTTTCAATAACTCAATCAATATTGATGTTTTCCGAATGTTCATGCCGAGTAGGTGTCAGACGTTGTTGTTTGACACTAGTTTAAAATCTAAGATCTTTCCTCATTTAAAAGAAACTATTAACTAGTCGTTATCGTAATAATAGCAATAATAATTATAATAATTCTAAACATTTTCATGAGGACTAATAATATCGGTTCTTGTGTTGGTTAAATTTTGCCATTTTAGAATACCAAAAAATCGATGAGAGTGCGACTGCTATCATACCACATAATAAACCTATCGATCTCAACCGCAGGCACTAATTCAACTGCTGGCAAGCCCTAATCCGACTACTAGTCAACTATGCTGACCGCACTTGTCAAAAGTTCGGCACTAGGCCTTCTGTCGGAATAATCCACCCAATTAACAAACCCACACATAATGATGATGATGATTGCGGATAGATAATGCCACCAGACACAACAAAATAGAGTTTATATTACAGGAACACACGATAACCACATACGACGCCGATGCGAGAAACCACGTCAACATATTTATTTAGAATAGACCATTCTCGCTGCCACTAGCGGCCACTGACTACGGGTGGGTGTCTGCTTTCGCGGGTGTAAAATGCATATACATATATTCTAATCAAGCGGCGCACAGAGGTGTAACTGGGGTCGAATTCTGGCCAAAAATATTTACTGCTGCTATTACCGTTATTAGGCCGCAATGTGAACTACAAATAGACAACTACTAGTTTTTGGAACAATTCGACATCTACCCACCTACCAGTGCAGAAAACGATTTTCTATATTCTTCCGAATACTAGCAATTTCGAGGTCAACAGTGTAAACACTTTTTTTAGTTGCATAGACAGATGATCAGGGAGAAAGGAAGGGACACGTGTGCACATATTTATATAGATGCATTTTTCTAAACATGGTATTTGGTCCTACACTAGAACAATCACTAGTAAGCGATATAGCTTGATGTATAATGAAAAACTATTAAAAACTCCAAAAATATCACAAACTATGTATCTATGAAAAAAATCTTTAGCCATACTCTAAGTTTTGTTACATTATGCAGCATGCTTTGAGGTACGTAAAAAAGTATAACTAAATTAAAAATTAAAAAAACAGGGTTTTTGGCCAGGAATATGTTCTAGTTACCTCTCTGTGTGGTGACAAAAATGTTGGTTTTAGTCTTGCATCAGACGACCATAAATTAATGGGATCGCAGATTTCGGAGTCGAGACCATACGCGACACGCCTGATGTGGGACATTCATGTGCCGAAAGAGAAGCATCAGACAGTTTAGCATGTACCGCGGTGTCACCTTGATCGTTGGCATAAACATTATCACTACAACATTTTTACTTATTAGAATTTATTACATTTACCGAAAATTTTGGTCTATGCGTTATTCATTGAACTGTGGTCTTCCCCATAGGATCGGCTTTCGTTCTCAGTTTAGGAGGTGGTGCGTTTATTTTACTTTTTTATGGATAGTTGTTATACTAATTATAATTGAACGAAAATGGGTACGTTGGTTATATAATTTTCAATGGTTTCGGTTCATCCCGAATCAAACGGCTTGTTTGTTCCATTAAATCACGTGCGCCTTATATTTTATTTGGATGTTCATGAAAAACGAGAAACTTTTTTTCGAAAATGTTACAAGTTTATTTCAATACAGACATCGCAATATAGAACATGAAGTGTATTGGAAAGGTATATTTTTACAAACTTTATTTATTTTCGTCAAGCATATGTAGACTACACAGAATGGTTTTATAATATTTACTTATATACTATACATTATTTCTACGGTTAAGGTTAAGGTTCAGATTTGTTTTCTAAACATGGAAAGGTCAATTATTACACAATTTTCATTATAATGACGCATCATATTTTTAGCATAGTTTGTCCTAAAAGATTGTTCTTGGAATAAATTACGAGTTCTTAGTTGTCGGCTAGGTACATAAAATTTTATTTGCGAAAGTAATGTTGCGGATTGTACACGTGGAGAAATAATGTCGTTGATAAACCAAAGCATGGCGAATTCGCGGCGTTGTTTGAGTGTTTGTATATTAATGAGCATGCAACGTGCTTTATACGATGGAAGAGGAAATGTCGTCCGGTTTAGTTTACGAAGTGCATACAAAATAAATTATTTTGGGACTGATTCGATGCGTTCCTCGTACAGGACAAAATTGGCCTGACATATGTATTGTATAATGATTTTATTATGTAAGGGTCTTCAAAATTGTAAATGAAACGTTTAATAAAGCCCAGCATTCTATTTGCTTCATTTATTATTGTATTATAATGTTCCACAAATGTGAACTTGGAGTCTAAGATTACGCCTAAATCTCGCTCATTTTTGCATTTTTCTACAAGTTGGTAGCCTAAGTGTATGTCTATGGGAACATTTGAAATTTTTCTGCTGAAAGTTATTGAGTTGTATTTCTTTACATTAAGTTGGAGTAGACTTTTGCTACACCACGTGTGGAATAGATTGATTTCGTTTTGGAATATTTCAGTGTCTTTGAGATTTCTTATTTCCATGAAAAGTTTCATGTCATCTGCATATATAAGCATTTTAAGATGTTTGAGTATAAAGGTAATGCCATTTACGCACAAAATAAAAAGAAATGGGAGCCCTGGGTTACGCCAGAGGTGACAGAAATTGGTTCCGAGAGTTTTTTCTGAAAGCGAACTGTTTGTTCACGTTTCGTTAAATATGATTCGAGCCATTTCAATAGTTTATTTTTTATGCCATATTTTTGCAGTTTGAAGAGTAATAAAGGTATGTCAAAACGGTCGAATGCTTTACTACAGTCTGTGTAGAGTGTTTCCACGTGGTTGTCATTGTCCATTGCATTTACATTAAATGTTACAAATTCTAAAAGGTTTGATGTTGTTGAGTGGTCTTTATAAAAGCCATGCTGCTTGCTTGTTATTTGATTTTTGATTTGCTGAAATATTTTGTCATTTACTAGTTTTTCGAATAATTTTGGAATGCATGATATAATGACAATCTCACGATGGTTTCGGATGTCCGATTTAGCGCCTGATTTAAAAATTGGCACTAAAAAGGATGATTTCCATATTTCTAGGAATGTTCCATTTTTCAGTGACATGTTGAAAATATGTAGTAATGGTAGAGTGAATTCTTCTGCTAGATTTTTTAAAAATATTGGTGCTATTCCGTCCTTTTGAGGCGTCTAAGTTTTTTAGTGCAGTGGTAATTTCGTATTCAGATAGTTCGTGGACGGAAATGTCATTTGAAAATTCAGATATAAATGAAAAGTAGTCGCGGTCGCGGTCTGTTTCGGAATATGCAGTATAGACTTCTTGGAAGAATTTTCCAAATAAATTGCAAATTTCAGTATTGTTATTTCCTACATGTCCGTTAAAATGTATTTGGGATGGAAAGTTGCTACTTTTCAATTTCGTTTTCACGTAATTGAAGAAATTCTTTGGACAGGTTTTGATTTCATTCTCGATTTTACGATTATATTCTTCATGTGCAGTGTTAATGGCTATGTCGAGTGGGGAGCAAATATCCAGATAGTTTTGCCGATTTGTAATTCTTTCTTGTAAATTTTATGTGCCTTTTGTTTCCTATTTTTTAAATTTTTCAGATATTGGTTGAACCATACAGGCTGTTGACCGCGATGAGTTCTTCGTCTTCGTTTTTACTGGTACTGTTCCAGAGATTAAATTCGTTACAATTAATTAGAATTTATTCACTGCTTCGGTGACATTTCCTTCTATACTCAATACAGTTTGTAAATTTATTCTACATAGTGTACGTTTGACTTCTTCGAAGTCGGTTTTATGGTATTCCGGCACTTTCTCATACTCCAAGTCTTTCGGGGAAGAGTTTTGATGAAAGAAAATTGAATATTCGTTTGCTGTGTGAAATACTTCATTTTTTTTCATAATGGAGTTAAAGATGCATTAACACAGAAGTTTTCAGTGCAGTTCGTGAATAAGAGGTCTAAATATGAATTCTGTCTATTTTTTACACGTTGATTTGGTGCAGGCCAAATTCTGATATTTTGTCAAATAAGTATTGAAGTGTTTCATCTTCGCCTACGACTGGGAGTAAGATAGATTCGTTTTCAATGTCTACGATGAAGTTGGTGTTACGTTGATTAAAGTCACCATAAATATGCAGTTTTACTTCAGGTTCCATGTTTGACATGATAGATTCTACAGTTTGAAAAAATAGTTCAAATGATTTTTTGTGAGCATTTGCAGGTGGAAAGTTCACAGAGGAGAATATGTGCACTTCTCCTGATATTACTGCTTTTGCCCATATATGTTCAAATTCTATATGTTTCATGGTTTCTATTTTTTCTGAAGGAAAGTCTGCGTTTACGGCTATAATTACTCCTCCTCCATACTTTTTCTTACAAAGAGACAAATTACGGTCATGCCGAAATATATTAAATTGATTTCCAAAAATTTCTTCGTTTCTTACGCTTTCATCCCAGCTACTTTCTGCTCCAAGAACTACATTAAAAGAAGATAAAATTATTTTTTGTTGGATTTCTTTCATTTTGGCTGGGATTTTCAATCGATTAAAATTTTGGCAATAGACTAAAATTTCAGTCGAATTCTGTTGTGGATGGGTGTTGGTCCTTCATATATGCCAGGTATAGGCGTATAATGTTCATTATTTTTGGTTCGCGAAAACTGGCCTTTAAAAAGCAACCGTCGCCATTCGTTGATTGTGACGTGAGGCGTACGATGGGAGGGCGCAAGGGGTCCAGTTCAAATTGGCTGTCTGTGTTCGAATGTTGAGATGTGGTTGCCAATGTGTTAATACTATTTTCGCTGGTAGGTGTCACTTCCATTTGTTTGGGTTGAATGTTTTCGTTAGCTGAACGGTATGGGTTGATGGTGTCGCCTTTTCCAAAGTTTATGAAATTTGGTTTTACTGTTGGTATTGCAAGACCTGCAATCGGACGTTCGGTGGTTGTGGGATGAACGGAAAATTGTTTTTTCGCCGTGGCAAGTAGTAATTTGTCTGACGTCTTACCACTGTCGTTATGATGATGATTGTTAGCGCGATCGTTGTCACGTTGACGTTACTGTAGCGTGTGATTTTTCCGCTAATTCTTCAGCCAGGGATTTTGATTGATTCAATTTCATGCCATTTTCTGGTGTTGTCATGTTGGAGATAGCAATGCAAATAGCCTTCATTTCTTCCTGCAATTCCTCCATTAGGTCGGAATTGGCGAGAGGGTATGGCTCAGAACATTTAGTGGAAAGCAGTTCGTTCTCGAGGTGTGATAGCCGTTCGTCAATTTTATGATTCATATTGTCCGATATTGTTTTGGTCGATTTGCTGATGGTGTCGATTGAATTTTGTAACAAATTGTCACAAGAATGAAAATTCTTACCTAGTTTACTGCATATGCTTTCGTTCTTTTTATGGACGACATGCATTGACTGTTTTACGTTTTTAAGTAATTGTTCGATGCCAGTGGCGGATCCAGGACCCCCAAGACCCCCCCCCGAAAATTTTTAACTTCATGAGAAATTTTAAAGCAGTTTCTATTTTCAATTCATTCTAAATTCTAAAATATTCCAAATCAGATTCATTCACTAAAGCTGATTTTAATTAAATGAGGGTATTACATATTACGTATTGTACAATGAATATTTCAAAATCGAAATTTCGGACCCCCTCCGAAATTTTTTTCTGGATCCGCTCCTGTTCGATGCTACCGAACAATTCAAGACTGTGGCTCTTTAGGTCAGCTGTGGTTCGATGTTGTGTGTCCGTATGCGACTTCATCATTTTTAGCAACTGTAGATGGATCATTTTGCGTGTGTCGACTTCTGTCCTAATAATGTGCTGGCAGTCCCCACACACAGGCACCATAAATGCCCGGATAAAATTTTCCTGATTACGCTGCACACCTACACAGGCAGCATGGTACGATCTACTGCAAAATTCACAGTTCCAGAGGAAGCGGTCGTCGTTGATGTTACAAGTTTTTACACCGCACTGCATTATTTTACTATTACTTGAAGTTCAATAGAACTGTAGCTTACGAGGCACGTGCGCGATGTTTGTTTACGTAGGTAAAAAATAGTAATTAATAAATTACTTGCGGAACGCTTGGAGAGGTGTCCGCACTCGTTGACTGTTCGAGCGAAAAAAAGAAAGATGGGATGTGGGTGTGGAGTGATTTATGTAATATTCAACTAAATGGATAATAAAAATTAATTATAAATCAGATTAGCACCTGTTACAGACCAGCCAAATTCACTTGGCTGGTCTGTAACACGTGCTGGCTTCAGGAACCACCGTTATGCTACTTTTTCCGAGCATTACGCTCAGATAAAGTTCATGAAGAAGGCATCGATGATGATCCGGGTGGCTGGTCTGACAGCAAACCGCAAAACAATACCGATGCTCACATTTCCACTAAGCTGAGTTTATTATCATGGAGACAGCTAAACACAACAGATTCGAATGTGCAATAATATAGCATAGTTTTCTTCTTCTCAGTATAGGAGGGCACTTATCTGTTCACTTGATATTCGAGTGGATACCAGATTCGGCCCACAGATCACTTTATTTTGTAGCGTCCGGCGTCCACTGGACGACCTGTCACGTCTTCCGAGTAATCCGCGTTGAAATTAAATTTCTTTAGATATTGTTAGGAAATACTTATTTTGCATAATCTGTTCTCTACAACAATCACGCAAATACACCAGAATAAAACAAAAATTAAAAAAAAAATGTTCCAATTTTGAGGTTGAAAAAATTGACGGGAACGAAAAAAATATGCGTGACCGACGCGTATGCCTACTGCGATCAGACTTCCTAGACTGCGGAGGCTTTAGGGACATTATACAAGCGAGTCACAACATAGCTCCTACGTCACACACACCCCTCTCTCCTGTCTAACCATGTACCGGACATGAGCAAATATAAAAATACGTTTCTCAATACACTATCCTTGTCGGTGTGCCGCGAAACTGCTACTTGAGGAAGCTAGAACATTTTTCTGTACAATAAACCCGAGTTTTTGATAGAATGCTATCTTTAGTTCTTATTTTGTGCGAAAATATCACCCCTCTTCACTTGGGGTTTCTTTTCGAAGTGCTCATATTTTTTTTCTTCCCATATTTAATGCACTTTTTCAAATGCACTTCAATCACACATCATTGCACAAAACACCCGCGAAACTTTAATCGATTACAAACAAAACTTCAAATTTTCTGTCACTGTTTACATGACCGAAGGAAAAGTCCGAAAACTCATTTGTGCGTTTGAATTTTCACTTCGAATTCCATTTCTTCAAGCGTGTCGGTGCCCAGCAACAAGCGTGTGTTCCTGGCTTCCACATATCTTCACCTTAGATGTCACTAATAGAAATAAGTATTTTATTATTTTTTATCCAGCGGTACAGTAATATTTCTGTTTTCTTAATATTACAGTTTCAACCTTTTCCTAATTTTGAAACTTCTGGTTATCTATGAGTTCATGACAACCCTCCAAATTCGCTGTGTGAGAATAAGTCTACTGTCTAACCACAATCAATCGTCTGGATTTCATTTCACTTTTTACGACCGCTCATTTGTACTCGTTTTGTGACCCATCAAACTGACAACGAATGAACGCATCAAACCTGCGTCGTCATCGTCGTTGGCGTCAGAAACAATGGACCGTTTAGTTAGCTGGAAATGAGTCATGCGAGGATCCTAAAGAAATTTGCCAGACAACCACAGGAACATCTGAGCGGTTTGGCGAAAACCCTACACAGCTATAAGATGACATTTTTTGATGATATGCGAGACAGGGCCGTCATTAGACTATTCAGGTCGCCTGCGCACTCCATAAATGAAAGGATGCTCAATTTGAAAATATAAGAACTGTGAAAAGATACTTTTTAGGGCAATGGAAATGTTATGCAAACGGATATTTACAGGACGTCAAACCTGTAAATAGTTCTAACAAACTTATAAACATTGCACTATTTTGGCTCAACTTTATTTAACCATTTTAAATCCCTAATTCTGGATCTGTTTCCAATTGATTCACTTTTGAAACAACAAATTTTGCTTGGGTAGATTCCAGTAATCTTAGAATTGCAAACTCGTAGAAACTGATAGCTTAATGTAAGGGGAGGTGGTGGACCACATGCCTCACAGCGCTAATGCAGATAAAAGCGATTGTTCCAAATTTTAAACACTCGAACCCTGCTTCACCATCAAGTGTGAGGCCCCTGGATGTAGTCCAGTGAGCCCATGCATGAGGACGGCACTGCTTTGAGAGGAAGAAAAAAAAGAAAAGGCGAAATTCTGCCCCATTCTAACCAATTCGCGAAAAAGGCATGAAAATTTTACAACGTCTAACTTTATGGTTTCATCTCGTTTTCTTGTTTTAACTGCGTTCGCGAAACATCCGCAATATTTACCCCTTTTTGACACCCTCTAAACCGGAAACCTATAAAAAGGACACGCCATTGTTGTAACATCGTTCTGGCACATTTACCCTTTTCAATTCGATTTCGGATATTTTCCTGGATATACCGAATCGGAGGCCTTTCTAAGCCTGCTCTGGAATAAGGTGCACCAGTCAGTACCGAGACTTATCAACAAAATATACGTGCATATTGGATGTGGCACTAAAAAGAAAGGTAGCTGTCCCGTAAACTTGTTTGCGTTCTCTTCGAGCGGTGATAACATGTAAAACGAGAATTCAAATAAAAACTAACCATTTTGCCTTTGGCGTCTGACTACAGTATGTTTACCGGGAGTGGGCGTGGGTAATTCACGGTGGTAATTGGTTTGATACATATTTTATCATTATCCGAAGATGCCTGGAAGTTAATTTTGTTGGAAATGGTTATTGAAATAAAACAAACTTTGCCTAATGATCAAACTATTTTTAGGGGATATCAGTATTAATCAACATCACACTCTAACGCGTCTGATTGAAAAGAATGTATTGCCGTTATCGAATCCCTTTGAAAGCGGTATAACAACCTAATAACAATTTTGGGCAGATATCCCGTCCGCAGATAACTTGAATACCCTTACATTTTTTTTACAAAATTTGTAGAATTGAAGCCTCTTTTCAAACAGGCTCTATGGAACGTCAAATCGGTCTTTTATAGTCTAAGCGAAGGCATTTCATTAATTCCCTGTCGGGAGCATTCATGTTCTTCAATAGGCGGGTACGACATTTCCTGGATAGTTTCGTCGTTCCGTTCGTGCTTACCAACTGTGTGGGAAACAATCTCGAAAGTGAGCGTTACATTGACTCAGGACGTCTTGGTTTTAGAGATGCAAAAAATGTGTGCCCGTAAGGTCGTATTAAATTTTCCTATGAATGAGTTGTGAATGAATGGATGAGAGTGCGAACCGGCTTGCCTCGCGTATGAATGGGGAATTCAAATGTAGCAGCGGAAAGCAGGTCAGATCAGGTGTCTTTAACCTCCCAACGAGAACTGGGATAGAGATCGTCTGAAATTCTCAAACTGCCAGTTTGCGATGAAACCTACGGAATCTAGGCCACCCGAGAATGCCTGTGTGCCATGCGGTTTGTTCCTCCAGTTTGCATCCCCGTGGAGAGTCCTTGTGTCAAGTGGCGTGGATGCGTGTGAATCAGGATTAACGACGGAATGTTTTCACACGCACTTGCTGAAGAGGCTCGGTTTTTTATATACTGCGTGCCAAAGAGTCTGTTATTAACAAGGGGAGATTAATTTAACGGTTTTGCGTATGCTGTGGTGGACGGCGTGGTGTTAATAGTGAAGTGACAGGTACATTTTTGTTCTCGAAAACAAGCAAACCCTCCGTGGGAATTTGTTTAATATGCCTAAGGTGCTAGCAACTACATTGATATTAGCTTTTGGTAGCGACTGCAATGAGCTGTTATTTTAATTTAGTTTTTCATCATCAGAGCTTCGTTTAATTTCACTTCACTTTCGTTTTGTCCAGACCTCTCCCTTATAAATCGAAAGGTCTCTGCTCCACAAATATTTTGCAGGCCTGTTTAAATTCTTTTAGGTTATTGGTTCGCTTGGCGTATTCTGGTAAGACTTTTAACAATTTGTAACCTTTATAAAATAAAGAGTTCTGCGTACAAGATTTCTTAGTGCTGCACAAACTTAGATTGCCGGGTTGTCCGGTTTCATACCGGTGCATATCTCTTCCGTGCACAACAGTGCTAGACAGTTACTGCAGCGCCACTCCATTTTGTACTCTGTAGATAAAAGCAGGTGTGTGTGAACTGACATCTATTGTACACAATCGAGTATGTATTAAATTTCGTGGAGTGGATCTGTCACATCGTACTAACAGTCGCATTACCTTGTTTCGGAGAATATGCTTTCGCTTACGATGTTTCTTGGATGCTAGGAACAGAATAGAAGCGCAGTAATCAGAGAAGGAGGAGCTATAACACGGTGCTACAGTAATTTTGTACTTTTCGAATGAACTAGTATAAGTTGTAGATCTCATCAAATGCAACACAAAATAAAATATTGTATACTCTCAAAATCTTGATTCATGGCAAAAAAAACTATATTTCGGACTACTCGGCACCAAAAAAAGTTTTTCAACCGACTTTAAATTTGTTGAGTGTTAAGGAAAGAACAAAAAATTACCTTTTCAATGATGGAGCTGGTCGCAATGAAAGAAATGTTCGTGCGTTTCGAGGAATTGCTGGGTGTGAAATACTTTTTCTAGATTTTGGCTGAAATATCACTTATTTTTAATGGACGGTCCACCAATCGGCCAATTAGAATTAAAAAAAAAAACACTGACTTCAGAATTGTAATCAGTGATGTCCAAAAACCATAATTTTACGTATACACTGATAATATAAATTCTTAAATATAATCATAGTTTTCATAGCATTTTATATCATGTTTTCCTAATGATGATATTCAAAGCAGCTATTGTGCTGCGCATCCGAATATTTGTCTACATTCAGACAAACAAATCACTAGAATGTGTAAAATTACACTTATATAGTTTGACGGATAATTTCACTTGTCAACAAAATTTGGTTAGTTTGCTAACATCGAACATTTGTTTGCACATTTATATTATGCACAATAAATACTAACTCTTAGTTTGATTTAAGCTACTCAATACTGTCTCAATTTCTACTGTAGTTATAGAAAGCGGGTATTCAGGGTATTATGACTAAGCCGGCTATTCCCCACATCTTCCTCTAGTCTGAAAATACGAATACAGTCCAACCCTAATTCGACGATATCTTTCGGCGGAACCATAAAAATATAAGTATTAAAAAAAACCTCAGAATACGAAGTTTTTGAAATACGTAAATGAGCCACTGAGGAAGAATTCATAATCTAATAAGAACTCAATCGTTCTTCGTTAGGATTCGAACACTCAGCTTGGGGGAACAGTATCATAATTCCTGTATCATCAGAATTGACAATAGAATTTTATATACGAATTGCTACTACTTTTCGCGATTGCTAGTTTAAAGATTAGCAAAGAACAAAAACAACAGATTCATAGTGTAGATCAGAAACAAATCAATGGCCAAACATCAATTTGTTTCGTTTCAGATACTTTTATTCTTTATCTATAATGGAGGTTACCAAATGAGTATTGGAAGTAAATGACGAAAACCACATGCATGGTTGAGCTTTCGTTATATGTAACATAATTAGATATTTTGTGATAAAATTCCATTTTTAATTGTGCAAGTATTTTTTTTTAAATTGTTTACGTTCTTTTTAACTTTTTGGTGATACGATTTCGTTTTGATGAATAATAGTGCATTTCAGCTCGATGTTATTCCTGGAAAATGCGAGTTCTGTCGGAATTGTGAAACAGAACGATGAACTAAGGTTTTATTTTAATCAAGGATATAGTTCCTCGGCCAGATAAGTTTCTCGATTTCTTCTATACACGATCTGAAATAATTTTTTTAAACTATATCATTCGACTACAATAAAAGCTTTGATTGAAAATACAATGTCGTTCGATAGATCTCTGATCTCTGATACTTAACAGGATGGGTAAAATTGCAGAATTGATTTGAGTTACATAAGCAAAGTACAGTTTATCATTTACAATGATTGCTGTCACAAAAATTAGAATTATGTCCTACTAAGCTCGAAATAAACATTCTCGAGTTTATCCGATACAGTGCAAGACGCAAATGTATACGAAGAAAATGATTGTTGATGAGGGTGTGACAAAATTGTGATGTCTCGGCTCATGTCCGATCACTACACTGGGCTCTCAAAAAGCGGTATCTGCGCCTGTTGCACGGTTATCACGATATCGAACGTATTGTCTGGGCATGCGCCGAGTACTGTTCTGCTAGATCTCAACTATTGGATTCCCTTTGGGCTCGGGGAAGATCACTCAATATCCCGGTTCGAAATATACTGGCAAGCTGCGATGTGCTCTATATACCTTCCTAAAAACCATCAATATTCAGATTTATTTGCCCCTATTATTTTTCGGATCATTCTGAGAAGTGCCCTCTTCCGCCTACCGTACTGCAACGATGGTTTGATGCGACTCCAAGACAACACAAAATATCTCCTTCGAATGACCCAACAAACACGAGACTTACAGCACACTGACAATATAAATTCGTAAATATAATGAAATCGATTATACACTACACGAATTCATTCGTCGTTTTCTGCAACAAAGTATTTTCGTGCATTCTAAATAGTTGGTTTCGTTCATTTCATGAAGAATGGCCGCTTGGCGAACGAAATCTTTCGTAAATTTTACACGTTTAATGTATACTGCACGAATGTTATCGTTGATAACAACATTATTTTTCGTGAATGAAACGAAATGTTTTGTTTATTTTAATAAACGTGTGTGTATATTACGAACGATTTCGTTGGTCGCACGAATTCATTTCGTTTATCTTAGTATTTATTATCCTCTTATTGTTTTCAGTCAATTTTTTGGGATCGATGTTTGACAACATAGATTTTTTTTTATTTAAAAAAATCGATGTGGCCAAATCGATTTTATTTTGGTACGAACACATGGCCGCTTGATGAACGAAAGTTTTCGTAAATTTTACTTATTTAGTTTACATTGCACGAATGTAATCGTTGATAACAACATTATTTTTCGTGAATGAAATGAAATGTTTTGTTTATTTTAATAAACATGTGTGTATATTACGAACAATCTCGTTGGTCGCACGAATTCATTTCGTTCATCTAAGAGAAGTTTTCGTATTTAATAGCATATTCTTTTACATTGGTCCGGCACAGAAAAACTCAAAATTATTCATGCAAAACCATCGAGCGATGGCTCAGCTGAATCCGTACTGCTCCGGATTCTGGATCAACTAGAAGAGGAAGAGGTTTAGAAAATCTTCCTGAAACCGGCGGACACGGATACGGCTACTAAACAGTCAGACCGAGACCGCCGTGAACATCAATGGCTCCATATTGAAACTCTGTTGACGTTGACGATTCGACGAATGGTGCTCGTAAACATTATAAAGATATTCGTATATAGCAGCGAACAATACGTTTGCCGAACGAGGCTGTTTCGTAATAAGCCAACGAAAGTCGTTTCGTAGTTTTCACGAAAAACTCGTTATAAAAAATAAATGTGTTTCAATAGAACTACGAACGATTCATAATATGTACGAAAAATTCGCATATTTTATGAAAATTATCTGTACGAAACAATTGCATAGCGATTTACGAATATATTCTATCAGTGTATGTTACAAAATATTGACATTCTACAACGAAAAATTCATTCAAAACTTCAAACGCGTTTATCTTAAAACTTGTTTTTTTACTGCATTCTGCGTCTCATTTGAAAATAGTTAAATTTAAAGACTTCTTTTGACCTCTGGAAAGAAAACCATCTTGCCTTTCTCATAGAGAAAGGTTGTGCAATTGTTCCAAAAACCGACTTTCTAACCGAGGCCCGGAGGACCGAATGTCCTATACCATTCGACTCAGTTCGTCGAAATCGGATAATGTCTGTGTATGTATGTATGTGTGGATAAAAAATGTCCACATCGTTTTCTCGAAGATGGCTGAACAGATTTTTACAAACTTAGTCACGAATGGAAGGTACAAGGTTCCCGTCAGCTGCTATTGAATTTAATTTAATTCCAATTTCCGGTTCCGG
This sequence comes from Topomyia yanbarensis, assembly GCF_030247195.1. Classification (NCBI taxonomy): domain Eukaryota; kingdom Metazoa; phylum Arthropoda; class Insecta; order Diptera; family Culicidae; genus Topomyia; species Topomyia yanbarensis. The sequence goes on from NC_080672.1 coordinate 154,994,232, forward strand.
AGTTACGAATTGAAACATACAGTCACATAGAAAATCTGATTATAGTTTGTCCACATTGGTTGCTTGAAATTTTCCGAACTGATTTTCACAAACTTAGTCTTAAATGAGAGGTGCAACGTTCCCATCGGCTGCTATTGATTATTTTGTGTATCCGACTTCCGGTTCCCGAATTATAGTGAGTACGATCACACAGAAAATCCCTCTATCGACGCATACAGCAAATAAAGTAAAGAGGTGATCAATTTCCAAATTTGTAAGCACAGGTGCTTAAATTTGTAGTTCTAGTTCACTAACGGCCATTCAAATCCTCTTTAGCAACGTTGACCCTCATAGAGGGTTCCGGCATTCCCGATTGAAATAACCGTTTTTCAAAATTAACGAATTCACATCGATTTCTCGAAGACCGATAAGCCAATTTCGATAAACTTAGTCTCAAATGAAAGGTATACCGTAAACCGGGGTGACATTGATCACTTTTCGAAGTAATTATTACATATTTTTAGACGCAACACATTTTTTTTCAAGTTTAATATTTTTAAAACATGTACTGATGTATGGAGAACAAGATTGGATGGTTTTACCTAAAATTGTCCGCTTACAGCTATTTTTCCTAAAATGATTTCAAGTTGAAGTACGTTTTCGTATTCCGGGGTGACTTTGATAACCTGCATGTTCACCTACATTAAGTTATTGATGTCAATGTTTTTCATTCAAATGTTTGTTTAAACTAATTCTGGAAAGATACTCACTGTTAAATAGATGTTAACTGGTATTATACAAAGTATTTCAATGTACTGTAAAATTCGAGTAACCAAAATTCGTATAATTTGTGTCCAACTAGAATAAAAGATTCTCAAAATCTTTAAAACTACTAAAATTGTTTTATGTCAGTGCTTTATCAATGTACAAAAAGCTTCATCCATTTTAGCACGTTGGAATATTGAACAATAAAACGAATGTTCCGAATTTTAGCTTAAAATAATTGGAAATAATTGCCAACTAGTTTCACTAAAAATGTATTTAAAATAAACAAACTCCTAAAACTAAATTTGGCACATCCCAATCTAAAGGAAAACAAAAACTAGCTTGTAATTTATTTCTCTTGCTCAAATCTGAGATTTATTTGTTTTATAAAAAATAGACACTTAAAGAAGCTTCGTAATAATAAGGTAAAGTCAAATTTCGTTTTTTTTGTAGTTTTTGTACCCAAAAACCGAACAATATACTCACAAAGTATAACAAATCAGTATTTTATAAGTTTAGAGTAAAAAACCTTTTCAAATTAAAATGATTCGATGGACTATTCTGGTTTAATAAGCGATCTACGAAAAAAGTTTAGAGTGATCAAAGTCACCCCGGTTTACGGTATAATCACCATAGACTGTAAAATTTTCTACGGATTTGTTATATTGTTTCGCAAATATAGACTGAATTGTTCGGCCACATATGAAATTCCCATATACAAACCGAAACTGGAAAATTTCCAAAGCAGGTAGTACAATAAAGCTCAAAAATCGAATTTGTATTTTTGATGCTAAATACCTTTGGAATGCATGAAACGTAGAGATTTTATGTTATGTGTATGTGTGTAAGTGTGTGTATGTGTGCATATATTTATAAATGTGTTGCATACATACTAATAAAATGTGCACATCGGTTTCTTGAAGATGACGACCTATTATTACGAACTTTGCCACAAATGAAAGCTATGTTAATCCGACTTCCTGTTCCGGTGTCACGGAAACATTAGTGAGAACACACAGAAAATACTTCTATAAAACTATATTACAGAGACTTGAAAGATGAAAATGTTGTTAGAAAATGAGCCAAATTGCTTGAATTTATAAATTTAGGTAACAGTTTGTCTATCCAAAATTATTGTTTCACATTGGCCACCTGCTCTGGCAGTCTCGGATAAACTAATTAAGTTTCTGAATTAATTTCACATCCGTTTCACAGAGACGGCTATACATGGGGTTAGGTATTTTTTACATAGAATGTGTATGCAAAATTCGATTCACCCGAGTCTAGATAACATAAATATGACAAATATTTTTAAAATTTTGACCGTTTTGGGTTTTAAACCTTTTGGACATAAAATACTATGTCTCAAACCGCCGATTACTGGTTATGATGGTTCAAGTTTTCGCCTTGTTTTTTTTCATGTATATAGTTGTCAAGCCATGTATAATAAAAATGTAATATAGACATAAGACAATTTATAATGCACATAACCAACTATGAAATCCTAGTGTTCATGATTGAGAAAGGCACAATTGCACCGCTAGGTGGATTAAAACAGGTTTTTTATTGGAGAAACGGCCCTTGAAATTTTTAAATTATTTGAATTCACTATTTCTAATGAAGCCTTAAAGTGGAAATAAAGGTGTGAAAAATCGATCTCAAATTTATGGTTTAAAGTTTAGATCGCACCTTTATTTCAAATTTGAAATTTTTATCCGTTCTTAGGTCATTACTCCAATAAATTTAGTTTACTTTAGAGTCTTATTATTTGTTTTGTGTTTGGCACACAAAAAAAATCCAAATTTTGCTTACTTTTTGGTCATTTGAGTGAGAACCTCCTCTTAATAGATAAAATAACTCAACTGTGTCCGGTCTCTGCAATGAACCTTCAAAAACACGAGAATATTTAATATAAGTCGAATTCTAATCTAACAATTCAACCGCAAAATGCAGCATAGCCAAAAACGTAATTAATTTTCACCATTACACTTTAGAATACCATTACGCGAAATTAAATCAACCTTTGAGCAACAATAAATTACATTACGCCTAATCCTACACACCAAAAAATAATGAAAATTAAACGACATGTAAATCAATACGAATGTAAACATACAAAGCTTGAATCAAAAATTTGATTTACATTCAAGAGCATTGGTTTGCCTTTTAATGTAACTGTGATTTTCAATCAAAATGTAAAATTACAATAAATATCGCTGAAAAAAGCACGACAAGTTGTGTGTATTTGTGATGGAACTTAAGTTTATATTTATATTCATACTCCAAATATGTGCATGAAAATAAATTTAAAATTACAAAAAAAAATTCCTGTGTAATTTTGCAGCTCAGCATCAGAATAAAATGATTTCGATCCTCGATCTTGTATAATGGTAAACAGACCTTCTAAAACATTGATTACAGCACAAATGGGCAAATTTATCAGTTACAATCGTTCTGTTTATTCACATATGATGTTAATGAACGTTGTGAAATGACTATGGGAAACATAGCAAAGAGGGTTTGGAATCTATTGAAATCAGATTTAACATTCGATTTTCCCCCCTGTATCAGCCAGGTACTTTTCGAATGCCATCATCCGCTGAATGACAAACTTTTGGCAGTGTTGACGACCGTATAGCGAGCTCTTACACAAACCGGCGAACTTCCGATCCGATCAGATTACATATATTTTAAATTTCAGAGAAAAAAAACCCATCCATTGTATGGATTTGCTTACATTTTATCCCTCGCGTCGAACCCCGCCATCGCAGCAGCGTTCACGCCTGTTATACGGAACTTTGACTCAGTACTTGCGAGTTTCGAAGTCGATTCACAGATTCGTCGAAGTAAGAAGGCACACACTTTAGGTTTACATAGAACCATAGGTGAGGAAGGGGAAACATATGGGCAACTTTCACGGAAGCTATGCAAACAAACCTTGTACCGTGAAGAGGGGAAAAAGTTACAGTTTCCTCCATTTTAAGCTTTGTCTGCGAGCTCAATCGGGTGATGGCAAAAATACTGTATCGAAGCAAACAGCACTAGCAGCTGCCGCCGTCGCTACCGAAGTATACACTTAACGATTTACTTAACAAAATAAATGACACAATCGGTGATTCTCGACTACTTGTGCTCCATTATCGACAAGCTACGTATAGCAAGCTTTATTCGGGGATTGGTGAAATAGGGCTTCAAGGGAATTGCACTTTTTCACCATCATTGCACTATTCGAGGAAAGAAATAAAAATTCAGCCAAGCGAGGGAAGCTTTATTATATCGCTTATCTTGGTAAAGCGGAAGAGTGGAAATATTCGATTTGCACTTCTCTCGACAGAAGCTTAACAATCAAGTCCCAACATGAAGCGACTTTTCATGTAGGTCGTTCGTAGGCTCCCTGTAGGAAAGTCAGACATATTTCTCTCGGATAACCACTTATCGGAGGGCGTTATTGCAAGTGGGACACACACACGCTGAACTATTTGCTAGCCAGCCTAGTCTGATGACTGAGCCAACCAACCGACAAGTGGGCCTCCGCTGCTTGACCATAGTTAATTAAACAATGCAGTGAGCAATAAATTTTCCTACACTTTTCACTTGGCGTGTTGCTCATACGTGGAATAGTTGTGCGCTGAAATTTTCCCAACACCAACTACTGCTACAACGCTGTACGTGAACAGAGTATGGGGTCAGTCCTATACGGATATCCTGATGATGTTAGCTACCATCAAAACATCCACAGAGTTTGCGGTGTATGCGTTGTCGTTGGAATAGTAGTGGCGGTAGTTGCCGGGACGCGTCTGAACGTAAACTTGAGCAATTTTTCATTCGCAAATTAGTTTGCTCGAAAGCAAGCGAAAGTGTATATATATTTTTTTCCATTTACAACCGGACGCATTCGACTGGCACTTGCGACACACGTGCTGTGGACGGAATCAGGATTACCACCAAGTCTTGCAATACCATGAGCAGCTGGTAATACTTCACCGTTTGTGTTAGCTTCGGAAGAGGCACTATTTCGCGGTTGTGGTGTTTTTCACTTGGTTGATTTGCGGATTCATTGCGGGTACGGGCAATGTTCTTCTTTGAGGGAAGTAGTCATTACAGGACTCATTAGGATGCCATAAACAAAAGTAAAATTGATTGATTTTAGGGGAACATGGGGAGACTTGACCAAGCGCGAAATTCAACAATTGTCAATAACGTGTTCCATTTGCCTCTTAAAATTTTTTAAGAATATTTTTATACTTGTTTCGATCCAATTAGCTCATTTTGAAAGCTCTGAGTGAAAAATCATAGAAAATATTCCATAATTCATGAATTTGCGTTAAATGATGTAATTTTTTATCAAACTTGTCCATACAGGACATATATACTAAACTAGATATATTTTCTTGTAGAACTCATATACCATGTCGATCCTTATGAAGTAATGAAATGATTTAACATTAATCGGAATATTGGAATAGTTATTTATTATAAAATTAGCACGACATTGAACGTAAGAACTAATGTTGGGGAGACTTAACCATGATTTTATGTGAAAACTTGACCAAGTACCAATAAGCTGAAGAAGTATACAAAATTTATGATATTTACTATTTTTTGGTATCTACTGTGAATGTTAATCACGTCACAAAAAATCCCTTAAATATCAGTCTATATCTTTATAGTACTAGTCAACAAAGTTAGCAGTTATATGGCAGATTTCGTGACATGTGAACCTGCAATGTAATCAGTACAGTTAATCCCAAAAAGGAAATGCATTTAAAAATTACAAATCATGAAATACAATCGTTTTATATTTTGACGTAGGACTACGTCTTTGTTTTCGATATGGGGGTGCACTCTGCAAATTCTACAAAAATGGTATGTAACGAAAAGTGGTCCAATTTTAAAAGCATATAATTCAGCCATCTCAAGATAAATTTTCAAATTTTTTGCGCAAATCGCCCCGAAATACTTCTAAGAATAGATTCCAATAGATAAACCCAAAGATTTTTGATATCATAGCATTAAAAAATTAAATAATATACAACCTTGTCAAAATATCGCGCATTAACACACAGAAGATAGCGCTTCCCAAGCCCTGTACGACAGATTGGTGTACCTAGCGCGCTACGCTTCTATGAATGACGTCATCATCGACTATTTAAAGAACGGACTTGGCCAGACACGCTCAGTTCCCTGTTGAACGGCTGGCGAAGCAGATCACTGCGCTGTATTTTTTACAGCCAGTGTAGCTGAGTTAGAAGTCCGTTACACTGGCTGTGGAGGGACGCTACTCTGTGTCGTCCAACAGGCGACCGCTCCAACTGCTTCCTCAATGCCGCTGTAATGTTTCCAGTAAAATTTTGGTTTAACTAGCACATGTATTTGCTATTTGCGCTTGAAATTAAGTAATGTAGTGGTAGTAATAAGCTTCCCATTTTGGTTTAAACGCAAGGACAGTTTTTGAAACTGGATTTGATTAATTAGTTTAGCTCATGTAAGCAATTTTATCAATTCTGTAATTTAAAAGGAATTTTACGGAACTTGGTGAATTTGGCCCCACTTGCAACTGGTATAATCAACCTGCACAAAGTGTTGCATAACGCAGGGCTGTTTTTGGAACAAAATGTGTTATCATTCAGCCCTTCGCTATGCAAAATCACGATATTATGACAGATGGGCTAAGCGCGGCCGTTCCTTTCAATCGGGAAAGGCCGCGTGGAATTTTGGTGAAATGCGCTAATAGTGTCGTGGTGGTACTAGTTGTCTCTTTCGCTCTACCCATCATCATCAGCGTTGACTCATTTTGCATTGTGCGCTTGGGTTCAATGTTTGTGGCGAATGTGTTGGTAGGTAGGGGAACTGGCGGTAAAATAAACACGTTAAGCAAAGTCATTATTTTCTAACTAATAAGTGAATGAGACATTACAATCACCTTATATGTTTCTTGTTAGACATGTTTTGTACATATCTGGTAAAAATACTTCGTCATAAACACATTTTTTCAAACATGATTCTTGATTTCTAAACATGTCCAAAAATGAGACATGTTAGCGAGTGAGTAAAATGAACATGTGGCGGTGGTAAAATGAACAGCTTCTGGTGACCCGCAAAATGTCCTGTATGTATGCAATGTGCAACGCTGGAAAGCATTTTCCGATCAATGCTAATATCCCAACAAATCATGAGCTTTGCATACACACAGGGCATTTTGCAGAAAAAAATTGTCACGGAAGAATTGAATTTTCATGACGTAATATTAATTATTACACAATCCTGTGGCATCGAAACACATCTACAAACTTGGGGTTATCCATGGGTGTTTGAGCTTTTAGGATCTGTTTGAGAGCAACTAGAAAGCTTGGTCTATACATGAGATGTGATTATATTGTCTAAAATTTAGACACACTAAGTACTAAGAAAATAAATATTTTACATTAAATAGTATAGTCCTACGTCTACAGTTCGTGCAACCCCATAGGACTGCCCCTGGTAGTTTTTAACTGGTACTAAGGACCTCAACAACATGGGAAAAAATGATTACAGAATGTTTTTCCCATTATTGTTTATTCTGATATTTTAAAATTCTTTTGGTCAAGTGTCCCCACGCCTTGCTCAAGTCTCCCCGCGGTGGGGAGACATGACCAGAAAAAACGATCACAGAAAAACTTTTATAACCTTTGAAAAGGTAAATTAACAATTCTTTCTTTTGCACATTACATTTCAACGAGTTTTGTAAGATTTAAAACGTTTTTAGATATTTACGTAGATTTAACTGAAAACCTTGTCAAGTCTCCCCATGTTCCCCTACATTGTTCTATTTGCAATGAACTTTGTATATCTGGTAATAAAATTGCTTTGCTATGATTCATTATTTATACGCATTTTTAATAAATATTAATGCTTCGAAAAATCTTTTTAAAAAGTATTTTCTATGTTTTTTTGTTGCATTCTTATTTCAAATAAATATTGAAATTGAATAATATTTAAAATTGAACAGGGTTTAAAGGAATGGAAATTTTACTTGATTTTTCCAGTAAGGTACAACAATTTATTACGCACGATTTGTTCCCAGAAACAGAATCCGAAAAATATTTCAAAAATGTTATTTGTGTTAATAATTTGAACATAATATAACAGAAACAGTTATAAATAATACAATATTTGCGAAGGATTAACCGGTATTGTGATATGCTGGAGACACATGATAGTTATTTATTTACTTTTAATTTTGTAAAAACTTGTAAAAAACAATATACGAGCTTTGCAAATTTTTGTTGTGATTTGGTTTTCATTTATCTAACTCTGAGTCAGTAGTCCAAGCAGATATTTACTAATAGAATCCTTGGAATTACTACATTGAAGTATCTTTCTATTATTTTCACTCATTGATTTTTAGTGCAACTTCAGACTGCCCCAAAAAATAATGAATTTTTGAAAACTCAATCGGCCCACCCCTGAGTCCATTTCGGGTCCCACCAGGAAAACTTGCGCCAAATTTGAAGCAAATCCGATAAGTCTAGCTACCGGACCAACATGCCTGAAGTTTGTATGGGATCGTTCGACAATTTACATTGACCCACTAGCTCGCATTTTCGCCGCTAGGTGGCACTGTATGCATCGTATTGTCACTGTAAGTTAAAATAAGAAAGATAATTTAATTGTCCACAATTTTGTTGAAAACTGCTAGTGAATCCGGCTTTGTTAAAAGAAGTTATTAAACTTTTAACGAAGTAATGTTTGAATTAATTTTGCATGGGGCCTAGCAGTGCATGGTTGTGTATCAGTACTCGATTTCCACGAACTAAACATTTTTGTGATATAATCGTTAGGTTTAGTTCAATAGTGTGTTCAGAAGAATTATACGAGTTATGTTTTGGTTAGAAAATTTTAGTTCCACCTGTGACCGCATAGAGGGCACCAACACTAACTTTTCATAAAAGAAAGATAGAACATCAAAATGTTCGGAAGAATTATTGAAAAATGCCTGTTCTACAACTTTGTGGAAGACGCCTTATTTCTATCTCTTTCTTGAAAAGTTAGTGTTGGCGCCCTCTATATGGTCACAGATGGAACTAAAATTTTCTAACCAAAACATAACTCGTATTATGCGCTACAATTCTTCTGAACGTACTATTGAGCTAAACATAACCTTTATTCACAAAAATGTCTAGTTCGTGCGAATCGTGTACTGATCCGCTACCATGCACTGCTAGGCCCCATGCAAAACTGACTCAGACTTCACTTCGTTAAAAGTTTAATAGCTTCTTTTAACAAAGCCGGATTCACTAGCAGTTTTCGACAAAATTGTAGATAACAAAATTATCTTTCTTATTTTCACTTACAGTGATAATATGATGCATACAGTGCCACCTAGTGGCGAAAATACGAGCTAGTGGGTTTTCTCTATGTAAATTGTCGAAAAATCCCATACAAACTTCAGGCACGTTGGTCCGGTAACTAGACTTATCCGATTTACTTCAAATTCGGCACAAGTACTTCTGGTGGGACTAGAATTCGACTCAGGGGTGGGCGGCCGATAGGGGTCATTTTTTCCTGTCACTCTAGTGTAGGTGTTATCCAGATGCAAAAATTATAAAATTAAATACCCAATAAACTCAAAGAAAATAGCTAACGGTTATTATATCTGGACTTTAATCGAAAATCATCTACACACTAAGTAGCGCGTCGCTAATGTCTGAGTAAAAGCGATACATAGTAACTTGGTCACATATAAAAACTACATATGATTGCGTTAGCTAGCGGATATCACCGAATTGAGCTTTTGCATGTATGTATATAATGCAATTAGCTTCGTTTCGTGTGACGTTTCTCATAAAAGAGATGTATGTTCAAACGTGTATATATGTTTGTAACTAGTTTCAAATATAAGGCCCAACACTCAGACAGAAATGGTTTTTGATGTTTCGTTCCCAAGATATGAAAAAATATATGTGCAATACACGGATAAGTTTTAAATTTTGTCAATAAAGGTCCATATAAACAAGTGCTTTGTATTAATAAAGCCTATGCGAATGCTTTTCGAACGAGCTAAAAATTGTTAAAATTGGACTTTTAACAGAAAAGATATTTAACGGTTTATTACTCTTTTCCAATAACCAAAAGTAAGACCGGCTCTGTCAAAACAAGCAATTATTGTTTCAACAACAACTAATTTCAGGTCAAAATCATCTTTGGAGAATTTAATAGATGCAATATACCCTTTCTTTAAATCTTGAGGCTTTTTTTTTCAAAAAAAAATCTATTATGAGAGACTCTCATCGTTTATTATCTCTTCATTCGCTTGATGTTATTGTATACAAGCTCAAAAGGGGCCATACACAAACGACGTAGCTTTTTTCGGCGATTTTAGACCCCTCCCTCCCTCATCGTAGCATGTTGTCCCAAAATTCTAATCTTCTACTTGTAAATAACATAGCAACAACCAAGCCATTGTATCATATTTGACTAAAACAATTCGAACTTGTTAAACATAAAAATTGCATATGAGCCTTTTATAAAACATCTCTCGCTAATTTTCATTTTTTAACATATTTTAATTGCTATTTGCGAAGACAAAACTATTTTTGTCTACTGTTTGTATTTTAGTATAAAACAGGGCCACTTACGGAATTTAGTATTACATCCTACTTGACAATGTTTTTTGGCTTTCTCCTATAAAGAAAGGCTCACTCTAAAAATTACGTTTTCAACCGAGACCCGGAGCGTCGAGTGTTATATACCATTCAATTCAGTTCGTCGAAATCGTTAACTGTTTTTTCACCTCAGAAAAATCTCAACGACCTCGGATGGAATTGAACCAAGGACAACTGGAGTGAGTGGTGGTCACGCTTACCACTCAACCACCGGCGCCGTCTTCCACGAATTTCATTCCCTCTGTCGTCATCGATATAGTAAAAACAACGCATACTTAATCGATGCTGGAATAGAAAATCTAGAAAGTACATTTTTCAAATAACGGGATCTGCACAAACATTTCTGAACTTTCTGAAACAATGGTTATCAAATTCGTACAATGTGTTTTAATAATTTACTTTGTTCAAATTATTTTTTTTGAATTCCATTCCTCACACTCATTTATTTATAGTTTATTCATTTCATCGATTTCATTCGTTTTTTTATTTTATTCATTTTGAATATTTGACTATTTGTCAAGGTATAGTTATTTCATTTTAATCATTTATTACATTCAACATTCTTTTTAATCAATTTGTTCATTTGAGAGAAGATAAAATGCTATTTCATTCGCGTTTTTGGACTCAATCTGATCAGTTTATTTATGCGTTTTATTCATATCATTCATTTAAGTTTTTTCATTGTTTTCACTTTATTCATTTTTTCAGTTTCTTCCTTCTAATGACCTTATTATTTTTTTCAGCATTTAATTCTTTCCATTTCCTCGATATTACTAGGTTGACACAATTCAATTTTTTCTATCAATTTTATAGCTTTTTGATACCGTGATTTTTTTAATCATTAAACCTTCCGGCAGTCGCGCTAGTGCACTAAGTGCTCTCTGCTCTGAAAATATGGCGAAATCGTTTTAGGGCGCCAGCGGCCGCTCATTCAGTGGGCGATTTCCGGAGGGTTAATTCATTTTATTATGTTTATTTCTTTCATTTACCAATTCTGTTAATTTTGCTCATTTTATTTTTTGTTATAATTTTGTTTATTGTATCCATTTGTTATTTGTTATTTGTTTTATTTATTTTACCAATATTATTCATTCAATTTGTTTATTTTATTGGTTCAATTTATGTTATTTATTTTATTTTATTTATTTTATTTGCTTAATTTATTTTATTTTCTTTGTTTATTTAATTTATTTTTAAGTTTCGTTTTTTATTTTATTGATTCTGTTCAGTCATTATTTTTTATTCTTTTTGTCCAATTTATTAGTTTGAATTGCTTTAATTTAGGATTATAGTATGTTTTATGTCATAATTTTTTAATCTGATTTTTAAAAATTCTCTTGATCAAGTCTCCGCGCAGTGGGGAGACTTGACCAAAAATAACGATCACAGAAAAACTTTTATAACTTTTGAAAAAATAAATTAAAAATTCTGCAAAAATCATGAACGCACACAATACCTTTGCACATTATATCTAAATGACTTTGAAAGGATTGAAAACTTGTTTAAAGATTTATGCAGGTTAGCTAAAAACCTGGTCAAGTCTCCCCTGTACCCCCTATACCAAAATTCAAAATATTTGCAATTTTTTCAAATGTCCTAGCAGAGTTTATATTTATTAGACTGTATTCTCAATGGCGACCCATAACATGAACGCAGGACGGATAAACTCATTCGCACCTGCTCAGTGAGCACCATCTTTCAATAGGAATAACAAGAGTATTTCACCGTCAATAAATAGTTGACTTCGTGAATTCTCAAACAACCTGTCGGATCGCCATTAGAACGGGAAAGGAAACCCGAAAATCTTCATTTTCTTAAAACAATGCGCATTTTACACTAAAACGATTGCCGTAAGGAAGAAAATCTAATAGTCTAATAAAAAAAAGTTAAGCTTCTCCTGTTAACCGTCACAGGGTATGGCTATTGAAGCCATTTAAATATTGTCCTCAGTTTATTAGGACTACCGCCATAGCTACCGGGCTAGGATACGCTCATTTCCATCACCAGGTAATTATCGTAAATATTTGCTGGGTAGTACGCCTGGACGGCCAAACTCGCAGGGAAATCTGGTACTGTAATGTTTCAACAGTAAGTAGGCCAAAATTCCATAATATCTGCAGAAAAGTTTTGCTAACGACGTGGCATTTAAAGCCGTTATAATGTATTCGGTGAAACATTATGATTTTCTAAGGGTATTATGAAACGCTCTACGCGTTCAACCGGCACTGTAAAGTTTGTTGATGAAGTGTGATGAAAAACAAAACACCTATACTAGCACCTTGTGAGGGGAGCAAAAAAGCAGGTATTTTGTGCGATTGCAATAACGAAGAAGAAATAAATTTTTAATGTCACACCCACCACCTTCCACCGAAGATGTTTATGGTTCTTGTCCAGCAGTGCGATAAAAATAGATCTCTGAATGCTGCCAAGGGGAAACATTCCATTTTAAAAGCGGCTCTTTCGTTTAGCTCACTTAACAAAAAATAAGTGTAATTAAATCCATGAAATTGATGAACCTTACTAAGAGATGATTAAATTTCTTATCAAAAACATAAGTTTTTTGGCTAGACGGAGTTCTCTTACATTACACAAGGGTTTAATATGTGTTTTTGTGAGAGGATGGATTGGAATTTTAATGGCAATTTTTACCTCAGACTGGTTTCTGCTATTTCTGGCATGACTCACCTGTATATGATTAGAAATGTTTTCAAATATTTTTTTTTTTTTCTAGCAACATGAAATGCATATTTCTGCCCTAATTTCCAATTCACTGCAGTGGCAAAAGTTAAAAACCAATAATTACTACGATTGGCAGGCGCCAGTACACCTCGCAAAGAACCTCATGACGTGGAAAAAACTTTCCTCTTTTAATGCATTGGTGTTCCACTCGCTGCAGCCCGTTCGTGGCTTCTTTTCGTTTAACATAGCAATTATTATTAACTTTGCCTTCCATCAACACTCGTATGTAGGTACGTGGCAATGGTACATCGTAATAAGGGAACACATCACAACGGTTGGTAACAATTTTTATCGACTCAAAGGATTGTGGTAAATTGAACATAGAATAACACAGAAGCCGAGCGCAAGACGAAGCAACTACGGCAAGGCTAATCCATGCAATCGGTGCTTTAATGCAAAAAAACGTACCGGCGTCCCAGTGGCGGTTTTTAATGAAAACATGCTCCCCTCTATACGCTTTTGTCGGCAGACGGGGAAGGGTGGTTGTTGTACAGTAAACGCAGGAAGGAAGCAAAATTTGATGTGGTGAAAAGCAAGAATTAGAATCCCAGGCGATGTTGGATAGAGGCAGTTGTAGCGTATTTAATTATTAGAGGAGGTATGGTGTATAGAAATAATGGAGCCTCTTGGTGCTTTACCTCAACTTAAAGTACTGTATACTTGCATTCAACTAACGTGAATACTGAAATGAAAAACAAGGTAATAAATAAATAAACAGTTGACAGTTGTTGCTTTTACCGTTTCTACAGTTGCAGTCACGCTATACAGTAGTCGAAAGCTGGGATGTATATCCATAAGTAATATGTTTTAAGATTTTATATTCTAGCTTAACTGAGCTTCTTATTTATTGGATAATGTATTATAATACTATCCGAGTTCCGTAGTTCTTGAGCAAATCGCATTGTATGTTGTAATCTGTGATGCTGTCTTTCTGTCTATAAGCTTCAGATCTAGGAGCCGTTTAGCAAAGCTGTTGTTAATCTGCTGGAGCGACGTGACGTGGGGTCACGTGATAAAGGTTGATAAGTTTCACTGTTTTAAGCATGGCAAGCATTGTTTGTCATCTGCATTAATTAGTACTGCTTCGTTCCCTTTATCTGATCGTATTACATCAGCTTAGAAATTTCCAAAAATAGTTAAAATTTGTTTAATGAACATTACCACTAAACACAAAATAGTTTTTTTTACGTTTTCCTCGAGTTTTCAACTTTGAATATCAATTGACATATTCTTTCGTGACGTTACAACGATTTTACGCACCTTTATTCCATAAATTCGTTACAACTTTTTCAAATGATGGCCTGCATCAAAACTTATTACAGATTCGGAAAGTAGACTAAATTCAACATAAGAGTCAATCTACATAAACTGAATATATTATGGAAGAGGATTGTTTTATGAACGATACTGTGACGTGACGTTACAACACCTCAGCAATTAGCAACTTTTATCGTATATCTACAGTGACACAATCTCATTTTCGTACACCGCTGTTCGGAATGCTTATATGCATTTTACAAGTAAAAAAATTGTTCACGAGACATTTTATTTATTTAGAAATTGTTTACTAAACAGCATAAGGAAGATACAATAATTATCTTTGTACTACAAATGCTCATTTTTTCACAAAAAATCATCATTCTAAAGATAGTCAAATATACACGCAATCTCATATTCGTACAGTACACATATTTTATCAAAACTCAATTGAAATTTCTATAATAAATATTCAATGTGGTACCTTTTGTTTGTAATTACAGTTTTCAATCGTATTGGAATGCTAACCACTAGTTTTTATGTGCATTCAACTTAAATTTTATCCCATTCTTCTAAATAGTAGTTTCTAAGAACATTCTCATCCACTATTTTATCCAAATACTCCCATTTATTTTTCTAATCAGTTAATAAACGGGGTCTGCAGCGAGAGAATCCATAACATTTAAACAATTTTAAATTTACTGTAAACGTTTTTTGCACGCCTTATGCTTTAGGTTCTTCTCCTGATCGAATTTCCAATATCCACCATTTTTTAGTAAAAGTACCATTTTACGGAAGCTTTGCTTTAATATTTATTTTAAGACATTCATATTAAAATACACATTCTAATCCATCATTCCATCAATGAAGACCAAATTTCCAGCACTTCTAGTGGACATATAATACCCCATACAATAACTGCACTGTCCCTGCGCTTAGCTGCTGCTATAAGACTATTACGTCCAGGTCTGAGTCCGATTTTCTCTACCCAAAACAACAGCCATTTGAGTCAAAGATGTTGAATTTGGACTCGTAGACAAAGTTTAACATCTTTCTAATATTCCAATAAAGTTGTTTAGTGTATAAAAAATCAATTCTTTGTTCTTCTCATTGATGAACAGCTTCTTGCTCAGAACACAGGCATTGTAATTTTCCATTCTCCGTACATTACGACCCGTACTAGAGCAGACTTATACTTAAATTCTATGATTCAATTTATTTACCATGTATATAAAATTAATTACTCGATTTTCCCAAATTTTTCTAATTAAAAATCGTTTATCCCTCATCATAATTTTTTTACAGTTCATGTTTTTCGCAATATCTGTTCTGCATTTCGCCACATCAAAGTTTTTAACAACATGTTAAATAGTTGGACGCAACCTTTTAACAATTTCAAAGATTTTATGAAGTGATTTAGCTTCATTTTGGTAGGTAATAATTAGTTTCATTTCCATAATGGCAGTTAATTTACTTTTTTTAATCATTACGTCAATTTGAGGGAATTTCTTAAACTATTGTTGTGGAAACTGTACCAATGAACACTTTTCTGTAATCATAAAATCTATTTTTCAAAGTAAAACAAAAAAAAAGAAATAACAGGTCTTATATGTAGAAACAACAGGTCTTATTTTATGTAGTGTACGGAAATTTGCACACTTTAGATTACAAATGATAAGAAAATGACAGATGATGATTCTACTACCACATTTACAAAACAATACCTATATTAAATAAGGCAAACGTTTGTGAAACAATATTAAACATATACACTAGAGGTATACGAATATGAGATTGTGTCACTGTATAAAAGTCCAAATATCTTCCCTATAAGATTTTTCCTCAAGAACCAATCTTCTATGATTTATTCTTAACTAACATACGAATAACTTGGCGTGATTAATTTTTTTTTCGCTTCGTTTCTTTTTAACTATCTTTTAATATTCGTGATGTTACAACGCTCCTTTCTCAAAAAAGCGATATCTCGTTTCGTTGTAACGTCACGAAAATCTTCAACTTCTATTCACTCACACTGGTGCTATTATTTTGAGTGAAATTCAAAATATTTATCACATTTAGCAAATTTAATGCTAATTTACTCGATTAAACATATGCGCTCGTCGAAAAATCACTAGGAAATTTGTTCGCAAAAAACTACATCTTTGTTTTGTTTATTTTTTGTGAACAAATTGATATTAATGCTAAATAAATGTGTGTAGGCGTCCGACGATGGCTGAAGTAACAATAAGCCGAAACGTTACTTGTAAAATGGGGAAAATTTTCAACGAGAAAAATCAACAAGACCACGAAATAAAAATGAAAGTGGTAGTTTTGCTTTGTTGATTTTGTCAGGAATCAGGTTTCGATGCGAATTTGTAGGATATGTTTATTGTTGGACATTGGCAAGTGGATTCATATGACGAAACGAGCCTGAACTCGCGCCAGATAATCGGAAGGGCTTGGTATATTATTATATTGTAATATAGTTACAAAGATTCAGGGAACAATAATCCGTCGACTCGACGGGATTTGAAATGTCGGCAAACGCCAATAAACAATCCTCCGTATGTCTTCTCAATTTTTCCAAATGTCAGAAGTTGGATTACATAACTTTTCAATGGTTTAAACACTAACGAATCGAGAAAAATTATAATGATACTAAAATAAAACAGAACAAAATTGTCCTGGTGTATAAGCCCACGGAATGAGTCAATTGCCTTTCACAAAAAGCTACGAATATTCACACAGTGTGTGTGTATGAAAGGTGTGAGCGTAACCTACTAAAAACTTGATCCGAAATATTTCAAATATGTCAAGGTTTGAGACTAAAATGAAGAAAATTTGATATCTAATAAAGGACGATGCCATAATTCGTCGCAATTAATGATATGTCTCTTAAAATAAAAGCTGTTGGTAAGTTTGAACGATTCCACATTACGCTTTATTTCACTTGGTAAATGATTTAAATATTTCATAATAATGAAGTGTAAATGCAGTAAGACTTTGGGGATCCGACCTACACCATTCTCAGTTGGTTGAAAAAATTATTGAATGCTCAAAGCTCTGTCAGCTATCGCCGCATGCAGTTATTTTCTCGGAAAAATGTTATGAATTTTACTTGCCACCATCATCGATGCAAAAACGCTATTAAAATAACATCCCCAGGCACAATAAATGCAATTAATCATTCCGATTGTGGTTACAAGGCATGCCTTTGTAGTTCGATCCTGGTGACCGGTAGCAGCTCAGTTGGGTTGTAAAAATCCTTCTCCAATGAAATAATTGGGATGGTCTCGCAGCTTGTGTTGGGGGTGCAACGAGGTTGTCGTTTGACTTTCGAGCCTTGTCGGTTGTGCGTGTACTTTTTTCCAGTCTACCACGCAACATCGGCTACCACCAAGTGGCGGTTTCGCGTTGTGAGTGTAAAAACAGTCATTATTGTGATAAAATTTCGATTTTCCCAACCACTAAATTTTCCCGAATCGTCGAATCGGATTGACATAATGTTACCGTCGCGTCGGAATCGTGTTTCAATCAGTATTGGTCGAACTTTCACAACAGTGCGACGTAATAATCCACGCCACCGGGTACCATCATTCGGCCAGGAATTATCTCTACGTGGTATTTTATCACGATTTCGTTCATCGTCCGGTGTAAAAATTTTATATTAAGCACAACCGCACCGGGGCAGGCCATCGGCCATTTAACTGGTGGTTGCAGCAGCAGCAGCCGCTGCACTCAGGTTGAAGCTGCTAGCACTGATTTTGCCAATTTGTTGAAAAACTTTGCATTGCGGTAGCTTTTCGGCTGTAGCATCCGGCCAACAGCGAAAATCTCATTAAAAATTTAAACCTCACGGGAGTAATTTTTGCAATCCGCACCGGATACTACCGTTCTCGGGCCCAACACCAGCGCATTGTAATTGAAAATGAAAATTAGTGTAAATTTTCAATTAAAAACAATAATGGAAAATAAACCGGATCATTGAATAGGGCTTCTCTCGAAGCGTTTTTCTTTACTAGAGAGGTAGCTTTCGGATAGTTCTCAGTTATTCCAATTAAATTAGGAATTATATTTCAAATAATTTTGATTGATTTTTGGATCTCTGAACCTTAATAAACTATAAAACTTTGTAGATGATATATTCTTCTCTGAAGGTGAGCTAGATTCCTACGTAGCTGTCGACACCATAAAATTTGTCAACATTTATAAAACTACCCAAGTAACCATAAGTATTAAGCTATTTCGCAATATTGGCTGCACATTTGCGCTAATGTTGCAATAAAACTCAATTGCAGTATTAATAATGCTATCAAGCTCAATATTAGCATCATAAATGCATACATGCACAGCCAAAATATAGCATTATCGCATACTTATATAAAGCTGACATAAGACGTACACGCTTCAAGGATCTTTAACCGTTATGTGTCCGACGCGGTACCCGGGTACCTTTGCAACTTTCAATTAATGAAATTCCAATGTTTTATCCATAGCTGGAAATTGAGATTTTGTGACATCTTAGAACTGCACTAAGTCAAGATTTTGGGTTAATAATATTGTTGATATAGTAAGGGGGGTAGTGAGAAAAGACTCCTGATTTTTTTACTACGTAACAGGCCAACGAGGGTACCCGGGTACCCACAAAACTGAAATGCCAATAACTAAAGCAATTTCCAAACGATTTCGATACTTTTGGGTGTTTTGAATTCAGGAACTCCTCCACTTAAAGACTTGGTAAAAATGAATCAGGTTACTTCATTCAGTTCCCGGGAATCCGGTGTTTTTTTTTGTTGGACACATAACGGTTGAGGGGTTACATACCTTTTTATTTTTCAAAGAATCGAAATTTTATTTATTACGTTATCTGAAAGTACAACTTCTTGAAAATGTTTTCCCAAATTTTATAGAGATCTGAGAAATAAATTGAAAGTTACAGCGTTTCCAAGCGCGCTTTGTCTACCAAGAGCAGTGGTAACTTGAAATTTTAAACTCGATTATGTCGATTTTCCAAAAATGGTTTTTCCGTGATCTCGATTGCCGAAAAACTACTCAACCGAAGTCCTTCTTTTTTTAAATTGATCGTAATTAATTTTTCTCGGAATTAAATGAAATTCAATAGCAGCCTATGGGACCGTTGTACCTTTCATTTGAGACTAAGTTTGACAAAATCGGTTCAGCCATTCCTGAGTAACCGATGTGCTTATATTTGGTCACATACATACTTATACACGCACACACACATACGCACACACGCATAGACATTTGCCTAACTCGATGAACTGAGTCGAATGTTATAAGAGACTCAGCCCTCCGGGCCTTGGTTAAACAGTCGGTTTTCAAAGTGATTGCATAACCTTTCTATAGGAGAAAGCCAAAACCACATAGCGGAAAAAACAGCCAATTCAAGCTTTCTAATAGCGTGACATTTGTGCACTGGTGCTATATAATAGCAATTGTACCGAAAGAACAAATTGAATGAGAATACACGCTACACCCAAAATCTGACGTTTCTATTACTTTAGGGTAAGATTCTATGACCTTTTTGGCAACAGACCACGCAATTAAGCATTGCGATATTGAACCCATATTACCGAAAAGGTAATAAATGTTGGAATGACGGCTCTCAGTTGCAAACATACACAATCAAACAGTTTTCCAGTATGTGTCAAACTCGTCTCTATTCGTATGTGGAATAATTCGGCCGATTTCTATGATGGTATTAATACCGAGTCAAACCAACCGAAAGTCTGGCAGATTCTTACCTAAATTCAAGCTGGAATCTGTCCGAATATTGGCAGAAACCAGCCGGAATCACAGATTTTTCACTAGGTAGGTTGGATTGTGAAATAAAAAAATTATAATCGATACAATGCTTTGCATCGATTCTGATCTAGGCCCAGACGCCGCGTCCGGGACAGACCAGTCCATGGATCCGAACTAGTTCAGTCTGGATCAGCACCAGTTTTTGGATACGGACATATTTCCGGACCTAACCCATCCCCTTACCAGATCCGGACCTGAACCAGGCCCAGACTTGGTGCTTAGGTTTAGATAAGTGTCTGGATCCGAGACCTCAGTTCGAATACGAGGTTCCAAACCGTTGGTCTTTCTTCTCGTACATGACGGGAAGGAATGTAAATGTTTTATACATTCGCTACATTGCTGATGACGTCCGAAATAGAAAAAAGAATTCAATTTAATACCAACCGAAATATCCCACCACTATTCCGAGTCGTTTTTTCACAGTGTGCTTTGAAGCTGGCTGAGGGTCAGCCGATCTTTAAGAACAAAATGTGTCATGTAGTGGAAAACGAAGCCCATCTTTTCCACATTATGTTCGAATTGCTTGATGCGTAATACAATGACAAGCGAAATGTTACACACTTCTTCCGATGCGTCAATATGTTTTGTATAAGGCTTGCTGAATATGAGTGCAACGCAGAGAAGATTTGAATGTTATATGTTGATATTGCCGTTTAGGGAATTTCTTGTTGGGACCATTTTAGTATTAACCAGTAAATTAACTTGCTATTGGAGTATTTTGTTCTTATTACCGTAAAAGTTTTGGGTGTAAAGTATAACAAATTAGTTTGTAAAAGTGTTTGTCCATTTTGCTTGTTTTGTTTTTGTCGACAAGGTGTAGGAGAACATGGGGAGACTTGACCAAGCGCAAAATTCTATTTTTGGCTATGGTGTCTTCTATTCGATTCTTAAAATTTTGTCAAAAATATTTTTGTACTTGTTTCCATCCTTTAAGGTAATTTTAAAAGTTTGGAACGAAAAATCCTTTCCTTACAGAAAATATTACGTGATTAATAAGTTTGCATTAAATGATGTAATTTTTTATCAAACTTTGCATGGACATATCTACTCGACTACAAATTACTATTAATGTACTAATATACCATCTTAATCTTTGCGAAGCAGTGAAATGATTTTACATAAATTGGAACATCGGAATAGTTATTACTAGAATTTGAATTACATTGAACGCATTAGCTATTGCGGGTTGGGGAGACTTTACCAAGTGGCAATTAGCTGAAGAAAGATGCAAAATTCCTGATATTTATTATGCTTTGGTATCTACTGTTAATGTTAATCATGCCATGAAAAAATCCTACCTCAAACATAAGTTATTGTATTTTAGTATTAGTTAACAAAGTTAGTAATAGTAAGACTGATTTCGTGATGTGTGAACATGCAATGCAAGCAGTACAGTTAATCCTTAAAAAGAAATGTATTAAAAAAATCGAATTTATCAAATGCAACCCTTTTGTATTTTCTACTGCTACCCAAAGATCTCGACAATATGAAAACAAATAATTTCAGTATGTTTTATGTCATTATTTTTTGTTATGAGTTTTCAAAATTCTCTTGGTCAAGTCTCCCCACGCCTTGGTCAAGCCTCCCCTCAGTGGGGAGACTTTACCAAAAAACGATCTCAGAAAAACTTTTATAACTTTTCAAAAATTAAATTAAAATTCTGCAAAAAATCATGAAGGCGCACAATAACTTTGCACTGCACATTATCTCTCAAAGACTTTTGAGGGATTGAAGGCCTTTTTAGAGATTTATGCAGTTTTAGCTGAAAACCTGGTCAAGTCTCCCCATGTTCCCCTATTCTATACAAATGTGTCACATTGGTGTGTACGAATTTCTGTCAACCAACACAGTGACGCTGTTTTGTCTGCAAACAACTTAATTTCGTGCATGCTATGCTCTGGTGCACATTTTACCTGTACACGAGTAGATGTGGTCGGTGTTAAGTCAGACCGGACTAAGTAACATTGTATTGATTTCGAAAAAAGACGAGTTTAAAGTTTGAATCGCAGCATACTTTATGTTATAATTTGAAATTATCTTTTTAACAAAACTATTGCTTATTGTGACATACTTCTAATCTGGTAAAAGTTTAATGCAGCCGATGATTTTGTTTTTTCAGTGCTATGAATATCTGTTTTTCATGATTTTGCGACTTAGTTTGGTCTCCGGTCTGACTTAACACCGGCCATATGTGAATTACGCGATGAACTTTTCCAACAATATATATGTATATGTATGCAACATTCTCGCTCTCTCAGTCATCGATCCAACAAACAGCGTTTGTTTGTGCTTCGGTGCTTCACCACTTGCTCAACCATATTAAACAGGATCCTAACCCGATCAGAAACACATAACAAAAATATTTCAAAACTATATCTCGAGCTATTACTTGTTATAATTTTCTGTTATTTTAACTACTAACGAGACCAGATTTATAACACAGCTTATTACGAAAATTGCATTCTGTTAAAATCTTGTTATTGCATTCTGATCGGGGTTTGTTGCTATTCTACACAGAGCTAGTATTGCTTCAAAACCCCAAAATGATCTACTGATCTCAGTCTGATCAAACTAGCCTTCTGTAATATGAAGCGGGCTATGTTATCGGCGAAATTGAAGTAAGTTCCGTGAGCAAGCGTGAATATTTTAAGAGAATAAATCACTTATACATACGAATACACATGTATACGAGGGAAGGTGTCCTTTGCTTGTGTATTAGTGTAGGGTTATTTTAATGCCAATTCTATGATAACTTTCAATTCAATAATACATTTCCAATTGTGGGATTGTGTAAGTTTCTCCGGTGTAATAGCAGCATAATGCATTTTTGTCCTGGACCAATAAAGCTTTATATGTATCATACTAGTTATAATGCATATTTCGCATTAAAATCATGCCTATTTGCATATAGCTCATGCGGGACGCTTTTTGGATGTTTCTTACAGATTATTAAAATTAGGAAACTTCAAACGGATGCAACGCATATGTTGATAACTTATGTTACACACGTAAATATTTTCAATTTTCACGAAAATGTATGTTGTCCGTACAAATAGCATTCACATTAACGCACATCTGAGTGAAAAATTAGTTGAACGTACCTTGCCAGCTAACTTTTCATAACTGTGTAATAATTGGATGCCACCCTAATGTCCATTGTATTGGGAGATTACAGATTTTTGTTTTAGTTTTTACTATCATTACAGAGCAAGAAGCTATAAACCGATTATTCCCAAATCGAAATGTAATAATCGGAATCGGATTAAAAAGCCAACTTGAACCTATTAAATCTTTCGATACAGTATTTTTCCAAATTCTAGCTCTCATTCGTCGTATTTGTAATTGTTGTGCATACTTTCATTCCATTGAGCAGCTGAAACAGGGAAAAAAATGACCAGCGAAGTGAAATTCAATTTCCCCACTGCCACTGGATGGGAGAAGGGGTAATACGCGAATCATAGCTACCGAGTGACTCGCTTCCGGAATCATTTGCACGTGTGGAGTATAGCTTTTTATTCCAGCCTGAAGTGAGATATCTCTCAACCATTGTACAGTACTGCGATTCAGGGAGCCTAGGACTGCTCGCCCGCCTATACTTTTTAATTAAAACCATTATTGTATTACGGACATAGTTTTAATTTCCGGTTGTTTTTCTGATTCTGGGATGTAGTGGAATATTTTTGGCTTTACTGTACAAATGCGATCATTTTCCTGGTTTAAGTTCTATGCTGTGGATGGTGGAAATGGAATTGATACTGACGAATTACATACAGTACACAATGCGGGTTCCAACATCAAACCTATTATTGTATTTCTGACTCAAATATAAAACAATTTGGAATAACTGGTATAATGCAGATAATAATTTAATGCCCAACTAACGTGTATTCAGTAAAAACGAAAAAAAAGCAAGATTTAGAATTCATCGGGTTTTAGAACATTCAACCGATCTCTGTTTAGTCAATTGTTATTTAATCGAATTATATTTTTGAAATAATTGGTTGATTGGCTTAAGGTCTTTTAGTTGAATTAGTTATTTGAGCGAATGCAACGGATGATTGGTAATAGGTACCCGCGGTTCTTGGAAACGTGATTTCGGGCTTTTGAAGTGGAATACTTCAGCCGTTTCAATAGAAGGGTCCGGTTTTAAAATTTTCGGCCGGAATAGGGTAATTTCGGGTGAGATGACGCACTCTCTATATCTTGTATATAGGGTCACTTTCATACGATAATGTGATATTGTGAGTTTGTCTTTCGAAGAATAACTACACTGGAGATGTAAAATTATCCTTATTATTAACTCACCAAAATTTTATTAATGATTATATGCGTCCAGTTGCATCACGGAGTGCCGAAAATTTTTCAGCACCACATTAAAATTTCGGTTTTTTCAAACGTTTGATTTTTTTTTTGGTAAATCATGTATCGCTTGAATAGCTGGAAACTTTTAGAAGGCATTCTGATCATGAGCACGGTCATCCATAATTTCATGTTCATCCATAAATGTCGTCGTGCGGCATCTCTCACATACAATTGGGATAGATGTCGCATCAAAATTGCGGGTGAGATACCGCACTAGATGGCGGAAGATACGTAGCTAAAATATATTTTTTTTCGCCTCGAAATGTCATTAAATGATCATTTGCGTCAGGTATAGGTTCATAATAAGGCATATCCACAGACTAGCGGATCTAACACGGTGACATATAGGATTATGAGTCTATTTATCTATATATTCAAACGGGTGAAACGTATATAAGTATTAGTTACTTCGGTTTATTCTTAAAAGTTTCAGGCACTAATTTTCGTGAACGCATTGGTTTCTAGTGATATCAATATTGGGATAAAAATGAAAATTTTATCGAATTGATGCTTTTTCAAAATGAATCTTTCGAGAACAAACTTAAGTTAGATAAATTCATTGTTGGGAGAAACAACTAAAAACTGCTTTTAAGGATCCTCTACCAACACATAGGTATACATCGCTCGTACAAACATATAAATAAAAAGTACCTTATTAAGTTACTCAAACTTAACCGTTATACAAGGTTGCAAAAGAAAAATATTTTTAGAATGTTGAATAAAAAAATGTTTCTAGAAATGGTAGTTTTTTTTAAATGTTCATGGAAATTTGATGATTTTTTTTTCATTACAAAAACCATTTCACAGTGTTTTAGAAACTTGCCGCAATTGATAATAATGATTTCATCAAATATTGAATGGTTTACTTTGATGCAGGATCGATTTTTAGAAATGTGCGGCATCTCTCCCCAAATTACCCTAATTAGTTGAACAATAGTTCCAACTTCAATAAAAATATTATGTTCCTGTCTTTTTTATACGTTTACTGCTCCAAAAAGTGATGAAAAGTGTAAATACACACTTTGGAGTAAACTATTGAATTAATTTCCGATTTATGTTGTAGGTACAGGTTTTTTGATTCAAACACTCTTTGAATCTTTAGTTTTACATTAGCTGCACAGCCGGAATCGTGACATACATCGAACATTTTCTTCTTGGCATGAATGCTGCTTTGAGCATCATAATTATGTTTAGGTAGGACAGAGCTTAGAGCTGTTTTAAATACGTGGACGCGACATTGAATACATCTAAGGTAGGGGTGACCGGGGCTAGTTGGCCGAAGGTGCAGGTTGGCCGAGTGAAAAGGCTATTATGCGCAGTAGCGACATCTATAGTGATTTTGGTGGGGTATTAGGTCACGAATGTACCGACGTAATTTCAGGTGTTTTGGTGGTGTCGTTTGTACAGGAGCGCGTTTATTCTTTTTTCGACACTGGTGAGTAAATTTCTGTTTCTGAAAAATAATACGTGTAACGCGAATCAATTTACATTCGATTTCCAATAACTTGGTACTACTGGAAAGGGTATTCAAAACCCAACAAAAGGGTATAACGGTTACCAGTGAAACCTTATATTTGTTTTGTGTAAATCGTGATTGTTCTCGAAAATATACATTGGGGTACGTTGGCCGAGTTCTGTGCGGGACTGGTTGGCCGAGTTGTAAATTTAGTGCAGAGTAATGTGCACTTTGATATTTGTGAAATGCCAACCTTTTGCAAAGTAAAATTTGATATTATGCTAATATTGATGATTATAAGGAAAAATATACGTGAGAAGTAAGTAATAAAAATAATTTAAAATTAATACCAAATAGAAATAAGAGAATAGAATCATTAAAAGTCGGAAATTGTGTATAAAAAAGTTGATTCCGATAATTTATGAATTAAATGCCAAGCTGGTTTCAGAGTCTTTGGCGTAGCCCCTTCAATCCTGAAATTTTTCCTCCTGAGGAGTTTCTGGCAGGATTTGTCACAGATCGACCCAACCCCGAACAAAACTCGTCCATTAGCATAGAATCTGCTGCAGATATAAGCCTGAAGACGTCAGACCTCTTCCCAAGGCGAGTGCACGATCTGATTCGAAGAAGTGGCAAGGAGTCGGAGAAAAAAATCAGCGAAAGCTGGTAAAACGTTCCCTAAAGCTGCCAAAACTAAGTCCAAAAAGGTTAAAAATATTAAAAAGTGAAGAGTGGGTTTTATTTTCCTTTCCTATACACGAAAAAACGATATTTTTTTTAATTAAAAGTTTTCCACTGATATATTTGACGTGTTTAACTTATTTTACTAAACTCGGCCAACCTACCCCAGCCCTGGGGTTGGCTGGCCGATTTTTTTCCGCATTTGTTTGCTAATAACTTTTTCCCTGATTTTTTTTCATGAATGAAAAAAATTACATAGGGTGATGAGCCTATTTGCACCATACTAAGCAAGGTGCCTCACTAATTCGGTAATTTCTTGCCTTACAATCAATGGAATGCATAAAAATTGACATGAACCGCTTTGCTTCGTTGTTAAGAACCAATATAATAACACAAATGCGTTGAAAACAGTAAAATTCTCGTGTTTGAGCACAATGAAAACTCGAATCGAGTGCCCCTATTGTTGCGCTACCATTTGACTCAATGCGTTGAACAAAGATGGCAGACACTGCTCTAACCAACGGCTTCAAATGGGTAGGGTGATAATAGAAACATGGTGCAAATAGGCTCATCACCCTATGTGCTCAAGGGTTGTATCTTTATGACAGCGCAAACCGGTTTTCAAAAAGTCTAACCAGAATGAGTACAGAAATTCCGAAAGCAAAACTCGGCCAACCAGCCCCGGTCTCCCCTACTATGTCCCGGCAGTTAGTCACAAAAATCATCGAAAGACTGGGCTCTATCATACGAGGCTAAACCAGCGATGCTTTTCAATGTCTAACGTTTAAGTTGACACTGGATTCTAACTCATACAATACAGATTTATTTAGATTGTATAGAAAAGGTTTCTATAAACTTTTAAAAACAGATTTACAAATTTTCATTTTCTACTCTAAACATCTATTATTTCAAATGTGAGTTCTTTACATTATTGCGTTTCATTAAATGATATGAGCATATTTGTTTATGGAGTTATTAATTACTGAATTTATTCTCCAACTTATGTGAAGACGCTTAAAAGTCATATTGTATCATGAACTTTACTCATAAGTAAGTCAAATCTTCGCGCGATACTGACAGCGAAGATGGGGGAGCAGAAATTAATTACTAAAGTTAATCTCAAATTTATCGCTTGCCAGGAAAGCTGTCATGTTTCCACCCGCGTACTATTATTTGCTCCTGATTGTTCCCTATTGCCAGTAAAAGTTTAAACATAGTGTGGCATTATGATAAACCGCGCACATCATTTTACTTATTTTCGACCGGAGTTTCTGTAAGAACCAAAATGAGAAGTTTTCACGCTCTAACACGAACGATATGCAATAGTTGATCCGCTCCATAACGCAAATAAACAGGAATAATCGTACCATATCATACTTGTGAAAACTTTCTCGCGAGTTGCTTGGGTGTCAGTTCGCGAATAATTCAAATCCAAACGTTCTTCGCAGTCCGGAAATAGATCCACCACATCCCTATCATCATCACAGAACCTATTTTCATTGATCAACGCGAAGGGGTTATTTTAATCGCTGGGAACAGTCGTAATTTGATCCTGGTGGTTTCCCGCTTGGCTGATGATGGCAACATGTGCCCTCTGCTGATGAGCAAATCGGTCGGAATTGCTGCTACATATTTGGCATTAGCTTTTCCAGCGTCCGACTCACAGCAAGTGTTACACACATTTATGGAATTTTCATCAGCCGTAAGCATCAGCAACAGTAGCAGCAGATGGTAGCCGGTAATAGCGCTGATACACGCAATCAATGGATACCACAAAACCAACGACCACATCGTGCCCCACCCTGGTTTCTAAATGTACTGCGGGACAGCTCAACTGTAATCACCATCATCGGGAGTTCAAAAAGGTCGGGGTTGTTTTGATTTTTCGAATGAATGCGAAAATTGTGGCACTCGGTTTTCGATTCATGCGATCGCATGAAATCGGCTACAGTGGGGAATAATAATTATCGGAAATTGGGGTCCTTCTGGCACAGGTGTAATTGGAGATCTAATTATTATACACATGATAATTGATTGCCTGTACACTTTGAAGGTTGAACTGAATGTTTCAATGCTAGCATTTTGAAAAGATAAATTAACGAACGGACAGTTGAATGGATGAATTAATTATTATAGGGACTATAAAATAAATTAAAGTCGCTGATTTGTAGCACACTACTAATTGTCGTAGTCTACTTTTAAAAAATGTAATTTTTTTTATCATTTTTTATTAAACTATTCTGTGATTTCAACAAAACTCATACAAATTTTTCGACAATACTGAACTAGGTACTGTTTTATAATAGGAATCGACCAGGTCGTAAAATTGATTTCTAATAAGGTTTGTAGGGGAAGATGGGGTAAACTGCATCCTCTAAGGAAATATGATCATAACTTAGCTATACCAACACCAATTCTCTGAAATATAATCGCCCTCCGCGATAAACGTCATTTATTGAAGATCGTCTCATCACCATGGAACCAAAAGAATCCATCACTTTCGTCTACTAAAATCAAAAATATCATTGAACGAGATCATGGCATGTCAGTGAGCAGAAAAAACCATACAAATATAACGCCTGAAGTGCGTTTGAGCTTCATTATTGCACGACATAAACCACATATTTCTTAAAACAATTCTACTAGCTGAATAAACTTTGCTAAGTTGGACGGAAATAAGTCTGCAATTTTATGAAGAAATGTTTTTTGAGGCGAAGAGTCGAAATATAATCGATTTGGATCGGAATTTTCAGCAAAGAGACATCATAATCCTTAGTCAGGGCCGGCGGATAGCGTGGGTAGTATGGGTAGTACTACCCACTCGAAAATAACCGAGTGGGTAATTACCCACTCGAAATTTTGGACATTTTCATAAATTTGAAATCTGCCACGTATGTATCTCGGGCACACATTTGAAAATATCGATGCACAACAACTTCATTTACACAAACACACTGCAAGTGATTTAATGTAAATGTAATGCATGCGTGTGCATTGCGAAAATGAGACAAATACCTATTCTATTACCCTCACCCTATGTTTACTACCCACACGTGTTAAAAGTGTAACGCAGGCCCTGTCCTTAGTATAGGTACCATACAATCAGTACAACATGGTGGCGGTTGTGTTGTGCATGCTTTTTCATGGCATGGTATGAGGCCAATCGTTAACCTTGACGGCAGAATGGATCAGCATCAGAATAAACAAATATTGTAATATCATATGGAGCCATCTACCGGTCTATTTGGTGAACATTTATGCATGATATTGACCCTAAGCATACATCTTGGTTCGTTAAACAGAGGTTTTTTGTTCAGATGGCTAATGTTCTTCCATGACCTGTACACCGCCCAGACCTAAATCTAATATAAAATCTGGAGAACGACATGGAAAACACGTCAAAGCGGGGAAATCCAAAAATCAGAATAATCTCTGGATCTCAAAGAATCTGAATGATCATGGATTGAAGTTTGCGAGATGTCAATTCTAATGAAGTGATATTGTAAGCTAGCTGGAAACGTCCCCGGTTGTCTAGAGCGTCTAGAGAGTGTTTTCAAGCAAACATGTTTCCCGATTAAATACTAGACAGCTATGAACTATTAGTCCTGATTTAGATCAAAATTAACAGCATTTTTTAATATGTGCTAATTATGTGCCCAGACATCATTTAATTTTCTTGTTAATTTCATTCATATAAATACAGATTTTGACTATAGCCATGCCATACGATTTATTTTTATGTACCCACTAATAGTACACATAAATGTCTTGAAGGAATTAGTTAATGATCTATTTGATTTTGTTACGTTATCCGTTGTGTGGGGTATGGGCTAATTCTGTGTCCACCATTGTACATACAAACCACTCTTGCCGTTATCGATAACAAGATTATTGTTTGTGATATGGAGAACGTATTATCTCCCAACATATTATTTCGGAGCAGGGATAATTAAACTGGCTAAGGATACACTTCTCTGACAATCCTATTTCAACCAACTTAACGATGGATCGTTTTGCACAAAGAATGTGTTTTAGATCATTTTCTCGGTTGGTGAAATTTTGCTTTCTTCGCGACGACATTGTTGCGATGATGGTGAGAACGTTGATATCCAACAGTAGGTACACAGGCAGACTCATCTGTTCCTATATCTGTTCGTTGGTATGTATTGGATAAGCAGCCGCTGCTGCTTCATATATGCATGCAAATGAATAACAATTTATATGTAAAATGCTTACGCGTGTTCGTGTGGTTCGTGTCGGGTGAAAATGTAGCATCTTATATTTTCCTTAAAAGGTAGAAAAACATTAAAAAAATAGACTGAAATGCTGGCAAATGAAACAGCTCAGGCCTCAAAGCATGAGAGCTTGTTCGCACCAGCAGCCGATGAGACATTATAAAGATTAGAAATGCTGGTGGATTTTTAATGAGTCAACTTTTGGGTGATTTTGTGACTCTCTGCTATTAAACAGCACAGATAAGGATAGAAAGGCGGAAGAGCGTATTTCGATATAATGTTTTGTTGCATAAGCATGGATACCAATATGGTAGATTATGCTTTGAACAGGCTATTGAAGACATCTTTAAAAAAGCGGGCTGTTCAAGGTGACCAACCATTTTCAGAATTATATCCTTGCGTCGATGCACCAATAGTCGTATACTTAAGGAAAGGTTTTGTTAGAAACGATTCTAATCCAAGAAGATTTACAACATGTTTCGTGATGTTTTCAATAACACATACAACATGGAATAGTAGCAGGGCTCAGAGAAATAAAACAAAATATAAAATAGACGGACAAATGAATTATTACTAATACTTTGTTAATAAAATATCAAAGTTCTTTAATCAATGCATTACGTGAGGAAAAACTGAATTTTCCTAAAGGAGCTATATATGTTGTGCTGGGCCAAAAAATCGAAAAAAGCATACATATATTTCAAGTGATCTCAATAGTGTACATTAATGTTTTCAATGTGACTGAGAACTAACAACAGAAATTACAGCCCTTGATATCACACTAGCTCTGCAGTGCATGCGTGAATATTTCAAACTTTATTTTGATATCGACTTTTTCGAAAAGCCGAAGCCGAAACATACCGTTTGAACCAATCGATCTGAAACCCAGTATTATCTTTGATTTGAACCAATATTACTAATCTTAATGACAAAGAAGAAATTAAAAACATTCAAGACCCGTTAGGGAAAATTATCATCATTACTGGAACGCGAAACTCTTTGATAATCTTCTGTCACTCGCACTTGTGGACGGGATACACGCTGCTCTGAAAAGCTAGTGATATCGTCTTAGAACATCAGCGGTTCTCGTTTATGGCCGTTTGGGCCACTTCCGGGGGTCTGAATCAGTAATGAATGCTAGAAGCACTAGTACTGTTCCGTTCTTACACATGAGAACAGAGCGTTAAAACTCGTACAATCAGCACATTCGATGCTGTCTCGTGTGTAATGAATGAGCCACAATATTGCGTTTAATGATGTTGGTGAGAAATGAATAAAAAGCAGATAATAAAAAATTAATAAAATTCTGGTTGCTATAACAACTAGAATAGACACGTGAATGTGGTGACAATCCTTTGACAGTTCGTCGCTGTTGTGCTATTTTATGACAAGCGCCATTTAGCACATTTCGAGAAAAACGATTTTTAAAGTTTGAGATTGAATATCTTGAAACTTATAAATGGTATAAACAATCCAAAGAAGACAATTGATACTTCTATCTATTCTGCATCAATCTCTCAAATATTACGAAGATCGGTTGACTATGTTGCGAGTTATTACTATGAATGTAAACAAAAGTCGCACTCACACGTGTCATAGGCGTGTATTGATGACAAAATTTGTATGACGTGTCATAATCTTGCATGGAAAATTTTCCATAGAAAAATATCAATTTTTAACTTTTATTCATATCTTTGCGTTCATATGGTAAACAATCGGTGAAATGCATTTTGAAGGAAATGAGTCAGGGAATCTAGAAAAAATGTTATTTATGGTTACAGTGTTGCCAAATAACCTTTATTTCCAGATTAAAACTAAAACTGTGTTTTTCTAACAACTCGTGTAATTTTCTTTTAAAAATGTTTATGCCATTGTGCTCCTCAGACATTTTCACAAATAAAAACATCTAAAACTTCAATATAACTTGAGCAAATCCCTAGATACAGTGATTTGAAGCAAAAAAACTCACAATTTCTCATCATGTTTCTCGCTATATCTAAGTAACCAAGTAGAATTTCAAAATTCTGAAAACTCCACTTTGTAGAGATTTTTCAAACAAGTTATGTGACATATCTAACTTAGTTTACCCCAAAATGGCGTTTGTCATAAGATAGCACAACAGCGACGAGTTGTGTTGAAAAAACGTGTGTAGGTGTAGTAAGAGATGAAGTGATTTTAAATACTTGCAAAAAATTCAAGCGGTTTTAATTGCAAAATTGCAAGCGAAGATAACATTATTTGCAAGTGATTGTCGCTTGCAATTATTGGAAAAGATTTTTGTTTTGGGTGTATACTAGGGTGTGAATTTGCTAAAACGCTCCCTACTGGTGGCGAATATTGATTTTTCGAAAAATGGGCCGATTCCCGATCAGAGTGATATAACAAGTTTATAACAGAACACAATTTTTGAAACATATTGTGTTATAAATTAGGTCTCGTTAGTAGTTAAATTTATAACAAGTAATAATGCGAGATATAGCTTTGAAATATTTCTGTTGTGTTTTTGATCGGGTTTTGGGTGAAATTTCAAATTCATGCTTGTTTAAGTGCTTCTGAACTGTCTTAGATTTTTTTCCAGCAATTTTTTTATTTTTCTGGAGATCAAAATAGGGAAGTTTGGTTAGTTAATTAGTACAAATTGTGGATTATAAGAGCGACAGAGTCTTTAAACTTAGTAAAAAGTGTAATTTTTGGTGTTTTTCATTAGTTTTTCTTCAAAACTGGGTATCTACAAATTTTTAAAAGTATAGAGAACATTTCAAATAGTTGAGCCGAATAAAGGGGCGTAATTTTGTTGAAGAAAGTGTAAAGCCACGGTAAAAGGGGTATGAGTTCTATAAGTTTTCGCTATATAATCTTTTGACATTTTATGCTATTCATAAAAAATAGCACTGTTCTACAAAATAAAACAATTTCAGTGTGCTTAATCCGCATTTTGTTTTTCGTAAAATAGAAGGAAAATGATGAAAAATGGCGTTTTCTTCTTGTCTCTAGTACATCAGAATCAGTTTTTATGACCCTTACGATTTTTTTAAAATTATTTAGTATATTAATAACCACCTAGTGGGGTTGAAAATCATGAAAATTAAACAAATATGTCGAGTTAGTGGCAAGTTATGGCGTATATTTGTATGCTAAATTGATTAACGCATTCAGATTTTGTATATAAAGTCTCTTTCCCATGTTAGGTACCTTAGAGTGAAGAAAATGCAGAAGGGTGGGTTGAATGTTGAAAAACTGATCCTTACGTTTTAGATCACACATTTCCGAAATAGTCAACTTTGAAGGATTTGTATTTTCGAAAAAGTTTTACGACAGAACACAACGCATCTTCTAGTACAAAAATTTGGAGAATAAGGCTCCAAGAAGAAATTATGGAGAATTAACTTTTCTAAAAATAATTAGAGACTTGGCATCATTAGTAAAGTTATCATTATTTTTATTATTGATGGTACAAAAAATCATCAAATGCTCATCAAACTAAAGACAAACAGAAAACGCCGTTTTAAATCATTTTCCTTCTATTTTCCAAAAAACAATATATGGTCTAAGCACATTCGAATTGTTTTATGTTTTGGAACATCATTATTTTTTATGAATTTCTAAAAATGTCGAAGGTTATATAACAAAGACTTATATAACTCATACCCCTTTTACCGTGGCTATACACTTTACTCAACAAAATGACGCCCCTTTATTCGGCTCAACTATTAGAAGTGTTCTCTATACTTTTAAAAATTTGTAGATACCCAGTTTAGAAGAAAAATTATTGAAAAAAACCAAAAATTACAAATTTTCTAAAGGCGAAAGTTCTAGCATTTAATGTATTTTCCTCTAATATTTTCCCAAAGAGCCAATGGCAAAAACTTCAATTTAAGTGAACGGTAGTCAAACTATGTGATATTTGGAAAAAAAAAGCTTCTAAAAAGCTACGAAATAGTCTTAACTGAAAAATATTAGGACTTCGTTTGGTAGAAAATTATAGTAAATTTGAATGGAAGTACGCGAAAAAAAGTTATGTAGCATAGATGAAGATAATTATATTCTTTGGGTTGTGTTTAAGTACCAGCATAATTAGTTCATCTCTAATTCCTTTAAGTTAGTCGAAATTCACAGTTGAAAAATTGATATCGAAAACGATTTATAATTCCACGATTTCCAACAGCAATCGAGAGAAGTGATTCGCTTTTAAATTGGATGTAAGAGTAAAAATTTATTGTTTTTAAATGATCTAATAATTTTGTCTCCATTTGGATCTTGCATTTTATGGATTTGAAATGGTTAGTTTGTGAAGTTTTACTTAGAAGTATAAAATAACTAGTCCTAATTATGTCGTAAAAATAATAGCGTCAAAATATTTCGGACACAGCTAGATTTTCTTTCATTATAGCAGTCTGTTTATCAATTTAGAATAATCAAAATTATCACTTCATCAATTATTTTTTTGCGGTGCGGTTGCGGTAAAACCGCATCTGCGGGAAAAAGTGTCTCACCGCACCGCAGATGTTGCGGTGCGGGTGCGGTAAATACCGCGCGGTTGCGGTAAATACCGCGCGGTTACGGTAATTACCGCAACCGCGACGAACCCTAACCACCAGTAGGGAGCGTTTTAGCAAATTCACTCTGAAGAATAAAGTGGTCCTGATACCCTAACCTTTCATTTAACAAGTGAGCCCGATGACTTTTTTTTATCATGATGTCATTTTGGGACACCCTAGTGTATACGCGATAGCTCCTATATCTTTTAATTGATGATCTGTTCTCGTTAACGTGAATCAGTTCGATAATCATTGCAATTCAACTTTTTTTTTTTAAATTTGCTGTTCCATTTGGTATCAACGAAAAGATGGTGATACTGTTTACGCAATGGATCGCAAAACTCTTCCGTGCGACCTATATTTATCACCCATACAATTGAAATTAATGTTAACGAACGAAAACAATGAAGTAATAAACATTATGTTTTAAGTACACCCAAAATGGCGCGCACAGAGTTCTGTTTCTGCGCTCACAATCTTATTCCCAAAAGCAATCCTTTTTGAACATTGAGCTGTTCGCGCACAGTTCGAGATGAGCGCAACGCTCACGAAAAAAAATCGATGACACACACACACAAAACTAGACTTTCTAAGTTAGTATTTTGGTTTCGTATCAAATTGCTGCTTACCAAGTTCACAAAAGATTCCCTTTCTTCTACACCTTATATTACCCCCACCCACCCCTCACAAGCGATCATTTCTGCTGCACTGTATTTTGTTTTGTTCCATTCTTTTCTCCGCTGCTATAAATGACCTGATCTTCTTGTAAAAAATCCGGCCATCTAGATTCATAGATTAGAGCCGACAAACATCTATTCGCTAAAAACCTACAGAACTACCCGTACCATGACGACATACAGTAAAATGGCACAAATTTGACACTAATGATGAGTGAGATAATATCAGGTATGGTAAAAGAGTATAATACGCCCCACCGGTGCAAAATGCTCCTATTCAATTCCCAGGATTCCTGTATTATCTGAAAAGTAAAAATGACTGATAACAGTATCGTTTCATGAAATCAACGTACTAAGTTAGTTTGGTATTTTTAATGTGTTGCAAAACAACAATATACCCAAAAGTTTAAAAAGAGCTATTTTGATGTGAGCTTCCACTTTTTCCAATAACATTACAACCAACTAGAAACAGTCGAATTTGATAGAACTATTTCGAGTACCTTACTAGAATATTATAGTTACTATCTTAGTTTTTAGCTTGGCTTAAAACTACGTGTGCATGTAGAATTATTCATGCATTCACAACAGCCCATCGCCGGCTAAAATGCCCCACCCATTGTTGTGGGGCATACTCACCTATTCTTGTGGGGCATACCATCCTCTTGTTGTGGGGCATATTACACTTTAACCGGGGGCATTTTACCCTGGGTGAAAGAAATAACTAGAATTTGGGCATCTTTGAAAAATGTTCAACAATACTTGTATCAAGATGTTTTTTTATAAAAATTGAAACAGGTACTAATTTCTAACTAATATAACGATAAATTAGAGTAATTGGTGCGGAGATCATAGTGTCGAATGGTGAAATATTACAATTTTTGCTTAAGGGGAGCGTATTAGACCTGTTTACCCTATCGCCGCCATGATCCAAAACGTCGCGTTAAGTCCACAATTTACGGAATCGATTCAATTCGATACCACTTTATAATACTCGAGTTCGTTTAATTTGTTGATGCATTATGGTGTAAAGTTTACGTTATTCACCAACATGTCCAAAACAACACTTTTCATCAATTAGCATGGCTATATTTAAACTTTTTAACAAACATTTAAAGATTGAGACATGCCGTACCGTGTCTGAATAGTAAAGATCGAGTTTCGAGCAAAACGAGCAGAACAATTTGAACTGTCAGTGGGGCCTATAATTTGTGTGCCCGCAGAGATGTTGGCTTATGTCAGTTCAATACGAATGGGATAGGGGTGCCATATACGTAAATAATATCGTTTGGCTCCCCACCGCTACCGGCCTTTTAGCATTTAATTTAACTTGAATGAAATAAAGAATACAGATATGCACCGACATAAATTAAATTTGTCAAAAATTAAGAAAGTGTCAGTATGGAGTAAATTAGCTGGTTCATAAAAATTAATGTCTTGTAACTTTAAAGACAAACGTAAAACCTTGTCATTTTAACGCTCGTGTCAGGTTCTTGAGACAAAATTAAATTACCATGATTTTCCTAAAGATACTTTCGTTGCTTCTTAAAAATTTCAAATCAAAACTATTCTTAAAGAAAGATAAGTTACAATCTAAATAATCAGTGTAATATAGGAGGGTTATCGCTTTGCATTTAGTGAGAAACGTATTGATGCAAACCCCATTAGCTCAATGGCGCCGGTGATTGAGTGGCAAGTCCGACCGCTTCGCACCCTAGTGGGTCTAGTTTGAATACCAGCCAAGGTAGTTGAGATTTTCTGGGATGCTGTGGTCACGTCTTTTTTCAAAAGGGAAGTAAAAGCCGTTGTTCCATGTGCTGATTTTATGGTCGAGATGGTGGAGTCACCTGTCTGGCGTCGGTGATAGGCACTCAGTGCAGACAGAGGCCGACGGAAAATAAATATGAATATAAAAAAACCTATTTACTTATACAATTTTGTCCGAAATCGAATTTCGAATCACATTTCGTTAGCTTTTCGACATTGCAAATAAACTTTTTTGTTCATTAACCTGATGTCGATTTTTTTCTTTTTTAGTTGATCCAGTCCCTTAATAAAACCAGCAGTGATGCAATTAAGAATCCAACAGATTACATCCATAAGCGTTCCCTCTTCTAATTGTTATCAAAGGGGTGAGATACGATGATTCGCAGCAATCGTAACCTTAGTTTGCATCGTCAGTCATCTGTTTCCCTATGTTGTATTTTTAACCGTGTCTTCGAAACTGACTCAATCAGCAACAACTTACATATTTACCGCTGACAACGAAAATAGATCCACGTCTCTGAAGAAAAACTTACCTGAAAGGAAAAAAAGCGAAAACCAAATTAGTAAGAGTCTGATATGAGGGATAAAAAGAGGGCACCGAATAATACAAGGATAGTCGTGCAGATCCTGCAAGGATCAGACAACTTCACAATCAGATGGAGGGTGGCTAAAATAAAAAAAAAATCAAACGGCTCGAATCGCTAAACTGCTCCTTCCTCCAATTCAATGCGCTGAATACTTGATGGGGATTGCATTTGATGTTGCCTCGTGAAAGCATTACAGCCTTCCATCCTGCTTTGGGGCGAATGCGAAGCTTGTTTACATTCGTGAGTGGCATCAATTTGATTAAATAAATAAGAAAACGGGGATGTAAATTTTCCTTTCTCGACTGTTGCACTAGAAATCGGGCCCAAGCTGATCGACAGGCTGAAGTTCAAAACCGGTTTTGGATGGGGAAAGAAGAGGTAGCGCAAAGGAAATAGAATGAAAAACAACTTTACAATCGAATTTTACTCGAATGGAACTGTCGGAAGGGATAAGTGCCTTCGGAATGATTCTCATCTCTTGTTGTTCTACAATGCAATGAAGGATGATGTATACAAATTATTTGGATTATGATATTAAATTATTATTATTCATTAAAAACGGTAACAAATGATTTTTTGTATGCACCATTAAGAAGAATACACTTAAGTTTTTCTCTTCTAACTTGTACCGTAAATTGTCATCTGAATCTCAGGAAAGTCGTTTGGGATTAATTCTTTTTCGAATTCGGAAAATATATTATCGCGTTTAGTGTTGTGGAATATGCGATCACATTAAATCGATGAATATTTTCTCTAGGACAATATTTGCCAGGACTGTACCAACTTTAATGGTACTATTATTTACTACCAACAGTGGGCACAAAGCGCAAGCTTCCCATATTTTTTAAACTTTTCGCCAATACCAGAAGTTTGGTGGAAAAATATCCTAATTTATTTGCAACGTATGTGATAAAAATGAAATTGTATCACTAATATAAAAGACAACTATCTCTGCAAGGATCATGCACAATTTCTTGATTTTTTTTTAATTTCTGCGATATTAAAGATGATCGGTTCGTTGTGAAATCATTGAAATTTGGATTGACAATCAGTAAAAAATTGAAAGGTGTGTACAGGACACCAGAAGGAATACGGAGAGAGACGAATAGTGTGAAGCCGAAAATACCTTATTGAGCAGACCAATCGTGCAATGTAAATTATCATGTTGGAAGAGATGAGTATTGTACATCCATCAAAAAAGAAACTTAAATTTTCGTCAGAATTTAGTTAAATCCTCATTGTACGGTCCATTTTAGAGTATGTATTAGAAAAACAAGCCTTACAAGTATTTCATCTCCTTATTTCATCTCCTTGTTTCACACATCCTTTTCTAAACAAATCCAACGATTACCATACGGTTTGATTTCAAAATATAATATAGGAGTCATTTAAAGTGCTGCCTGTGGAAGCGGTTGCCAAAATGATAGCGTTGCACAGTGGTCCAGATCGCTAATTTAGGAGGAATTTTTACTTTCTGACAAACCTGTATAATTTAGCCGTATCATGTCTTAGGATGAATTTGTGTACTTTAGAAGATGCTTCTTTTTATTGGAATAGTTATTAGGGTGGTTCTAATTTATCTAAAATACGAAAATAAACTTTTTACTGATGAAAGATAGAGCTCCACAGTCTTCCACAAAATTGTAAAGTAACTTATTTTGAATAAATTTGTTGAACATATTAAAGCTCTATCTCTTTTAGTTTTTGTTATACAAGAAATTTAAAAAAAAAGATTAGGGTGTTCCTGAAAAAAACGTTTTTTTAGTATAACTTTCGTATCTTTTACTTTTTGTTAACACAACCTTTGAACAGCTTATTGAAAACTTCAAGCCGAGTATTTTTCTCCAAGACACCAAAGGTCTAACTTTTTTCTTTAAAAAGTTATGGACACTTTTCGTTAAAAAAATAGCCTATTTCAAGGCTCAATATCGCTGATGCGGGCACCTAAAATTGAATTCTGTTTCCACCACATGAAAGACCATACTTAT
This sequence comes from Topomyia yanbarensis, assembly GCF_030247195.1. Taxonomy (NCBI): domain Eukaryota; kingdom Metazoa; phylum Arthropoda; class Insecta; order Diptera; family Culicidae; genus Topomyia; species Topomyia yanbarensis. The sequence goes on from NC_080672.1 coordinate 155,034,730, forward strand.
TAGTATATTTGAGCAAAAATTGGCGAATACGATATTTTTTTAAAATTTGCAATTTAGATTTAAAGTTTGTAGTTTTGCAGGTTCAACGCATTAAAGCATTTACACACATATCGTTGTATTATGAAAAAGCCACTTTCAAATATCATTCTCTCATCGCAGCAAGCTTTGCATAAGTGAAACGACTGTCAAAAAAGGTTTCTGATTTTATTCGTTTTAAATAAAACTAGTAAATATGGATATTAGTCGAAGAGAGTTGGCGAATTTGCTTATTGCTGGTAAAAAGACAGATGAACTGCTTAAGTTCATTACAAGTAGTAATCCAAATGTAAAATTGAGACTTGTTAATGTTCGAAAGAAATTTTATATTTTGTTAAAACAACCTTTGAACAGCTTTTAGAAAACTTCAATCCACGTTTTTTCATAACTCTGAAAGTCTAACTTTATACTTTCAAAAGTTATGGAAACTTTTCGCTCATAAATAGCCCTTTTTCAAATGTCATTATCTCTGATTGGGGCAAATAAAAGTAAGTTCGGATTGAACCATAGAAAACATACTTTTAAGTATATTTGAGCAAAAATTGGAAAATATTATTTTTTTTAAGCATGTAATTTTAAATTTACTAACCAAAGTTTTAAATTTTATCGCATAGCGACATAAAAGAAATTGCCTAAAGCCTTTGTATTTCCTTTTCTGTTTTGCTTACATATCAACAATACTGAATGTGTTCATTAAAAATAATTTGGCTATGACAACAATTTATGATTTATATAAGGAGAATTTATTCAATGCCAATTAATTCAAAAGTAGATGCATTGCATTTTCAGGTATATCCAGCGGTGCTCGTTGAATTCGACGTTTACATTTAAGAGAAATTATAGGATCTGATGAAACAAGAAGTCTCTTGAAAACGTCATCAAGATTGACGAGTCGATCGAATTTGCGTGCGTGGAATTCTCGGAATCTGCGAATACTTTTATTCCTGGTTTCTTGAACTTCTTCACTGCACATACCTACTGGCAGCATGTTATGTTGAATAATGCTTGTAATTGTTGTCATAGCCAAATTATTTTTAATGAACACATTCAGTATTGTTGATATGTAAGCAAAACAGAAAAGGAAATACAAAGGCTTTAGGCAATTTCTTTTATGTCGCTATGCGATAAAATTTAAAACTTTGGTTAGTAAATTTAAAATTACATGCTTAAAAAAAATAATATTTTCCAATTTTTGCTCAAATATACTTAAAAGTATGTTCTTTTCTATGGTTCAATCCGAACTTACTTTTATTTGCCCCAATCAGAGATAATGACATTTGAAAAAGGGCTATTTATGAGCGAAAAGTTTCCATAACTTTTGAAAGTATAAAGTTAGACTTTCAGAGTTATGAAAAAACGTGGATTGAAGTTTTCTAAAAGCTGTTCAAAGGTTGTTTTAACAAAATATAAAATTTCTTTCGAACATTAACAAGTCTCAATTTTACATTTGGATTACTACTTGTAATGAACTTAAGCAGTTCATCTGTCTTTTTACCAGCAATAAGCAAATTCGCCAACTCTCTTCGACTAATATCCATATTTACTAGTTTTATTTAAAACGAATAAAATCAGAAACCTTTTTTGACAGTCGTTTCACTTATGCAAAGCTTGCTGCGATGAAAGAATGATATTTGAAAGTGGCTTTTTTCATAATACAACGATATGTGTGTAAATGCTTTAATGCGTTGAACCTGCAAAACTACAAACTTTAAATCTAAATTGCAAATTTTAAAAAAATATCGTATTCGCCAATTTTTGCTCAAATATACTAATAAGTATGGTCTTTCATGTGGTGGAAACAGAATTCAATTTTAGGTGCCCGCATCAGCGATATTGAGCCTTGAAATAGGCTATTTTTTTAACGAAAAGTGTCCATAACTTTTTAAAGAAAAAAGTTAGACCTTCGGTGTCTTGGAGAAAAATACTCGGCTTGAAGTTTTCAATAAGCTGTTCAAAGGTTGTGTTAACAAAAAGTAAAAGATACGAAAGTTATACTAAAAAAACGTTTTTTTCAGGAACACCCTAATCTTTTTTTTTAAATTTCTTGTATAACAAAAACTAAAAGAGATAGAGCTTTAATATGTTCAACAAATTTATTCAAAATAAGTTACTTTACAACTTTGTGGAAGACTGTGGAGCTCTATCTTTCATCAGTAAAAAGTTTATTTTCGTATTTTAGATAAATTAGAACCACCCTAATAACTATTCCAATAAAAAGAAGCATCTTCTAAAGTACACAAATTCATCCTAAGACATGATACGGCTAAATTATACAGGTTTGTCAGAAAGTAAAAATTCCTCCTAAATTAGCGATCTGGACCACTGTGCGTTGAAATCAACAAAAAGGGAAAGTTGCCGTTTTGACTGATTTCCACTATTCATCTCTTTCTCCCATTTCTCTCTGCCGGACACGAACACGGAGACAATGAATATGTTAGTTTATTACGTGCAATATAATTTGCGACATAATTTAAGTTCATCAAAATTGTCGACTCATTTCAGGGCTTGAGACTATACAGTCTTCAGTAAAAACATGCTACGTCATTTTGTAGCTTACTCTCTCGCTCCCATATATTACAATTTGCTCGTCAACAATATTCTGAACACAAGTATAATACCACCACAGACACTGGATAAACTAGGGAAAATAATTTTAAGTCCAGTAACGCGTAATTTTTAGTTGTAATGTTTAGTTTAATATACCATAAGGATATTGATTGATATAAAATACTAGTACTTGCAAACCTGTGATAACAATGAAAACCAATGAGTGCTTTATTTAGGTCAGATGGCATTACTTTTGGGATGACGACCAAGAATTCCTACATATTTTTTTCGCAACTTTTTGAAAACAAATCAAAACTGAAACTGCTCTAACATAACTCAATTTCCTCGTCCACCAAAATCGCTAACTAACACCACCTTTGAGCAGGCACAAATCCGCAGTCCGCTCGTGCTTTAGAAATACTTACAGAAGCATGTTGTCAAATGCTTCAGTGATAAAAAACGAATCACGTGTATCCTAAATATGAAAAGTGTGTGTCAATATACTCATTACTCTACGTACCTACGAACTACCGAATACATTTTGACATTAGCATTTCACCCGTATCAACCCAATGCACCCACAAACAGAAGAATCAATTAATCTACTCAAACTCCCCTGCAGCGTTGAACTCAATCCAATCCAAGTTTCGGCTTCGCTGTGTCTCATCGGCATAACATATCTTTTGCTCAAAAGGGATTGAAATCGGATCAATACTTTTATGATGCTATAAGGTCGTCAATATTTTTTGGTCCCCAAAATGGAAATTTAAACATCATAACATGTAAGTATTTGATAAAGTTACCGATAGTTTTTCAACAATAGAAAACTCTTCCAAAATTTTGAAAACGATTGTTGAAATTTCAGAAAAAAATCGTTTTACTGTACAAAACTCAAAAAATAAGATTTTAGCTGGCTCAGTGTGCAGTGTACGCGGAACAGATAGGAAACAGTTATTCATGTGAATTCTAAATCTTACAAGAGTTGATATTTTGGTTTTAAAATGTATTGCTAATATTTGCACTTAATCTCGTATATTCGCTACAAGATTAACCATCGAAACAAAAATTTCACTATTTATAGCATATGTTGTCTTTTGAAACAATGAATAACTCACTCAGGCCTGTCTTCAAACCGCATAATTGACAACGAGAAAAGAAACTTTTTACCACAATTATTTTGCGTCACAAAACACAGCAACAAGAGAGCAGCATAAACACAAGATGACGTTGTGTACTGCATGTTTATCGCTATAATCAGCTCCGGTTTGCCTATCTCGTATGGAACAACCGAACAAAACCGACAACCGTACAAACAGAAAAACTTGTTCCATTAAAAGTAGTAGTTTGGTGTGCGTCAACCAAGTAACGCCCACCCTCACCCGACCATAGTTCAAGTGTTATATCTCTCATTCGGCCGAGAGGAGACGAGGTCTCAGCGCATAGCTCTTAAAGCTCAGCTTTCTCCTGAGGCGTCCATCAGTCTTCAGGTTCTCCGCAATGCGGATTATATTGCCGATGCTGAACGGACTTTCCCGAAAGCCTAATACCTGACTCGGATGAGGTTTGCCCTCCGTGTGTATCCAGCAGCACCATCATCTCTGTCTTCCTCTAGAGGTTCCAAGGAATCAAGAAACTCGAGCTCCAGCTTCAGATGTCGGTCAGATCAAAATAATGGTAGACAAGCGAGATAGTTGAAAGTTCCGTCAGGGGTACAAGGAAAAATGTAAGACTACTTGGTTTGGGATGTGTGGTTAGACATGAAAACTCATTCTCTGTACATTCGAGGCTCGTTGCATCAGGTTGTAGTGGTTAAGCGTTTGCCGGGATACTTGAAGGTAAGCTGCAGTAATGCAAACAGTTGATTTCCGGAATCCTGTGCCACAACAATCAACCTAATATATTGCTTTGTTCATTTTATTTAAGAATAAAGCAATTTAAATTGAAGTAGAGGTGGAGATAACGTTCGGAATGTTTAATGCTACGAGTTTACTGGGATAGTTGAAGCCGGCACTGTAACGTGGAAGACAGCTTTAAACTTTTTGTCCAGAAACCAGACTTGAAACGTAAGGAGTAAATGTAAGGGCGTCAGAAATGAAGGCTAAAAATTTAGCACTTCAATGAATTCCGAAGCCAAACACGGTCCATCGAGAAAGGTGTAGGATGGGACTGGTCTTGTTCAACACTATCCAACGACGACCGACAGGCAGATGCATGTCATGAAAGTGCTGAAGATGCACGATCTGCAAGATAAAAGTTGATTCAAAATATGTTTCGAAAACATTTAGTAGAGAGTCAGGACCCGAAATAAACATCCTCGTAATGGTCTTTTATTCCGGGCGATGATGGTCTTAAGGTAGGCAGTGGTATGGAAACCACTTCCTTTATCACATAATCCGGGCAAATTTCAGCATAAAACTCCATCCCCTATTCGACAGGACGAAATACAGCACTGAAAGCCATTCGATGAAGAAAATAACAAAACAAATTTTTGTTTTCCTAATTAGTTGATTTCACCAGAAAAATGAATAACGTAACTAAATTTTCTCTTAATTTTGAGAGATTCTCAAATAATAGTTATTGAAAATTATTATTGATTTTGATTCAAGACGCACATCATACGAAATGACAGCAAGTAGCTAAGATGCACACCTTACTGAAATACATCAAGGTAGCGACAGCAACTATGTTCATACACGCTGGGCATAACGGTTAAGCACGTAGGTAGTTGTCTCAGCTTGGAAAGCTTGTTTTATCCTGGACGCAACTACCTGAACCAGTATACAAAAAAAACAGAAATTCAACTGACCTCATTTTGGTTTTACCTAGTTTTTCTTTAAAAACATTTCAATAAAGGGATGATTTTTATTGACATTTTTTTCAATACATGTGCACTGAAAATTGAAAGTATTGTCGAAAATTGTCAAAATCATTCTATTTCGGATTTAGTCGATTATATAGTAACATTTCAATTATTAACCAATGTAATATGTAATATGATAATTATTTTTCATCGTTTGAGATTCCAAACTAGATGTGGAATAAGTATGAAGTTTTTTTTGTAGTGCTGGATAGTGTTTGTGACTAAATAGAAAAAAATATACCTTTATTCTAAAATTCAAATCAATCAATTTCCAACAATCCTTAAATACCTTTGGCTATTTCGTCTCATTTAAGATTGCAGTTTATAAAAAGATAACATTATGAGAAACATAACTCTGTATTATATTTACGTGTGAATTACTGACATACGGAATTTTTCAACAATTTAATTCCATACCTTTCATCCGTCGGTCGGTGAAACAAAACGTTTGAAATATCCTATGTTGTATTTTACGATGAAGCAGTTTAATTCAACAATGAGATTAGTTGAATTCTAGTCGTTTGTGTCTTGGCTGAAAAGGTAGTGTAACGGCATATGCAATTGTGTCTGCAAGCGTTAGAAGCTGAGACAAGCGTTTCAAGCTTTAGCTCATGTAGCTTTTCAAGTTTTGTGCTTTAGCTTTTTAAGTTTTGTGCTAGGATGAAACGTTCGTGTCCAGACTGAAACTGACAGCATCAAACCAACAACGTTGGATTATTGTTTTCAACAAAAATTTAGTTCGCCCAAATATTAACTAGACGAAACCAAAAACTCAACTAATTTTTTAGTTGAAATTGTGATGAATCGGTTTTCCGTGAGCAAAAGTTTTACCTCTCCGAGTTATGCTCCTCCATTAGATTACCTTAAGGCTCCCAAGATGATCCCCCAACCAGCAATCCAAAAACGGGCGATGATGATGACATTCCTTGCACGAGGATGACCCTCAGCAGACATATAAACTTTCTCTCTCACACACACACACATAAACACCAAGTTCGATGAGAAAACTAGACACTGGAACAGTACCGTGGTGTAACCGAAAGACCGAGAAGTGATTTAAAATTAAATTACGGCATCATCGCCCAGAGATAACGATTTGCCTCAACTGGTAATTAACATTTGTTATACTCGATCTATTTTAATCTCTATAGAATGCAGAATCGGTGCACACTCTTCTGCTGACAATGTGCCGCTTTTCAACACATGAAAAGGGCAGATATCCTTTTTCGCCACCCGTTTGCTTGTCTTCTGCAGCATTGCATTGTGCGAAAGTAGGCAGAGGTGTTGGGGATTGACGAGGCTGACGAATGGTGCAGAATATGTAACGGCTGTGGCGAAAGCTGGAATAAAGCTTGGTTGAACTTTTCGTTAATTGGTCACTTGTGGGTGCTTTTGCTTGCGGCATTAGTATATTGATTGAAACAGTTTCTGGTTTGTCAATGTCATCGTATTGATGATTCGTTATGGTCTCAATTGCAAATAAAGAATGAACACCGTAGGTAGAGTGACCCAACAATTAATACAATTTGACATTTACGCGGCTTGAAGTTCACAATAATAGGAAACCTTGTGTGTGTTGTATTATTTTAAGTGTGAAATAAGATATTAGGTTCATTTACTTTCAATCTAAACACGTAATAAATCGTGATCAATGTACTATGAATCATGAACCAGTTCACGGAAGAAAAATTAAATCATCAACAATAATAATATTCCAAAGACACGTGAAAATGCCAAGACCAAGTGGAGCTTGCGGCCCCCTCAATAGTCAGCTTCGAAAATACGATATTTTTTGTTTAATTATAACATGCGAACAATCTTGCAAAGTCTTAGAGTACATATAGCTAATTAACATCTTAGGCTGGTAAGTTTTCTTTGATTTAATTTTTTTTTAAAGCTTTAAGGCCTTTATTATGAAAACTATGTTTTCCATATTCCGTGCACTATAACAAAAAAACTATGTATTCAAGTAAAGGACTGATTTTTAGATAATTTAATTGTGCACACACTTAACTGCATAAAAAAGGCTCAATTTTAGAACTTGCCAAAATTAGAATCAGCCTAGCTACTATTTAAGTGAAAAGAGGGACCTTGTCAAGAAATTTTTTTATTAACATATTACAAGGCTAAGTTATCCAGTTTTAGTAAAAAGTTATAATTCCTGGTAAATTTATACCCTAGACCACTGGGACTCTTTACTAATTTTAGGAAAGCACAACTTACCCTTCCAATCTAAACCGTTGATTGGGTTGGTTCTGCGTTTTATTACCTAGATACTTATTTTGATGCGTGGGATTTCAAATTTCAATAGATTGTTTAGCTTTGCCACTGCTGTGTCTATACGACTGGTTAAGTGGTTACACCATCGTAGAATATTTAAAAAATCAAATTTTTATTTATTGGCCTAAATGTGCTTTAGGAAAGAAAATAGAAGACTAAAACAATATATAAATGTTTAAATTTTCAAAGCTGCCACAACACCTCTTATGTACATCTCGAGTGTACTGAAAACTTGAACTGCGTTTTTCTCGAAACCACTTTTTTAAAATATTTGTGTTAATTACCTTGATATTTTCGGCATATTATGCTAGTTTTGACTCTAGGTCAAAACTTACGAGAAATAGATCTCCGGCCGTGGACCTCCAAAATCGCGGGGAAAATGCTGCATAATTGATATCTTGTGATGAAATGACTTGGAAAAAATAGTTTTCGGTTTTCATTACTTATGTCATAAATCCCATGGAACAAGATCTCGATTTGACGCTTAAATGCGTCAAGAAAATTATCGAAATATGCCTATTTTTCAATGCTTTACATTGGTGTAACTCCTTAAGGGTACCTTTCTATTTTTCAAAAAATCGATTTTTTATTACTTTATCTGGAAGTACAACTGCTTGAGAATTTTTATAGAGATCCGAGAAACAGATCGAAAGTTACAGCGCTTCAAAGCGCGCTTCGTCCACCAAAAGCAGTGGTAACTTGTAATTTTAAACTCGATTTTCCAAAAATGATTTTTCCGTGATCACGATTACTGAAAAAACACTCAACCGATTTTTTACAATTTTTTTCCATTGATCGTTGTTAACTTTTCTCGTACCTTAGAGATTTCTTTTTTGTGTATAAATGCAGGAAAAAATTATTATTTATTCAATTAATCGTTAAGGTACGAGGAATATTCATATACGAAGGGATTTTTTTTTACTTTTGGGATTTTAGTTGATCTGTTCATCGTGATCACCGCAAACCTCGTAAATAAAAACCTGTTTTAATCCACCTAGAGGTGCAATTGTGACTTTCTCATTACTCTAAACTATGATTTAATAGCTGGCTCGTACAATATAACATTATGGAAATGTCTTTTATTCTTATAACACTTGGTAAGTATATATAAGAGTGGCTGTTCGGCCATCTATGGGAGCTGTCCATAAATGTCAGCTTCTTTCTCCGAACAGCCTAGATAAGCCGTGTAGTGTCGGTAGTAGTTGTTTCAACCGGCTAAGAATTACACTACGGACTACCTGTTCCGGTGGTAACACCAAACAGGGAACCCCAATTCCATAGTGTCATGCGACCCGTGCTATGGGTAAAATTGTTGAGGGGGTTTAAAATATTCTCAATGGCGAACGGAGCCTGGGAAGAGCCGGGCGAACTCCCCAGTGACTGGTTGTGGTCCACTAGGAGGTTGATAACTCTATTATCTTTCTCCGGACAAAACCAGCCTAGAGGCCGCGTGGCATCCGGCGGGTTTGAAGTATGTCAGTTATGGAAATAACTGTCAAATTCATTCGCAAAGGTGGTCGCGTCACTTATGAGGAGGCAAAGAGCTTTAGACCGATCAGTCTGACCTCCTTCCTTCTCAAATCAGTGGAACGTTTAATCGACCACTACATTCGGGATGGTAGCTTGGGCGAGCACCCGCTGCATGCAATGCAACATGCATATCAGCGGGGGACGTCTACTACCGCCCTGTTACACAATGTTGTCTACAACATTGAAAAAGCTTTTTCACAAAAGTAATCACGTTTAGGAGTTTTTCTCGATATTGAAGGTGCTTTTGACAACGTGTCTTTCGAATCCATTTTGGAAGCAGCACGAGATCATGGAGTACCTTCATATATCACGAACTGGATACACGCAATGCTTAGCAACCGACATCTGTGCTCATCGTTAAGACAAGTAGAGATGAGGAAACTGAGTGTCTGCGGATGTCCTCAAGGTGGTGTGCTGTCACCACTTCTATGGAACCTTGTCGCCGATAGCTTGTTGAGAAAACTAAATGAGCTTGGGTTTCCGACGTATGGTTTCGCCGATGATTATCATATAATGATCACCGGTATTTGCATTAACACACTCTTTGATTTGATGCAACAAGCCTTATGTGTTGTTGAGCGGTGGTGTCTTCATGTTGGACTATCAGTTAATCCAAATAAAACCTTAATGGTGCTTTTCACGCAACGAAGGATTACAAAGCTTGCATGGCCTTTGGCCAATGTAGACGGGCTTTTGGCAAATCTTGGGGACTCAAACCCAAGTACATTCAGTGGATTTACACAACAATTGTTAGACCAATACTGGCATACGGGTGCCTTGTTTGGTGGCAGAAGGGAGAAGTCATGACAATCCAATCAAAGTTAAACCATCTTCAGAGGATGGTCTTGATGGCGATGACTGGTGCGTTCTCGACAACACCTACTGCTGCTCTCGAGGCACTCTTTAACATAAAACCACTACATGTGTTTCTGAAACAAGAAGCACTTTCTTGTGCATACCGTCTTAAGGTTACTGGGCTCTGGAACAGTAACCCAATAGATCGTGTAACTAGCCACACAAGACTGTGGCCCCAAAAGGTTACTTGGGATGAATATACACTTGCTCCTAGTGACCTTACACTCACATGTAGTTTTCCTTCTAAAACTTTCAATGTGAGAATTCCTCTTCGTGAGGAATGGCTGTCTGGCTGGATGGAGCGACAACTTGAAGAATACGTAGTTTGTTATACGGACGGTTCTTTGTTGGAGGGCCGAGCCGGTGCTGGTGTCTATTGTCATGAAATGAGATTAAACCAATCTTATTCGCTTGGTAGATACTGTACCATATTCCAAGCAGAAATCTTTGCGATTCTGTGGCGTACAATCCGCACTTCAACAGGGAATTTGCGGTAAAAGAATCTATTTTTGCTCTGTCAGGCTGCCCTGAAAGCACTTAGTTCGGCAGATTCGAGATCGAAATTAGTAATCGCATGTCGAACTCAAATCGAAGAACTTAGCATTTCAAATGCTATCTACCTTCTATGGGTACCCGGTCATTCCGGTATTACTAGAAATGAATGGGCGGACGAATTGGCTAGAGCTGGCGCTGCGACTGATTTCGTTGGTCCAGAACCAGTTCTACCACTGTCAATAAGTTGGATAAAGCACAAGATTCGCTCTTGGGCTGCATTCGAACATGCCAACCATTGGCGTAGCTTGCAAACTTGCGTTCAAACAAAGGCTTTTCTGCCGGATGTGAGTCCGAAAATGTCAAGAAATTTGTTGCATTTTTTCAAGCACAACTGCAGTATTCTGGTCAGGGCACTGACTGCACATTGCAAACTCAATTATCACATGGCTACTATTCAGCGCGCTGAATATGATGTGATCTTTGTGAATCCGATTACGGAACATCATATCATTTGATATGCAATTGCTCTGTATTAATGCAATTGCGCATCCGGTTTTTTGGTTCTCCATACATAGATGAACCTATGTACAGAGAGCTGAAATTTAAGGATATGCTTTTGTTCCTAACCCAGTGTGGTAAAGAGCTATAGTTTTTTAGCCGTATTTGAGTGACAATATCTCTTCGGGGGTGTTGTCGTTCTGTTATCTCAATATCCCCTCGGGGGTGTTGATATATCCGCTCACTGTTTGAGTAGAGGTTCTAAATCCCTCCGGGGGTTGGAAGTTTTATTCCTGCTGTTGTAGCACCTGCAGATCGTTCAGCATCACTCCGGGGGTGCAAAATGCTCTGTTTTAATTGTTCTGTGTCGTTGTTTTCCTTACCCCTAACCTTACCACTTCCCAAATCCTTCCCATCAGGAAAATGATGAAAAGACGATTCTTGGCAAGGCACAAATCTCCGATCAACATGGGGAACGTGCCATTTGAGCCAAACGCTACTGATTCCTGATGATTTAATAGCTGGCTCGTACAATATAACATTATGGAAATGTCTTTTATTCTTATAACACTTGGTAAGTATATATATAAGAGCACCTTTTTGCATTCATCGCGGTATCGGTTTGAATCGGAGTTTTCTATGTGATCGCACTCCACAACCCGTAACTCCGGAGCCGGAAGTCGGATGGAGATGGAATTTAATATCAGTTTCCGGGAACGCAACACCTTTCACTTGAGACTAAGTTGATCAAATCGGTCTAGCCATTTTCGAGAAACTAATATAACCGTTATTCTGAATTTGGATGCTTCCTGATCCGTCGATGGTGGCCAGTGTGGCCAAAGAGACTTTGAATGACTGTTGGTGACCTTGGTTACATTTTGGAAAAAATCACCTTTTTACATTCATCGCAGAATTCGTTAGAATCGGGATTTGCTGCATGATCGTACGTATCACCCTGTAATTCAGGAACCAGAACTCGGATCCACACAAAATTCAACAGCAGCTGATTGACCTTTCATTTAAAATTAAGTTTGTCAAAATCGGTTCAGAAAATTCCGAGAATCCGATGTGGACAAATCAACAAATTTTGTTTTGTTACCATACTCTTCAACTTGTAATCCGGAACAAGATCTCGGTTGAAAATGAAATTCAATAGCAACCTATGGGAATATTATACCTTTCATTTGAATCTTAGTTTGTAAAAATCGGTTCAGCCATCTCCGAGAAACCGATGTGGACTTTTTGTTAACAAATCCGCACATACACTCACATACATACATACATACATACATACATACATATATACATACATACATACACACATACATACACACATACATACATACACACAGATATTTTGCGAACTCGGCGAACTGAGTCGAATGTTATGAGACTCGGCCCTCCGGGCCTCGGTTAGAAAGTCGGTTTTTGGAGCAATTTCATAACCTTTCTATATGAGAAAGGCAAAAGAATAATATTTAATTAGCTGAATCAGCATGAGTTCAATGTTATCTTCATGTGATTATATTTTGAAATGTTGGTGGAATGGGATTGAAAGTGGAGGGAATGGGGGGTTAGTAGAGTGGGAATGGAGGATGCGTCAGAAATCCTTCATCTTATTTCGGTATACGGGGTGGATGAAGGAAATGCGGATGTTATGGTGGTCCAAGGGGAGGGGAGTGATGAAGGAGGGAGGTGTAAGGGCAAGGCGGGGGGAGGGGCGGCGACGCAATACTCAACTGCATATTTTGCCTTCCATTTGAGATTTGGTTTGAGAAAATCGGTTCAGTCATCACCGAAGAACCGATGTGATATTAATTGTGGAATATGCCCGGAATTCCGGACTTCCGGAATCGTCGATAGTGGACAATATATTCAAAGAATGTTTGATTGGCAATCAGTGATCTAGATCTGCGATTAGAAGTAATTTGGTGACCATTTCAATAGTTTTTAGCCTCTAAGGTATGACGATTGTACCGATTTATATAGGAAATTCCAGTGTATCCTTACTAACACCCCTGTAACTCCGGAAGCAAGAGTCAGAACCGAATGAAATTCAGCAGCAGTCAATGGCATTACTGTATCTTTCATTTGAAATCAAGTTTGTAAAAATCGGTAGAGAATTCGTTGGGGAATGGGTGTGATATTAGCTTAGGAGCTTGGCGGGATCACCGGGGGCGTCATGAACCGTCATAGGTGGCCAATGTGGTCAAAGCTGCGTTAATTGATCATTAGTGATCCAGACCCACAAACTAGAGTAATGTTACATCAATTTTAATATGTTTTACATCATTTGAACATCATGGTGGTACCAGTTTATATGGAAATTTGCTGTGTGACCGCACTCTTCAACCCGTAACTCCGGAACTGGAAGTCGGATCAACTAAAAATTCAATAGCAGCTTATGGGAGCGTTATACCTTTCAGATGAAACTAAGTTTGTGAAAATCGGTTCAGCCATCTCTGAGAAAATTGTGTGAGTTTAAATGACACACACACATACACACACATACATACACACACATACATACACACAGACATTTGCCGATCTCGACGAACTGAATCGAATGGTGTATGACACCCGGCCCTCCGGGCCTCGGTTAAAAAGTCGATTTTTACAGTGATTGCATAGCCTTTCTTTATATGAGAAAGGCAAAAAGGGTTTCGAGAAAAAAAACCATAACGCCGCCAATTATCAATTTATTTTTATAAACTTATTCTTGTTTATTTCATTGAAAAATGTGCTACCAATATATCATAAGTTTGATGTAATGAAAGAATTGCTTTATTCTTTTACGTAAATTTAAACTTTCTTGATATTTTTTTAACAAAAAGGAATGTAACTCCTTAAACTCGTTATTGCTCTTAATGTGATTTGGTATTTCCTAGTGAGATGGATACTCGCAACACATTTTAAAACATAAAACCTTCTCAAACGATTGGAATATTATTCCAATATTCTTTTTGAAACCGTTCGTTTAGGTACCTTTTTCTTCCAGATGTAAATCCTATTTGACTAAAATATTTACTATCCAAACCGGCGCAGTCCGTGTGACCACTCTTCCGTCCACTACAGAACAACTGTCATGGCAAGCTGCGTTCTTGACAGTCAACACAATCTCCCTAACTTCCATTTTCCGCAAGGGTTGACCAAAATTGTCCACCGGGAAGAGAAATGTGCGAAATACCGGAAGTAACGATGATGAATGTTTGTAAAATTAAAGTACAATTCGATGCTGCGACAGTATGAAAATGCTGCACAAGCTCTCTGTCGAGGGAAGAAATATGCAAATTATCCGGCTCTCTTTCCCATTCATACTCCGCGCTGACTACAACTGGATGGTTTGCGGTTCAACTCGGTTGGCAATCCAGTGGGACCAGAGAGTGGGTCATTTCAGAACATCCAGCAGCTGTCTTTTCGGCCTCTTTTCCTCTCTATCGAACGGACACCCTCTCACTGCTTCCGGCAACGGCAACGGCAGCGACAAACGAATTGCTGATCCTTCCACTTCATAATGTGCGGCTCGTCGCCACAGTGAGGGTTTTTGTGTGTTCTATATAGGGATTCGGTCAGTGCGAGCTAGATTAATGAGGGTGATATTACAATACAGCGGCCCGGCCGTCGCTCTACAATTTTCAACTGACACGTTGCTATTATTTGTTGTGACAAATTACGTAATTATTATGGGAGGCAGGGGCAAAAATTTGATATGTGTGCCCGACATGTGGGCGATTTATGCGAAACGACACGTTAATGATTTACCAGTAAAAAGTACACTGTTAAGTAAGTAAAAAGGTCAAACTTTACATTTCGTCAAATTGGTCGCAGTTTATTTCGCTGTGATGTATGCATATGAAAAGAGACATAGTAAGCATTTTAGTTCAAAGGTATGTTGAAATTAACTTGAAAAATGAGAACCAACTAGAGTTGTTAAAAAGTTAATATTCACTGCGATGAACGAGAATGGTGTAAACAGGTCCACTATCCAAAAGTGAATAGATTTAAATAGTCCGCATACCAGAGATTTATCCACGACTGTACGTAAATCTGTCAATAATTGCATTAGAGTATAAATAAGAGCTAAAACGATATACAAATGGCAAATGGCTCTATTTTCAGGCAACAGCAAGAACAAAAACTTCCAGCCTGCATTGCCTCTGTATAGTAAATACTAGACGATCCCAGTTTCAGCACTCGGCCGCACCTAAGCGCATAAATCTTGTACAGATAAAGTTGCACCCGGCAATACTTTGCCAACCGAACCTGTCAATACACTTGCTGGTGTCTGAGAGAAAGCACTTTGAATATGTCGATTCGGTGGGGCACTCAATAGCTGTGTGCCCTTTTCTCGAAATCTTATGTTTCACCGCAATTTATGGCCCACGGGGGTGCAGTTTGTGCCGACCTTTGATTCCAGCCACAAACTGCTACTATTTTACTAGTCAGCTTTAATTACCCTTTGCAGGTGCGCGATACATATTTCAACTTTAAAATTCATAATCAATGTAATAGGTATCTACCCGAAATTTGCTTCGTTTTTACCTTTTTCATATAAAGGCGATGCAGTCACTGTAAAAACGACTATTCAACCGAGGCCGGAAAGCTGAGATTCCTATACCATTCGATTCAGTTCCTCTAGACCGCAAAATATCTATGTATGTGTGTATGTGTGCGTCATTAAAACTCACACAAGTTTCTCAGGGATGACTGAGTCGATTTACACAAGCTTGGTTTCAAATTCAACGGTGGAACGCTCCCATGCTATTGAATTTTTAGTTCAACCAACTTCTAATCCCGAAGTTACTGGTTTAAGAGTACAATCACACTGTAGAACATTTTTTTCTCCAAATATGTCAGTCAATCACCCCCCGAGAGGTTCTTAGCCATGAACCAAACATCCTGTATATGCGATTTCTCAAATTGTCGGTGGCTGTAAAATGATCAACTAATATTTATTGAGATATTCACCATAGCATGTCGCAAGAAAAAAAACATTTTGGATTAACGTTTTCTTGTTCTTGTTGTTCTTGGAACAAGTATCACAGAGTGAGCCTTGCCACGTCCTTACAATAGACGAGGAAGGGAAGGAATATTATTTTGACATCTACTAGCGTAAGTGTAGGGAACTCATACGGGATCGGCTTATGTATTGTACTGCCCACCCGAAAATTTCCAAAAAGGCAATTACCTAATCGGAATAATAGAATAAATTTAAATTTGAAATTTATCACACATGTATCACGTGCACACAATGCTCGCGTCTGAAATCCTCGATGTACCATTCATTTGCATAAACTCACCGCGAATGATTTTATGTGATTTTAATGCAAGTATGTGTATTGCGAAAATGTGGCAATTAGAACCCTCACCCTAGCATATCTTACTACCCACTCGGGATAAAAGTGTGACGGTGGCCCAAAACTCATACGACATTCATAGATGTTTCAGTAATAGGAGTTTGTGTTAGTAGGGCGCGTTTAGTCCGAGCAGCTTTTTTAACAACCTCTCGTTGTAAATGCAGTGCAAAATGCATGTAGCTTACCTTTTCCTTTTATTAGTTCGTATAATTCACAATCATATGGTCCGCACTCTCATTTTTTCTCTCGTATATTATTCCGTTTAGCAAAAAATGTTTTTGGTCGCGAGTCTGTTGCTATATAATACAGTCTCTGATTTTATTACTCTGCTTAGGTTAAAAAATATTTTTTTTGCTATTTTAATCTCAACACATTTTTATTGTATGACAGTTTTCAGGGTTTGTTCCATTGATCGCTAACAGCTTACATGTTTTCATGTTATGGCAATATTTCAAGAATTCAATGTTGGGGGATCTTTTTCAATATTAACCGTGATGTGTCCGACGCGATACCCGGGTACCTTTTCAGGGTTCAATTAAGGAAATTCCAATGTTTTATCCATAGCTGGACATAAAAATTATGTGACATCTTAGAACTTCACTAAATTGGCTTTTGGGTTAAAAAAAAGCTTTTGGGTTAATAATATTGTTTTTTTTGTTCATTTCGTTTATTTGATAGGCACAAATGCGTTAGCTTGGCGGTGCCAAATGCTTTTGTTTTTAAATTTTGGATATCTTAAAACTAGGAGGTTACAATGTTGAAATATTTTTTTTACTAAGGAAAAGAAAGTTTACAGCTATCTTAAGACTAGAAATAAGATTCAATATACAAGAGAGGGCCAAAAGTTTTTTTTATGAAAAAATTTAAAACAAGGGATTCACTTTGATATACAAGAGAGGGAGTAATAGTATTTTACGAAATATTTTACGGTTATCTTAAAACTAACAATATAGTTTAGTACACAAAAGGGGGAACAAATATTTATGAGAAATTTCACAGAAATCTTAAAACTAGGGATTCAATTCTGTTTACAAAATGGAGGACAAGAGTTTCAATAAAGAGTAAAAATTATAGCTATCTTAAAACTAGGAATACAGAATACTAATTTGAATTTTTTAACTAAAACTTATGCTTGGTCAAGATATTCAGAGGGTGACTTATTTCCGCATTAGTGTAGCAGCAGTTGTATCAAGGACAGGGGAGAGACAGGGAAAGAAGACAAAACTTGCAACTTTCGCTCGAACGGGGGGAGGGGGATCAGCGAAATAAATTTGCGCCTCAGTCTAGTAAGTCGTCGAGTACCGGATTGGCGGATGGTATTCTTCGGACCCGCGGGGAATCCTTCAAAAGTCATCGGATCTCGAGTCGCTCTCGCTTCAGTTTCCTTCTATGCAGGCGTAGTGGTAAGGGCGACGGCGGTTACATAGTGGCACTCTGGAGCTGATCGGTTCCACAAGGCAGGAGGAAACTCTAAAAACGAGAAATAAAAGAAAGGCTAAATTGGGATATTTATCGTTTTTATGAAGGTATAAATAAGGGACATATAGGGGAAATCACGAGTTGCCAGCATATCTCGGACTGGTACATTGGGTGGTCTACCTCGGGCCCGAAGGGATTCCTTTAACTGAGACCTAGCGTCACAATACCCGGCGCATACCCAGACAACGTGTTCGATGTCGTGATAGCCCTCGTCACAAAGCGCACAGACTACTCTCCGCAAGCCCAATACGCCGCAAATGCGCATCCATGGTGTAGTGATTGGACATAAGTCGGGACATTACACGAATAAAATCCCGACCCACATCCATCCCCCCGAACCAAGGCTTCGTTGATACCTTTGGGGTAATCGAATGTAGCCATCGTCCAAGTTCCCCATTGCTCCACGAGGTTTGCCAACTGTTGAGCGTCATCTGACGACAAATACTAAAAAATTCGTTGAAGCAGATTGGTCTTTCGTATATGTCACCATTTAATGCGCCCACCTTTGCTAATGAGTCGGCTTTTTCATTGCCCGGGATAGAACAATGAGAGGGGACCCAAACAAAGGTAATCTGATAAGATTTTTCAGATAACGTACACAAGGACTCCTGTATCTTCCCCAGAAAATACGGGAATTGCTTTTAGGCTTCACCGCACGAAGAGCCTCGATAGAGCTGAGGCTGTCCGAAACGATGAAGTAGTGATCTGTGGGCAGAGTGTCGATGATCCCAAGGGTGTACTGAATTGCAGCTAACTCTGCGACGTAAACTGAAGCGGGATCATTGAGCTTGAATGAAGCGGTGATAGTATTGTTGAAGATACCGAAGCCAGTGGACCCATCGAGATTTGATCCGTCAGTGTAGAACATTTTGCGGCAGTCGACTTCTCGGAATTTATTATAAAATATATTGGGGATCACTTGCGGGTGTATATGGTCCGGGATTCCACGAATCTCTTCCTTCATGGATGTGTCGAAGATTACAGTAGAATCAGAAGTATCTAGGAAACGAACACGGTTGGGAGTATATGAAGAAGGATTAATGCTCTGTGCCATGTAGTCGAAGGCCATAAATCGGGTCGAAGTACAAGGCCTTAAATCGGATACTGGATTCTCTTCAGTTTGATGAAGTGTATGTTCGCAGCGGAGCGGAAACAGAAACACCCGTACTCCATCACCGACAATATCGTTGTTTGGTACAACCTGATCAGGTCTCCTGGGTGAGCACCCCACCATGTTCCAGTTATTGTTCGGAGAAAATTGATCCTTTGTTGGCATTTCTGTTTCAGATACCTAATGTGACATCCCCAGGTACCTTTAGAGTCGAACCAGACCCCGAGATATTTAAATGTGAAAACCTGGTTGATCGTTGCACCCATTAATAAAAGCTGGAGTTGCGCCGGCTCACGCTTCCTAGAAAAAACAACCAACTCAGTTTTCTCCGTGGAGAACTCAATACCCAGCTGAAGAGCCCAAGCAGACAAATTGTCCAAGGTATTTTGTAATGGTCCTTGCAAGTCGGCAGCTTTGGGCCCTGTAACAGAGACCACCCCGTCGTCTGCAAGTTGCCTTAGCGTGCATGAATTGGCAAGACAATCGTCAATGTCATTCACGTAAAAATTGTAGAGCAGGGGACTTAGACATGAGCCCTGGGGAAGACCCATGTAGCTAAATCGCGATGTTGTTAAATCGCAATGCGAAAAGTGCATGTGCTTTTCAGACAACAGGTTTAACAAAAAGTTATTTAAAATTGGCGAAAGACCATGCTGGTGCAGCTTCTCTGACAGAATGTTGATAGAAACTGAGTCAAAAGCCCCCTTAATATCCAAGAAGACTGATGCCATCTGCTCTTTGTTAGCATAGGCCATTTGGATTTCTGTAGAAAGCAACGCAAGGCAATCGTTCGTCCCTTTGCCTTTGCGGAAGCCAAATTGTGTATCTGACAGTAAGCCATTTGCTTCAACCCAATTGTCGAGGCGAAACTAGATCATTTTCTCGAACAACTTCCGAATACAGGACAGCATTGCAATCGGCCGATACGAGTTGTGGTCGGAGGCTGGTTTTCCTGGTTTTTGGATGGCGATGACCTTCACTTTCCTCCATTCATAAGGGACAATGTTACCCTCAAGAAACTTGTTAAATAAATTCAACAAGCGCCTTTTTGCAGTGTCAGGCAGATTCTTCAGCAAGTTGAATTTGATTCTATCTAACCCTGGGGCGTTATTGTTGCACGATAAAAGAGCAAGTGAGAACTCCACCATCGAAAACGGTGTTTCGTTCGCGGTATCATGAGGAGACGCGGCGCGGCACGTTTTCTGTACCGGGACAGAGTCCGGACAGATCTTCTTGGCGAAAGCGAATATCCAACGATTTGAATATTCCAAGTTCTCGTTAGTACTATTACGGTTACGCATACGTCGAGCCGTACCCCAAAGAGTGCTCATCACTGTTTCTTTTGTTAACCCGTCGACGAACCGGCGCCAATAACTGCGTTTTTTGGCTTTCATTAGACTCTTCATTCGCCTTTCGACGCGTACTGTTGATAGCTAGCGGGTAACCCGTCTTCCCGGAAGGCCTTATATGCAGTGGACTTTTCCGCGTACAGCTCTGAGCACTCTTTATCCCACCACAGGGTGGGAGACCGTCCATGGGTATTCGCGTTGGGTACTGGTTTAGTCTGAGCTTGATTCGCACTGTCGAGAATCAAGCCAGCCAAAAACCTGTACTCTTCCTCCGGAGGAAGTTCTTGAGTGGATTCGATTTTAACGGATATCGCGGTCGCGTAACTCTTCCAATCAATGTTCCGTGTGAGGTCATACGATACATTGATTGTTTCCGATGGTCTTGAACCGTTAGCAATTGAAATCACGATAGGCAAATGATCGCTACCGTGGGGATCAGGGATCACCTTCCACATGCAATCTAACTGTAGCGATGTCGAGCAAAGCGACAAATCCAACGCGCTTGCGCGTGCTGGTGGTGTAGGAATCCGCGTCATTTCTCCCGTGTTTAAGATGGTCATGTTGAAATTATCGCAAAGATCTTGGATTAATGTTGATCTATTATCATCATGAAGACAGCCTTACACCGTACCGTGCGAGTTAAAGTCTCCCAGAACTAGCCGCGGTGCCGGTAAGGATTCCGTGCGGTGCCCTACCGAGGCTCTAGGAGGAATGTAGATGGAAGCAATGCAAAGGTCTTTACCTTTGATTAAAACTTGACAAGCGACAATTTCAATGCCTGGTGTCGAAGGGAGGTTAATTCGGTTGAAAGAATAGCACTTTTTGATCCCCAAAAGTACTCCTCCATAGGGGTTTTCTCGATCCAGACGAATTATATTAAAGTCGTGGAAGTTGAGATTTATATCGGAAGTTAACCAAGTTTCACATAATGCGAAAGCATCACATTTTAAACTATTTAGTAAAAATTTAAAGGAATCGATTTTCGGGAGGATACTTCTGCTGTTCCACTGTAGAACAGTGATCGAATCGGTGACCTCGTTCGATGACTTAGCCATCGAAGGATACGATCGCTGCAAGGAGGGGCCATTTAGTAGTCAACTGCTTCAAAAATGTTTGCACTATAGGGAGAAAACGTATCAGAATGCTTTTAAGAGGATCAGTAACATTGAAAGCTGTGAAAATTAAATCCACTATGTCAGAAAATTTCATTAGTCAGCTACTGGACTGAGTATCTGTTTGAAAAAAGGGGACACTTGGGGTGGGTACTCATTGTTAGAATTAATATTTCCAAGTCCTGGAGCACATTGCTTCGGCTTTTGTGCATCACTTCCGTTGGATTTATTGATTGTAGTTGGCGCACTCTGAGTGGACGACACCTTGGCACCCTTACGAGGCAATGTAGGGGAGGCTGGATTTCTCCACTTCCTGGATTCCCCTGGGTTAACCAAAGATGTTCCCTCTCGTGGGTCGTCAGATTCTTGCTCAACGTTAGCCAAACCAGCATAGGGATTTTCGGACAGGACAGATGGCGAAGCATTCTTTAGCATTTCTGCATAAGAACGCCTTGAGCGTTCCTTAAGGGAGCGCTTAATTTTATCCCCGCGCTGCTTGTACGCAGGGCATGATTTAAGAGCATGTGAAGGGCCCCCGCAGCAAATACACTTTTCAGTTTCTTTGTCGCAAGAGTCATCCTCATGCTCTTCTTCGCATTTGCCGCATCGTTTCTTATTTCCACAATATGTGGCTGTGTGGCCCAACTGCTTGCAATTGCTGCAGCTCATGACCCGCGGTACAAACAGGCGAACTGGTAGGCGAACCCTGTCAAGGAGGATGTAGTTGGGAAGAGAGGACCCGGCGAATGTCACCCGAAGCGAGCCTGATAGAGAGTAGGTAGTCTTACCTCCCTCGGTGTTTGCGGTATACAATTGTTTGCATTCCAAGATCTTAATCTGTTCAAGTGAGGGGTCCTTAAAGCAGCCAACCCCGTGCTCCAACAGTTCTTCGCATTTCAGGCTCGGTTCGGACACTACCCCATCGATTTCACAGGCCACACAAGGCACGTACGCTTTAAATTCCCGCGTAAAGCGCTCACAGCAAGCAATCGCGTTTGCCTGGCCGATTTACTGCCGGCACTGGATTTACTGCCGGCACCAGCAGAACGGCAGCTAACGAACGAACAAAGGATGACCTTCACTCACTGAAATTTACACACCGAACACCACTGTGAAATATAACGATCCGTTCCGTTCAAAGGTTGGGAGACGTATGTAATAATATTGTTGATATAGTAAGGGGGAGTGAGGAGGGGCTTCTGATTTTTTTTACTACGTAACAGGTCGACGAAATGTCAATAGCTAAGGCAATTTTCAACCGATTACGACACTTGTTGGTGGTTTGGATTCAAGAACTCACCCACTTTTAGACTTGGTACAAATAAATCGGGTTTCTTCATTCGTTTCCCGGGAATCCGGATTTCCGGAAGATGCTCCGGTGCATTTCAATGGAATACAATATGGGCAATATGGGTACCAAAATTCTTGGAATTGCTTCAGTAGGCTGTATCTCGAGGTTTTGGAACCATTTGGTGATTTGACCCCGAAACGGACATTCCGGAGCAGGTTCCCGTGGGCCGTGAGTGGCCATTCCGAGGTCAATTTGCCATATGGTTCCGTAACAATAAATAACAGACTTCCGAGACAACTTGAAGAGTTTCTATACTCATATTGCTATGACATAATTAAAATTTACGAATCATTCCCTAGTACTGGAACATTACTCCGGAAAATCCGGATTACCAAGAACTAGATCCTTTCATCTGGTTCAATTTTACAGAATCAGAAAGCTCCTGAATTCAAAACATCTAAAAGTGTCCAAATCGGATAAAGAAAGCCAAAGTTATAAACATTTAAATTTGTGGGTACCCGGGTACCCTCGTCGGCCTTTTAAAAGTGTTTTTTTTGTTGAGCACATAACGGTTAACACTTCTGAAGGGAGTAATCATCAATTACTTCAAATCCACCGTTCCTCCGTTCCATTTCCTTCTTGATGTTTAAAGATGCTCCCGTCAGATTCTGAATTGTAATATAGTTTTGATGCAATGTATGCTTTAATTTTTTATCCTACTATGGGATCATACAAATTTGACAATTTTAATAGTGTAAGTTCAGCAAAATCATGAATTTTCAAATTTTAATAATATTAGGTGGTATAGAATGGGTTTATCACACTATTAGATAGATAAAATATGATTCAAATTCGACAATAATTCTGACCGTATTTAGTCTAAAGCAGTGGTTTTCAACCGGGGATGAATTCACCTCCAGGGGTAAATTAGGCTATTGTAGGGGGCGAATTATACGGGATAAGTTTAACTTTGACCTAACATTCCCGTCGGATATTTGTCTTTATATATTCTAGCTTACTAAGACTGTTCAGGAACAAGTTTTTCATTGACAAACTATGTTTTTCGTCCAAGTGAAAATAATTTTTTTCTGACAGGGTAATGATGGTGAGCAATTTACAGAAAGAGGTGCATCATAAGGATCAATATTCGGAAAGGGATACGTGGAACAAAAAAGGTTGAAAACCACTGATATAAACCATGCGTTAAAGATTATTTATTCATAACACCACGCATTCGAATGCTCTTCCTCTTGCTACGCGATGAAACTCCAGAAAGCAAGCATTTGAATTACACTATATCACACAAACACAACACATTTTTAATGTAGAAAATTGGACAAAAAGAAAGTTTAAAAGGGTGTCGCTCTTGCCCCTTTGGAATGTCGGTCTTACCCGCAGCGTTTTTACAATGTCATTTTCTCTATTTTATAGCAACCAATAATTTTCGATGATTTCAATTTTTTGATACGTTGAAAAAATTATATCTTGTTAAGAACCTTCTAAATAAGTATTATGAACAGAAAATACGATTTTAGGAGCTTTGTGGAATTTCAGAATAATGACTGCGCTTAAGGTGTCGGACTTGCTCCCGGTTCCCCTAATGTAATGTTTTTTTTATCATTATACAAACAAATAAGTTCTTTCGTGGCAATTTATATTAAAATTTTTATTATATCTATACTTCAGCTTTTTGGAAAAATGAAATAAAAGAGTAATGAGTAATGAAGTTGTTTTTTGCAGCAAGTTTCATATTTTAAGTGATTTTGACACATGAAAATGAAATAGAGGTTTTACTAATTTGCGTATTAGAGATCACCTTTCATTCTTAAAAAAATTTCACAAAAAAATAATGGTGAAACATCAGTACTTCTATATAGTAGCGCATATATCCCAATGCAGTGTTATCAAAACATACTGAATTTCATAAATAAGAATGCCGCCATAATTGACAAAAAAAGTTCTACACATAACATCTAATCAGGAATCCGTCCAATCTCAACCGCTACAGAGTTATTGAACATTAGAAAAAGCAGAAATGTCATTTAAAATAGGGGTATTCAAGGACAATATATCCCAAAAATAATAAAAATACCGACCATGTCGGTTCCGACACCATGAAGTACTAAGTCACTTTACGCTTATCCGGACATGCTGCAGACTCAGGTAATTCGCATTTCAAATGCTAAAATAATATGACTTCTGCGGTAGATTAAGTCACCGGAAAACTAAGCTTGCTCATATGACCCTATTTCAAGCTTTTTAAACTTTTTTCCGTCAACTCCTTGCTCTTCCTTGAGTGCTATGGCTCTTAATAATGAAAGCTCCTCCAAATTTGTTTTGTTTGATGAAGATAATTTCATTCCTTGGGTTGTCTTCACGTCTCTGCTTTATTAGTTCATGTATAATTGCTTCAAATTCATTAAAATTCTCAGTTGATAAAAGGAGATCAAAAACTATCAATAGTTCTACTACTGCCAAGAGGAATCGGAAGAAGTGATGCGTTTTTAAATTGGATTTAAGGGTACAGAGTAACATACATAACACTATGAGGAAATTCTTCTAAAAAGATCGACTCGCTTATTTTCCCAGCTCGCTAGCTCCACCTTTTATATACGGTTTGCTAGTGTTACTCGCATGCTTGTTCATAAATGCGGCCACAGTCCCAATTACAAATATGTTCAGAATTTCCATTAAAGCGGACGAAATATTGTTTTCGAGTGTTATGTCTGTTAGTCTGTGTTAAGAGTACAATTTAATTGTTTTTCAATGATGTAATAATTTTATCTCTATTTGGATTATGCATTTTATGTATTTGAAAGGGTTCGTTTGTAAAGTTCTACTGATACCATAATAGATAAATATTGATCGCAGAGGTCCTTCTCAAAATTTTACTGAGAAGTATGAAATAAATAGTGTCAAAATATGTCGAAAAATGATAATTGATAGGACCAAATTATTTTGGACATAGCTTGATTTTCTTTCTAAATAGCAGTCTATTTATCAGGTTAGAATAACCAAAATTTAACAAATCAAATAGTGGTAGGTCAAATGCAAATTATATTCAGATTTCTTCCCAAATCATTAGCAAGTTAAAAAAAATATCGCAATACAATGTTTTTAAGTTTCTCTATTGTAGGGTGAAAAGTAAAACTCGAACGTTTTGATAGAGGCATTTTCCTAACAATGCCGTTGCTAAACATTCACTAAAAAATCAATCTCTTTGTGTGCTTCTCAAATGGTAAAACTCCTAGTTTCAATCCACTTTTTAATGCAGACTTTATCGGTTATTTCTTTGAAGTGCGGTTGCGGTAATACCGCGCGGTAAAAGGTCATTTCCCGCATCGCTTCTGCGGGGAAAATGCCAAAAGCCCTACCTGGAAATAACAATCGAATAATATATAATTGTTTTCCGACAAATTCTAAGTTACCTCCAAACACAGACAAATATCCAGAGTATAACCGGATCAAGTATTCCAAAGCCTAATTTTCTTCTATTCAGCAATAACTGTTCCGAGTGAATGCGATATTATACCGAAGCAAAAACAAAAGCTCCTTTCTTCTAATAAACCGCTAAAAATGCCAAAGGATCCAGCAATGCACTCTACCCGGTGATGCCGCCAGTTGGGAAAGGTGAAAAAGTTTCGCCTCCATTATTCTACTGCTGGTTGCTGCACAGTTGTGCATGGAGTGAAGCAAATTTAAAACTCTCTCTATCTTCCTGTTGGTGTCAGTTGGTGTCTCCGAGCCTGGGCGTGAAACAATCTCGGCAAAAATTTCAACACTTGCACATACCAATCGCTTTTGTGAGGATCACGGCATTACACGGTGGGCTATGGTTTAAAAAAATAATTTTTCAAAAAAATCTAGAGAAGGTTCGTCACTTATTTATTTAGTTGAAGTCAATTTGCGAGGAAGGGAAATTTAGAATCAGATATTTCTAAAAAATCACTCTATTGTTCCAATCGAACTACCGTGCAACGGTCAAATAAGTCCTGTATCTATGGCGGGTGCGAAACTTCATTTGTTGCTGCCATGTCTTTGTGAGCTCTATTCTGCGCAGTGAGTAAGTTTCCCTGATTCAAGGTACTATTTTTCAAAGTTTTTCCAGCGATGGTGACGAGAAAGCGGTGAACTTCATCGGGCCATTTGAAGATGGGAACTTTGTTTGTGGCAATGAACAAAAAACGGAAGAAAAGTGTAGTTGCACGAGACCCTGCGGAAACTTCCTCTTTTAATCCTATTTATTTTGCGGCTGTGTGGTACTCTCCCACCGTAGAGTAGATATTGCCCCTGCGGCCACCGACGAACAGCGACAGAATCTCCGGTAACAGATGCTACCTACTAGAAGCGAAGGAGCAGTTCCACTTATGTTTCAGATCCTTTTTTACCGGAGTACTTTCACCCGTAAAAGATGCGGGAAATAGTTGTTTGTTTGCAGCATTCGCCTGGTAAAGGAGATGGAACGAGAAGCAAATAGCATCCTTTCAACTTTGACCCGGGTGTTCTACTTCGGTCTTTCTGGATGAAACACGAATGTGAACAATAGCTGAAGCGAAGCTTCATTTGATTTCTGATTAGCACTACACAGTTTGGGTCATAAAAGTACCAGTCTAATGGCGTTTTCGTTTTTTCTTGGTGCTACACCGGTGTAGTGCAAAGAAAGAGATAGACTGATTACACCCAAGTTTGAATGAGTGTAGCACCGACTACACCGGTGTAGTGCAGTGTCAAAAACGAATATGCCATAAGAATGAAATCTGTCTTCCGTTAAACTTCAAAAACTTTTTCATTTAATGTCAAAAGTTTCATGCTTTGAAAATAAAAAATTCAAAGCATAATAAAAAATATGCGACAAAATTTGACTGGTAGACAAGGCGAGCAAGTGCAACCAGAATTATATAAATGTCACTTTCAATTTATTTCAAATTAGTTGTGCTTAGAATAGATAAGCTCTAATGTAATATGCATGTAATTTCGTTTCGAGAGCGATTCATGCAACTATTTAGGCGAGATAAATCCAGTCCGACAGCGTTGGAATTCGCCAAGAGGCAGAGCACCAAGACCAACTGAAAAAAAAATGTTATCAGCTGCAGCACAAGCTCCTATGGCAGTAGTCTACGATTCAAAGTCCCCCTCTTTCCTAGTGTGGTACTTCACCAACATAGCAAACATCACCAATATGATTCGCAAGGACCGGAACGTGATATGTTAATAAACTTCTCTTTATAATCGAAAAATTACTTCATTTAGGGTACCAACACCACTCCACAGCAAACGTCAACAGCCTGCCCTTGCAATTCGGGCAAGGAACAGCCGGGAGTCAGTGCTACTCGTTCCGATGCTGATACAATGAACCAAAGCGAACCACGTCAGGCCACGTACTTATAGTCACGTCCTAAATTTTGATTCATGAATATAATTAACTTGCCCGATGCCAAAACCGAAGTCACTCCTGCCCATTTCAACCTCCCACTGATGATGCTAGTCCGGGTTTGGGTAGGTAACAGGATGGAAAATATCAGATTGCAGGCCTTGATGATGCGCCGTGGCGTTTTTGCGGTGGATGGATGAGGATACCTAATCTGCCACCGCATGCAACCACCACGGATGGAAGTCAAGATGAAACCTCCGACTGAGGCCTTCTAGGTAAGGGAGTGTGTAGTGGATAAAAAATCTCATTGTTCATTCGACGGATCGTTGCTTTCCGTTGACATTGGCTCTCATGAATGAGGAATGAGACTTTCCCGAGCTTGGGCTGTCTCACAACTGTGTACGGTTCAGGATTTTCCAGGGCTGAAATTGGGGATGTGACCTACGGAAAAGGGAGAGCTGGTTTGCGGAAGTACAATCCTGTGATTGGCCTCAATAATGACCAGAGAATAAGAGGAGTGGTGGCGGTGACTTTTCTCTCGCAATCCATACACTACAAAAGGATAGCAAAAATTGTGGCAACATCATGGACGAACGAAGGATCACCAGGCGAGAGCAGGGCCGAACAATAACATTATTTTATAAATGTGTCCTGCAATATGTAGTCACTGGTCCGTATGAAGATATACGGTCATTCATTTATATGCCGTTATTATTATCAACAAGCGTATAAGTACTGAGCGGTGGCATGGCTGGGGAGGTCTGGCCGACAAGTCATATGACGACAACATCGTTCGGTCGGTATTGTGCTCACTACTGGACTGATGTTGTCGGAAACATTTGGTCATGAAGGGTGTGCACGTGAGCGGATGTCGGAGGGATTGCGATGTGTATAGAAAACAAAATCTCAGCTGAGTTGCCATGTTATGTGTGCATGTGAACGTTATGGCCGTCAAACAACAATGGGACTATCCGTACGCGAAGGGATGTGCGAGAAGTGATACTGAAATGAGATTTTTCTAAAGGATTATCATTTCACTGGTTACGCCACGATAGGACACCGATTCTGGAGGACTGTTACATGAGAGCCAAGAGTCGGACTTTATTACTTCCATAGCCCACACATGACACTTATCCTCCTGATGATATATTAGTCACTACAATAGTATTAGGGTATAGAAGTCGAACGACTGTCATTAGTAACAAATATCCTGATGTAATTATCAGCTTCGTTTAGAAAAACGTCTTACGCTGTTTGATTGCAGATGATTTATATTTGAAAGAGTTTTGTTATATTATATATAAAACAACAAAAGCAATAATATTTATTAGATCGTTAAAGGCTTCATTTTCTTCCAAATTCATAACAAGATCATTGAATTCTTAGCGGCAGTCATTTGTTACATGGAAAATCGTCACCAGCTCGCATATTTGAGCAAAAAGCTATAAGAAGATTGTTCGAAGTATATTCACTCAATTCACGAGAAAATTTCAGCGGAAATTGGTAAATGCATGCACTTCGCTTGTAGTGAAGTAACTCAAAGTAGCATTTTTGTGTTACTCGACGCTTCCTTTGTTTGTTCACTATGCAAAAATACTAATGGTAATTGGAGCATAGAGTTTTTGCGCTATGCTTAATGTACCATCACGGCACGGCACGTATAAAATGAATTGCGCCAAAATGGTTCAGAAACCCATCCAACCTTGCACGATTACCATTGCAGGTCCGAATCCATAATTTAGAATGACAAAAATATTTGTGACCAAACTACTAGTTCTAAAGCTTTCATGTTATCGGAACAAATAATCTGTGTCAATTGAGGTATCTTGTGAGATGGATGGTATTAGAGTGGCCCTAATTGTTTGATCTGAAAAGTATTTTCAAAATAAGAAGGGATAGAACAATCAAGTGTCCAGTAATCTTTTCTAAGCAACTTTGTTGAGCACATCATATTTGAGATTTTAATGTTTAATTTCTACACAGTTTAGTTTAGATCAGTTGATTGCGTACATGTTTATATGTGCATTCAGCAATAACCGCTTATTTCCATCTATAATTGACCTTTCTTATATTTCTGAATGGAGCTGAACGTGGAATGTTACATTCAACAAAAAATAAAATTAATTTCAATGAATACACATTCTTTTGATATTTCATGCAAAAGAATACGCCTGCAATAACTGTTTTTCAAAACTCACTACAGCGCACAGAGGAGTAACTAGAACAAATTCTTGGCCAAAAACCCAAAATATTTTTTTCGATTTTTTTGTTCCGTTATATTTTTTTTAAATACCTAAAAACCTACTGTATAACGTGGCTAAATTAGGCGTATATCAAAAATTGTTAAATTTTTTTTGCATGTATGCCCAATGGTGATATTATAAGGGATATTTTAATCCTTTTCGTAATATATTCAGCAAAATCGCTTTCTAGTGATGATGACTGTATTAAATAAGACAATATTATTACAAACGTAGTTCAACACAGCCGTTTGTTTAACTTCAGCTTAAAACTAACTAAAACAGTCGACTTGCTGTGTATTGCACCAACTTTAAAAAATACCTTTTTTAAACATTTTATTCCAAATTTTAATGATAAATTTTAATGATTCTGATCTTGTCCGATCCACCAATCCCAGCGATTTGAAAATATTGAAATTTTTACTAATTTGAGGTACACCGAAATGCGGTAGGGCCAAATATTATATTTGCCAAAATGTATCTCTATGAAAATATGCACAGGCGTTCCTTTTCTTCTCCCTTTCCCACTGATCAAATGTTTACGCAACTGGAAAAATAAATGTATTCACAAAGATCACCTAGAAATTACTAGTATTCGAAAGGATATAGAAAATTGGCCTCTGCACTGGTAGGTGGGTAGATGCCAAATTGTCCCAAAAACTAGTAAGTGTCTATTTTTAGTTCATATTAAGGCATAATAACAACAATTGCAGCAGCAAATAATTTTGCCCAGGATTCGACCCCAATTACTCCTCTGTGCAGCGGGGTAACTTACGACACCTCGACGGTGTTTTTGTTTACGATCTAGTAAAATGCCTGTTAAATGTTAGCATATGGTAACAGATAATCATGTACTGCCAGTCACTATTTTCTGTTTCTTTAGCGCGGCAGAGTAATCTTCTATATTTCGAGTTTTGACATTAAAAATGTCTTACTCCACTATCTGGGGCTAGGTGTCATTCTAAAATCTAAACTATCTCCCATGTAACGAAACTATGTAAGGTTTGCACGCTTATAACTCCGATATTACTAGATGGATTTTAATCATTCATACACCAACCGATTCAGAAACACCTAACTTAAATATTGGTAATAATTTAATATCTCCCCAATAAAAGTAGACTTTTGGAAATTGGTAAAATTAAAAAGTTCACAAAAAACGGGAAAAATACCATTCGTGAGGCAGATTTCTCAGACACAGCCGTCAAAAGAGGGCAGCTTAGTTGCTCAATGAAACACGAAAAGTCATAAATAGAAGCAACGCATGTCCGTTTAAATCAGTTGTTGCTCTTATCCCACACGAGCAACGTCGTCTCCGGGCGATGCAATAAGCGCTATCGATTTTCGGTAACGTTGGCATTTGCACACACTCGCACTTAAGTGACTAAACCATATACGGTTAGTTTATAAATAGAGGTGACGCGTACCCGTTTGAATCAGTTTTTGTTCTTATGTCGAACGGGTAAGATCATGGCTGCAGCGTCTGGGCACTACAATAAGCGGTAGACGCTATGCATTTTCGGCAGCGGTGGCCGTGTGCGGATTTGTCGGGTACCAGCATGGTGTCACAGAATGATTTGCAAAGTGGGTGGGCGGGGTGGTTTGGATTTAATTCAATACGGTGTGTGCTGCTTAAGAGTGTTGCGTTTGAAAAAAATATATTTATTTTTATGCATGCGTGTGCGTTGTAACTTGTTAATCCATGTTTACGGCGCTTTGTAGCTGCGTAGGGTAAAGAGCCAATTGGTTTTCATGTTTCATATTTCGGTTATATGTTTTTTATCAGTAAGGCATCTGACAACGTGCTTCTGTAGTTATTGCACTGTTCAGCAGCGTAGTATTTTATATAGGAGAGTACACTCAGGTTTTTACACGGATTTTGAAATTTACGCGGTTTTCATTAACGCGTTTTTTTTTTAAATTTACGCGGTTTTCATTTACACGGCCTGTATCCCCTGCGTGAAAAATCTGAGTGTAATTGCATCGGAAACAATCACATTCCCAGCAGAACTTTTTGTTTTCTAATTTCAAACACTTTTGTTTCGTACTGCACACAACGGAAAATTTTAAAACAGAACTTACCGTCCCAGCAGCAGTTGAAGCGGGTGTTCTTTTTCGATTCAAATTCAAGTCATGTCTTGAGCGTTACTGGACTTAAAATTGTTTTCCCAGTTAAACCAGTCAGAATATCTGTCCTACCCTATGTATTTGAAACACAGTTCTAATTGCGTTTTAAGGTATACAACAAATACGGTTGTGTATACTAATTTAAATTTTAAAATAAATCTGTTCTAAATTATGAAACAAACCGCTGTACTGAACATATAATTATGTCAGTCCTATTACCACATAAAACACCTATATAACATAAAACGCTGCAGAATTGGTTTAATAATACAATGTTTACACTACAGAGTTATAACACGTTTTAATAATTAGCAACAAGAAAAATATCACCAAGATAGCATAAAAACCCGTTTTAACTGGTAGTGCGAACGTTGCATAACAATGTAATTTATCAAATAATTTCATTTTTCCACCACTAATCGATCAAGAAATACTTACACTTAAGATTGTTTACTTAAGTTCATTAGTACATTATTGAAAATTTAAATGGAAAATGAAATTTCATATTTTATGGAGAATCTGTATATTTCCGTTGGCGGGCGTGGGTTTCCTCATCACAGCTCTCAATATGGAACTTTTCTTTTGAATATATTTTCTGGACAGACCAGCCTATTTTTACTAGATGGATCAGCCAAATAATGCCAATCACCTAGTGAGATACTTGATTAATTAATAGATTACCGTTAAAAGACCTTCAATAAATTATGTTTTAATGGGGAGGGTATATAGCAAATTGTAACATATGAAACCAGGCGAGTGAACAAGAACGTGTGTCGATATGTGTGATAGATAAAAAAGCTATATTTTTAATGTCACCGTGGTCGTGTCCTGTACACAACCCTTTAATTTTTTTTTAACCGTTGTGTGTCGGACGCGGTACCCGGGTACCTTTTTAAGTTTCAATTAATTAAATTCCTATGTTTTATCCATAGCTGGAAATTGAAATGTTGTGACATTTTAGAACTTCACTAAGTCAAGTTTTTGGGTTAATAATATTGTTGATATAGTAAGGGTGGGAGTGAGGAGGGGCTCCTGAATTTTTTTACTACGTAACAGGCCGACGTGGGTACCCGGGTACCCACAAAACTAAAATGCCCATAACTAAGGTAATATCCAACCGAATTCGATACTTTTGGTCGTTTTGGATTCAGGAACTCATCCACTTTTGGACTTGATAAAAATGAATCGAGTCATTTCATTCGGTTTCCGGGAATCCGGGTTTCCGGAAGCAGGTTCCAGTGCTGGGGTACAATTTGCGAACTTCAATGGAATACTAGCAATATGGGCAGGCATGGGAAAATTCGTTCACTCGCGCGACTGTTTCTAACTGTGGATCACAAAGTAGTCAAAATTTTGTGCTCACTAATTAACCATAATCAACGCACGAAGGGAGAAGTCTAATAACTTCAGAGCAGGTCACTAGATGGGCAAACTGCGAATAAAAAGTGAAGCTTAAAAAATTTAAGAGCAGCGTCAATTCTTCGCTCGTGAATGTTTGTCACGTAGCTTCGCGAAGCTCACAAAGGTTTCTTCATGCATGATTAAAACATAGTACCTATTTTTGCACTGGATTTTTTGCTGACAGATCGCGTTATGGGTAGTTTTGTGATACACTACTAGCAATTTGATCTACTGAAGTTCCTTGCGGCCTATTTGTTAGCAGTGCATTGTTGCAAATTTTTAATATTATCAGCTAGTTTTAAAATGGTATATGGTTTTCCAAGTATTAATTATATTGTGCGAATATGAAAATGAAATAAAACTGTATAATGAAAATCCTATGCAAACCGCGAACCGCTCGAGAAGAGCTTCGCGAACGAAGCCATCCGCGTTGGGGAAGGAAAGAATTAAAACACAACTGATGTGCTTCTTCGTTGGTTGTTATAGCTTTGAATCGCATGTGTCCGTAACGACAGGTTGCTAGGTATCATTTTCGAAGCTAACAGAATGCATCGCAACTGAAGAAAGCTTGCTTGCGAAGCGCGAACGATCTGTTCACGATGCGATTTTCCCCATGCTTGAATATGGGTATCAAAATTCTTGGAATTGCATCAGTAGGCTGTATCTCGTGGTTTTGGAACCATTTGGTGATTTGACACCGGAACG
The DNA here is from genome assembly GCF_030247195.1 of Topomyia yanbarensis. Classification (NCBI taxonomy): domain Eukaryota; kingdom Metazoa; phylum Arthropoda; class Insecta; order Diptera; family Culicidae; genus Topomyia; species Topomyia yanbarensis. The sequence goes on from NC_080672.1 coordinate 155,069,374, forward strand.
GACATTCCGGAGCAGGTTCCCGTGGGCCGTGAGTGGCCATTTCATTCCAATTCCATTTTTCAAATTGCCATAGGGTTCCGTAACAATAAAAAACAGACATCCGAGACAATTTGAAAAGTTTTGATACTCATATTGCTAGGACATTATTAAAATTTACAAATCATATCCTAGTACTGGAACATTACTCCGGAAAATCCGGATTACCAAAAACCAGATCCATTATTCCGGTTCTATTGTACAGAATCAAAAAGTAGCCGAGTTCCTGAATCCAAAACATATAAAAGTGTCCAAATCGGTTAAAGGAAGCCATAGTTATGAGCATTTCAATTTGTGGGTACCCGGGTACCCACGTTGGCCTGTTAAAGGTGTTTTTTTGTTGGACACATAACTGTTAATAGAAAAACAGTTGGAATATTGCCCTTTGTTCCACTTCAATGGTGAGAGCACATAATTTGTATCTCTTACATAGAGATCGAGAATACAATAGCAAACATAACTGTTTGATACATGCTTGTTTACCATCCCAAATAGACGTAAGATAACGTATTATTGAGGAGTCCTGTTTCGCATCTTGCTTATATCAGGAGCTAGAAATCGCTCCGCTGCTATAGCAGGGCTAGTAATCAAATTTACCCGTGTGCCGCTCGGTCTATTTGCAAAAGCAAAAAATTGATCCATTCTACCTGGTGTTTGAAATGTCAACAAACAATGAGTGGCAATGCAAAGCGAGTGTATACCCCGTTGTGGGCAAGCTGTGTTGCTGTCGACTTCTCGAACATTCCGGTAAGATCATCTATTCGTGAAGTGGAGCAAATGTTGAAAGTGAACATGAAGCTCAACGTAGCAGAAATTAATGCTGTACAATTCCACCATGTACGAGATGAGGTACTGGCTATGTTCAAAAACATTAGTCAAGCAGAATCGTTTGCTTCGAAGAACAACTGAGACACGTCGTCGAATGTAATGACATTTTATACAGCATCCCATCATATATAGATAATGACAGTATTGAAATATAACTGCATGACTTGACACCACGTACTGGACCCACCGCTATCAAACTACTTATGTCAAAATAGGGAGAAGTGGATAGTATTAAGGTAAATACTTGGAGGAACTTCTGTCCAGTACCACCAAACCAACTGTCATTACCAACAGCGAAGTAGCAACGATTACACCAAATACCTCCAAACCAACAACCAACACCAGCAGTAAAGAATCAAATACCGATGAAGAAGGGTTTTCAACAGCGACCCGTAAGTACATGAAACAAACAAGAACATCCGACCGTGAGCATCATGAATGCAGTACCGATGACGACATGGACGTGAACGAAAATGCGAGAGAAGACGAACCGAATGAACCCCAAGGTGCGGCAAACAACGCACCCTATGTTTCACTAGCAAGTAAGAGGATCTCAACACACAGCAGCAAGCTGCGCCAACTAGACCCGATGGACACATGAAAGTTAATTTTAAATTTTAATTTTTACTTATTGTAAAAATCGCAAAAGACTCACGGCTCAGTTATGCTAACGCATTGAGCCGTTTCAAATAAACAATAAAGAAAAAAATGTATTATTGATATTAACTATCCGTGTGGGGTAACATGCAACAGTATTTAGTCTTATTACTTATTATGCCTTGAGCCAGCTGGATGATTGGGCATTTAAATTATTAGTCTTTGTAGTATTTTAAATAACATTTTAATGGTGTAACCTACAGCTGCAGTATAAAAATGCAGAATATCGTGTTCTATATCCTAATAACGTGTTTAGTACTTTGAAGACAATTGTTTTGATTTTAAACTCCCATAAATTTCAAAAAATGTTCATACCCCATTTTCTGAAAGTATGTTCGTACTATTTTCATCTCTTGCTTTCAGCTTCTTCCTTTCCAACTCTTCGAGGAAGAATATATCTATGATATAAATAAAAAACAACTTTTGTTGATTTAAGTAAACCTATAAATTTAACAAATAAATAATAGCGGCACGATTCAACAAATACATTATTTAATAATCCGACTGTTAAATGTTGAGAAAGTTAAATTAAATTAATGGATTGTATTTAACCCTACAACAATTTCATGCATTTTTCTATGCGTAAAAGGTTTTGTGGGGTACATTCGTACTCCAGAACTAAACTCCCTCTAATATGCCTAATTTTTATTGAATTTTTAATTAAATTGAATAGTTTTATTCTAAAATCATTCGTGAAGTACCATCATCGGGGGTTATCTTACGTCGCGGGAACTACTTTACGTCAAAATTAAAGAATGATACTTGAGCTTCTAGCTCAAATTTAACGTTGTATTTTGACAAAAGCAAAAATAGTATTATTCGCTGGTTCAACGCGAATATAAAAATTGGAGATAGGTAATCGTAGTAGGCGATGAAACTGGAACATAAAATATACGCAAAAAACATTGTAACTTATTTTCTCATGGAAAAGTGTGATATACTAGTCAAATTATTAGATAAGAGAATATAGATTACGTGAAATTAACCTGGCAATTTAATGCAATTATTTGTGTTTGTACCAAAGATAAACTCAAGATAGAGTGATCAGAGATTTTCAATGCACCATTCAAATAAGACCCCTCGTTGAAGCCGGTTCACCGTCAGAGTGACAGCTCTTTAATAAAAATCGAAGCGAGGCTTTGGGTAAGACCGCCGTCGATCTTTGCGTCGTATCTATGACAATATGTTGCTGTGAAAATATTAATCGATTTTTCAGCTGCAAAATAACAAACTTACTTATAGTTCGATAATTAGTGAAGAGATAATCTGGTTTTTTTCACTAATGTGGATAATTTAAAAAAATAGAATAACTATAACGACTGCTATAAGTTTCATCGAGTTCCATGGAATCTTGCACCAGGGTTTCGCACTATATTTCGCGTACGAATCAAATTAAGGTGCAATTCAGCGCACCTTTTATTTTCAATCGCAACGTACATTACCTGTTTAGGATAGAAACCGATCTGCAACATCCCATGTCCTGAAAAAACAACCATGCAGTTGTACTATTGATTCAGTCTTTTCAGTCTACTATGCATTCTGCGTAACGATTCGGCACCATGTTTACATACTGCACAAGAATTTTTCCAACCTTGTTTAAGTTATAATCATAGCATTGTGTAGATACCATCAAATAATCACCGACGCCTATTAATGAGGGGGTAACAAAAGCATACTATTATTCCCAAGTAACAATTGAAGTTTTATAGCACGCTACAAGTGCAATCTAAGTTTTATGAGTGGCTATAAAACTACCTTAAAACCTAAATTGTTACTAGGGTTGAGTTCACCGGTTCACGGTTAATGAACCATCTTTTCTGAATATTTTATATGGGACATAGTAATCTTAAGTTTATCTTTGTTTGAAGTACGTATCATTAAAAGCGTTAATTCAAATTTTCATGGCGATCTAAGAACTAGAAATGAAATTACAGCTCTTGAAATCACGCTACCTCAACGCAATTATTTCAATATCGACTTTTTCTGAAAGTGACCTCGTAGTGAGCAACATATTTCGACTCGCAATAGTTAGTGGTTGAAAAAAGGATTTTGATTTGAACCATCACCACTAATCCTAATGCCTAAATCTTTGATAATATTTACACAAGTACTTTGTAATATTCACGCCATATTTTTTCGGTGGTCGAAAATATAACTTTAACAAATATCTTTTTATCATTCTGAAATTTTTACAGTGTTTTCGAAATTGCTTTCTCCAGCGACGTACGCAGGTTTTCCTTTTTTTGCACTTTTTTTAAAAAATAAGCAATTTTGTATCGATTTTTATGAAATGTTCAGCGTTCTAAGGAATCGAAAAAACTTTTGTTTTTGGCTCTATGTCAAAAATCACGGAAGCTAGATTTTCGGCAGTGGACTTTTTCGAAAATAACTACTCTGTGGGAAAATGTTGTCCTGCCGCAATCTTGTGTTGAAAACACTTGATACTTTTAGTTTTTGTGCATCAAAACTAGTATTATAACTTGCATTTTACGGGATCTCGATTAATCTTTACATTGTATCAAGATAAATTTCCGAAATATTCCTATGTTTTCGTGCTATACAGTCGTGTTACCCTTAAAGTTTTGCAATCTTGTTTAGAGAAAATAAAGCAATTTTCTAATTATTGAGATCCGCTACATAAATAAACCCTGGACGAGGTGACCTACTATACAAGATCGAAAAAATCGAATAGTAAGAAAAGTAAAAAAACTTATGACGATAGGTAAAACGAAGAACAACAATATATGTACATTTTTTAAGATTCTAACAAACTTTTTTACCATGTCTGTGACACGTTAGTACCAAAAAATTCATATAATTTCCAGACGACCGCGGAGACAACGGATAAAGAAAATCAAACAGAGGTATACTTATGTGAATTGGAAATTTCGTAGATTCATTGATTTCAACAATAACTACTAGCTGCACTTTACTAGTAGTAAAATATTATTTTACTCCGCCATATTGTGAAGTTTTCCAAGAAATTTTATTATTTTAATTTCCCAAATGTGTGGACGAGTATACATGAATTTTCAATAAGTTAGGACGTTGCTTTCCCTTTCTAAAAATCACTAAAACGAGCCTCATTTTTGCCAACCAGAGCAGTCCACCGCACCCCCTTAATTGTACCTATTAATTTAGGACACTTTTTTGACATGAACGAATGGGAGAAGGCTCGCCAAATTTTGAAAGAAATCGTGAAATTATTCTTTAAACAAACTACCAAAAATGGCGTAGTTGCTGTAGTTCGATGCAATGTCCTGATATCATCCCTTTCCGTTTTATCGAAATAAAGTTCGTCTTGTATATTATAATGGGTCATTACTATATTGAACGATAAATAACATGATATAACTTTTAAAGCAAGCTAGATAGACACTTTGTGTCTTCAGCAAAGTTGTTGGCAAAAGAAAAAGAGATAAAAATCTGCAGAAGACATCATCTCAATATAATCACTTAAAAGAAAATAATGAAAATATCTCACTTATAGGCGGATATTTCAGTGAAAAAATAATGTTAAGGAGCATATTAAATCCAATAACTTCTCCGAAGATGCTATTGACCTCAACTTAGCCTTTTTTTTCGGAAATAGTCAATTTCATGTTTTGGTCTTATTTCTAGATATTGGGATACGGCGAGCATCCGTCATCCGTATTTAATGTTGAATATCCCCTTCGCTAATAGTCCGATTTGAACAAACTACAGTTTGTTCGAAAGGTATTCGTATAATCTCTCTGAAGATGTATAAAGTGTTTATCTATGTTGTCAATTTCGACAGTAATTTCAAAAAAAATGCAGAAAGTGCCTTTTTGGACATTCAAACATCCATATCTTAGAAACTAAACATCAGAATCAAAAATCTGTCTGGGTGTGAGGCCTTTTATTTGCAATTGGTTTGGATAAGATCGGTTCAGCCATTGCTGAGAAACACGAATGAGAATTTGTCCGGTACATACACACATAGACACACGCACAGACACACACACATACACACAGGCATTGTCTCAAATCGTCGAGCTGAGCCGATTGGTATGTAAGACTCGGCCCTCCGGGCCTTGGAAAAAATGTTGAAAGTTTGAGCGATTTCTAAACATTTCTTTTATAATAAATGTATAAATGAAACGAATTTTAATAAATCGTCGTTTATACGACTTTAAATATCCACTCTTCATATGGAAGTCCCATGCTATATGTATCCTCTAAATATTCCGCATTCCTTATTTCACGCATCGGAAATCCTTCCTGATTTCCAACGAATTTGATTTTCATTTTTCCTGTAAGAGAACACATGTAGGACACGAACAGGATGGAAGGGTACCCACCCCGACGTATTCGGAAACCGCTATCAAGCGCGATGTCGAAAATTGCATTAACAAATTGCCACTTTGCCAGCCAATGATCGGCGCGGAATTGTCCTAGCTACTAGCGACTCTGTTGCTAACAAACTGCGTAACTGTGTCGTGCTCCATTAGTAGTGGCAGTTTCCATACCACCCATCACAATAGATGCTAACGAAGTGGGAAGGAGCGGGTGTTAAAGTGGTGCTTGTTCGGGAGGCGTTGGAAGCTTTTAAGTGGATTATAGCTGAACTAATATCCAAGAGTAGCAAACTGCACTTTGGTGGGTTAATGGGACAGGCAAACCGGAAATTGTTTTCATGTTTTTTTTTGCAGCAGCCAGAAGGGATGATTTGAAAATAAGGCGATGTGTTATACTGTTACCAAGAGGAAATAAATATAACAATAAAGTTCGATAATAAACAAAAATGTATTAAGCTAATCTCTAGTCTGTTGCGGAAACCACAAGGCGAAAGACGAAAGCTTGAAGCTGCCCAATTAGAAAAGTTGTGATGTGTTTTTTAAACAAACCATTTTAGTTTTGTCAGTCACATTTGGCTTATTTCCCGAGGACTGTAGAGAGACGATATCCAATCCGCTTGAAAAGTAAACTACCTAAGGTAAGATTGGCATAAAACTCAACGACCCAAACATTCCGACTGGATAATTTTTCGCTTTTTGCTTTAATAATCTAGATTAAAAAGTCTACAGAAAGCATTCGCCGAGGTAATGTGGCTCGCACGTCTATTCTAAATATTTACGATGGTGAGGCGGAAAATCATCGATTTCAATTTTTCTCAGCTCCACCTGCCAATACAACGGGACCACGGGCCCCAGAGCGCTAAGGCTGTTTTTCCTTTCGCATGAAAATCAATGCATTCCTTTCACTTTCGCTCCAATCTAAACGAGAAATCCGACGTGCTAAAATATATGTTTTCTTGCTACTGCTGCCTTTCTCATTTGCCACTTCAACCAAACCATTTGCGCTTGTTTTGTCCGCACTAGAAAATAATAAGACTGCGGAGCCACATTGGCATCTGGTGATGGGAATCGATAGCAGAGAAGAAAAAAGTGAAACCAATGAAAATTGCAATCAAAAAGGCTGCGGAGTGAACATGGCAGTATAGGAAAAGTCATCATTATGCAAATGATTTTCGGTACTATCCACCAGCGGTGGGACAGAGCGGTCGAGAGAGTAAAGCGAAGATGTAGCGCAGCCAGGGAAATGAGAATGTATTTTTTTATTATATTTTGTTATTTCCATGGCTTTTGGAAGCATAAAAGTAGCACATAGCTGGTTTGTGTATCTACCATGTTTAGATTGTAGAGTGAAAAAAGTTCTATCTCAATTTTCATTTCCATTCCAATACGAGGTCTCTGACGCATTATGGAGTGAAATTAATTGTTTTTTTTTGCGATTGGATTGGAAGCATGTGCTGTGTTGCTTGATGGAGTGAATCATCTGGAGAAGGTTTTACAAATCCCTGCTCTAAATCGCGTTGCTTATAATAGAAGAGCTATTTCGTTAGTGCGCTCTGATCATGATATTTGACATGTATACCTATATTGGTAATTGAACAACTTCAATTTATATTACGTTTGAATTGCGAAATTTTCCAACTACGTTCGAAACAAACTCACAAACTTCTTGGGTAATCCGGTCAAATCGTACAGATTCGAGATTGTATGTGAGTTTTTCAAACCAGTGAATGAAGTTCGAGTTCATCAAAACACACTTTAGTGATCTAAGACTTAATAAAATACATACATTCTTGAATACCTTCAAATAGACCATACACAATGTGAAAAGCACAGATTGAGTGAAAATGATTTGATGAAAAGAAGGTATTGTAAATTAAATGTAAAATTAATTACAATTAAACATGATCATTCTTACCAAAATCATTTGTTGTCTTATTGCAATTTTTGTACTGTTTTCTAAATTGCCAAAGGAAAGGGAACAAAATTTACCTGGAATGAGAAAGAGGGAATACATTATGTTTAAAACAACATATTTGACTTCAAAGTAGGCGGTGGATTTTGTTCACAAATTTGTTACACTATTTGTAGCGAAGAATTGCAGAGAACAGGATTAATAGCAAGAATTAACTAGGAATAGTTAATAGGCATCAGTAGCGACTGGCTCAAATGGCACGTTCCCGATGTTGATCGGAGATTTGTGCTTTGCCATGATTTGTTTTCTTCATCATTTCCCTGATGGGAAGGATTGGGGAAGTGGTGAGGTTAGGAGTAAAGAAAATAACGACACAGAACAATTAAAACCTAGCATTCTGCACCCCCGGAAGGATGCTGAACGATTTGCAGGTGCTACAATAGCAGGAATAAAACTTTCAACCCCCGAAGAGATATTGTTATTCAAATATGGCTTAAACTATAGCTATTTACTACACTGAGTTAGGAACAATAGCATATAACGGTGTGTTTGGTAGAACAATATTATGCAAAAAAAATCAGCATGGCTAAAATTTCTGGATATGAAAAATGGACTATCCCCTTTCATATCCAACCAATTTTAAAATAATCCGTCGTGGATCTGAAGCAACTTTTTTGAAGTTTTTTTTTTCGTGAAAACATAGGTTTTACAATAGAACTAGTTCACATTTCTTTGTTAACAACTGGAAATCGATCTGAAATCATCCGTAAAAGTTCTTTAAGGTTTTGACGAACTTATGTCTAGGATAGTTTAACAGGAGGCCTAGTGGTTTGTAAATCAATTTCAACGTACTTATTATAGTTGCGAAATAGTTGTGTTTAGTTGAACTCATAGGAATTTGAGTGCTTGAAAAGCCTCACCTTTTGGTTGAAAAGTATAATTCCAAATTTCACCTGATATAGGGCACGATGTCTTTTAAATAAGGAGATAGGTAAGTATGGACCAAACTTGTACGATATTAATGCTCTTTTACAAAATATTGCATGCAGAAATTGATTTTTCAATAACATATCTTGACTCCTTTTTCGTTTCCTCCATTAATCTCGGGGATAACTAATGTATTCTTGAATGAATATGCTTCACCTTCTCTTGTAAACCAAATTTGGTTAAATTCTAACATTTCGAATTCAACAAACTTCACCTTACTACAGGGCAGCTACATATCAAATGATACAAAGTTTCGCAATCGGATTCACAAAGAGCACACAAATAATACTCAGCACGCTGAATAGCAGCCATGTGATAATTGAGTTTTCAATGTCCAGTCAGTGCCCTGACTAGAATACTGCAAGTGTGCTCGGAAAAATGCAGCAGATTCTTTGACATTTTCGGACTCACATACGGCAGAAAATCTTTGTTTGAACGCAAGTTTGCAAGCTACGCCAATGTCTGGCATGTTCGGATGCAGCCCAAGAGCAAATCCTGTGCTTTATCCAACTTATCTAAAGGGGTAAAATTGGTTCTGGACCAACGAAGTCAGTCGCAGCGCCCGCTCTAGCCGATTCGTCCGCCCATTCGTTTCCAGCAACACCGGGATGATTGGGTACCCATAGAAGGTTGACAGCATTTGAAATGCTAAGTTCTTCGACTAACGTTCGACATTCGATTTCTAATTTTGATTTCGAATCAAAACTAAGTGCTTTCAGGACAACTTGACTATCAGAGCAAACATAAATTCTTTTACCGCCAATTCCTTTCTGGAGTGCCGATTGTACGCCACAAAGAATCGCAAAGATTTCAAAATACGGTACAGTATCTACTAAGCGAATGAGACTCATTATCTCATTTCACGACAATAGACTCCGAATTGGCTCGGTTCTTCAACAACAAACCGTCAGTATAGCAAACTACATTTCGTGAGTTCAATGTTGTCTTCATGTTCACTTTATGGGGAAGAAGGGACGGGATATATTTAGTAGGATGGGGAGGCTGTGTCGGGAAACATCTAACTTATTTTAGTATACGGGGTGGATGAAGGGAATGCATGTGGGAGGTTGGTCTGAGAGGGTGGGGGTGGGGTTGAGTGGTAAAAGGTGGAGGGGTAGATGGAGGATTCAACACCGAACTTCATATTATACCTTCCATTTGAGACTAGGTTAGTGAAATTTGGTTCAGTTATCACCGAAGTGGCATTAGATCTGGAATTCGTCCGGAACCCCAATGCATTCCAATAATTTTTGATTCGCCATCAGTGATCTAGGCCTGCGAATCGAAGTAATTTGATGTTCATTTCAATAGATTTTAAACCTATGAGGTAATTCGATTGTACCGGTTTATATGAGAAATTCCTATGTGACCGCAATAAACAACCTGTAACTCCGGAACCAAAAGTCAGAACTGAAGAAAATTCAATAGCTATCAATGAGAGTATTATATCTTTCATTTGAAATCAAGTTTGTAAACATCGGTTAGGACTTTGCTGGTAAGTAGGTGTGACATTAGCTTGGGAACTTGGCGAGTTCCCAGGAGGCATCAAGATCCGTCAAAACTACTTTAAGTGGTCATTAGTGATCTAGACCCGCAAATCCAAGTAATGTTGAACGTATTTGAATACGTATTACATCATTCGGACACCATAGGGTTACCAGTTTATATGGGAACTTGCTGTGTGGCCACACTCTTCAACCCGTAACTCCGGAACCGGAAGTCCGATCAACTTTAAATTCAATAGCATCTTATGGGAACGTCATACCGCTCATTTGAAACTGAGTTTGTGCAAATTGGTTCAGCCATCTCGGAGAAAATTGAGTGAAATTATTTGACACACATATACATACACACATACATACATACACACACAGATATTTTGTGATCTCGACGAACTGAATTGAATGGGATATAAGACTCGGACCTCCGGGCCACGATTGCAAAATCGATTTTTGGAGTGATTGCATAGCCTTTCTTTATATGAGAAAGGCAAAAATCTTGTGTGTAAAACGCAATTGGTTCAGTCAGCTTGAGAAGAATGAGTGACATTAGAAAATACATGCGCACACACAAACACACACACATACATTTTGCAATCTCGACGGACTGAGTCGAATGGTATATGATACTCGGCCTCCGGGCACCTGCTAAACAGTCGACTTTCAGAGTGATTACATATCCTATCGATATGAGAAAGGTAAAATGGTGCGTAATCAGTCCCAAAAAGTCAATTTTTTTTCAAATGTTTTTCTTTTCAAGGTACCATCAAATCTCGACGTATCATGCATTTTGAGGGTATATGGCATCAGCCCGGTTCTGCCATCTCTGAGAAAATTAGATGACATTTTTTGTCACATACACACACGTCACAGACGAAAGTAAACTGAAGCCTTATGTGTTGTTGAGTAAAAGATTCTTCATATTGAACTATCACGAATACTGCATATTAAGAAGACTGTCAACCCTGTTCAGAAACTGGAGACAGGAACAGCAACGCCACTTGCGGGTAAAGGTGGTACTTCCCATAGTGATGCACACACAAGTACAATTTTACATTAAGCTTCCTACCTTTATACAATAGAGGTGATGTAACCTCTGTCGCTCCTCGTCTGTATGGCGGAAGGAAAGAGATATTAGTCTTCTTGATATGTAATCATCGACTATCAGTTAATCCAAATAAAACATCAATGGTGATTATTATCGCGCATCAAGTAATTTTTTTGTAAGTATTTTGTATTTTGTTTTGTATTTTCAAACAAATTTTGTAGATTTTAATAATACCTAATAGTTATTCTTGACTGAAGGAAACATGATGCTATAGCTGTGTACGTTTTGCCTAAATACCTAAATTCGTATTTCTCGGTGAATCATTCACAAATATATAGGTGCGTTTATATTTGTGATAGTGCCGTTCAGCAATTTAAAAATGCAAAACATTTAAAAATGTTTCGCACCACAAATCTGGCTTGCACAGTGACATTTCCACGAAATGGGACATTTTTCGTTTCGCAATATATCAGTGATATACAAGTCTTCGTAGGATCTAGAGTAGAGAAAAATCTTCAGAATCGTGCAAAACAATATATGTACTTGCGATTGAGAAAAGGTACTTTTTGTCGAACGTGACAATTCAAGACAAATTTTTTATGAAATGTCTTATATGTAGAAATCCCACGGCGAAGTTAAGCTAACTCTGTGAGCCACGTAACGTAGGCGAAATATAAAAAATCTTAACACAATGTGTCAATACGATTACAAATTTTCAAACCCCTTACATTTCCCAATAGTTCTATCGCCTCGTTAATTCTGATTTTACAGATCAACGAATAATCTGGAGTTGCATTTAACAACACAATACGAGCAGAAAGATGACACAAACAAAACAAAACATGTTCCGAACATCATATGCTTTTCCCCCGGAAATATAAAAGAAGAAAAAAAAATGCGGAATCAATGTGGCAACGCGTAAGATCGTCTCGACTGGTGTCGCAAGGCGTGGGTGAATCACATAAGAAACTAAGATAAATGAGTATACGGCAACAGGAACAGCGAAACAGCCTAATGGAGTCGTGCCGCCAGACGGGGAAAAGAAAATTGTGTGGTGGTGATTTTGGGAGTGTAAAACCTCACAACCGTTCCTTCAGAAGTCAAACTTAGGAAAACCCGGAAAGATGTGATGCCGGTCCATGCCAAGGATAAATAAAAAGCAGAAAATATTTTGCATTGCTCAATATGTGACAGCTGGCATACCATATTTTTGCTCGGAGTCGGTTGTGCTCTCCTATGGGAATCGTGTATACAGGACTGTCGAGGATTCGAACGGAATGGAGAAAACCTGCAGCGGGCAGACTAGTGTGAAGACATGTCGTTCTGTGTCACGATTTCTGAGAGAAAAATGCATACTATTTATATTATTTTGCTGCAGTCCTTAAATTGTGTGTGAGTTTGAGTGAGTTAAGGATTACCGGGGTCTCACTGAGGGAATAAAACAGTCAGCAAGTGGTAAATGGTTTAGGATGAGATGGTATATAGAGAGACTAGTGAAAAATTTGCAGGCAGTCAGCAGGAAAACAGTAAACTTCGGCTGCCTATTCGCATGACGACGACAGTGGCATTGGCGCAGACGAGGATAGAATTGCTTGTGCCGATTGCAGTATATAATTTCTCCATTAATCACAGCGCGCTACTCCGCGCCAGTGTGGTTTCGTAGTTCACAGGCAGACAAGAAATGCAGCAGACGATGGTTACGTCATTAAACTCATTTGAAGGCTGCGACACACAGTGGGTGGTACGATGACTACGACGTGCTGATTCTTACATTAGGCGATAAATGATTGCACCTCGCTAGTTCCGCTTGATATATTTGGATTTTTTATCGAATGTTCAGCTAAAATCATGTGGGATAGATTGAGAAGATGGCATTGCATTTAACCCTTTATAAGGCGGCGGCAACTATATTGCCACCTTTTCGTTTCGTTCATAATGCAGGAATATGAAATGGGAAGTGTTCCAAACTTTTGAAATTTACTTGTTAGGAGTCTGCTAACTCTTCTGATAACTTTTTATTGAGATACAGTGAAAAGTGTCAGATTGGTGAAGAGTTTTTTGAAAAAAATACGGCGATTTCCATTTGGATTTGCTCGATTTTGAAAAAAAAAAGTGTTCTAGACCCTATAAGTTGGTAATGCAGATTTGTAAAAACAACTATTTTTAATCCGAAAATTTGATTTCTGAGTGATAAAAATTGCAAAGAAAAAATTAAAAAGAATAAATGAACGTCTGTAATCTGTGGTCTCATTTTCAACTTATCCTCAGAATGCAGGGGTTATTTACTGTTAATCAGGTAATAACCAGTAACCCACTATAATTTCTTTCTGAATTTCTGATCCAGCTCGATTTGTCTTTATGTTTGCACCAACTTCGTTGGAAATACACCTAACATGACAAAGCCTGACGTTTTGTCACGGGCAAGCATATTTTCAAACCAGTTTTTATTACGAAATAGATGTAAATATATTCTAAGTGAAAGAACCGTGTTTATAATAATGTAACATTCATTAATAGCCCCAAACTCTGGGCCATATAAAGGGTTAAACCGAATAAGAATCGAAAGACCGTAAATCAATAATTTAGGCGATCTGTTGAAATAAATTCAGAAAAATACATTTAAGTCAGTTTTGTGTCGATCACTGTGTCGTCTATCTGCTGTCTCTATCTTTAGAAAAAAACAAAATTGAATCGTTATCATATTTTCCAATTTCTACCATCACACAGCAGGGATCGATCTGTGCCACAAAAGAACTTCAATGTTTCTGGTTCATATTTTACCAGACCTGGAGGACTGCTGGGTGACATAGACTTTGCCCACATTTTCAACATTTATGCGTCTTTCTGTGCCATTGCTTTAAGCGAATGTTTCCATTCACTTTCATCTCGATAAAGAATGAAACAAAATGCATATCTTTCTTCCAACCATTTTCCGCTTTCTTAGGGCAAACCAAAATGGCCTCAGCAATATGCGAAGAAATGCCACACTTCGGCATCGATTCAACATTGAATAGATTTCCCTCTTGCTACTAAACCTCTTCCAGTTTGCTTACTTTGCGAGGCGGGCTACCTCTAGCTCACCCACAATGGATTCGGAAAGGATGATTTTCTTCCTTCCACATTTTTTGTCGATAAACATCGCCATGCCTTCACCTTCAGTACGGTCGCTGACGACAATATGGGTGTAATCAAATATCATTTTCGCTTCTCTTTCCGCTTTTCTATCTCCACTGAAGCAAAACTCCGTCAGCAACGATAGATTGAACAGCGTGCCGATGAAAATTGACTTGCGGTAGGGCCCACAGTCGGGAGCAAAAGTTTTAAAGCAATATTACTTTATTTTAAATCGTTTCGTTCACTCTGTCGACCGAAGGATCTAGGTTAAGCGTGCATACACCGTAAAACGAAAGCAATCTCGTCTGCGGTTTCTTCTATCGATACCTCAAATACCTAATGGCGTTTCTTTGGGGACGTGTGTGCGTGTGTGCTTGCGGGTAAAACAGAAGGGATCTCGACCGATCGATGATGCCCACGGGGTAACGATAGGGGAACCGGGGGCAAGTCGGACACCTTAAGCGTAATTATACTTCTAAAATATCACAAACCGCCAAAATTATATATTCCGTGTATAATCTTTGTACAGATGGTTCTTAACTATGCGTGGTGTTATGAATAAATAATGTTTAACACAGCAGTTCTACTAGTGGAACTTATTCCCGGTTACTAGAATTCATTAACTTAGAAGAGACATTCGCTTCGTAGCAAGCTATCCCGTTCGTGTTACGATTTTTCGGAACTCGGTTTATCAACAACCCGATGGTTGCTAAAAATTGTTCTTTAATATCATTTCAGAATCTCATATTAGTTTATAATTTTTCGTTTCGTTTTATAATATAATTATGAATCACGCTCAATTTTACTTTTAATTTTTTTGTCGGCTTGGGACAATACTGACAAGAAATAAATGCAAAAAGCAGAGTTCCTGTGTATTTCTATTATTTTACATGTTGTAATAATATTCTAATTGAGCACCGCACACATTACAAGTCGTTCAGATTATATAAAAAATGGCTCCAACTATCAGCGTTTCTGTCTTATCCCACCTAACAACTGTTGATCTTACCCCAACAGGGCACATTTTTTACGACAGCCCTAAGTTTGCGCCGCTAAAACAACAAAAATGATCCATAAAAAATTGAAAAACGTTGTCCATGTTCCATAAAACAAAACTGAAAATCCATAAAACAGTGTAAATGATCCAGAAAAAGGGTAATTTGATCCATAGATTATGTAAAATTGAACCATAAAATGGTCGCAAAAGAGCACTAAAATAGTAATAAAAGAGTAATTAAAATCAACCAATGTCCCATAAAAATATTGGGAATGTTCAATAAAATGATTCATTTTGCGCCATAAATTAACTGACATTGATCCATAGAATATTAACAATGTACATTAAAACACGTCGATATGTTCCATAATATCGACAAAAATGTTCCACGGTATTACAAAATAGAGCAGTAAAATGTTAGGAAAAGTTTGATAAATTTGATGAAAATGTTTGCTAAATAATTTTTCTTGGTCCATTGAAGATGTAAAAATGAACATTAGAAATAATTCATATATCGAACGTTAAATTATGGTTAATGGATATTTACAAAACGATCCATAAGAGAAGAAAATGTAAAACGATCCATCAATATGTGCTTATGCACCAGAAAAATTAAATTTAATAAATTCATGCGAAATTTTTGCTATTCCAACTAATAATAAAGTTTATTACATTTGGTTGTAATGTCAAACTACAACAAACAATGCATACATTATAGTTAAACTTCAGCTTCCGTATTAGTTCCCATTAGTCAGGTAGCTGACCTTAGCTAACCTGAAATCATTATGGCAACTCTTTAAACGGCAGGGTATCTATGATATTAGCGCGCTGAGAGTTATTAGACCACTGACACAGGCTGGCATGAGTCGCAAATACCAACTATCTGATGCGAAAACGGACACTTTATACACGAAAACTGACTAATGTGGCTACGCCACATCGCTTTCTAGTGCAAGGTCTGACTTCGCTGCCGCTCAGTCGGCTTTTAACTAGCTATAGCCCCTATGTTCAAGTAAACCGGGCAAACGAGAGGACCACTGGTTCGCTGGCAATTCCAGCTACGGGTTAATCAATACCTCGTCCAACGGATCCTCAGCGGCTTTGCGCCGCTTCGGATCCTTGGCCTCGGATATGCGGCTAAGCCGCATCACACTAGCTCCCAGTATAAGCTCATTTGTTAAAACACTGTCACTGTTATGAGTATTATTAAGCGCACAACTTATTTTTTCAGTTTACCATAAAATTTCGCTTGAATTCATTAAATTTAATTTTTCTGGTGCATAAGCACATATTAATGGATCGTTTTACATTTTCTTTTCTTATGGATCGTTTTGTAAATATCCATGAACCATAATTTAACGTTGGATACATGAATCATTTCTAATGTACATTTTTACATCTTCTATGGACCAAGAGAAATTATTTAGTAAACATTTTCATCAAATTTATGGAACTTTTTCTAACATTTTATTGCTCCATTTTGTAATACCGTGGAACACTTTTGTCGATATTATGGAACATATCGACGTGTTTTAATGTACATTGTTAATATTCTATGGATCAATGTCAGTTAATTTATGGCGCAAAATGTATCATTTTATGGAACATTTCCAATATTTTTATGGGGCATTGGTTCATTTAAATTGCTTTTTATTACTATTTTAGTGCTCTTTTGCGACCATTTTATGGTTCAATTGATCAAATCACCCTTTTTTATGGATCATTCACACTGTTTTATGAATTTTCAGTTTTGTTTTATGGAACATGGACAACTTTTTTATGGATTTGTTGTTTTCTTTATAGATTATTTTAAATATTTTATCTGCAAAAGTATATTTTTCCATTTTTTACCCAATTGATAGTATCGAAACACAAACTTATCTTCAACACATAAAGAAAATGGTAGGGAGCTTAGATTAGAACATGGGAACAAAAACTAATGATTTTCAACGTTTGTGTGCTAATAGAACCTTAAAATGTATCAACTAATAATAACATCCATGCGCATCAACTTTGCCTTCCCAAGTTATGTTTATTTTGTTGAAAGACACCGAAAGAATATATTCGTATATCGCTAAGAAATAGTTTCGTACACACAATTTCGGTGAAATATACGAATTTTGTTCTAATGAAACACTTTTATTTTTATTACGATTTTTCCGGTAAAAACCACGAAACAACTTTCTTTGGCGTATTACGATTCAATTTCATTAGCAAACGAATTATTCGATGAAATATACGAACGTCTTATCAATATTTACGAGCACAATTTGTCAAACCGTTAACGTCAAAAGACGCTCAAATAGGCAGTAACTTCATCCGTGTCCACCAGTTTCAGCAAGATTTTCTGAACTTCTTGCGATTCCAGTTGATCCAGAATCCGGTGCAGTACAGGCTCGATCGGGTTAAGTGGAGCCATCACTAACTCTTCGTTGGATTGGTAAGAATAAGTTTGAAACCCCGCACATAGGGTTAGAAATTTTTCATAAGAGATTTTTATAACCCGAAGAGGCGAATGACCTTAAGGTTAAAACCTCTATAATCTAAATTAAAAAAAACTTAGTAATGACACTTTAATTGTGCGTGTAAGAGCCCTTAAAGACGTTCGTAGATATTACGTTCGTCTATCTTATCAAAAAATTCTTGCGAAATAGATTCGTCTTCAAGAAATTTGTTTTGCGCTATTCACGATTAAGGGGTTCGTGATTTTTTAAAAGTGTTTTATGCAAATTTTATTTGAAAAATCGAAAGACGTTCGTTAGTAATACTATCGAAGTTCGAAAAAAAAACAGATTGAAATAAAAAATATTCAAGGTTGGTGAAGTTATGCCCTATCCCCCGAAACGTGTTTTTTGGCAGAGGTTTGCGGTGAACGCTCTCCAAGCCGAACCGCTCAACAGAAATTAAAAAAGTAAAAAGATTATTGAAGAAAAATGGTTTGTGGTGTACTTGAACGGATCGATTTCTCAATAAAAAAATTTCCGATAAAAAAACTTGTTGACCAAAAAGTTCAGTTTTTTTGGTGTTTAAAATTTTAAACAAAAATTCATTGCGAAGAATCGAAAATTATTGGATGAAAAAGGAACCGTTAAAGTACACGAGAATATTAATACAAACAATTCAAAAAAAAGTTATGAAGATCAGATGAATAGTTTTTTAGATATCACGTTTACCGCAACGGTACTTTTCAAAAAACATAGTTCCGAGATGATTGCGTTTAAAGTTTCGTGTTAACTTCACTCGTGGAAGAACCTGCGCGCTGCGCACGAATGTAGTTTGAAATCTGGTACTCCGATCTGGATGAAATTTCGCACAGATATTTTCAAAAGCATGTACTTTCAGAATATTCAATAAATTTTTTTTTCGCTTTTTTGAGTTCCAACTTTGTATATAACACCTTAATGCCAAAAAATCCCTACAATATTTATTCACAAAAATGGTTATTACAAGGGTGCATCTCACTTTCAAAAACATTTTTTCTTGAAAAAAAAAATACCACTATCATTCTAGTACTCAATAGTGGTGAGCGATCCTTTTAATTAAAATAAATCGGTGTTGTCGAATATCGATCCTAAAAGATCGAATGAAAAAAATAATATGCCAATATAAACGAAAACTTGTCTAAGATGAACGAAAATAAATCCGTGCGACCAACGAAACGTGTATTAAAACAAACGAAACATTTTTCGTAAAAATTATTTCGTCATCAGCGATAACATTCGTGCAATGTACACCAAATATGTAATATTTACGAACTCTTTCGTTCATCAAGCGGCCATTTTTTCAGTACATGAAATGAACACAACCTATTATTTGCAATGTACGCTGCATTTTCGTAGCAGAGAATGATGAATGAACTCGTGCATTGCACGACTACTTTCATAATATTTACAAATTTATATTTTCAGTAAGGTATCGATATTTCGCGAAATACACAAAATAATCGCACTAATATTATCCTGTCATTAATGTATGATTTAAAGTTTGATTTTTGGAAAAAGTTGTGCGTTGTCGGGCTTACCACCAGTTCCCCTACTGAATACACGTCAATGTACTTAAGCGATATACGGTGACAACGATGATGACGATGGGCATGACGACGCTTTGCTGTATCAATTCTGGCAGCTAGCATAAGCGTCGTTCGTGAAAGGTTAGCAGTCGAGTCGCATTGCATCTGAGGGTACAAATGCCGAAGAAATGGGTGTGCCGCGCAAGTCAAACGGCAAACTTGGAATGAAAAGCAGAACGCAAAATTTAATCAATTAACAAGCGATAAAGGAGCGGATGTTCGAAAGGAAACCTAATAAACGTAACGATTTAGACAGTTAATTAAACTTTGGCTGATTTAAGGTGTGGGTCAGGCGGGAAAGTCACATTCTGATGGAAAGGATTAACCCTTTCCGCATTGATGTTGAGATCAATATTTATGGTATCTCGTTATGAATCAAAAGTGAACCCTACACGAGACAGAAATTGACAAGACTGTTTCAATATGTCAATCCTATTTGAAATCGCTCTCCCTCCCACCAACAATATTTTGCTCTATAAATGGGATCATCAGTATTTCTACTTGTGTAGCATCCAGTAAAGGATAAGCTTATTTAATACAGATTAGAATAGTTATGTCGTTTTATCTTGAGACATGTTTGGCAGCAGTTATGTTCGAAAGTTGCAGTCAGAAGCGACAAAGAAATTACTAAGATCAATAATTTGTTCGGCTTTACTGTCCCCTCTCACTGTGTTACTACATCGTTTGAGTGGCTTGGCGTCCAAAAGGGGCTAACCCACTTTTTTTTTTCCGAAATCGACATTTTTGCATTTCTTGATATTGCTAAGTAATCTACGTGTACTGCCATTTAAGAAATTGTAAAATAATTTTTAGATTTTTTGCTATTAGCAATCAAAGTTGACCATGGCGTCCAAAAGAGCCTAGGGAAGTTTTATAGAAATTCAAGTTTTCTCGAGCGTTTCCGAGGTTTTAAGAAAAAGTAATCAATCGATTCGCAATCAGTAAATTTTGTGTTGTAGCTCACATATCGGTGAACTAGATTTAATACTGTTTTTAGTAGGATTGCATTGTACGTTGACGTTTCGACCCAAACAGTTGTTGAAGGTAAGGTCCGCTCATACGCTTGCTATGTATGGCTTTTCTATGTAATATATATTTCTGGCACAAATGTATATTATTGAGCATATTTTTTTTGAAAATTCCAATAAAGATGTCATGTCTCTACGTTGAAAGTTCACCGAGCAATAAGGGATTAAGGGAAAAACGGTACATTGTCGTCAGAAAGTTAAAAAACGTAGAATCAATTATTATCTTTCGTTAAAGAGTTATGATGTCTTAGGAAGAGTTACTGTACGGCACTTAGCGCTTTATTTGATCTGTCATACTAGTACGGAATTCAGTCGCTAGGGCGGGGCTGTTATCAACTTTTTAATGAAGCTAGATAGAACTGTGGTGTTTCCGAGTAAGTTGTAGGTCCTAGTATTTTAAACTTGTCTTCTGAAGACGCAAACTTTGTAGGTTCTGTATATTTCGAGATAGAGAAGGTTTAAGTTAAAACATGTACTTACAGATTATGTTTTCAAAAATTTTTTGATTTTGTCTAATTTTTCACTTAACCCTTGTGAAGGCAAGCTAAAATCCTAATATTAAAAGGCAAGCCGGGTAGCTCAGGCCCGTTTAAATTCAAGCTCCCTTTTGCGATTCTCATATAGAAAGATTATGCAATCGGTTGGAATTTGGACATTTTAACCGAGACCTGCAGAGCCAAATCTCTTATAACATTCGATTTAGTTCGTCGAGATCGTAAACTGTCTGTATGTGTGTGTATGTATGTATGGATGTGTGTATGTGGCAAACAATCTTACCGATTTTTCTCAGAGATGGCTGGACCGAATTGCTTAAATTTAGTCTCAAATGAATGGTACAACCTTCCCATCGGTCGCAATTTTTTTTTGTTAATCCGACTTTCGGTTCTGGAGTTACGGGTTGAAGAGTACGATCACACAGCAAATTCTCATATAAACTGGTGCTACCATGATGTCCTAATGAAGCAATATATATTAAAATGTGTGCAACATTACGTTGATTCGCATGTCTAGATCATTAATGACCCATCGAAGGCGCTTCGACCACATTGGCCAGCTATGACGGTTCTTGATGCCCCCGGGGAACTTGCCAAATTCCTAAGATAATGTTACACCTATTTCTCAACGAATTCATTACCGATTTTCCCAAACTTGAATTCAAATGCAAGGTACAGCGTTTCCATTGGCTGCTGTTGAATTTCTAATTGATCCGACTTCCGGTACCAAAATTAAAGGATGTTGAGTGCGAACACGCAGCAAATCCCGATTTACAGCGATGGATGTAAAAAGGAGATTTTTTTTCCGAAAGGTGAGTATTCGGAGGATCACATCGACCGTCGATTGGTTCTGAGCTCCATTTCGTTTGATCACGACCAATCAATGTTTCTGGGTTGGTATTAATTTCTTCTGATGCAAAACCAGAGTACATATTCAGATTCTTCTTCCTAGTCTGCATCAGATTCATCTTCGGAAGCAATATCATTCACATCTTCTTCCTCGCTTTGCAAATCAGCTTCGGCATCGTCTGCTGTTGAATTTGCTCGAATTTCTTTCATTATTTCAGATTCTATGAGGCGATTGAAAACATGGGCAGATCGTCTTCTAGCCATTTAAATTTTTTGTTGCTTCTAGATCCTACAATTTGAATAATTACGACAACTATAACACCAAGAATAGACAACAAAAATAGACAATAACGAAAAAGTTAGATTATGTTGGATCCAAATAATTATCAAGTAGACCACAGTGAGTGAAATGAAAGTATTTACCAAAAAACATATGACTCACGTGATTATCGTATGCTATTTTTTTCTTATAAAAATGCTAAGAAGATAAAATCAATTTAAAATTAATTTTATCTTCTTTTATTTAAGCAACTAATATGGAGATGAACTTAAAAAAATGTTTTTTTTTATTTCAGATAAGTATTAATGTATAAAACCCGTGGTATTCCTAGTAAATGCACACCGCACATGCACATGCACACCGCACACGCACACCGGGCCTGCTAGGCCCGGCTTGCCTTTTTGCGCATGTAAAAAATTCAAACATTGCTGCGCATCACTCCATAGATGAAAATTTCACAATTCTTTATTTTTGTTATAGATTTCAAAGCTACTTATCAAAATTTCCATGTCCAAGCTTATACTGCATACACATTTTGTTGTAACTAAAAAATTGTAGCGTGCCGGGCCTCTGAGACCCGCGTGCCTTTTTGAGGGTTAATAAGCTAAATTAATTCGATTAATTTATTTTATTATTTTGATTTATATAAGAATGATTTATTTATTTATTCAATTTATGAATTTTGAATTTTTTTTTCTTTGCTTTATGAATTTTATAATTTTATTTGTTTTATTAATTTTATATAATTTATTCAGTTTTATTCGTGCAGGATTGGAAAAGCTTTCATTCCATCGTTGGTTGGGTACTAACTTCGCATGAGTTCTGAAAACTAATGAATAGTCCAACAGAGATATATGTTAGAAATGTCTCATCTCACTGCTAGATGGATCAAGTCGGGTTTTAGACAGATAATCAACCCCAATTATTTTATTCATAATATTGATTTAAACATTGTATGTTCATTATATTTTTCTTGATTTTATACACTTCATTTATTTTACTAATTTTATTAACTTCATTTGATTGATTGCTGTAATTTTTTATTATCATTATAGATATTATTCTTTTATTTAGTTTTATTATTAACGCTTATTTTATTTATGTTTTTAATTTTATTTGCTTTATTCTTTTCTTTATTTTATAGGGGAGCTCGGGGTTATTCGGACCTACCTAATCAATCACCCTTTTAGGTGGATAGATGAAAAAGAATTTATCGCTCAAACGTCCCTTTTGTTAGTTTGACCCCTCAGATACATTTCGAAGCCATAAAAATTCAGCGCTTGCCGACGATTTGCAAAACTACGTTTTTCCATCCTTTTATAATGTAGAGATAATTCGAACCTCTCTACGGGGATATTCGAACCTCCATTTTTACGATAGAATCATGTTTACGGAATATGGAATACGGTGTCCGAATAGCCCCGTACGCTTATTTTACGCAAAAATCATGAGCGTGTTTAAAATCTATGTTTTTATCCAAGCAAAAATCATTCCATAAAATAGGAGAGCTTTACAAAATTCTTGGGTACCTGTTATTTTTCACTTTTATTTGTTACTTTAATCATGATTTTGCCATTATAATGATTTTTGTTTGGAGGATGGCAAAAAAATGAATCACGTTGTATTTCTTTTCTAATAAAACTACAGAATGAGATTCATCTGTCAAAATTAATGTTCCAGAAAGAAGCTTCAACGACAATCAGAAAGTTTTACGATTTTCCGAGAAATTGAGGGGTCTGAACTACCACCACTTTTTTAATAGCCCCGGGTTCCACAATTTTTCTTTTATAATAAGCGTTTTATTTGTTTCAATAATTACAGTACATTCATTCCATTTATTATTGCGCCTCGTTTCTTTATATTTATTTATTTATTTATGGCTTAATTTTGCTGAATGTGTATAAAACAGAACGCTTGGTAGTATGCGCGGGAAAAATTTGTTCATTTTTTCAACCGGTATATCCAGTAAAAGCAGCATCTGATAAAGTTTAGAATCATTCAGCGACAACGCAATTCCTATTAAGATTTATACTAGAAGAACTGAGATTGATATATGGAAAGAGCCCAGAAACAGCAAATATAAGTAAATAACTGAAACACCATGTATGATTTTGTTACACAACATGATCTGAACACCTTCCCAGAACAGTTTCAACCGAGAAATTATCTCTTAATTAAACTTGTAATCACGTATCACGTAACCTCAGAGAAAGGGTAAATAGATAAAACCCGGCCAAACTTTATCCATTTGGCCTACATTTAAAACTATTGCCAAAGGTTGTAATGAAGTTCCTCCCAGCAGTCGCACTGCTCTCCGTGGTGGTACCAGTCTGTGCGAAAAGTAAGTGCTCTACCTAAGAAATCTTCGATAGCATCTTTCATCCTGAGGTAAACGTACTGCAGAACAAAATTTCTCGCTCATGGGACCATATTTATCCTACTAAAGCACCACAAATGGAGGCTAGCACTTTCCATGTAGCTGAAAGTAAAGCTCGTTGGTGTTGTTTTCCTGCTTCACCAGGCGAGGCAAAAACTAGTTCCACTAGCATTAGTGTGATTATTTTCAGCTCACGGTGCAAGCAAAAAATGCTACCACTATGAAGCAACTCACTCGATTATTATTTCCCAACAGCCACGACGTGTTACCAGCGATTTCTCCGACCACGCGCCAACCCCTCTCAAATGCATAAAAACTCGATGGCGCCCAATAAAACAGTATTCGTGTGCGGCACCTCCTGCTTTGTAATCATATGTCCCCTACCTCATCCCTCGTAAACCTCGCTAGTACAAGGACTTCCACATTAGATTTCCAGAAACCTAACTTCCGCAGAAAAAAAAAAATGACGCCCCACCCGATTGAAAGGGTGAAATGCGGGAATGGTGGGAGTGGAGATTCCGCTTCCGCCGAACAGAGGTGCGAGGGACTTACTGTCGCCAGACCTGCTGTTTGTCGGAACCGGCGCGGAGACCGTAGTCTCACACACGTTTTGTCGCAGTCGGCAGAGAACACCGACAAGCAAGTCACGCAATGCTTGTACATGACCTGACTGGCGCCAGGCAGCAACATTTCGTCTGACGTGGGGAAGCTAAAAGGATAGTCGGAGGGAGATAGAAAAAACAGGAAATTCTAAAGTGGGAGAGCTGATGGGGCTTGTGCACACCAATTTATTCGAGCAATGCTGCAGGAATGGGCAAATGGCGTCCGCCATTTGTGGAATTATCCGCTATGGGGCAGGTAATTGGCCAGGACGTGCACCTACCAGTCGTATAGTCGGCTAGTATGGATGAAAATTTTACATTTAATCGACCGTTGATTAGCTTTGATTGACCGGGTCCACATGCCGTGCTGTGGCTTGAAAGGAAGAGATGTCATTTCAACGTAGCTGGAACCAAGATTACCCTCGTTTTCAGCTAGTTAACTTCACGTAGCCTTACAACTTCGAACAAATGTATCACTTGCACTATATGGATAGAAAGGTTATGTTCTGCGTGAAGCATAACTCTATTGGTCCAGCCATGGTTCAAAGATTGAATAGCAGTATCGGGTGTTTTCTGTTTCAGTGATACTTATATGGTCAAGACTCATTTTATCAAACTATTTTCCCCGTCTGTATATATCCTCGAATATTAATGAATATCAATGACAAGCCCAAATAAATTTTCATCGCTGTCATTTATTAAAACTTGCCAATGCTTCTTACACCACTTGAAAATGACTTAAAGACCGTAAGAAAATGAAAAGGTAAATAAAATCCATATTTTCAACTTTATGCCTTGAACCAGATTTTTTCATCGTAGTTTAAATTTGAAAACATCGCTCGAAATTTTAGATGAAAATGGATTAATGCGTGTAACATGACAGATCGAAAACTCGAAAAAGTTTTTTGGACCACAGCATCGAATTTCTAAGCTACATTTTTAATTACTTTGAGTCTTCGCCGCCGCGTATAAGACCTTCCGGGACGACGGGTTACCCGCTAGCTATCTACAATACGCAACGTTAGAAACGCGAATGAAAAGTTTGATGAAAGCCAAAAAATATAGTTACTGGCGCCGATTCGTTGACGGACTAACAAGACAAACATCGATGAGCACTCTTTGGGGCACGGCCCGGTGTTTGCGAAACCGAAACAATACCAACGAGAGCGTGGAATATTGAAACCGCTGGATATTCGATTTTTCCAAGAAGGTTTTGTCCGGATTCCGCCCCGGCACAGAAGATCAACCGCGCTGCGTCCCCTCACGATAAAGCGAACGAAACACCTATTTCGATGGTGGAGTTCTCAGTTGCTCTCTTGTCATGTAACAATAAAGCTCCAGGGCCAGACAGAGTCAAATTCGACTTGTTAAAGAATCTGCCAGACTTGATGCGGCTCCAAGTCGACACAAAACATCTGTCGAATGAGCCAACAAACATAGAACCTACAGTACGAACATCACACGCGCAACTCGAAGTGTTGCCAATCCACATCTGAGTCGTACTACGAAATCGAAACCTCTGCCGTCTTGAGGAGGACCACCCAGCGTCCCAGTACATGATTCTTCCTGATGAAGGCCACCCGAGTCTGTAATCTCTGCCGTTGATCTTCCGATGCCTGAAATTGAAAGTTTATAATTTTCTCACCCTGTCATCTTTGTCCACCCTCCCTCCCCTGACTCTTATACCCAGAAGTATAACCCCTACCCGAAATAGGGTAACCAACCTAATTTGGACCCCTGCATATTTTGGACCCTGTTAATGTATTTGCCTCCTACACTGCCAAGTTTCTCTGCATTCGTTTAGTTTGATGCAGCAATTACATCCCTTGGGTTGTCTATTAAGTTTCAATATCATTAGTTCATCACTAATTGTTTAAAATTAAACAGAATCATAGTTTTCAAAAATATCACCGAAAACGTTTCAAGTTTCAACGATAGCCAAGAGGAACCGGTGGAAATGATACATTTTCAAATTGGATTTAAATGAACAATTATAATATTTTTTATCGATTTAATTAGTTTGTCTGACTTGGTATTATGCATGTTACGTGTTTGAAAAGGTTTCTTCGTAATGTTTTATCTAAAAAATCTTAAATAAATGGTGTCCACAATATGTCTTAAAAAATTGATATAAACTTATTTTGGACACCCCTTGATTTTCTTTCTTGACAGCTATTTGTTTATCGAGTTAGAATAATCAAAAAGTGAAAAATTTCGTAACGGTAGGTCGCTTGCTCTTTTTGGTCAAATTATTTAAATATGTTCAAACTAATGGATGTCGAAAATCAAACGATTGAGGAACATTTGATTGAAGACCATAATATGACCAAAGAGGAGACTTCTGAAATGCATGTTGAAGAACATTTGTAGTTCAAATTTGTTGAATTCGACGAGCTATATGTTGACAAATCTAACAGTGTGTTTGCTGAATTCCTAGAATCGCCTGAAACACTCACACGAACAAGAACATCACGATTCAAGCGACGTAGTCCTGCTGTTTTAACATTGCGCCGAACAGTTGAATACCACAAGGCGAAAACTGAAGAAAAAAGGAACTTAAAGGAAGAGAAACAAAGAAAAACTGAGCTTAGAAAGAATAACAAGAAACCACCTCGTAAACAAAAGAATTAAAAAATAATGTTTAGTACAAGAACATTCCTGACGAACTTTGAACCTTGATTTATCATCCACTTGAGGATGTTACTCCATAATACTGCTACAGATGAATTGCTACACGAAATATATTATTGTTAACTCTATTGCATAACATTTAATGCTGCTTTGTTAAGTCTGGAGTAACCTTATTATACCGAAAGTTTTTCTATTTCTCAAAATGATAGAACTAAAAAAATACTTCATGCAATCAGCCTTCCATATAAAGATTAATGTACCATTTTTGATTGGCAGTCACTGATTTACTTATGTTCTTCTTTCATGCATTAAATATACTGCAAAGAGAACGAGTCAGTAGGTCAGTTTAGTAAAAAAAAACTTCAATGTTTCCAAAATATATTCAGTCACATTTAGTGTGTCCAAAATATGCTTGGAACACTGTCCAAATTAGTGTGGAAGGGTCCGAAATGTGAAAAATACATGCTGTGAATAAATGTCATTTTCGAGTTTATGTCAATGTATAAAACATCCATTAGCAGTTTTCTTTCAAGAACAGTAATTTTGGAGCATGTTTTGCATTAAAAAACATAGGCAAGCAAACATTTTTTGACGTTCACGTAATTTCACTTCCTCTAGGGGTCCAAAATTGGTTGGTTACCCTATCTTCGCGTTCTTGTTGAAAATGCCCAAACCCATAATAAAACTAACTCTAATTAATCTCCCCGAATCTTTACAAAATTCAATCGCGCCCTTTAGTTATTCCTACTTTTAAGATAGTTGTAAAATTGACCCCCTTAGTTAAAAATTAATAATCTCCCTGCTTAAAATGTCAAACCATATTGCCATAAAAACTAAATGACCCCCTAATCTTATGAAAATTAAATTATTCCCTTGTGAATAGTATAAGATAGCTATAAAATCTCCTTAGTTTCATTAAAAAAAATCAATATGTGATCCCCTAGTTTTAAGTTATTTAAAATGTAAAACAAAACAAAATTGGCACCTTTAAGCTAACGCAAACGTGCCTTATCAAATAAACGAATTGAATAAAAAAAATGATATTGTGAGTTGGTCTTCTGAAGAATTACAACACTGGAAGTGTAAAATAATCCTTATCATTAGCTGACGACAATTTTATTAATGATTATGTGCGTCCAGTTGCATCACGGAGTGCCGAAAAAAAACCACATTAAAATTTCGTGTTTTTTTAATTGTTTCTTTTTTTTGGTAAATCATGTATCGGTTAAATAGCTTCGGACCTTTTAGAAGGCATTCTGATCATAAGCATGATCATCCATAATTTCAGAGGAAAATGTCGTCGTGCGGCATCTCTCCCCTGCAATTGGGATTGATGCCGCCTCAAAATTACGGGTGAGATGCCGCACTCGATAGCGGAGGATAAGTAGCTAAATTATATCTTTTGTCACCTCGGAATGTCACTAAATGATCATTTGCGTCAGGTAAAGGTTCTTAGTAAGGTATATTCACAAACTAACGGACTAACACAGTGACATATAGGATTATGAGTTCATCAATATATTTAAACGGGCGATACGTATCTTAGTATTAGTTTCAGGCAGTAATTTTCGTGAACGCATTGATTTGTAGTGATGTCAACATTGGGATAAAAACGAAAATTTCAACGAATTGATGCTTTTTCAGAATGAATTTTTCAAGAACAACCCTAAGTTATATAAATTCATTGTTGGGAGAAACAGCCAAAAGCTGCTTAATCCGCTTAAGCACCTGGTGTTCGAATTCTTACGAAAGGTATTTTGACGGATCCCTGGGAAGAGTTTCGCCAGGCATGTTCGGGCGAGAGGCAACGGAGGAGGGTCTCTCCTTTCGACTGCCCTTGGTTTTTACTCGCCTGATATGGTCACCCTACCTTAACTATAGCGTATAAAAACGCTCTGTATTGAATTGAATCAAATTGCAATTTATGATGTTTTCGACTTTTTGGTTACTTGGGTCCTAATAGTGCAACCTTTCGAAGAGATATATCTTCATCTTAAGGGTTTGAACATTTGAAAATAGTTATATTTTCTCACAATACATTGCAAATTTTCTCGGGAATACTATTTTCTTTGCCAAGTAGGTTGTAATATTAAATTTTTTTTCCGCGAGTGACTCTGTTCTACACCAAAGTGCCAAAAGCTATTTACATGGTAACAAAAGTAAGTTTGTATTCTCAAACATACACAAATACTGTGTGCAAAGTGAAATTATCTTGGACATTATTAAATATTTTAGATTAGCAGAAGATCTTATCACACAATTTAGAAATGGATAGAGCAATAGCAATATAGATGTGAGTCGTGACAGTTGCCACGCACATGAAGGTAGAGAAAGTAGGAGAGAGAGGGCGTGTGGGAAATGGTAAATGATGGTTAGCGCCATGACCTTATTTTTATATATTATGCGACATTTTGGTTCCTTACATCCTTATTATAAATAATGCAAATAGTAATTTTTGCACCATGGCCAGTATAACCTACATCTTGCAAAGGAAAGCCAAATTTTCAATAGAATTGTGGAATTTAAAAATACAGTTGATCTCGGATATGCCACGAGTATAATATGAATATGAATTATATGAGATCAAATATCTCACTACCAGGTGGATTAATTGATGATCTGTGTATTAATATGCCATCCAACATCTACCACACGGTTGAAAGCAACGTTTAATCATGAACTTTAGAAATATTTTGAAGTGAACTTACACAGTATATTAGTTTACCATTGAGGTAATTCACATAATATTTTCAGAATCGAATTGCTTAAATTACGTAGAAGTGTTTTCATACCCCGACAAACCGGTTTAATTTAACCCTTAAATCACCTTTAAATCAATACTCTGTATGCAACCGTCTCATTATTATTGGAATTGGAAACTGGTAAACGAGAAAAAAAACATACATAATGTTTAATGCCTCTGCCGTTCGTGAACGAATATTGATAATCTATAGCTTGTTATAAAGGTGCTTGTTATAAACTTTCTAATTATAAGCTTAAAACATGCCGTGTTTTGACAAAATCCCCCATATCTTAAAAAGTGAACAACATATCCTAAAATGAAAATAATACTGGCAAATTGTCACGTTAGGCCTTTCATTTAATACTAGCTTCATTCTCAGCCATTGCTCTACTCCATTGGAATTGCCGTACTGACCTCGGCACCCGGGTGGTTAGCTCGGTTTCGGGAGAACTTCTTTCGCCAGGGAACTATCCGTCGGAGTAGGCTAGGTCCATCGTCAGGGACTACACCGAGTAGTTCGCGAACAAGGCGGGAGCTCAACGAGGATGTGGTACTTAAAGGCACAAGGCAGCCAAAGGGCTCAGTAAATTAGACAGTCTGAAGTTTTCCGCCCAGATTGTCCTTGTAGGGGAAAAGTACTAATCCTCGACCCACAGCTTTCTTATTGTAATACAGAATTTGTTACGTTGTGTGGATGGTCCAAAACTACTAAGTAGTGGGATTGGAGTATGTGCTGTACACATAAAAAACCTCTTCCCGAAGTAATGCCGTAAGGTACAGCCGGGGAGGAATCAGGTTCCGTGCAAGAGCAGTTGTTTTAGCGTGTCGGGTGGCTGCCCAAACCCGTTCGCTGAGTTGTTGGTTTTTGTACAATTTTTTCGTGCTCAAGGAGTTTTTGAACATTTTTTATGCACTCTTAAAAACACCTACAGAAGTTGCCTAATGTTTTCAAAGTTTGAGAGAATCCTATACATTTATTTGCTAAGAAATGTTGCTTTTTCTATTGCAAATAAGCCGTTCTTGATTTATCATGGTCACCGTGCAAGAAGTACAAAATAAAGTGATCTGCGGCAACTGATATAGCTCTGTCATTTTATAAGTTCTTTCTGCATAAAGATATAATGATCATTAAAGAAAAAAACGCATTCTATTTTTTTTTGAGATGCTAATGGAAATAACCCCTTAATCGAGTGTCATAGCTCTTAGGGGGAGGGGGGGGGGGTGGGTGGTGGATGAAAGGTTTCAGCGTAAAATAATCTGTTTTTGGTCAATTTTTTTAGAAAGTTGGGTGAAGCGAATTGATCGAAACTTTTGTACATTAAACTATAGCATTTCAATAACATCCTGTATTTTTTATGCAAAAATATCTACAAACGACTCGGTGACGAAGCTTTTTGTGGAACGTCTCGGAATTGCCATTTTTCATGAGAAATCCCGCCGTTATGAGTAGAAAGCACAGAGTAGTAGTAGTAGCACAGAAAACACTGAAATCCTTACCCTCCTCTTAATAAAGATTTGATTCGTGGTAGTCGCCGATTGATTAGACTGCAAAAAGGAAAGACATTAAAAATCTGGAAAATCAATATCCCGCAAGCGTACGCGTTATCCACTGTAGATTGAATCGGATTCAGAGACGACGAGAGTACGAAGCAAATCAATTTGGCCCACATGTCTAGGCACTTGCAGTAGTATGGCGGCATCGGCAATGACTTGGTGGAGAAGCGCAAAGCAGGTTCCGTAAATGGGGGTGACATTGATCAATTTCCGAAATAATCATTACATATTTTTAGACGCATCACATTTGTTTTCAAGTTTAATATTTTGCAACCATGTACTGGTGTATGAAGAACAAGATTGGGTTGCTTTACATGAAATTATCCGCTTAATACTATTTTTCTAAAAATGATTTCAATTTGAAATCCGGGATGACTTTGATAATCTGTCTGTTCACGCTCATAAAATACATGATGGCAATGTTTTTTTCATTCAAAGGTTTGTTTAAACTAATTCTGAAAAAATACTCATTGCTAAATAGATGCTAATTGGTAATGTACAAAATATTTCAATATACTGTAAAATTCGAATGACTAAAATCCGTATAATTCGAGTTCAACTTGAATAAAACAATCAGAAAATATTTTTAACTGCTAAATTTGTTTTTTTATTGGTTTATCAATTAACAAAGAGTTTCATCCATTTCAACACGTTGGAGTATTGAATATAAAAAAATATTGCGCATTTTAGCTTGAAGTGATTCGAAATAATTGCGAACTAGTTTCACGAAAAATAATTGGTTTGAAAATAAGCATGTTCTTAAAAATCAATTTAGCACATCCGATTCTAAAGAAAAATAAAAACTCGCTTGGAATTTATTACTCTTGCTAAAATATAAGCTTCGTAAAAGTAAAGCAAAGTAAAATTTCGGTTTTGTACTCAAAAATTTAAGAATACTCAAAAAGTGTGACAAAACAGTATTTTATAGATTTAGATTTAAATTTTATAGGTTTTCATTTCAAATTTGAATGATTCGGTAGACTATTTTGGCTAAATGAGTAATTTATGAAAAAAGTTTCGAGAGATAAAAGGTACCCCGATGATCAAAGGTACCTCGGTTTACGGTATAATGAATCAACATTTGCTCATCCACGCGTAAAGCGTTCAGATGTCTTCCAGTTTGTGTCGTTCAGTATATGGTTATAGTTTTTTCGTAGGCACAACTTAACTATCTATACCTCCACAGCAGCTGGGTATCAACTTGCAGAGGTTGGCACTGAACTAAATTAATTTAAACCATATTGTGTTGGCGGACAAGCTGTACGAGTTTTACTATCGACATCGCCGTCATCAAGAAGCGCCAACGAGTGACAGGGCTGTAATTCTGGTGAGACATTTATCATCAGAACAAAATAAAACAAATATCCACTGAAATGTAGTATCATTAGGGAAGATTATTTCTACCAGAAGTTCTATGAGTTCATCCCACGGACCGTGGTAACTCGATGACACCATCGTCACTCGGTCTGTCGGCAGAACTACAAGTGGGTGAACAACACTTTTACGGACTGACCCCCGGCGAACGACGGAATGACTAATGGAAAAGAATGACGCCAGCCAAATAATTATTGGCTGCCAGTCGGAGTCGCGAGAACTCCCTGCGGCCCGGAAGGGTATAGAATGACGTAATTTCCATTTAGCTGAAGATACCATGCCGTGGTTGGGAAAATATATGGAGGTAGTCAACTGATGGTGGACGGAACAATGACCAGGCAATGCGGCGGATTAGATCCGGACGAGTTGAAGGAAATGCTTAAGCATAGGCGCGTTAATCAGGATGTTTAGCTGTCAGACGTTTAATTGGATTACTTGGTAATGACGACCAGTGAGATGCGTGTTTCTGTGATTTCACTCATTAAATGAACCGATACTTATCTGAAGCCTGTATTAACCCTACAAGTTGCATTGAGGCGATTACCTTAGGAAATGGCTATTGTTGATTGCTGGAATACGCACCTGCAAAAAATAAAATAAAAATTGTATATATTAGTATAGAAGAAATCTGTGACATCCTTTATTGGATTTAATCGGAAATATTGTATATTAAAAGACCCCCCCCCCCTTATCCCATGCACAATCGGCAACAGCCAAAGCCACGGAACGAAATCAGCAAAACATGCTTCGAAGGAAGCGAAACAAAAACAAAATACGTAACGTGAGAGAGTCGGATACATAAAATCCACCCAGACAAGCGGAACTACTTCGCTATCGGTAGTGGCAGCAGTACGCAGAAATTGTGCCCACCGAACCACATCAAATGAGATTAAGTTCAATTTAATTTGTTGTTTTAAATTCGTTTTCCCTCCAGTTATTTGCTCGTCCTTGTTGCCACCACCGACTATTAGTTGGTGGGTCTGCGGAGGATCGGATGCGATTCGAAAGGATTCCACCCCTTCTAACGCTACCTAGAGCCCGAGAACTGGGTCTGGGACCGGAGGAGCACAAAGCGTTTTGTATTCATAATAAGGATTACAATAAAAACAATTTACTGACTGACAGGCAGTTGGCGTTTTCGTCCCTTCATCCATCCTTCCCACTGAGGCTGGGAAAATTGATACAATCCATGTCGATACATTGGGTTATGTGTTAAACGCTGAATCGAGAAATTTTGCAGATGTGTGCTATTTTCCCTAATGGAAAAAATCATCCAGCCGAGCAATAATTACTAATGGTTTCGGTTCCTATTCTGGTGAAGTAGAGATGTTTATACTACATCTCTGTCTAAAATGTACAGCCATCAGAGGAGAATTTTTCGCCTTCCGAATTGAAATAGCCAACAACCAATAAAATTAATCCTCCGATTGAACATACGGAATTTACAGCATCTGAATGGTGGTTTTACCGCGGTAGACTAAAAGTACCACCCGACGATGATGACAGTGATGATGAGTGCCGTAGAAGAGCAAATTTTAGTGCTTCTCTTGCTCAATGTCACTCCCCATTGAATTGGTGAGGTAAGTGTGTGTGGGCAAAAAATATAATACAATAATTTTCTCGTCAGAACGTTTAACGTTTTCGGAGTCAATTTAATCCCGTACTCAGAATCGCATTCGCTTGTACGGATAAACCGAGTCCAGTTGCAGCAAGGTCAGCAAAGTGAGACGAACAGTATAAAGAGTGCTGAACTGCACGGTACCTGGAAGAAATTTTAACATCAGGGATATCCGTGCATGTCCTGGCGGCTCGTTGGTTGGCTGGCTAGGGTTCAGCCTTTCGTTTTGTATCCAAGCTTAGCCAAAGTCCAACATGTATCCCCGGACAGCGGCGAACTGTTGAAACTGTAAATCCTATTTTAATTTCATAAGTCCCTGTTGAAGTTCGTGTTACGTAGCAGTTGCAAATGGAAGTGGGGTCAAATCCAGCCGTACAACTGCCGTTAATAGATATATGTAAAACACACAGACACAAACATACACGGAGCTAGGATTTTGTTCGGCTTTGCTTACGAATACCACGCTAAAAATGCCCCCGGTAGACAAATTTGGACAGGTCAAAGCAGATTATATTTGGTCGTTCGGTTAGCATGCAACTCTATCCTTTATGAAATGGCATTGCGTTTTGGAAGCACACCGTGATGGTAATTCCACTAAGTGCAGAAGTGGGGCCAAACAATTGGAGTGGAACTTACAAACAACAAATATTAAGGGAATGATGTCAGCAGGAAATAGTATGTGCACCTGTAGATCAACACAGTGCACTGCAAGTAATATACAGTGCGGGGGTTTGCCGAATTTGATCGTTCCACAAAAAGAAAATCCTTTTAACTTTTTAATGTTCATGTTGTTTAGAAACAATAGAATTTTTAAATGCGTAGCTATAATTCTTAGGTTCGACCGGATTTGCTTACATAAATAACTAAGGCTGCTAAAAGAGACTGTGCGTGCTATCTATAGCTCAAGGGTTGCTATTCCTCCGAGTTTCATCCGGGGACTCCGGTTTTTTGAGGACAAATACATATGCCGAATCATTCGTAGTTCTATTGACACACTTTTATTTTTTATTACAAGTTTCTCGTAAAACCCACGAAACGACTTTCGTTGGCTTATTATGAATCGGCAAACGAATTGCTCGCTGATATATACGAAAGGCTTTACAATATTTACGAGCACCATTCAAAAGAGCTTCAATAGAGGTAAAATATGTTGTCGTTGTTGCTATACGCCAGATAATTGTTAATCGCGACGGTCAAATAGTCAATAACCGAAATTTACGAAAACGTTCGTTCACCAAACAGCCATTCTTCAGATCATAAAATGAATGAAACCCACTGTTTACAGTGCACGACAACACTTCGTTACAGAGAACGACGAATGGACTCGAGCATTGCACGATCAATTTCATTATATTTACGAATTTATAGTTTCAGTGCACTGATAGTTTCGAAGAGAAATTGTTTTCAAACGCTCTGTGCACTAAAAAATTGTGCATGAAAAGGTTAAAAGTTTGAATAAACAAAATAAACCTAACAGTGAATTATTAATTTAAAAAGGTTCTGAAAGATTAAAGATTGTAATATCCACTAATGATTTGCAAAAGCTGTGATTTATTCCGACACATCTTTATCGTGAGAAATCTAGTTTCGGCTAGATAACCCGATTGGCCTATTCACTAAAGTTACCAATCGTTCGGTGGTTTATTGGTGCAATTGAACCATTTTCACCGTTCACATAGCACTTTAGAAGCACTTGATCTATAGTCGTAATTTGTCTCTTGCTATCGCAAAAAATCCATGTATATGTCCCAGTGAAATAAAATCAACGAAACATATGTTAGATGAACGTATAACAATTTTTTTCCATTCAAATAAGCGAAATCATAGTGCTGCATTCCAATGCAATATTTGGTTTATTTTTTGAAAAAATGTCTAGATGTCTAGCACAAGGGATACCAGGACAGTTTTCCTATGTACAGAAATGTCGTTTTCGCTTGATGTTGAAACTGAGTTAGTTTTAAAACTAAGTGCGATTAAATCGGTTGTTTAAAACCTGTTCAAACCTGGTTTTGATCTTTGAGCTGAACATCGGGTTGGGTTCATTTGCGAAAATATGTATGAAGGTCAGTCACACAACCGCTAACTTGAGTGAACCTAAGTCAGTTCTATTACAATCGTTAATTTGAAGCAATTACCCTGTTTTCGTTTCTGGGTTATCAAACGAAAACGTCATAAAACTTCTTCACTGTTGCGGATAGAATTCAGGTGCCCTACAGTTTTTAGCTTTGAAAATGTTTCACTAAACTATATGAAGCTGGGACTGGATTTTAAACTACAATTGGAAATTCGATCCGCATCACGGAATTATGGCGAACTTTTAAACGATTACAGAGATGTTAATTATTGATGGATTTCCGTTATTTACCCACCCAACGATTCATACAAGTCCAACTTAGCAATGTGTTACAATTCTACACTATTGAATAATCAATACTATTGTGAGTACATTGTGAAAATGTGGTATACGTTCAGTTGACTGATGGTGGATTTTTATAATTCGACAATCAATCGATTCAGCTAATGAACAATTTTTGTCAAATTTATTTGTATGTTTTAATAGTACAGTATTGAAAAATTCATGAATCTATAAATAATGTGTAGAGATACAATTTTTGCACTTTCCTTAACACAGACCTCATTATCATACTCATAAGGGTCATAGCAATTTCATCGCTTGATATAAACGGAACATGGCTGAACCGATTTGCACAAACTTAGTTTCAAATTAATGGTATAATGCTCCCATAAGACGCCGTTGAATTTTTAGTTGATTGAACTTCCGGTTCCGGAGTTACGGGTTGAAGAGTGTGGTCACGCAGCAAATTCCCATATAAACTGGTAATCCTATGATGTCGGAATTATGTAATACATATTCAGATACATGTTGCTTATCAGGTTCGTGACAGTCGTGCACTTATATATGCTCATCAAGTGTAATAAGAATTAAATAGACATTTCCACAATGTTTTATTGAACATAACTGGCCATTAAATCATAGTTTAGATAAATGAGAAAGGCACAATTGCACCACTAGGTGGATTAAAACAGGTTTCTTAATTGTGTGTTTACGCTAGCCTCAATTCGATTGATTTCTTAGCTGTATTTTCGATTTAGGTATACCACTTTTTTTTACATTTTAACGACATTAAATTAGCTAAAGATTACTGGATAGGGAAAGTTATGAAAATTTGGAGCCATAGTAGTCAAGTGAGAGCAAGGGTGTGAAGTATACAGATCGAAAAACTAGAAGTACCTTAGAAAAAGCGCTTCTTTTATAATCTAGCCAAATATCAAAAAACGTCTTTCTACTGCTTATGCTCAAATTAATAAGTATTGATGCCTTGTTAGCTTAGTGTCGACTATCAGAGATAGTACTTCATCAGCATTTAACTTCGCAAATTCTGTAGCATAAGCACTCAAGTTAACTAGCAGAATTTTCATAATAACTTGAATCAACTTTAGACAATTCTAATACAGTGAAGATCCGTTTTTAACAGCCCTTTGGTGAATTTTAGGCTGTTAAATCGGGGACATTGACAAAATCGGGACATATACAGGTCGGACTCGATTATCCGGGAATTTTAAAAAAATCTCACCCCGGATAATCGAATCACCCGGATAATGGAATCAAACTTTTTTTGTGTTATTTTATGAATTTTAGCTTCATTGAAGGAGAAATTGGAAATAAAATGGCCAGGATAAATATTCCTGTTACGGTAAATGTAAGTGGACTTATTTTGACCCTAGTCGATTTTGCAGAATTTCAATGTGTGATTTGTATTTTCAGTTGGATTTCATTTATTATTTATATTGGTAACGAATTAACGGCACGTATCAGTTGTTTATAGATATTTGTGCAAGAATTCTAAGGCAAGCTTTTTAACAAGGTGTGTGTCTTGCAATACAGGTCAAACTCGATTACCCGTGGCTTCGATTTTCCGGGAAAAATGATTCGATATGAACTAAGTAAGTAATCGTCTGTTTCTTGACTCTGAGTTTAATTTAAGTGATGTTGTCACATATCACAGCTAACGTTTCTTTCATCCCTTATTCTAGTTAGAAGAGTGCGCGTTGTGCTTGTACAAAGAGATTCTTGTCCTTGTAGCATCATTTAGTTTGTACCCATACCGGATTGTACGCATGTAGTCTACGCATGTAGTCTTCGTAAACTCTCCCAATCTTGTTTGTCACCAGCGAAGGACTACCAAAGGTTACGTAGAAGATAACTTCCTGGCCGCCTCATCGAGAGTACTGCTGGCTTTAAAAAGGCTAACATTCAACTTTACTTCGATTACCCAAAAATTGAAATCGCCTCAAGTGACAGT
The DNA here is from genome assembly GCF_030247195.1 of Topomyia yanbarensis. Lineage (NCBI taxonomy): Eukaryota > Metazoa > Arthropoda > Insecta > Diptera > Culicidae > Topomyia > Topomyia yanbarensis. The sequence continues at coordinate 155,108,715 of NC_080672.1, forward strand.
CGGGTCTCTTGTTAGATTCTTGTTAACTCTTTCTTGACCAACTTTTTTTATACTGCGTATGCGGTTCCAAAACTATTTTTCCTTAGAACTGTTGGCGTCATGAAACACGAAAAACTTGATTTAATAATGATAGGTGCTTCTTTCGCAGTGATAGAAGCTGGTCAATATTTACCTTCTGGTCTAGTCCAATTACATGAAGAAGGTAGTCGAAGGCAGTCTTAATTAGAAAGTTTTATCAGTAGTTTTCAATAATATTGCCAGGCTACGAAAATATTCCAAAGTTTTCACAATTAACAGAAACTATCCCTGGCAGCACTGCTTGAGCGGAACCCAATCAGATTAACTGTAACAACTTCTGTTCTACTGATAATATTTATAACTGTAAGTGCTCAAAATTTGGAAGTTTAATGAAGGATATTAGTTCCATAAGCCTTACTTGTCGTTGTAAACAAATGTTGTGAAAACCTAAAATTATAGTCGTTTAGAAACAACGTTGTTTATAAACAACATGAACATGAAGTGGTAAAAGATGCCATTGGAATTCTGAGTAGAGATCAGTGGTTAAAGGGGATAATAGGAGAAGAGCCATATTGTATCAAAGTTCACTGGTGCTCAGAGCAACATATTCATCAGAATTTTACACCGTATTTTATTGAAAATAGGGATAAGATTCTATCAGCATCTTGAATAAATCATAATCTTCAACAGAATTTTATCTTGAAAAGGATTCCACCAGACCCCTGAGAAGCTTTTCTCTAAAATCCTGCATCAAAATTCAGAGAAAAAAACCGTAGAAATATGGATAAGGCTTCAATCGATTTTCTGAAATAGATCACATTGGAATGCTAAGAAAACATCGATCAGATTCCTTGAAAGTATCCAAACAGGATCCTGAGAATCATGTGCTCAAAATCCAAGCTAGTGCCAGAAACCGACCGATCAAAGTAGGTATAATGACATATTATGTATCAGTAAGGCCTGCAGTAACCGATATGTGTAAAACGAGAAAAATGTGCTAAAAATTGCATATTTGGCAACACTGCCATTAAAAACTACTATTTGCTAGATACCTTGAACAAATCCTTCAACAATAACCTCGCACTCTAATGCAAACAGTGCCAGAGATATAATCCGAAGAGAACCATTTTTCTAAACAATTTGTTCAGATTAAGTGTGCCCAAGACCTGAGGGGGGTTCAAATGACATAAATTTAACTTATTATATATTGGCTCTAGATGAACAATTTCTTGTAAACTGGTTCCAATCCGGGAAGGTCGATTCCAAGTTTTGGTTTTTTTGGTCACTTTAGGCGGAATAACCCATATATAAGCTATTTTTGAGGTAGGCCAAAATTTGAGAGGAGGTTAACCCTAGACCCCCCATTCCCAAAAAAAGGTCCTATTGACCGCAATGATCGAATTTGTACTGTAATCAGACATTCTAGTTGAAATTTTGAATTTCTTTCGAAACACCCGGATAATCGAATCATTTTCCCCGGCTAATCGAATCACGGATAATCGTATCCGCGGATAATCGAGTCAGACCTGCATTTTTCTTTTTAATAAACCGAAGTTCTTAAAATATTCTTCTTTAGTCCCTAGATATAATTCATAATTCTTTCCGATTATATAGTTTAAATTTCGCTTCAAACTACCAAATCGATTGCCTTGTACGCAGATCACCTCCCAATCAATTCCCAACCCCGCACATAGGGTTAGAGATTTCTCTAAAGAGATTTGTCTAACCCTTTTGACTCCGGAGTTACTACGGTTACATAGGAATTTAAACCGAAACAAGGTACCGGGCATATTACAGAATTAAAGTCACATCGCATTCGGTGATCACTGAATCCATTTTCACCAACTAGGCCTCTTTCACATCCGCTTTTACAGTTATAATCCCTTTCCCCTCCCACTGCATTCCAAAATATGTTAACACGAAGACAACATGTAATTCATGCTGATTTATCCAACTAAATATTTTATTTTTTTTTTTTCAAGAACGTCATTGTCAACATGTTGCTTATCAGGTTCATGGCAGTCATGTCGTTGTAAATATGTGCAAAGTGTAATAAGAATGTAATAGACATTTTCACAAATATTTTGAATATAACTTGCTATTGGATAAATGAGAAAGGCACAATTACACCATTAGGTGGATTAAAACAGGTTTTTTATTATGAAACTAAAGAAATTTTACAGGTATCTTATCTTATACATATACAAGAAGGGATAATATAATATTCGTAAGATTAGGGGGGTCATTTAGAGTATATTTACATAGTAATGCAATTTAAGATTTTTAGCAGGGAGAGCTCCTAATTATTAACGAAGCGGAACAATTTTAAAATCATATTAAAACTAAGAATAACTAGAGAGAGTGATTCAATTTTATTAAGATTAGAGGGGGGTTAATTGGGGCTATTTATATAAGTTGTAGTACTGTGTGTCATTTCTTACCGAGATGATATATTGAGCAACTAAAACTAGAATAGACAAAGGCAAATAGGTTTGGGAAAGGTGAATTCCTACATCTGGGTATCAGAGACAGGGGACAGAGGGTGGACAAAGATAACAGGGGGAGAAGGATATTAACTTTAAGTTTCCGGCATCGGGAAATCAACGTAAGGATTACAGACTCGGGCGGTCTTCATCGGGAAGTATCATGTATTGGGACGACCGATGGGTTCTATATTATTAATATTGTCCATCGTGAAAGTAATTTAAACATATTACTAAAGAACAATCCAGAAAAATATTTTTTTACATAACTTTCGCAGCTTTCGGTTTTTGCTGACATGTATTTTACATGAAGAAAATTTTCTACTAACTTTTTTTACTTTGCTTTACAGGTTACCTTTTTATCAGATGCTATATTAAAGAGAATGTTCTTTGTTATTTAATTCGTGTCTATTTGTACTTTGTTTTCGTTGAGAATGTTTTTTATGTCTACAATATTAAGAATGTTGAACTAGTTTGCCAACTCCTTAGAAATCCTATCAGGGATCATCCATAAATGACGTAACATTGTATGGGGAGGGGGGAGTTTTAAATTTTGTGATGATGTGTGAGGACAGGGTTGGTAGGGGGTAATGTCATGCTACGTAGCTTTTTTAAAGGGGAATAGTAGTTGACCTGATGTCACGTTAATCTTACCCGTTTCAGGGTTACCCTTAAGCTACGGAATTATCTAGGGGGGGTGGGTATTTAGAGGATGGTGACGAAATCATACGAAGGGGGAGGGGGTGCTAAAAATCACTCAAAAAATGCTACGTCCTTTATGGATGTAGCCTCACCAACGGTGAAATGGAATAGAGACGAATCGAATAATCATTTTCATTCTCCGAGCTAGAGACGAGTTTTCCCTGGAGTCCAAGGACCAATGCATTTTTTTCCCTTTTCAATTCAAGCCTGAGATTTTCCGAGTGCTAGATTGATCTGACAACTTTATCCCACCCGAGAAGCAAATGTTCTGTTCACACCTTTCCTGTCAACTAGCGCCGTACGTAGCATAACCAAAACACTAAAGGTGAACAGTGCAATGAAAACTTTTGCCATTTTCCCGCAACATCCGGCCGAGAATAACCAAATGCAGTTCGCACTGGCAGAAGGGGATACCTATACTAGTTCGACCTCACAGGAGGTACGTCGGCCTCAGTCAGCACTGCTGAGCTGCTTGCTCTTTTTGATCCGATAATAGACTTTGCCGAGTGTTTTCATTAGATTATCGTTCAAGCGCACAGCTGCTGAAACTCGGATTAGGCTTATCGGTTATGAAGATAGCACACATAGGTAACTGTCGGATTCCCGGAGCAGAAGCGAATTTTCGAATGGCAACTTTTCGATGCTTACCATACCGGAAAGGATCAGCACTCAAAGCACATGTTTTCGATCATGCTTGATTGGACTTGTGAATGTGTTTGTGGGGACGGTATAAATGGAATCACCGACCGGTGGCAACCGGAACTCCGATGTTCCACCTCTGGGAATGAAAAATGTTTTCACAGAAGTAACTCACAGAGGAATGATTGTTGGTATGCTCCAATCAGGCTTATTCCGATTGCTTGTTTGAAAGATTACACGTGACGATAAAATAATGTTCTAGAAAAGAATTACTATCAATTTATACCCTTCAAGTGTGTATAAGCCACGGGGATGCCTCAAATTATACAAGAGCACGACATGACTGTCTACATCGGCAACACTTCGTTATCCATTCAGTTGTAGTCGTAGTACTCAAGTTATCTGTCAACATTTAAAGCAAACAAGCACCTTGTGATTATTGTAATTGACTCCTACCACATATTTAGTGAGCGAATAGATTCTAGGAACACACGCACCAACTGATGGTTGTATGTTAATTTCCACCGGCAACCAAAAGTCCCCATCATACCGACATGTGGTTGATAGCAAGGACCAGGCTGAATCTTCCGCATGTAAGCATTCTTACAGTCAGTGGTAAGTAATCAAATTGAGGCTCGATTCACAAGGCCCGCAATCAAGTTTTGAAATCAATCGTCTCACTTCTATAGCTGTTTCGAGACGACGCTATTTCCAGGGTAGGATCGGTTGACTAATGAATATTTCGATTTGCGCGTTTGTGTCTTTTGGATTTAACTACTGTTAGATTTAGCAATAGTTGATAGCGCTTCAATTCAGCTACTGACACTACTGATTGTTTTACTTTCCCATAGCAATGATGCCCCAAACTATGCGTATTTCTCAGAGCGAGTCTAGGGAAGCGCCTTTGGTAATAAGGGTTTCCATTTGTCCATTAGTACACATCATACTCTCCACTCTTTCTCCTGTCGAGGCAGGATGGAGGTATTCTCGTCTGCGTAGAAGACCCACTGACTGGATGAACTCAATTCGATTAAATTAATTAACCAAATACACTGAAAACATTTGCCAAAGCTGGCACGCATTGTACGATCATACATACAGAGCCATTCAGTCGGGTATAATCGAGCGATTCTGGTCCATTGTTCATTCTAGTTGCGTATTGCTTTCGTTCGAAAAGCACGAGACAGGACTCAAGTTATTAGGCAAATATTTCCTGCACAATGTTGAATCAGGCTCGGCTATATGGGTGTCGTTTGCGATGCTGATGAACAAGACATGATTAAGCCTTCATAACTATGTTTGACAAACTCTCATTGCTTTTGCGATTCCTTGCACGTAACTATCGTTTCAGTATTTGAATAGTGATAATGCAAACTAGTCGTTGTTTGGCGAGAGAACCTGGGAGCTTAAAATTCTCAACGAACTAATTTCAAACTAGTTTCGAGACTTACAATTCAGAAAGAACAAATTCAATTCCACTCAAGTTCTTTTGTGATTCTCCAAATAGAAAAGTGTAATTTCTTCCAGAAGTATCTTCTACGTGAACCTTTATCTTTCCGGCAGGTACCGAACAATCACTATCCCGCTGTTCGTTGTACAATCTCGCAGTAAAAAAAAAGATACGAATCCCTTTCCCACTGCTCTGTGCCGGTAGATAACGGCAGACAGTGTTATCCAGTTTAGCGACAGTGACGTAGTACGTCCTGGAATAAGGTGTGGGGCTTCTTCCGGAATAGAGTATGTATAACGACAAGGCGGAAGAAAAAAGAGACGACTCCCGTGTCAAACGGTTCGCCACCTGTTTTATGGCATGTTGCAACAGAGGCGTCAACCGAACAGCAAGAGCACAACCCTTTAGGCGGTGGAAGCATTCTATTTTTTATCGCTCGCACTTTTGTGTGGGCAGAGGTAGTCGACCGTTTTGTGGGACCAACTTCCGCTCCGGTCCGGGTGAATGGCGAAAAATCATAAGAAGTGATTCTCTTCAAGCTTTTGTTGCTTTTTTGCACATTTCGCGGTATTATCGTGCGATGTTTACACCGGAATGTAGCTCGCCCCAGGGTTTTTGATATGAGGGCCTAGCGATGGCATAACAAGATTTAAAATCGCAAGCCAAATTGGCATACAGTAACGTAGGGGAGAAAGGGTAACGGTGGAACAGCAGGACTATGAAACATTCGCAACAAAATCATAATGCATGAACAGAATCGTCTCATTTCCTAATATTTCCTGATTTCTTACTCTTTACGCATGTTGATATATTTTGGAAGACTTTTGATAACTTTATCCCTTTTCAAAGATATAGGTTTGTTTTGTAATAGATAAGTTTACAATGAAAAACATTATTTCATTTTTATGACGACTTACTGTTCAGCGAATAAATGTTCAGTCTGTTGGTATTTATAGCTAATTTTATATTCAACATTCGCTGCGTTTTTTTTTTTGGAAAGTGGATTTTTTTTGTTGTTTTAGGATCTTTCTTTAAATGTGAATGGGTTCTGATTTTTCACAGTAAATACTACTCATCTAGTGCAAAATTTGTCAATTTGGGCAAGTATTTTGGAAAAGATCCCTTTTTTCACGATTGTAGCTTATACGCATATATGGTGATCCGATGTTACGCGATGATATAGTGATTTCTTTCGTAAACAAACGAGCCCCAATATAACTTTAATTGGAATCGTTAAGATCTTTGTTCGTAATGTTTGAAGAATACAATTTTCAAGTAGAATATTCCACCATAGATGACGTCGTATTTCATAGTTCCCACCCATGGGAACACTAATAAATTTTATCAGCTGGAAAAAATATATGTATTAATTAACAAAAGAGTGGAGCTATGTACCACTTTTGGCTAAACTAATAATATGTATTATTATCAAAATTAAATCGTAGTAGAAAAAATGTGTTTCACTGTTACTCCCTCTCCTCTACCTCTTTGAACTTAAGCACCTTTGGGTAGCGCTAATGTAAGGTAGTACGAGAATACCCCGTAAGCTCTGCTAGAATAACGGCTGTGTCAACTGAACCGGAATGCTGGCTGAAACTAGCTAGTATTTCAACTCAGTTTTCGACTGATAGTCCCAACAATGATCCAAAGGACAGTGTGGGATGGGGCAATTAATTGTTCGGGGTTCGAAAACAGCTGATTTAAGTAAACTGTTTATTTTGGTGTCATACCGAAGTGTTATGCAAGTGTCAGATAAATTCTATTTATGTTCTTGTGATATATTTATTCAATAATTATAGGTATCAGGTATCCTGGATCCTCTGCAAAAACTTTGTCGTTTCATCGCTGATTTTCGACTACAGTTCAGAGACTATCCTCAAATGTCAATTTGCAATTGGTCGGCGTTAAGTCAGACCGGATTGAGTCGCAAAACACCAAAAAATGAGATAATGATAGCACTGGATAAAGAATTTCTTCAGCTGCAATCGACTGTTGTCAGATTTGAAACATGTAACAATAAGCAAGGGTTATTGCACAAAAAAATCAATTATAATGTAAAAGATGCTGAGATTCAAACTTTAAACGCGTTTTTCCCGAAATCAATAAATTGTCACTTAGTTCGGTCTGACTTAACACCGACCAATTGTCATTTGCAGAGCCGTAGCATCTCATAGCAATACATGTGTATAAAACAATCTAGATCGCATTTTGAGGCACAATATACCTGCAATTTATTAATATCTGAAACTTTCTAGGTATGAGTAAACATCTTCCAAATAAATTAATAGCAAATAGTATCATCAGCAAAGTGGCTTCAAATTAGTTGCTCTACAAGGTTGTGGAACAACAAAATATGTTCTAATTGTTGAATAAAAAGTTAGTTTTTTTTTTAAAATTTTAATTATAGAGGTTTTAATCTTAGGATCATTCGCCTCTATTCGAGTTAGAGAAATCTCTTTTGGGAAAATCTCCAACCCTATGTGCGGGGTTGGGAATCGAACCCAGGTGTGTTGCGTAAAGGGCAATCGATTTACCAACTACGCTATGCCCGTCTCCAAGTTAACCCTCCGGCGCCCGCGCCGTTGTATTTTGTACAACACTTTCAGAAACTCTTGCGAAATCTTCTTTCAGCACCAGCGGTTGCTCATTCGGGGAGCCATTTGCGCGAGTGCCGGAGGGTTAAAGGGTTGTGCACAGGAGACGACCACGGTAACAAGAAAAATGCAGCATTTTTCAAGACCGCGCAATATAATTCGCGAATGCATTTTAATCTATTTACACTATCGTCTCATCTCAAGGCTGGAGACTACATAGTCCTTAGTAAACACATGCTACCAAATATTGTAGATTATTATGCTACTCCCATATGTGGCAACTCGCTATACACCCTCACACTTATAATTTATTAATGGTATTTTAACAGTAACAAAATTCGAAAATCAAGTACAATACAATTCTCTCTGATATTGTACTTAAAAACTAATCTATTATTTCAATAAATCAATTATCTCATGGTATGAATAAATTTCAATAAGCGACTATGTAAAAATAATCTATTTGCTATTAATCGATCAACTGAAAATATGATGTTATTGGGTTGATCCATCTAGCAACCCACATTGAGGTGTGTGATGAGGAAGCCAACGCTCTCCAAAATAAATATTCAGTTCTTCAACGAAATCTGAAATTTTAATTTCCAATCAAATTTTCAATAATGTACTAATCTGTCCATAAAAGCCTACGAGTCCCATATGAATTTTTGTCAAAAAGGAGTTATCTGTTGGGTTGTATGCTGTATCACCAATGAATCACAATGCACAAATAAGATTACCAGGTTTATTTTTGTCCCATCAATAAGGCTCAATGAAAATGTAAATCTTTAACAGCGTTTTTGTCGGTTTACTGCTTTTCAATATGGGATTCTTATGCTTTTATGAGCAGTAATGAACTTAGGTAAACAATCTTCTTATTTCCTAACCGATTGGTGGTTAAACAAATACTATTATTTAATAAATTATAGTGTTATACCGTACCCAGCTGAAATTTTGACAATTTTAGCTTTACACCGGATTCAGTTTGAAACTAAAACAATGAAGTTAGTGTATGTTCTGCTGCGTTATATTTAATATAGATGTTTCAATTGTAACTAGAACTAGAAGTAACACGTTTAGAGTTTCAAATACATAGGGCAGTACAGATACTCAGAGTGGATAGACTGGGATATACAGCAGCGTAGCATTACATGTACACCCAAAACAATTTCCCAATGCAAAAAAGGCATTGTGTAAGTTTCTGTGATGTAATCGCCATTTAATGCATTTTTGTCCTGGACCAATATAGCTTTCTATGCATTATACCAGTTACAATGCGAAATTCTCATTAGAATCATGCTTATTCGCATGTAATTCATACGGTTCGCGTTTTGGGTGTAGGAATTAGAATTGTAACCGAAACAATCACATCCCCATTAGAGCGTTTTAATTTATTATTTCGAACAGTTTTGTTTCGAACTTTAAAACTGCTGCCTTTCTCTTTGTTGCTTCATTTGAAACACGTTTAGAACTGTGTTTTGAATATCGAAACCGTATGTTCATAAATGTCAAAGTATACTAATTACGACGAGAAGTTAACTTGCAGGTTGCCAGAAAAATTTTACGTGATGATCCAGAAGTGCACAAACAAGCAATGTTTGCTCTACATACATTGCATCTTTTTATTTCAATCAATTCCATGACTAGAAATAGCGAGTAGAGTTAAAAATGTACTCTACTTAATTTAAAACTATTGAACTTTGAAAAGTTGAAAGAAGTTCCATTCCGCCATTCGAGCAATGCAAAAACATTATCCGAATGATTCATGTTGAAGCGAAGCAGACAGAAGAGCCCATTTTGTTCATTTACCAGTAACGCCAACACTCCGGTGCTACCATTATCCGCATAACAATCTCATCGCCATCACCACCGGAAATGAACCCTCGGGCTTTGAAGGCTGCAGCAAGCAGCAAATGTGACACACAAATTCATCAGGATAATGCAGTGGGAGAGCACAGGTGTTATGATTAATGATACCGCGCTAGCCGGAACTTCCCGTTGAACAGTAGTCCTGACGCGGGTGGAGGGTGGAGAGCCCAATTGCTCAAGGGAATATTGACTGCTGTAGCAGCTTCCCGCGTGTCGGGTCTAACGAATGGAATAGCTTTTAAAAGCTCTTAATCGAAATTTGATTGAACTTTTCGAGCAACGTTGAATGAAGGGAAAACCCCCCGGACACTGATCATTTTTCACCTTGGCAAATTGACAGTCTTTCACTGCAGCCGTTGGATAGAGCGAGAGAGGAGAATTTGAAATTTCGAAATGATGATGTCCTCGCCCTGAACCGCGTGGTTGGTGGTGATCTAGTTTGCTTGGGTGTCTATATTGGGAGTCCGTGCTTTACCCATCAGCGTCATTGTCGATTCGCCATACTCAGATTATTATGAATATTTATGAAAATTACTTCGTGTGTCGCATCAGGTCTGTGACTATCGGTTATTTTCTAATATTTTGGTGATGATATTTAAGGGGTTATATGCATTTTTTTGAAAATGCGCCCTGCAAAATCCACGAGGCGTGTTTTTTTTAAAGAGGCGACACCGGTCAAGTCAAACATTCCAATATTAAAAACCATGTTGACAAAAAAAATTATCTTTGAGGTGTTCAAAATGATACTTTTCAAAAAATTGCATTCCGAGATTTTTTGAATTTTTGCGTGTCAAGTGCTGATGGATGAAACCAACGCGCTGGGAACGACCGATTATTTACATTAATGTTTAGTTTTACATTATGATTTGGAGCAATCGATAGAGTAGAATGGGGTCAAATAGGTATGGGGGTACAATAGATATAGGGTATAATCTTTGAATTTTTAATTTGAATTTTTGGACTTCTGGTTCCAGAGTTACGGATTGAAGAGTTCAGTCCCACAGCAAATTTATATATAAACTGGTACCACCGTGATGCCCAAGTGATGTAGTTCAAATTAAAATAGGTGTAACAGGTTCCTGAGGACCCCGGGAAAGTTGTCAAGTTTCAAGTTAATGTCATACCTATTTCTCAGCGAATTATTTTCATATTTTTACAAATTTGATTTCAAATGAAAGATATGATACTCTCATTGACTGCTATTGAATTTTATTCAGATAAGATTTTTCATTCCGGACTTAGTATGGTCACACAGCAGAGCTAGATCACTGATGGCCAATCAAAGATTCTTTGAATTTATTATCCACTACTGACAAGTCCGGAAATCTTTCGGGTATATATCTGAATTAAAGCATCGGTTATTTGGTGGTGACTGAAAAATTATTAAAAATAGAGAATTTTGGGGACAATATGACCCAGTACTCCACTTTCCCGCATTTTTCGTGAAACGAAAATATCTCCATTTAAATACTAAGGTTATTTCCTTTTAAAATGAGGTAGAGTAGAATGGGGTCAAATAGGTATGGCGGTACAATAGGTATAGGGTATTATCTTTGCTATGTTATTACAGAGATCGCTAATCTTGTGTGAATTAGATACACGGTAGAGAACATCGTTGACGGCAGTCATTTCGGCTGTTATCGTGGATTAGCTGTATTAGCTACGGCCTAGTTCATATTTTCGCGTCTTTCGTCCTCAGTACAGTACATTTAATCAATGTAAAAAAATGTCAAGTGGGTTTTTTATTAAGTAAATATTAATGCAGAACACGAATTTCGTGTTGGTTTTTCGACATTTTTGTTTTTGAAAAAAAAAATACGTACATCAACATAAAACATACGCTTGGGAGCATGATATGTCAGCCGTTTGAGGGCACTATAGGTCACTACTGAACGTCTTACAGCTAAGCAACCACGTGAGCCGGAATGAACAACTTCAATTACACACTCTGGCGACGACGAGGGCACCGAAGAAGTCAATCGCAAGCACAAAGCCAGACGCAGCAGCCGAAAAAATATGATTTTTCAACATTTTCTTTCGCGTTTTCATCATTTTACACATCATTTGCTACTTCTCTTTTTTTACCTGAATGTCGTCAATTTAATTTTTAAATAATCAGCAGTATTAATAATCTTCAAATTAAAGTTGAAACGGTGATTTTCTAGTCGTGTACATTGTTTGAATTAACCTCGAATATAGTGACCTATCGTACCACTAGATTTTAAAAACGTTGAAAACATACCTTTGCTTTATTCGATTTAGCCTGACAAATATTTAGCAAAACATAAAACCATTATTGTTAAAACGTTGCCAGATGTATAACCTTTCCAACGAGTGTTAGTTTATCAAAATCAGTGCAAAAATACCACCGCACGAGCTCGCCAAGGAAACTGACCTACTTGAGGTAAAAATTATTTTCCTAGACGTTGCATTAGTTCTTTTAATATCATATAGCATTGACTCTGCCCGATTCGTTTTATAAATTTTTCATTCGTGGCTGTTTCACTTTCCTGCTCACCATCGCTATCATTACCTAACCAGGTACCATATATATAATATTTGAATCTCGAATACTCCTGCCAGATTAGATGGACTCTATTTCACTGAACCTGAACAAATCCCCCGAAACCGTTAAAATCATTACAGTGCCACTGCTATCTCGCTTCGCTGGACACAGACAAGCGCGGACCCAGCTTCATTCCACCACATACAACACAAAGTAAAAACTCCTACTCATGCCCGTAGTCAGGATTTTATGTCAGGAGGAGCTTAAAATATTGAAGCATAAATTTATTCATCTTGATAGCTTGAGAAAATCACTATATACTAAATAGAAATTCTCAATGAAAGCATTTTGTAAGACAGAAATTTACTCTAGTTACAACAATGGATATTAAAGTATTTAAGGACTAGCCGAATATGACAATCACTGCGGAGAAAATGTGTGGTATTTTAGACACCGAAAAACCTGTCTCACGAAACTTTACACGCAGTTGCTCATTAAATCGTACGCACCCTAATGGGAGACGAATTTTATGTCAAAGCTATATCCATGGATAGGAATATATCAGCGTCAAACCGTTCTGGCAGGAGGTTTGTAGATGTGGAGAAACGATTCAACTCTTATTTTCTTGGTTTGGCGATTTGCCACTCTTACCAAATTAATTATGGAATTTACTTTTCGACTGCAGAAAAAATAGTTTTTACTCCAATTTTTCTCCATTGGGAGAAATATAGGGTACTATTATCAGTTCTGAGGTGCGACGATATTATGATATTTTCAATATATAAAATAGTACATTTAACTTAGAACTACTTTAACTTTCCCCAAATGTTCGGCAAGATTGTCAAACAAATTAGAACAACTGCTTAAACAGAATACTAAATTTTTCATAATAATACGCAATAATACGAATTAAAAAGGTCGCAAACTAATTTTTCTAGGTCAGGTGAATTCTCCGATCCCTGAAATCAAAAGGCCAACCAGTAATTTTCATTGTCATCTTCGATAAAATTCCCGGTGTAGTTGAAAATGTGTCTACAGACAATACTAATTTATATGCAAAACAAGAATAAGAACTTTAGCTGTAATTACTTTGAACAATCTTGTAAAACCATTGGGACTCGATAAGGTTACCAAAGTTTAGCAAACTTTATTGATGTATCACCACCAAAATAACCAAATCATGAATAAAATAATTGCAACATCACTTGCTTGCGATTAATGGAAGAGAAAACATCGCACTTGCTTCTCCTTTACCTAAGAGATTTTCTTTTAAATTTCTCTATTTTTAATTAACCTTCTAGGAATTTAGTTAACCCTATTAAGATATTTCACAAAGTCGCTTTTTGTTTTTTTTTTAAATTGTAGATTTCAATTTATCCAATTTCTATGCAGCCTTTCAAAAACTTTTTTCAGCGGCGGTGTGTATGGAAAAATGTTTGGTTCCATCTGACTGTTTGATTAGCTACATGTCATCGAGTAGTCGTGGTTATGTTTCTGACCAAACTCTAGCTGAAACTTTTGTGAGTAAAGCACAAAATGCGAAACATGATCAACAACATTAGAATAGTGCAATTCTGAAGCGATTTTATCTTGGGTTCATGCGGATGGACATCTTGTTTTTTTTATAAAATAAAACATTAAATAACTTATTCGATGCTATTGTAACTAATTTGCTCTTGACTTTTTTCACAACCGCCGTCATGATTGGAAGATATGTTCCGCTACTTGAAGAAAGCTGTAATCTTTGTTCTATTACAGGTTTGTTTAACCATAATTTGGAAAATAGTTGAAACTGTTTTAAAAAATTAAATTAAGTATCAATAAAAAAGCCATTGTGACAAAACAACGCGAGAACACGCTTGAGGGTGTTTATACTAAAAATATAGGGCTTTAACCTAACACAGGAATTCAAATTGTGTAAAATTATATCCGAGTGCTCTTAAACATGACAATCACTAGCGATAAGGCATTCGTTTTTGAGGTTATTCATTTCAATTTCGTTAGTATACACTTCCGATATTGTACGGATTACAAGTGTGAACTTCCTCAGTGATTGTGGTGTTGATTTTGAGTTACTTGACACTGCTTTTGCAGTTGTTAATGTTATCATAGCAGCTGCCATCAACTTGACAACTGTTTGTGGTTCATGACCGTGGATTAGAATTAATTTACGCAGATAAACTTTCATTAGTTGTTTCTGAGCAGGGTAGCTCATAATCGTCTTTTCACAGAGCTGGCACGTATTATTTGATAAATCGGAAAGTAGTCCTTACATGTGTTCTTTGTAATGGATTCCATTTCTCCTAAATGCGGCATGATTTTTTTAGTCGCCACTGTGTAGGGGAGACTGAGGAGACTTGATCCCCGGGGAGACTTGATCCCATCATTGTAACTCAAAGGCGGATCAGGATACATTAATCGAATATACTATAAAGTTACGTAGTTTTATCTAAACATAAATTTCATTAACACAGAAAAAAGAAATTGGACTTTTGTGTAACCGAATTTTTACCGATTTAAAAAAAAATCTCAGAAGAACTGAAGAAGATTTATTTTCTAAATTTTCAAACTTTTATATAATTGATAAAATCACCCACCACATACTCTACTTCTGCATACAGAATTACAGGAGAATGTCAATTATATGAATACGTTATGATTGAGCTGATTCTTTTGTTCAACTTTATTTTTACTAAAGTTTGCTTAAATAGATGCTATGGGTTCACTTGATCACTTTAAATTCGTGGAGATTTGATCCCCTTCGCCATACTTCATACACACCACTGAAAATAACCAAATTCACACCAGAACAATTGAAGTCATTGTTGTCATAAAAAATGCCAAAAATAAACGCTTCATCGTAAAGAAACATAACTGTAATTGTTTACTACAGTATACGTAGCAACCATTCATCCCACATTTGACGTTCCTCAACCATAATAAAGACAGCTTTCAAATAATTGCACGGAGATTAGGGGAATTCGTAAAAAAATCAGGTGAGAGATGCGTAATATGTAGTAACTTCAATCATAACAATTTAATCAATACTACAATCCATTTATAAAATTGAATAGGGTAATGTACCCGTTTTTGCCCTATTAAGAAGGGCACCACATTATTACAATAATAATTTTATTATTTCCGCTTCTTTGATTTGTTATTAAGGTCCATTTTTTATTTCGATTATAGAGGTTTTAACGTTAAGGTCATTCGCCTCTTAATAAGAGCCAATATAATAACAAAATTGTCTTGAGAATGGTGAAAATCTTCTGTTCGAGCGCAGCAAAATCTCTAATCGAGTACCCCCATTATCGCAATACCATTTGAGTCAATGCGTTGAGCAAAGATGGCAGACGCTGCTCTAACCAAAGGCTTCAGATGGGTAGGATGATAGTAAAAACAGGGTAAAAATAGGCTTATTACCCTACATGCTCTTTTAAACACGTTTTCATAAAGGAATCAAGTGTCCCCAAATTAGGGATCGAGTCTCCACTAATCCACGAATTTCCCATTTTTTTGTTGTTTTCCAGAAATGCTCATAGCTCATGTCCAGTATAATATTTCCATGTAATTTTTTTATGATTATTAGTCATCCCTAGAAACAATATAAAACTACAAAAAAATACATAGTTTTCTATCATTCCACGGAGTTGGACTGAAAAATAAAAAAGGGGATCAAGTCTCCTCAGTCTCCCCTAAGTATCATATACGATCTTGTAACCGAACCACGATTTTGCCACCGTTCATTTATACGGGAACGTGGGGAGACTTGACCAAGCACAAAATTCTATTTTTGGCTATGGTGTCTTCTATTCGATTCTTAAATTTTTTTCAAAAATATTTTTATGCTTGTTTTGATGTCTTTAAAAGTTTGGAATGAAAAATCCTTGCCTTACAGAAAATATTACCTGATCAATAAATTTGCATTAAAAGATGTAATTTTTTATCAAACTTTGTATGGACATATCAACTCGACTACTAATTACTATTAATGTACTAATATACCATCTTAGTCCTTGTGAAGCAGTGAAATGATTTTACATAAATTGGAACATTGGAATAGTTATTACTAGAATTTGCATGACATTGAACGCAATAACTAATGTATCTACTGTTAATGTTAATCACGCCATAAGAAAATCTCACCTCAAACATAAGTCTTTATATTTTAGTATTAGTAAACAAAGTTGACAATAATACGACTGAGTTCGTGATGTGTGAACATGCAATGCAAGCTGTACAGTTAATCCTTAAAAAGAAATGCATTAAAAAATCAAAATTTATGAAATGCAACCCATTTATATTTTTTACTGCTAACCAAAGATCTCGACAATATGGAGAAAAAAAATAATTACAGTATGTTTCATGTCATTATTTTTGTTGTTGCGATTTTTCAAAATATCCCGCAGTAGGAAGACTTCACCAAAAAAAAAAAAACGATTTCAGAAAAACTTTTGTAACTTTTCGAAAATTTAATTAAAAATTTTGCAAAAAATCATGATGACACACAATAACTTCGCACATTTTTTCTCAATGATTTTTGAGCGATTGAAGGCCTTTTTAGAGATTTATGCAGTTTTAGCTGAAAACCTGGTCAAGTCTCCCCATATTCCACTATATGGGGATTCTGAACAATATTATTATTCACACATACACAACCACTTGTTTCAAGTTGTTATTTAAAACGTACGATAACGTTTGGGCTAATTTGTGGAACGTTATAAACACTAAATGCCTGGCATGACGTAACTCGATAAAGGCTACTTCTGTAAGCCTAAGCTCCATTTTCTACCTTCACCAAACGTTGCACATTCTAGGTTTTATGCGAAAGAACGGAAGTCAATAGACACCGTATTTGACCGGATCATACCTTCTTGATTCTGCGACTCACTCATCTCGACAGATCACACCGGCAAGAATTTAAGTAACAGTTTATTTTGCTCTGCAGACAAGGCGCATAATGTAAAAGTAGTTGTTTAGGTCATTCGCTTCGCACTGGCTCGTACAATACACTAAATATCATGGTGGTTGGGAATAGCAACCTTCTTCAACGTTCTCTCATCAATTTGTTAAAAACCAATCAAGACAAAAATTCGTTAAGAGTCGCCGAAATTCAGGTTTTTTCTTCATTTTACTTTTCAAAAGTTTGGGGGGGGGGTGTTTTAACACCCTAAACCCCTCTCTAGTTACGTTTCTGCCCCTATTCGATTATCCTTGACTTTTGGCAGTCGCAGCCCGTGAGTTTATGCTTGCAGCCTTCAGGAAACTGTTGAACTTCGCTATGCGTTTTTGCACAGTGCTCGAAATTTGCTTCGTCGAATTCCCAAGTGAGAAGTGAAATCCGGGCGCCAACCACTCTGACGAGGGAAAGCGCAAAAATTCCTTCGAGCATGTCATTTTCGTTGACGTTATCTGCGGCAATAAATCAGTCATTTTCCGCCACATATTTCTCTCAACTTTCGTTCACTACCCTCTGCGAAGCCTCGGATTCTGTTCAGCGAGTATAGCGATTGGAAGGAGGATGCTGTGAGTTGGGGCAGGTTTACCGGGGTTCAGTGTCAAGTTGCTGCATCAGAGTGAACCTTTGCGTTAAATTCGAAGAAATGTAAAATATTCGTTCGGTACTATTCCGCTGAAACTAAAAATAGGTACGGTTGAATTTGACGGAATGGAAGCACGATAGGCTTTCCGGGGAATTCAGTTGCTGGAGTCAAATTCCAGTGTGGTTGCAGTGTGACCCTGATGGAATGCGATGGGTATAATATTTCGCCAGGACTATGATTAATGACAGGTGTTTTTGGAAGCGTTTTAATTAATAGGCCTCCGCGGTGAAGACGACATGCACTCAGTTGAAAGTTGAAACTAGTTTTAATGGTGACTGACGGTTTCATCAACACTGATTGACAGGTACTGCCAAGCATCAGTGTTCGAAGTATGGATTTAATTTCACGGTACCGGAAATGGTTGTTTGGCAACATACGCTTTTATTATTAGTGAAATCTGTATGCTTTTGCATTCTAAACAAGCTAATTAATACAAAGAGGGCACCTACGCGGCTTTCACACAAAGCCGGAAGCTCTGTCTAACATTAACGACAGGCGCGTAAACAATGCACAATGACCCGATTGTGATTATATTTTTTCGTCATTAGCATTTACCGGGCGAAGCGATATTTAACCGTGTATGGTTTTGTACCACAAATTACCAGCCGCGAGTATCGAAATTATCAGCTGGTTTATGTCAAATCGTTCATATTTCCGTTCGTGTGTCAGCGGAGATGTCGAAAGATCAGTAATCAGATAATTAAACCACCATCAGAGTAGTATTAATATGATTAATTTTCGGATAAGATGACATTATCTTAACATCGCTGCTGTAGTGTAGGGTATCAGCGTTATTGTGGCTTTCAGTTTGGAGTTTTAACTATTAATAAAAATGCAATAAATAATTGACATGAGTTTAGCCAAATCCTATGTCACAGGTAACAGACGATTGAGTCGACGACCAAGAAAAGTTGACATGACATTTAAAACTGGTACAAAAACTGGCTACTACTAGCGAATGCAATATAATCTATCCATATCTGGTTGAAATAGCTTAGTTTGGCATTGTGTCTGCTGCATTTGCAGCGACGGCAAATAAACCGTCCGCACCTAAGTGGCCAACAGCAACGCACCGTGGTTCTATGTTATGACTTCGACTTGCCGCCGTTATGGTTGCGGCAATTCAAGGTTCGACACATCACGCTGTGGTTAGCCATAGTTATAGCTGTATGTTGTTTGCCGTATGTGTAAATTGAATTTTTAAGAGTAAACTCAACTGGTTTTTCATGGTATAAAAAGTGAAGCTGAGTGTTTGGATTCATCACAATTAGGCCACACTTTACGCCTTAAAGAAATAGCATACGCAAGTCACTGTAATGTTTGCTGATTTTACCAACACATGTAAAATGAGTCGACTTTCAATCTTACATTTAGCAATTTGAATTAAAGGTAGAATGGAAAGCAATTGACGGCTTACTTACGCAGAAAAGTTACGCAGACAAAAACATGTTACCGAGATGATTAATTTAAGGATATCAGTATCGATAAATGAAGTAAATGTAATGAATAGATAATTGAAATTATCATAATTCGAAAGAAATGTGTTTTTTAAATTTCGTACAAAAGAAACGTACAGGATTCGCTCAAACTTTGAAAACTTTTTCCGAGCCCCTTAAGGCCAATCGACTCAGCTCAACAAATTGGAACAATGACTGTATGTGTGTATGTCCGAACACTAATGTCATGTAATTATCACAGCAATAGCTGAAGCGATTTTAATGAAATTAGTTTCAAATGAAAGGTCAAACATTTGACACAATTATTTTTGATATGTTGTTTACTTTCTGAAATATGCGCGATTTTGTCAAAACACAACATGTTTTAAGCAACTAACTTTCGAACAAAGCAATCACAGCGCGTAACTTCTTAAAAATAAAAAGCTTTCAAATACTAAATAAATAATACCTTTCTAACAAGCTATAGATTGTCAAAATCTGTTTACGAGCGCCGGAGATATTAAGCATTTTGTATTTTTTATTCGAAGCTTACCAATTACCAGGGACACGTTTTCGTCTCGAAAATGGTCTATCGTAAACTTTTTCCACGATGACCATGCGTTTCGTAAAACCATACAACACGCTCGCGGAGTGCCTGCTGCTTCGACGCCATCTTCGATTGAACTGACAGTATTCGATCGAAAAGAAACATGTAACCCATTTCTAGGGACTCCGGAGAGCAAGAAAAATTACGCTCTTTACTTGAATTACAGAAAGGTATTTAAATCATTATCATTTTTTATTGAACACCCCTTACTTTATTCAAAAACTGTTTTTAATTTCATTGTTAATAATCAATTTTTTCAGTTTTTTTTTTCATTTCATGGTTTCGTCTTGTTTGACTAATTTTAAATATGTAATCTTTGCTTTGTATTAATCGGCATTCTTTCTATTCATTTGAGTTCATTTTATCTATTTTATTTGTTTAATTCTTTGAATTCACTCTAATCGGTTTCTTTTTTTCGTTCATTTTATTCATGTCATTCATTTAATTTATTTTATTCACTATTTTCGTTCTATGCATTCTATTTATCTTTTCTAGTTCACGAATTTTATTCAGTTTCCTTATTTTAATAAACTAACTATTTTTTCAATTTTATTTCTTTTCGTCCAAATTATTTAATTCACACCATTTATTTTTTTCGACTAATTTATAAATGGTTAACATCGCCAATTTTTTTTATTTTGATCAATCCATTTTATTCTGCTCATTTTCTTCTTCATTTTGTTCTATTTATTCATTTTATTAAAGTCATTTTTTTATCAATTTTATTCATTTCATTCATTCTAATTATTTTATTCATTTTATCCATTTCATTCATTTGATTCATTATATTCACTGGATTCATTACTACTTTACTTTACTTTTGATTCATTCGATTCATTTGGTTCATTTGTTAATTTCTTTAATTTAATTCATTTCATGATCAGTCATTTCATTTATTTCTTTCATTTAATTTGTTAGTTAGAGTCAATTTAATTTATTTTATTAATTTTATAACAATTTGAATATTTCCCAATTTTTCATTTAATGAGCTTATCTAATTTGATTTATGTATTTTATTAATTTGATTTATATTAAACATTCTATTCATTTTTATGAATTTATAATACTCAAGTGAAGTAATAATATAATAATTAATTGTAGTTTTCTGATTGCTACTTAAAAAGTTATAGCTTTCCATATATTTTTCCTCCATATTTTCCCATAGCACCAATTTCAAAAAATTCAACTGAAGTGAGCGGGCGTCTAGAGTTGTCCAAATGATGCGAAATTTGGCAGCTAAGCTTACTTTTACATTTGGCAAAATATGAGAGGGGGGCTTTGAGAATAAAAAAAATATTTTTTTTTTCAATCTCTTGTGGATTTTAATAAGATTACACTAGTTTTCAAGACAAGTTAAGATACGAGAAACAGAGTTTTCTAGATTAATTTTGGGTCACTGAACACGAAAATCATACTCAATTTCTCTTTCAAGGAAGCATTTTATGTTTTTTTTGTTTTTCAAAAAACGTGTTTTGCGTACTTTTTTTGCTTTTACTCTAATTTTTTATCACAGAAAAACTATTTTCTCATATTTTCAGAATCTATTGTGACAGATAAATTATTCACGCGATTTTTATAATTGCTGCACCTGATGGAATCTTTCGTCTTGTTCATCTCTCTTCACCACAAAGGAAAACTGGTAACATGCCTTTGGAAAAACAATTATGTTCAAGGTTTGAAAAACATGTTCCTAAAATAAACTATGATATAGATTATACAAACCAATAGCCTGATCAATCAATCAATTGACGCGCATTTCAAATTATGTTTTTTTCCCAGGAATTCATATACAATGTCACGAAAAGCCGCCAAAAAGCACCTCCTTCAGGATTGTTGAATTGTTTCAAAAATTGTATTTATTTTTCAAATAACATCTTTACCTGTAATCAAATGAGTATCGCCTTTCATTTTTCCCGTTGACAATTGCGGTAGTTATTTTTTATAAAATATTTGAGCCAATAATTATCGGGAGCATTTCACATTCAATGATGGAATGATGACATGTTTTGGACGACAAAGGTAAACGAACCTCAGGTATTGTTAGAGGCTGCTGAAAACGCTCCGCCAGAAAGGAAAAGAATCCGAGTCAGCACTGGTATATTGTGTGCTTAGGATTCGAAGGATAGATTGATTTTTATTCCATTATCTTTTTCACAAATATATTGAAATGATCCACGACTTTGTTAACCTTCTAAAACTCGCGTCATTATATCTAGCACAACACCTTTAGAAGCTCAAGCACAATGACGTTTGAGCAACAGCGGCCGCTCATTTTGAGGGCCATTCACGTGAATACTAGAGAGTTAAGCTCACGCGTCGAGCCAATAATAGATTTAAAATAGGTTTTTTCAACACCTTTTTGGAACGATGCTGAAGCAGGAGCTCCTTGGCGGTTTTTCGTGATATTGTACATGGTTTTCTGAGAATACTCAATCATGCAGCTTTGATTGAAAATGATGATGAACAGATTGCGAGTAAATATAAACTTGATAACCACTAGTAATACAGCCATAATAGGTTCATTATTATCATACGGAAAGTTATCCGTTCGTCTCTTATCCGGGAGTTATCCACTAGAACATGAACTAGTCCAAAATTTAAAACAACCGTCTAACTTTCACATGCAGTCCCGTAAACCATTTCAGTCATTTCAGTGAAGAAAACTCCTCCGTTTATAATCGCACTGGTGTCAAAACCGGTGTTCCCGAAATTCTAAAACTTTGGCTTGTGCCATCGAGGAGGGACAGACAGATTGCAGTCGACCCTTCCAATCTAGAATATATCCTGCTATTGATTTAAACTTTCATCCCGCCACTAGTTATGAAGTCTGCTTCCCTCCTTCACTTTAGATGGCGCAATCAAGAGCCAATCCAATTCGGAATTGATTATTCTTATACCTCCGGTCATCGACTGGCAATTTGCCATCCACAATCAAACTTGATGTGTTCATTAACACCGGATGTGTGAATTTAAAAGGAGCGACCTTGACCGAGAGAGAATTTTACGATAACCAATACAAATTGTACGATCTTCAAAAAACAAACAGAACAAAAGAAAAAATTACCAAAATTTAATTTACAAGCTCAAGAAAAAATTAATGAATGCATCATTCCGGATATATTTACTTTTTGCGCTGACAATGAAAACGCCGGTAAGCCGCTCCTGGGCTTTATGGACTGGCGTCTTCTGGGAATTTTTGGTTTCTTAATTATGATTATGACTAGTTGATTACTATACATCCCCGCAAACTTTCAGTAAATATCACCGAATACTTGAGGTGCTTGAAAATGCAATTAGATTGAAAGTTCTCATATAAACAGCAGCGAACAGCTAACGGAGCTTACCAAATTGTACAACATACCAATAAACTTCCGAGGCACAACAGAAACACTATACTCAAGGAACATACACAAAATTTTAGGAGATAATCCTCTTTTGATACGGAAGAAAAACAGATTGTACCATTTTGTAAGAAACGTATTTACATAATGCCTCCATTCATCCAAAACCGAGTAAACTTCTCAGCTCAGCTGTTCGAGGAAGGAAAAATCCAAACCCCATTCAACAGCCAGGCAGCTTTTTCAATCTGTTCCACTTCCGTCACAACCATGTAGCAGGAAAAGCCCTTCACTGCTGGTTGTTACAACGACCGACAGACACAGGACATAATGGTTGGTTGTTGAAATTTCATCCAGCGTGAGTCCCGTCCATTTATGCTGCTTCTGCTATACTACATCAAGTATATGTAGTGTACGCTACATAGTTCAGCTTTTGGGTACTGAATGAGAAAAAATAAGCTGAATGAGAAAAATATAATCTAGCCTCGAATATGAAACCAAGCGGTAGACGAGAGCACCAACCGGTCATTCTTCGATCAAAGCACCACAAAAGAACGGACAACGAGCGAGCGGCTTGGAGATTTGGTTTCTTCGCTCAACCGCCCATAAGCAGGTTTACAACGCAAAATGTACATATAAAAAAATGTAATACTGTTTGGCGTAAAATTCAAATCATATTAGCCCTTCTTCTACGTACTCGGATAGAATAAAGGAAAAAGTTGGAATGAATTTCACTGACAGTTGACTTCATCTTGAGCATATCGAAATTCATGTATCTTTCTGCCTTGCTTCAAGATGGCTGTACCTTTAACTGCTGAACGGCACAGAAATTGTCCATACAGTAAGCTTTTTTCATAACGTCACACACGAGATACGATCTTTTTACTCACTAAAACGCGTAGTTATAATATTTCATCCAAACTTTGTGCTGCTACCTCAAATAAAGGGTATCCCACATCAATTTGCATCACGGAAAAATGCTGTAGACAATTATCTACTGGACTGATCCACAGTACCGTCTTTACGCATGGGCACACTGGGCCAAGGCCAGGGGCCCCGGGATTTTGCGGGCCCCTTACTTAGGATTAATATAAAATTATTCAATAGACTAAATTTCAAAAAATATTTATGCATAACATTTTTGCTTGGGGGTAACAATAGATCTGTAACAGCTCGGAATCGCACATTGCACCGTATCCCATGTGATCAAAACATTTAAAAGGCATCAGAACGGCAGAAAACGAGACACTGCATGACTATTGAACCAGTTCTAATGTCAATTCAACATTTTGATTCAAGTTTCAATTTATTTTTAACAATAAAACGTTTACTACACTACGTATACAACGTTTAGAAGGCACCGAACCTTAGCCAACCAACCAGAAAACCTTGTATGATGAGCGATCTGTGGATGTGAAAAAATATTAATTTCTACGTCATATCTGTGCCTGTAAATGGACAAATCCACATGGAAGCGCCCAAAAGTGACCTCTTGAGGTCTTACGAAGACTCGACACTTTTTGGCCGGATGTGGCATGTTTCATTATGCCTGCTCAGTCTTATACTGGTACAAAACCAGTAATAGTTTTTCGTAGTGCATCCACCCTAACTAAAAAAATAAACCATCATGAAGACAAACGATCATGAATTCCAAAAAATTTTTTTTTGAAAGTGTTTACACATATCGACCCTGTCTTTACCAATGATTTGATTAATTGAGTCACGGTAAAAGTGCATGCGTTTGAGGACATTCGCAGAGCCTCGAACATTGGCTAGCGTAAATATTCTTATGAATATTTTTGTATGGCGCTTCATACAGGCAGTTCTCTTAGCTAAATTCAAATCGTCAGTTTCTAGAAAAGTGGCGAATGCTATTGCATGTTTGGCGTCGCGGCAACGTGCACTCGGCGTCTTTTATGTTTCGAATATTTTACATTCCCGCCATTGAAACAAATTGTACTGATCATATTGATCGATTCGAGCAATTTTTTTGTGTCGTTTTGAAAGCAATTTTAAACAAACTTTACGCGAAAACTAAGGTATTGAACAATTATTATATCTAATAGTGAGCATGTTAATGGTTGTCTTCGAAACTCCAATTTATTGAACAGGGATACTGTTATTATTACCAGTTCGCTTTCTATGCCTCCCTGAACCGGTTATAATAATCGAATGCACAAACCGTCTGCCGTTATATATAAAAAAATCTACGCCACCAACAATTCGTGCAAAAAGAGACAATATTGCAAAGAACCGTTATTTCTATTCCGGCAGAAAACAATACGAACAAAATGAACGAATCTCGTGACGATTCGCGCGCTTAGACTCCAAATAACACCGATTGATTTGGTTCCCGACTATTCATTGAAAGAAAAAATGTGGCTTTTTCCAAAGTCGGAAGTCGACTCCGTTTAGTTTCATTATATCAGGAACATCAAGAAGCTATTATACCAGGAACAACACTAAACAAATCAATGGTGCTGACCACATGCAAACTACATGCAGTATTCCAAAAAATATAGGAACAGTACGCTTCGTTTAGGGTTATACATTGTGGAGTATGCGCGATGAAATTTTCGCTACACTACATAACGTTCCAATAATGGACGTTTAAGACACCCTACCCCAACATTCCTCCATCTTGATGGAAGTACCCTTCATCCGCAAACAACATCTTCCAACTATGAAGGTCAGCTTACACCGTATGGGAATACTATTGCGTAGTTGATAAGTCCACTTCCCTGTATGCAGCTAACCTGAGTTCGAACTCGCACCACCGCATATAACGTGTTAGGCCATTTTCCACCATCGGTCAGATCGGCCAGAAAAACAAATAACCTCAGTTCATCTTGCGTTTTTGACGATATTTGGACATCGGCAACGACCCGTGGTTGTGAAAATCTGAAATCGTCTTTGTTCTCCGTATATTTTGAACCCATTTTTTTAAATAATTTGAACACGGTTGATTGATTTGGCTCAAATTTGGAAAAGAGTCTCAGGGTGGCGTGGAGTGGACATGGTTCCGTAATGCTGGGAATCTTTTTTTGATCCTCCTGCTATTACAGCTGTTTATACCTGTTTAATAATAGATGCGCCTAGCTCAAGAGTACCCAGGGACCAGCTTAGTCTCAAGACGCCTCTGCCGATCCTTTTCAAACTTTCAGACAATAAAATATAACCCACTAGTAAGCTTTTGGCTCATTCATTTCATTCAACTCTAATACTATAACCGGTACGCCCGCACCTTAGGCTCTGTACAATATCTGGCTGCAGATTTTTACGTACGAAAACCTCTTTTTCTTCATGTCTTCCACAGATTTGACCCCCTTGGGGTGCTTCCGTAGTGCCTGATTCATAATTGCCCAGTATTTTTCTATGGACCTTAGTTCTGCTACGTTGTGGGGAGGAGGGGTTCATGTCCTTGGGTACGAAAGTGACTCCGTTGGCTTCGTACCACTCCAGGTCAACATTTGAATAGTGGCAAGCGAGATCCGGCAAAAAGATCGTAGGCCCCTCGTGTTACTTCCACTGAGGAAATAGACGCTTCTGTAGACATTCCTTGGGGCACAGTCTCGGTAGTCACGAATGGCGCACTCCGTTTGTTACATGAGCAGATCGCTTGCCAAATCATGTATTTATTGGCAAACTTGAAAGTTTCTGCTTCCTTACTTCCTCCAGTACATCAAACTTGTGCTGGGTGGTGAAGAACAGTAGCCCCACAAGCTGCCGGAAGTCTGCCTTGATGAAAATTTAATCATCCATAATGAGACAATGAGGTTTCGTCAGTATCTGAGTGTACGGTTTCCGGGCCCGTGACGTGTATTTTGCCTTTTCCCTTTCTTTGGAACCTTTGACGTAATTTCAAACATGATACAATTTAACAAACCGTAATTCACGAAATGACGTGTGACATAAAATTACACTTATCAAAACATATGGCGCCATATGTGGAATCAAATTACGTGTTTTGTGAGATTCCACGCCATATCTGAATCAAATCAAACGTAAAACTATGTCATTTTTCGTTTTTTTTTCAAGGTGTGCAATTAATCCTAAAAATTTACGTAGTTCCAGAAACGGCGAACGAACACTCTAGTTGATTTAAAAAAAATTATTGTGAAATTCAAAAATGAGAAGAAGAAGCTAACCCTAAATTGCAAATATTAATGACATTTCATCCTTAATAGCTGACCGCAATCACTCATTCAATAAAAAGCGTTCAAAAATCGGTGAAGTTGACGTAATTATTTCATCATGCATTAAAAAAATCGTCATGGAATACTTTAAACAGCTTCCTGGACAGATATATTACACGTTGACTGAAAGAAGAAAGGCGGCAAAGATTTTCAAACATCTGTTCAGGTCATCTGTTCCTGTAGCTTGAATAGCGACTTTTACATCGCAACCAAGAAATCTATGTGCTGAAGTGCCTCGAATAACGTCTGTTGCCTTTCCTCAACCAACACAATTGTTCCCTGTTCTTTTGGCCGGTTTTGGTCTGTTGCCATTACGGAAAAAGGTCATGGTATGGCGCAAACAATTTCCAGGTTTACCCAAGAACAGAGAAAAATGGAAAAATATTGGGCAATCGTCAAGCGGAACCTCGAGAAAATTTGATGGAATGGGATCATACTAAGGGATCATCCATAAATGACGTAGCAATATATGGAGGAGGGGGGAGTTTTGTATGTTGTGATGATGTGTGACGACAGAGGGTAGTAGTCATGTCATGCTACGTAGCTTTACCCATTTCATCTAACATCGTTTTTTTTTAATTTTTTTAAATTTTTACGGGGTCAAGGGGGGGGGGAGGTTTACCGTCAAGTTACGTAATTACCAGGGGGTATTTAGGGGTTTGTGACGAAATGCTGCGATGGGAGAGGGGGGTGTTAAAAATCACTCAAAAAATGCTACGACATTTATGGATGATCCCTAAAGGCAATTTTCATTCGCTAAGAAAGAAGTTTGGATGAATATTTTTCTTTTTATTCTGTTCAACTTGCAAAAGATACATGTTTTGATTCTTTAATACAAAGTTTGATTTAAACACATCCTTGTATGACCAATTTTCGATCAAAGCACCCTTTACATGTCCAGAAAATTTTGTTAAAACGAAACCTTTGGTAATATTTTTTGTTGGAGACGAATCACTGCGGGTAGTATTTAGATCTTTGGTGATTACAGTAGGAAGTGGAAGTAAACCGAAACTTGTAGCATTTTCGTTTTTGACAGTCCACGCACAGTAATGCAAAGCTGGCCAAAATTAAAAATATGAAATTCAATTTTTATCATCAAAAATATTTTTCTTTGGGCCCAAAATAGTTGATTTAAAAACCTGCGAAAAATTGTGGTGTTTGAAGATGTCTTAGTATTTTTTGGATGTTGAGATCTGATTAGAAATGAGGTATTTTCAGGTTTCGATTTTATTTAACACTTCTAACTCATAATTGAATTTAGAACATATTCATCACAAGTTAATTCCCAATATCTTTAAAATTCATGGTATTCTACCTCAATATGCAACGAAAATTAACCTTGGATTAAGACATACTTGAAAATTTGGAAATGTTAGCATTTGATGATAAAGAATACCTTCTTAATATACAACCTTGAATATTCATCATAACTTTTACAGGAAGGAAAAATCGGAAAAGCAGTTGCATATTATAGAAAATTTCATCATCTTTCAGAATATCATAGTGGTGTATTGCGCCAAACTCGATAGGTAACTATTTTTTGTCAAAGGTTTGATGAAATAACAAGTGAAGCAAGAAATTATTGCAATTACGAAATATTTATAAACGATATATTTATAAACGAATAGAAAACACAAACGATATTTGCAATGATCAGGAAAATGTCAGAAATTTGTTGGTTTTGAATGATATAACGTTCGACCAGATTGTAACACTAAAATTAACCTTTTCTATGTTGGTAGGAAATTTCTTATTTGTGTGTTGGGACCACCCTAATCAATCCAAAACCATTTTTTATAAAATCGTGTATGCAAAAATGTAATCCAGAGTACTAAAATAGTCTAGTTTAGTGATTTGGACAGATTTTGAGATTTTGGCCAAATTTGTTCTAAGTGGCATCACTGTGCACCGGTGTAGCCGGTGCTACACTCTACCAAACTTGATAATTGGGTGCTCAACTCACCTCGATATATGCTCTCAAGGCAGTTAAAACTTTTCCGAGGGCCCATTTTGAAAATTTTTACGGCAATCACAGGCACAACACCAGAAGCAAGATGACAAAAGCCTTTGGCTTCTACTGCTTAAATCTGCACAAAGATTGGGAAAATATTCTTAAGAACCTACATTTTAAGATACAAGAAAAAAATCAATTTTTGGGCGACCTAAACATATACAACCCCTTAACAGATGAAACGAAAGCAAAAAGCCAATTTGGTGACCAGATTGAATTACGCTTTCTTCAGTCGGACCAAGAACGACTTCCTTCTGCTACATCGGTGTGAAAAAGCAACCTCATCTTCAAGTTGAAAGAAAAGCAAAGCACTTACCTTAATACTGTCGTAACACGCGGTGACGCGTCCGTTTTGTACTTCGACGTTGGCCGGCGGATGGGCGAACTTGCACTCGGTGTCTGGGCGGGAACATTTGTTGCGTTGGAACTCGCGGCATACTTCCAACTGCAGCCAGCGAGAATCTTTGCCGTTCAGTAGATTTGTCATGTTCATCATAGCGGCCATTCGCTGGGGCTTTTCCTTTGTGTGGTAGTGTGTGCTTTTGGTTTATGCGTTTAGGCCTTGGCGGTTGCTAGTTCGCACTCTCTTTCTGTTTTTCACGCTCACTCGGAATAACCTCAACACTTTTGTGATGTGGTAATTTAACTCTTGTTTACTAGCAAAACTACACAAAATAAACAACGGGGGGTGTGTGAGTGTATAAAATCGGGAAACAATCTACACAAACATTCACTATCGGCGATAAACGCTGCGATTTGATACAACGATATTCTAAAACTGTCCTAAGAATCCTTTCTACTGAATGGTTTGATTCGTTTCGAGCCACCGTTTCGGCAGGTCTTTTTATTTTCTTCGTTTAGTATCACAAGATAAGTCGATGTAGATGATTCAGTATTCTTCAGAGGAGTGCTTTCCCGTCTGCGTTGTTTGCTTTCGCTAACTAATTCCTATGGCAATTAAAACCGAAGACTAGAGGTACTTTTGCTTCTCGATCTTCACTTCTCTGGTGCTAAGATTTAAAAAAATTAATTCCTTCGTAGTTACTCAGGAACGGACGTTTTTTGGTTTCTCTGTGTCTATCAGTCCGAGTTTTAGTGCTGGCTGACTGACCGACTGTCTCAGCTTTCGACTGCTACTGCTTTGATGGAGATGTGGATAATAAGCTTCCTGTTTCAGGATACCCCTCTATACCTTCTCTATGTTCACTCGACGGACGCTAGCTTTGATTGTCCTTGGGAAGAGTTATGCCGTTTCCTGGTTTCGCCTTGCGAGTCGCTTTTTCTGCTCTCGCTGTTTGGTAACTTCTAATTACTTCTGCTCCCCGTTCATGGATATCCTGCGGCTGTGCGGGCAATGAGGCGGCAGACTTCTATCAGAATTCGCAGGCGACGGAAATCAGAAACTCTGTCAGTGTGGTGTTTTTTGTCCTGTCGTTTTTTATCAGTTTCTTTTCTACGCGGTTTCGTTCCTACTGCTCTCTGTGGTATAATTGGTGTGATAGTGCAGTTGGCTGTTTCTAGGATGTAATGAGCTTCGCCTTTTCTGTTGGATGTTGCAGTAGAAGATGCGAAAAGCACAAGCACAAAGGAGCTAGGGGCATAGGCGGTGGCAGCAGCGGTGCGCGAGGACAGACGACTAGCAGCAGGGGAGGTGACGCTGGCAGCGCTCGTCGAGTTTCAGGATTGAGAACCAATAAAATACAGCTATAGCGCGCGCAAAGCCAGTTTGGGCGTAATTTGGATGGGGAGAGGACGCTTGCTCTGGAAAGAAGAAAAATGAAAGCGATCATTAAGTATGTTAATAGGTGGTAAAGATGCTAAAATTAGATCAGAGAGAGAGAGTGGGTATCATAAATTAGATGACAAACATTCTTTCGAGCGGTTTTATAAACGATTGCTACAGTAAGGCTCGTTTACTTTTTGGTGGAAATCGAAAGTTGAGACCTATTTCTTCAAAAACGACTTTTCTAATATGTTTCAAAGTTTAATGAGTGTAAAACATCTTCGATACATTTTATACCATATTACATACCCGAAGTTCAAATATTTCTAGAATATACCGGACTTGCTTACCATGTCAAAAAATAAAACGTCAAACTGAACAAGCTCCTATTTTTACTTTATTTCGGTTACCTAGCCATATAAGCTTGCTAAATAAATGGTTCTCACTTTGTTTACAAAGCCATTAGCCTTTCAAATTGAAATTGATTCCATTTCTCAATTAAAATTAAAAGGCCCACCCACCAGTTTACCTTCATCGTTCGACAGGATGAGTATCTGTTTATGCTTCCACTTTTTTCGATTTTGTGCAGTCACAGCACAAGACTACGACACCGTCAAAAACAACACGTGCGAAAATGCGCCCTTCCCTCCAGTCTCGGTGTATTTATATTTACATTGATTTTCGGTGGTGCTTTTTCTTTCGCAACTAGCGCAATGGACGCACGCATACATACTGACTTGCGGCAACATCGACGTGGTGATAGGGAGGGGAGGATTTAACGAACCGCACCACAAGTTGCTGGGAAAGAATCAACAAAGAGCGCACACAGAACGATCATCGGCCCAAGTAATTGGATTACTCGATTTCATGCCTTTTCCTTCTGAGGCCGCCCGTCAACCATCAGACGATTAGAAGCTTTTTTGTGTGCGTGGGCTAGGATGGTTGGCGAGTGTAAACTGTATACGTACAAATCGGTTGGTTTGATCCTTTAGGTACGGAAAACGGTTGGGAATAGGCTACACACTAATAAAAAATCGTATAAAATTACGCCTCCTGACCTTGACCTATGTTTTAAATGTTGGTAAGTGCAATTTTATGGAAAGTACATTTTTCATATACAATTAAATGGAACTCGGTTATATCTCGTCATTTAGTGAAGTACAGTTTATAAAATTGTGTCAAGTTATGGAATTACAAAGATAAAATTCATTTTTTTGGTGTGTAGCTTCTGGGAAATAACTGGAACCAGTTTAGTGTGTTTTGGAGCAGATTTGGTGCTGCCTCTGCATAGCAGTTATTCGAACTTTGTAGTGTGTGTTTGGTTCTGGACCGTCTTTAATATCTTTGAAAAGTTTTATCGTTCATAGGAACTTACCACACAACGGTCGACAAGATAGGAATCGTTTGAAACCTGATTCAATTAAAGGAGACGCATGATAGTTTGCTTACAGTGTTTGCGTTCCAGTGGAAGCGTTTAATAGTTTAATTGAAGGCATCTACCAAACACTTCACACAATTTGCCCACGCATACAATAACAGGTTTCACACGATTGTCCTTTAATTAACTACATTATTAGGTATCTGACAAAGGCCGACAATATAATCCGATTTACGCATGACAAAAGGTTCACGTCAAACTGTAGGCAGCATTTCCTCAGGATGGTAGATTTGTTCACAATAGTTCCACTGTAGATAGCTTCCGCATATTAAACGGTCTTAACCGGATCGGAGGCGCCTAATGATCTCATCGCGGAGAACAGAATAACAACGAAATGCCAAACGCCTTACTCAACCGCAGCTTCGCGAAAAATTTCAAACCTACGCGTGTTAGAATTTAATAAACTTCTCACTTTTCAGATTCGTCCATTACCCTTCTACGATCGGTCACGATGGGACCAACCGAACGGCGTGTTCCGTAAAAGTTAATAAAACGTAATTGGATAGATTTCGTTCCAAGATCAACTACTTCTTCTGAGCATGGAGTGTGAAAGAGAAGAGAGTGAATTGCAGAATCAGCAGCAACAACAATGTTGGATAGTCGCCTTAGCGAGACACCGTCGAGACCATCAACTCTATAAAAGACTGCGTTTGTTTTGGCTTATGAATGAAATAATAATTGTATTTTATTGCAAAAGCTAGCTGCTGTAGACTCTGACTACAGGCAGGCATAGCAGAAGTCGGTCTTCAAACAGAATATATGTATAAACATGTAGTTCGTGCTGTGCTGGGTTAAAGCGCACCACGTATTTACTTGTTTGTCATTTCCATATTAAACTCATACTTCATGCAAGTCTCAGGGCTTGGACGGCGTTCGACAACACATTTTAATGATTTAATTTTTAGAATAATTCCATATTGAACGGTTCAGTGTTTAGATTTCATGTTCAACATTACCAACCCCAATTCGCCATATCGAATAGTTTGTTGAGTGTAAATTGTAGGTTAGTATTTTTAATCCGTTTAACCAATTAAATATTTTACCCGACTAAAAATAAAAGTCGGAAAACAGAACATGATTTGTGAAACACGCTTTAAATATATTTGAACGTGAAAATTGGATATAAACTTCAAGCATAGCAATCGGACATGGGCTATCATCTGTAAAAGTCGGGTAAGAACCAGTTTTTCAAATGTGAGTATTCCTTTATCCGAGAGGTCGTATTGATGATCCGATATGGATGAAAATTTCAGCGTTTATTTGTGCATAAGTTGCATGGACTTTGGTCCAATATAAGATGCCTACTTTGAGGGAAAGTTGGCATTGAAAATTGGTCCGAAGAAATAGGTCAAAATTTTAAAATATCTTTAACTTGATCAAATCTAAATCTTTTTAGTTTTTCTGAAAGGACTTTGAATGGGATTGAAAATAGATTATAAATTTTCCATTTGTAATGGATTCACAGAAAACTGATCATATTTTACCTTGAGAAAATGACAATCTTATAATCGTTTTTTTTTCAAACCGAATTGAGCAAAGGTTTATTTTTTGGATGAATTTTAGGGTAAACTTAGGACTATAAGGTAATAACATTTTGGGGTGCCTTAATATTCGCAAAATATTACATTTTTCAGAATCGTTTTATTTATAAAATATCTTTTTACTCGGATTTGTTTTGCAACCGATTTTTCAATTTAATTTTTTTTATATTCAGATTTCTCAGACAAGTCAACCTTATTTTGCTATATTACAGTTCTATATTTTGTGGAATACTCTGGGGTTCAGCACGATCAACAGAAATCCCTTTGAGAAGCACATACACTACCCGTCAAAAGTTTGGAATAACTTTAATAAGTAATAATAAGCTAGCGCCGGCTTGTCAGAATTAGTCCGTTAACTAAGTTAGTGTCGGATTCTGATGAGACGAAGTCGAAATGCAAATTCCACAACTAATTTAGTTATAGGTTTTGCGCTCTTCGCGCAATTTTCTTCTTAAGGAGAAATATAGCATAGTGCATTTTCATTTATGTTATTTTATATTATGCTTGTCTCGAGTAGAATACGCCTACGGTGGTGGTCTGCCTTGTAAGTTTGAAAAATATGATTTTTATCGTTTTCATCAATAAATAAACTATCTAAGAATGCATTTCAAAAATTCAGAACCCAATTCAAAATATTTTGCAAGATATAGAGTGAAACGCATAGGAGTATTTTTTTTGTCTGACAATGTAGGCCTTTGGAAAAACGAAATGGAGCAAGTTCAAATGCACCACCTCGCATACACACTAGCGTCATCCAGTGACTGAATTCTGAACTAAAATGTTCACTTACTAGACCTCCTTGAACTAAAGTACAACACTGTGGAGGAGAGTAAATATGTAGCTAATCAGGATTTCGAGGTACCGTACCATGAATTTAAAACTTTTAGATGATGCCAAAATTTTCCGGAGATGTTGCAATATTCAATATGGGTGTTACAATACTTACTGACACGATTCCAAACTGTTGTATGTAATGTGCTATTGTCCTTGTACACAACTTCGCTGAAGGCCCTAATCTTCTAGGAAAGCAAAATCACCAGATAAAACATGTTCAAAATGTATTATCTCACTTATACACTGGCGCCACGTAGTGACAGAATTCCAAATTAAAACGATTGCCATGTGCATGGTCGTGACTATTTGAATGAAATTTCAGAAGACACAAACCTTCTGGTCGTTATAAAAATGAGATGATGTTAAGTTGAAGTGCACAACTTAACATGTACACTAGCGCCATGCAGTGACATAATTCCAAACTAAAAAGTTCATCTGCCAGATCTCCTTAACTTAAAGAAAAGCTTTCTTGAAGAGAGCCAATATGCAGACAATCTGGATCTCGAGATACAGTCTCATGAGTTGACTCTTTCCTAGGTGATGCTAAACTTTTCGGGGGGTGTTGCAATATTCAATATGGGTGTTGCAATACTTATTGAAGCGGTTCCAGACTTTTGACGGGTAGTGTACGTAGTAATATTTAACCAATAAAATATATTTTCAGATATCTCCTAAATTATTTTTTTTCACAATGCAACAGTTTCAGAAACAATAAAGAGGTAGATTGAATAAGCTTTATAATAGAAGATTTCTTGAGTTAAAGTCGCTCTGGATGTTTCAGGAAGCGATTCACGGATTTTTCTGTGAACGATTGATTTAATTTTTATACGATTTTTTAACTGAATATTCATCCTTGCCTACTGTTTCGTGGGAGAATTTTTAAAACGATTCTTACTCTGATAGATCTTAGAACGAAAAAGATGAAATCGTGAGACTGACGAAATATTTGGGCTATACACAAAGTCCCTCTAAACAAGGTCCTAGCATGCGTTAGTGGTAGTGAACAGAGACAGCCTATAAAACGTGGTATTGATGACGTAGACGCTACCATTCGCCCTTAGATACTGTCACACATACGAGCACAGGGGCAGTTTTTGTTTAGACGCATGCTAGGACCTTCCTATATATGGACTTTGGGCTATACACTAACATTTTATTCGATCAACGAAATGAAACCGTGCGAATGACGAAATATTCGTGGACACATTATCCAAATTCGACGAACTGAGTCGAATGGCTAAAAGGTCGGTTTTCAGAGTGATTGCATAACCTTTCTGTGCTGGAAAGGCAATAAGGATTCACCAAGGTCTCTCAGAAACACAAGAAGCATCAAAAAACAACCAACAGTGAATATTCCAACTGCTCAAGCGATAACTACATGGACGTACACGAGAGCGCAGCAGAAGGTAGAGTGAATCCACTTCTGACAAAAATCACGCGAAGTTTCAAGCAATGCACCCAGGATAGACGACTACAATAGTTTTCGTTGTTTTTTTATAGAATTACATCAATCTATAATGTGCATTATTTCCAAAAAAGCCAAATGACCCTTGAGGTTAAAACCTTTATGAAAAAATACAAACAATAATAATAGTTATGGCGAATTTACTCTCCAAACAAATTTAGGTCGAGACTTGATGTCTTCAGCAAAGTTTTCGAGAAATCTTTTACAAACCATTTGGTTGAAGACATGAATGCTCCATATCTTCAGTGCGGCGAAATATTTTAGGCCATTTGTAGAAGAAAACTTTTAAAGTAAGTTATTATGATGTTACTGTTTTTAAACAATAAAATTCATACATTACATAAGGCTTGGGAAGCTCTCAATAAAAGGTTATTAAAAAAAAACAGGATTTAAGAACAGAAACAACAGTTAGAAATTTTTCCTAAGAGATTTTTCTAACCCGAAGAGGCGAATGACCTTAAGGTTAAAACCTCCATAATTGAAATAAAAAAAACATTTCGTAAATGTCGTAATACTAGTCGATATGCTCTCTACAGTCCTAACAAGCTTGTTAAAGCCACGATGTCTTTTTTTTAAAGAAATAATTCTAAGAGAATTAATTGAATTATTCTAGAAGAAATAATTACTCAAATTTTTAAATCAGAAAACGCACTGTTTATTTTGGAGATCTACAACGAAGTTTTAAACCTTCAAAGATAACGGTTTCAGAAATTATGTCGTTTTGACACTATGTTCGATTTTCATCAAACCCCCACCAAACCCAATTTTTGGCTGCGCCACTGACTCTAAGCAAGTAGAAACAAAGTCGATTTACACTCGATTATCTCGAAATGTCATTTTTCCAAAAATATTTTTTCCGTGATCACGATTGCCGAAGAATCACTCAACCGATTTTATTCTTTTCGGGTTTCGGGTAAAAAGCCATAACTTCGCGAATTATGACTACATTTTTATAAACTTATGCTTGTGTATTGCATTAAAAAATTTACTACCAAAATATTATAAATTTGATGTAATGAAATCATTGCTTTAGGCATTTAGGTAAATTCAAACTTTATCGACATTTTTCTCACAAAAAGATATATAACCCCTTACATTATTTCGGAACCCAATAGGCGGGTTCATTTTCAATAAAATCGTGTAGTGAAAATGAAGATCAAAAAATTTTCAGTGCAGAAGTTTCCAGTTAGTGTAAAACATGAATTTTACCTCTAAAATAAAAAGTATTTTTAGTAAAATCCAAATATATTCGGGTACAGCACATTGATGTGAAATATTATTATGTTAATATTTGTTATGAATTTGTTGAACTTTTCATTAATTTCGCTTCATTTAAAAAAAATGACCAAATCATTCTGGGCAAGATAAAGCAATTGTAAAAAATTTATTTTTAGGGGAACTTAAAGCTTATTAATAACCAATAAAAATAAGTACTTATTAGTTTATATCAGATGAAAAACGTGGAAGTTATTAATTTTTTTATAGATAGGAAATTATTGAGTTTCTCTGGCTCATCTTATCTTGAATTGTTTAGATCCCATTTTTTTCTAGGGCTTGTTGCAAAATATATTAGGGAATTCTCTGTTAGAACTCTGTTAAACAAATAAACAAAAATTTTGGGAGAATTTGATCTAGGATAATATTCGACCTCGTTTATCCAAATGATTAAAGACTTCTGATAACAATAATTGCAGGCTCCATAAAGTGATGTCATTAAAAATTGATATTAAATAATACGCATAATAATTACATGTATCATACAGAATTGCGTATGTCTTGTATATAATTTTGACCAACCGCTGTTTTTTATTTAGTAATCGAGGAAACATTAAGAAAAAGTTTCTACCAACTCAAAAATAACGTCAGAACCATTAGCCACACGGAAGTAAAATGTAAAGATTACCAACAGTACAGCTATTTACCTTCAAATCCATATAATCATATTTCATATCGATGCGGTGTAATCGAAGATACTTGGATTTTACTAAACGTATTTTTTAAAAGATGATATGTTTCTTTTTACTCTAACTCGAATACTTTGTTTGTCTTCATTTTCGGATTCAACAAACAAATTTACAACGAAAATGGAGGTCAAATATTGAAGTTCAGATTTTTATTTTGTATACAAGTAGTTATCGAAGGGAGTCACGAGAATGTTCCAGTAATGGCAATTATTTAATTTCTGCTTTGACAGTAGGATTAATAATATGGGTTCAAAGCAATCTTATTGTTCAATCACTAGCTACTGTGAGTATAGATAATACTGTGAAGATTCAGATCGATTGGTTCAACCATATTCGAATTACGCGGGTCACTGTGAGATCATTTGTCGAAAAAGCCGTTGTAATATCCAAAGTAGAGCTTCCATCGCGGGTATTTATTTACCGGGAATCCTGCTATTTTCGGATTTCCCGGGATTCCAGAATCCCGGAAAATTATGTTTTCTCATACCCGGGATTCGGAAATTCCGGGAAAAGATTTTTAATAGATTCCAAAATACTTAAGACTTGCAAAAGAAATTCTTCAGGCAATGTCTCGACCGGTAGATACATGAGTGAATAGTAATTGTAAATTATACTTTTTTAACTGGGTCGGAAATCAAGGGACAGTACATCTTTGAACTCGATTAAACGAAGATATTTTTTAAGGTATAAGTTCAAACATTATAGAAGTCACAGCTAAAGAATGAAACCATTTCATGCAAAAATATATAAATTTGCAGACTATTTCCCCAAAGCATCTCTTTACAATATCTGTGTGATGGTACGATATCTCGATTTTGTACCTCTTTTTCACAACCATTTTAATCATCTTTCGGTTTTAAATTTTATTAGTATAAGTTACTATATTGATGGAATATAATCTCAAATTATGGTTTGCGTGCAATTTTCGAGAAATGATTCAATCGATGATTCAAATTTGCTATTAAACTTTAACGTGTTCATCTTGGACACAGTTCAGATTATTAGAATATTAGAATAATGATGTCTTAACTTTTAGAACTTTAAAACTTTTTTGGACTAATAATGGTAAAATTTAAGCCTTTAAGCTTCCTGATAGAATGGTTTTCAACTTTTAGCCATCTGAATTTACCAAATTAATACAAAATAGTGAAACTTTTGTAACTAGAAATGCTCTTGTTCATAATAAAAATCCTGTCTGCGTACCCCCTTACCATTGCACACTGAGAACCAGGGTTACTATATTCACAGATTTTTCTGTACTGTCACAGATTTTTTTTCACAATTTTTGATAACAGATTCTTTTTCACAGATGACAGATTTTTGGCGTTTTGATGAAAATTTCACAGATTTGTGGAAATATTGTGATTTTTCACAGATTTTTTGGAAATTTATCACAGATTATTTCCTGTTTTAGCCATCACAGAGGGTAAAAAGAGTTTTTTTACTGAAACACAGATTTTAATGTGGTATCCCTGCTGAGAACCTTTTGCGTCATACATCAATCAGTTCAATTGATAATTGTGCTTATAGCCTGTGTTCAATCACAATGAGAGCAACGAAGTTTCCAGTTAATTTTGTCGGAATACTATGTCCGTGTGAATCCTGATGTACTTCCAATTAGATTCATATTGGTATTGGACAAACAGCCAACACTAAAATTTTTCCTCTCAATATTGAATCAGCAATACACGGACCCCTCCAGTGATCTCTTTGTGTCTTGCTGCGACATTAGGCTTCCACATTGAGAGAACTTCGCATACCTATCGTTCCGCCACATGAAGAACCAGCTTTCACTGCGTACTCTCTACTCAAACGCCCGGAGAACGAGTGGAGATTAGCCTGTTCCGAGTGCCGATGACACTTGTAGCGTGACTGTTAGCAGCCTTAGTCCAACTGAACACTTTTCTCTTTCAGGCTGATTTATGTAGTATGTGCTCAATCCTGGCTCGGAAAAACAGGGAAAACTGGGAAAAACAACAGAACATCATACAGTGCAGTATGGTGTTTTGCTTTTAGAAATCGAAATGCAACATCGCAGTCAAAGGCAAACGAGACAACCCACTAGAACCTCCCTTTAGTGTGATATTGTTGTTGTCCCGATGAATGGTTTACCAGTGGCGAAGGAAAACCTACTCTTTCTCTGTGTGTCCTTACCACTCTATACACACTGACACTTTTGATAATTAGTTGAAAACCGTCCATCGCAGCTCTATGAAGTGGGGCAGTTTCAATTGCATAGACTTTTTTGCTCAACTTCTAGGCGGACATTCAATGTTTTACATAGATAAACTTTTACTTTTCATCCGTATCTCTATCATAGCATCGGTTGGTTTTTCGTCGGTTGAGCGCTGATTCTGTCAGGATTTAATTTCATTAGCATTAATTGAAGTGCACAAACAGATTACACAAGTCGGAAAACACATTTGACACCCACCTCCTTCTACCGGAGGGCGTTGCTGACGAGCGTGGAAAGTCAATGTTTGCGGAAGAACATACATATTTTTTCGATCACCGCTACCACCACCACACATCGAAACCACAGTTCTGCGAAAGTTCTGTTTGTAATTTTCCTTTCTGTCGCTCCTAGCTTATTTTATATTATTTAATTTTAATTTCTCGATAATAAACCCCGTAATAACAGCAATCAAGCGCATCTGACCCATTCCCGAAACTTGCGCAAATCTGTGCTGATCGATCGTTTCTAATTTGACTGAATCTTTGAACAGTTATTCCAATTTATATGAAATACCTTCTTTCGATATTATCATTGCACAAAATACATGATGTACACTGTAAAAAATTGTCTTTCTTGGGGATATAAAACTATACAATATTCAAAGAATTATAACTTTTTTATTGTTATACCATGGTCAAATTTTAATACATTGAATTCTAACTAAATGAGCGACATTTTCATTAAAAATTGATGGATGAAAATGCCGATTTTGAAATAATTCATTTTTGCCTTTCTTATATAGAAAGGTTATACAATCGCTCGAAATATCGACTGTTTAACCAAGGCCCGGAGAACAGTTCGATGAGATGTGTGCGTATATGTGTATGTGGCAAATAATGTCCCCTCTGCTTCTCAGAGATGGCTGGCCCGATTTACACGAAGTTAGTCTTCAATGAAAGGTTTTATCTTCCCATCAGCTGTTATTGAATTTTTCATTGATCGAATTTTTGGCTCCGCAGTTAAGTGTTGAAGAATGCGGTTACACAGCGAACTTACATATAATCTGGTACCAGGATGATCACTAATGACTCATCGAAGTAGCTTTGATATGCCAAACTCCAATTAAATATTACACATTTTTCGCAGTGCATTTTTTACCGACTATTGAATTTCATTCAGATCTGACTTTTGGTTCCGAAGTGATAGGTTGATTAGTACGTATTACTTCAGAGGTTAAAAATCTATTGAAATGAACATCAAATTAATTTCATTTTTCAGATCCAGATCACTGTTACGATTTGCCGATCTATATCACTGACAAGTCCGGAAGAACCGGGTCTCGTGCTAATTCCAGAGTTAAAGTCACATCGGTTATTGGATATTGACTGAACCGATTTTCATAAACCTAGTATCAAATGGAAGCTATAAAATGCGATCGAACTAGGAGTGTAACAAGACGGAAAAATGAATATTTAATTTAAATTAAATTGTTTGTTCCGCC
The DNA here is from genome assembly GCF_030247195.1 of Topomyia yanbarensis. NCBI lineage: Eukaryota > Metazoa > Arthropoda > Insecta > Diptera > Culicidae > Topomyia > Topomyia yanbarensis. The sequence continues at coordinate 155,150,806 of NC_080672.1, forward strand.
ATATCATTCTTTATGAGAGGTTTTGTGTAAAACATTGATTTTATTTGATTCAAAACTATACTCTCCAAACTCCTTATCCAAACATCTATTTGAAGCAAATATTAGATTGCTAAGTTTTCAAGTATATTTGTTAAGATAAGGAATACTTTTTAGACTTTTTGCGATACAGAAAGTGGTATTAATCAGCTAATTTCCATATTATATTGCAACATATGAAGAATAATGTCCGAAATTTGAATGTAGTAAAATTGAGCGAGTGACGACACAGGATCTTTGAAAACCCACAACATGTACGAGAACTTATCATTAAATAATTATTTTACTTTCCGAAAAATCGATTTTAGACTTACAAGTGTCACGAAAAAATTAAAAAAAAAATCGAAGAATAAGCAAAAAACTTGTGTTGTTATATGGGAAATCATACAAAGAAATATTGTGCAACACTTCAAAATTATTGATCCAATAGATCTTTAGTTATGATGTACACCTCCAAACAGCCTTTTTTGAAATATCACCGAAGATTCACTGTTACCCGTTCAATTTTAATTATTTTGCAATGAAACCTCTGGACAACATTTTTCAAATAAAAATTATCTGAATAGATCAACACTCTCTATATCGCCATAAAAGATTCATCCGGTCTTCGACGAGTTTTCTCTACCATACCGCCATCCTCTCCCTATCATGATATCATCAGGCATTAGGACTATTTAGACCTCATACTTTAGACCAGCGACTCAAAGTTAACTAAGAAATAATTGTTCGAAAATATTAAATACACTTTTTTACTTACAATTAACTAGAGATTACTGGGTAGGGAAAGTTATGAAACTTAGAGCCATAGTACTCAAGTGAGAACAAGGATGTGAAGTAAACAGATCGGAAAACTAGAAATGACCTGTTGTCACGGTAAAGATAGATAAGTCTACCTTTATCAGGACACATGTTAGTGAACTCGGGTGATTCGTAGTTATTCTGCCTAAGCTCGACCCTCATTAACAGAAAATAAAGATTAAGCCCGTACGATATTAAACCTGTTCTAATGACCCTGCCACTTCTAGTTTTCCGATCTGTTTACTTCACATCCTTGCTCTCACTTGAGTACTATGGCTCTAAGTTTCATAACTTTCCCTACCCAGTAATCTCTAGCTAATTGAATGTCGTTAAAACGTAAAAAAAGAAAATGTGACTAACATAGTCGAAATAAAGGAAAAAAGATTTTTTTGCTTATTTCCGAGTTTTGGTTGAAGTGAAGTGATTCCTTACTGTGCACCTGCTGGAAAGACGATTTTTGAAATGCATTGCAAAGGGCAATTTTTGTGGACGGTCATAGCATAGTTGGAAAATCGATTGCCTTGTATGCAGCTCACCTGGATTAAATTCTCAATCCGTACATAGGGTTAGTGATTTTTTCAAATTAATTTTTCCAACCCAAAAAAAGGGCGATATATTCTACGGTTAATATCACTGCAGTCGGGAAAAATCATATTTTAATGATTTTAACCCCTAAAAGTTAGGTACCAAAATTTTCATCCCAAGTTTTTCCCCTCGTAATCTATCACAATTTTCTTGTTCTTTTCCTGGTTAAAGCGTCATGAATCACATATACTGCCAATAATCGCAAATCAGTCCTATGTAGATAGAGAATCCCAGAAAACACCGGACAAATATGCGATTATGGACAATATAAATGTTGTAACACAAGGGTACTTCACTTCATTTCTTTCAAGTGGTTCTTAGCTCCACAAAATTAAACCGGATGGCCAAAACTTTGCAGCCCAGAGCAACCTAACCGAGTGTCGTTCGCTCCATCCGACTGGAGCCAAATAGAAGTGAATAGGTAGAGATAAAAGCACCGAGCTCAAACGGTTGATTACTGACCCACTTGAACCGATGTGTGAAGTGAAACCATAAGTGAAAAACCTCCAATCCTTTAACTGTACGCAACCAGTCCGATAAAAAGGTGCTCCAGTGATTTTGTATTTTTCAAGTGATCTAGTATAGGTTGTAGGTCTCATCAAATGCAACACGATATAATGTTTGAACAAATTTATATATCGTCAAAATCTCGTAAAGAAAATCAATTCATCCAATCTGTCATTTTGAACCGTTTTTAGATTTTGCAACGGCTTTGGAAAGAATTCTTCCTTATTTTTGATGAGAAATACTATGCGGTTTCGGGATAACAACATAAAAATAACCAATCAACTAATTTTTTCAATGAAATTATATAAATTGCTGTACATTTACATTTACGTTCCTGTTTTATTAAAATAAATTAGAAGAACATTTTATTTCTAGAGATTATTTAATTATTTAAATCTTTTGAAAAATTCCAGGTATTCCATTTTTCCCTAATTTAAAATTTGCTCTCGTGAGCTTTTGAAGGGTTTATGTAACATAGTGATGCATGGTGAGATTCTATTACCATATCCTTCGTATTTTTTTTCAATTTCAATCTCATGTTTTACACACATATTTTAGAATGTACATGCAATCGAATTAAAAGAAATTTTATTGAAGGCGGTACCCTTAAGAATTGATGCGACGAAATTCTTAATTTGAAAAAAAAATATTTTGTATCACCGCGTAATTTGTGTAAGTTTGCTAGATCGATAGTCGATACAATAAGCAAATTTCAAGCTTTCAGAATGAGTGTACTGGTGTATTTTTATTCAGTGTTTCGATTATGTAATTTTGGATCAATCAACGTTCAAATTAACATAAAGATACCCAAAAACAGCTATCTGCAGGGGTGACAGATCAACATACGCCATCATCGACAAAAAGTACATCACGAAAAAATGACCAACTGAGCAAAGAATCAATTTCATTTAACCTGGCCATGGCCCAACTACCAGAATCTTATTCACTGAACAACACCATCAGTCAACGCCGGTAGTTTGCGCAAAATGCAAATGAGTAACTAATTGAATGCAAACGAAAAACACCTCGCTTGCAGATCGCTTCTTCCAGGTCCGAGCTCGCATGAAATAACGCACCCGCTGATGGCGGAACAATCGTGGCTATCACCGAGGGAATTTGTGTATAATAGTAGTATGATAGAAATGCCGCATTGTCCAGCAGGGGCGGCAACGGCAACAACCGACTAAAGAGCAGCTCGTTGCCATCCGACAGCTCACTGCGTCGTCGTCGGACATCTACCATATGGGTATTGGAAGGTTACGAGTCCGGGTCAAGGCTATCTGGACGGGACGAGGCATTGAAAGAAATAGTAATGCAAAAGAGCCAAACGAAGAAAATGGCCCACCTCACAAAGCGATCATTAATTGCTACGTAAACCGCGAATGATTGGAATAATCGATATCGTGGTGAATGAAGAAGCGAAAAGGAAGGAAGGAAACATATGGGAACCACTACCGGAGAAGAGAACCAATCGCGCGTGGTTCGAGCATAGTTTGCGCGGTATGCAAAGAAACGGAAAAAATTGAATTTTGAAATAGATTGGCGAAAGAGTGATGGACAAAGTGGGATAAATCAAACAATTTTGTAATGATTCTCACCTATCGAGTAATCATTCGAAATGAGAGTTGCTATTATGAAATTTATCGGTTGGTAATTAATCTTAAATAGATATATCATTGGTAATTAATCTTGAATAGAGAGGTATCGGTGTTGGTTGAGATTTCATCGCATCGCTTGATGTAGACTTCGTTTTTGGACTAATTTGGTAAAAGTTTTCGGTACTCATGAAACCAAATAACAGTTCTCGCTTACAAAGTGTTAACAACATGTACTATGTTAGTCAAAACTACCAATCAAAATCAAGTTGAAAATCAATTTATCAAAGTTTTCCAACATAACTTTTGTATGCTATTCATTTTTGAGCAAGTTTAGCTTCGACAGAATTGAGCACTTTATAATCACAAATGAGTTAAAGCTCATCTAAACCAAGTTAAATTTAAAATGTCAAAAATAGTTCGACCTTTGGTTTTAACCCGGCACCGAGAGACAATTTTCTTCACCTTCATGCTGGCGCAATTTTCCTTCTGAACTCTTGCTGTAATGAGCGTGCCATTTTTCAAGGAAAGGTACTGGAGCGAGACCAGTTTCCTCACTTCATTAATTTTATAATTTTAATTAGTACACTTATCATACGAGCGTTTCAACACGTTTGCGCACTTGTACTGGTGAAGAGTTTGTCAGTTTATTTTCAACTAAGAATAAATGGGCAATGTTTTAAATTGTACCAATGATCAGGATTTGAAATTATGCCAGTTTTTTTTTAATTTCTTCTAGAGAGATTGCAGCGTGATCGCCTTTCTATCCCCCGGATCTCTAACGTTATTAGAACTGTTTGAGAAAATCTGGCAATTTTGCGAACCGCATGATGCACACAAATGAAGCATTACAATTCGTATGAATTTACATTTAAAACATGCCAATGTTTTATGATTGTCTGTAAAACTACCATAAAACCTCAATTGTTACTAGGGTTGTTTATTCAGAATTATTTCATATTAAAACCATTCATTTATGGACAGTCCTATATATATATATATATATATATATATATATATATATATATATATATATATATATATATATATATATATATATATATATATATATATATATATATATATATATATATATATATATATATATATATATATATATATATATATATATATATATATATATATATATATATATATATATATATATATATATATACAGGGTTTCTGCTTTCTCTACTTTGCGTGCAAATTAAAAAGAAACTATTTATTGTACTGCCCATGATCGCATATTCCTCCCATTTTCTATGAGATTTCTTATCTTTATAAGACTGATTAGCGATCATGGGCAGTGTAGAACTTGAAAGTTTAAACAAACAGAGTTCTTTATTTACAACTTTCTCAACGTATTCCAGTGCAAGTGGCTTTGTAAAAGTTTGCTTCAATATTGAGTTTGAAGCACCCAGGGAAGTAGATCTATGAAAAATTTCACATTTCTCATATACTTTAATGTTCTCTAGTGCATGCGTTTCACTTTTTCCAGGTTTAAATTTTTAACATTACTTATAACACGTTTGACATTTTAGGGCATTGTTAAAAAATAATTTAAAATTTTTGCTCAAATTACACTCGGCAGTCTAATTTGCCAAAATTTCTACCAAAATAAGTGAAGTCGTTCTTGTGTAATCGCGAATAATGTTTTAAAAACATTGTTTTTAGGCAATCCCGTTTGAAGATTTGCCAGTCTCGGATCGCACAGAATACACATAGAAGTTGACACCGCAGATTCGCACGACATGGTGTGGATGCACCATACCTTGGTCGTAACCGAATATAGATAAAATGTGCGGAGATGATAGCATACTGGCTGGAATAGCTCGAGAGCTGACGCCACACTGCAGTGGTCCGGAATTTAAAAAACCGATCTAATTCACCCAGCAGTGATATGAGCCATTTAATATTTCACTGTTTGATAATTTATTAGTTTGGGGCCGTACACAAATGACGTAGCCTTTTTTCGGAGATTTTTTACCCCTCCCTCCCCACTTGTAGCATTTTGTCACAAAATTCAAACCTCCCCCTTGTAAATAACGTAGCATTTCCCTACACCCCCTCCCCCAGCACAAGGCGGCCGTGGATGATAAAAAATTACATGTTTTTTAATTCTTTAAATACGTTAAATACAAAATATTTAACGACTTTCATCAACATTTGCGTACAAAACAAGCCCACATTATGACAAATACTGTGTTGTTGATAGTTTTGTTTTGAAATTTATATGTCATGGAGCATGAAGTGATGCTCTCAGTTCATAATCCTGCAGCTGCCAATGATTCTAAGAAGCTTACGTTCATCTAAATTAATAAATTTGATTTGGTTGAATACGAAGAGAAAATTTAATTCAGCTACCAAGCTAAGTCTAGTAGTTAGCAACATTACATAACTGATGAAGCAAGCTAAATCCGCATGCAAAATATTTTCGTTTTTTTTGTGAGCTTGCAATTTCGCGAATCGTGCAATTTACCATATGAAAAACCGCGTGAAAAGTAGTTTGTGTGAATTTAAATATATTTCTCTTGGGAACGGAGGAACATTACATTGTTTTTTTCTAATCAATGGGTTTTGATGCCCGTCAAAAATTTTAAACATTATGCTACGCACATCTTCTGACCTTACCCTCCGCCTCGTCACACTTCGTCACATATTTGGTATACCCCCCTACCCCCCAAAATGCTACGTCATTTATGCATGGCCCCTTTGCAGAACTCATGCAAAGTAGGCACCCAACTAAAGGTGGGATGAACACAGTTTCGAGTCCTGCACGAATAAAACTTCGAATAAACTGAATATATTATAAAGAATCAAATAAATAAAATTAAAAGCTTCCAAAAGCAAAAAAAAATATCAAATTCATAAAATGAAATGGTAAATAAATCATTCAATAAATAAATCAAATTAGTTCAGCTCATTTAATGAAAAATTAGACAATATTGAAAAAAGTTATAAAATTAATGGAAAAAAATTAAGTTGAGTTGCAGTTGCTTTATGCGGCATGTATGTCGTGTAATTGTTTGGATATAGTGTCTAACTAGTGCTAATTTGGGTACTAGCTTAGAGACATCGTCTAACTTGGCCCCAAGTTCGTGTTTATTACTGACGACATGAATTCGAAACACAAAAATCCAACTTAATTTTAAGTTGGGTCTTGTGCCCTTAATGCGCAAAATTAGTTTAATCCAATTGTTTCCCTTATGTGAATAAATATTGCGTGCTTCTCTTATGTTTCGATGTCGGCTCGATGCAATTCTATTGTACATCTATATTCAGTAGGGTGGCAGTTATTTTTGCCATGTTTGAATTGTATCCGTCGCCGATCAAAAAATGAGTCAAGGCCTCAATAAAAAATCGCTTTGAGCACGTGTTAAAGTGGCACAATTTCGCTCAAAGTTTGCATAAGGGGGGGAGGTAAAGGTTTGAGCGTGAGAAAAACGCTTTTTTGCGATTTTTTTTAGAACTTTGAGTGAAGCAAATTTATCAAAACTTTTGTACATTATAATGTATCATTTCAATAACATGCTGTTAGTTTTTCTATGCAAAAATATCGACAAACGACTCGGTTGACGAAGCTTTTTGTACAACGTCTCTGGAAAAATACATGATTTGCAATGTTACCTGCCATTCAAAAACTCCTAAAAAATCACAAAGAAATGTTTTTTTTATACTGAAAACCTTAACATCCCCCCCCCCTTAATTTTTTGTTTTGATGCCTTGATTCATTTTTTAACCGGCCAAGGACAAAATTTCAACATCGCAAAAATAAATGCCAACATAATATTCAGTCATCTTGAAAGACTGATCGCGTACTAGAATAACATTAAAATACAAATATTTATTGGGCGAATGAAATAAAATAAAAGGATTGCACAATTTGAAGGCGCAATCACCATATCGGAATCTAAGATTACTTTTTATCATTACCTCAAACAAACTGTTAAGTTTTTCCAAGTGATTATACTTCATCATCACGTACCCATTCCTATAAATTCAATCTCTCAACAGAACGTACATCTTCAACATGTCCAAATTTGTGATGGATAAACATGGGTACACTTCCTAATCGAATCCGCAGAATATAGAAACAACAAATCATCGCTTTCCGATCGAGCTGCTTTAAATCCCCTAGAAGCGGATTTCGCCCCATGCAAGTGATTGATTTGACACACGACTGGTACGACGAAGACTACGACACTTTCCCAAATGAGCTCCTCCGTCCGTGCTCCCGCGTGCTAAGCGAATGGCCACCAATCTTCCCCAGGAAACACATTTCACAATTTAACATGAATCGCCCATCTCAAAACACACACACCAAAGTATATACTCTAATTTGAGCGAAATTGCAAATGACCCATCACGCGGCTTAATCGAAAAGAAAGACCATCGCAGCGGTTGATGAGAAATCGATTTCGAACTTGCGATCAGAACTCGAACCCAAAATGATTATTCCAGCATCCCTCTATCATGAGGGTGAACCGAAAATAAATCTTGAAATTAAACTATTCCGAACCAAATGAACTGCAAATCGATTCAATCGACCGCTGCTGGCCGAGAGGCATCCGACGAATGTTTCGTCATCGTGCGAGAGAGGAATGACAAAGGGATGAAAGACGCCTTCGCATTTCGGACCAGCTTGCAGATCCTTGACTTCTTAATGTAGTTCACGCCCTGGCCCGGTCTGCATAAATTATTCGCACTGGTTTTTTTAATGGTCTGCTAAAATGATTCGACTTTTTGCTGATTTTTTTTCAACTGGTGTGGCTAATGGACGTGTTGTAAAACTAATTGCATGCTCCATTGAAAATGGGAACGCGAGAGGGTGGGTAAACGTGGTCAAGATGCTTCTCGACTGGATGCATCGAACGTATGTTGCGACAGGTGGTATTTTCAAAAAATCAATGGCACAAGAACCTGGTCTTCATATATTTAGGCAATTCGTCGAAAAATTAAAGAACGTGGGTAGTGTGCACGCCTATTTCATTAAATCATGTCAAAATTCCTACCGCTTCACCGCAACCAACTTTGTAAAACGACTTCATTTCTATACAACAGGCAGCAAGTTGCTAACTACAGCTTAAAAGAGGAGGGATAAGGGCTTCAGCATGAAAAAACGCATTTTTTTGCGATTTTTTTAGAAATTTAGATAAAGCGAATTGATTAAAACTTTTGTACATTATAATGTATTATTTCAATAACATTTGTAATTTTTCTATGCAAAAATATCGACAAACGACTCGGTGACGAAGCTTTCTGTAGAACTGTGTTAACTACCATTCGAAAAGTACTCAACCGATTTATTTCAAACTTTGCATACACATTCTATGTATGAAATATGTCGCCAAGCATTGAGTTTACTCATAAAATGGCGGAATTTCTATTTTTCTTGAAAGATTAGCAGTATTAGTACAGTCCGGTTTCTCATCTTGCTGAGATCAGAAGCTAGAAATTGCTCCTCTATAGCAGGACAAGTAATCAAATTTACCCGCGTGCCGCTTGCTCTATTTGCAAAAGCAAAAATTGATTCCTTCTACCTACCAAGTGTGTGAAACGTGAACATACAATAAGCGACACTGGAAAGCAAGTTTATATCCCGTTGCGGGCAAACTGTGTTGCTGTTAATTACTCGAAATGTCCGGTAAGACCATCGATTCGTGAAGTGAAGCAATTGTTTAAGGTGAACATGAAGCTCAACGTAACAGAAGTTAATGCGGTGAAATTCCACCATTTACATCATGCGGTACTGATTATGTTCAACAACATTAGTCAAACAGGATCATTTGCTTCGCAGAACAACTTGAAACACGTCGTCAAATGTAATGACATTTTATATAGCACCCCACCACGTATAGATAATGACACTATTGAAATAAAACTACATGACTTGGCACCACCGCTGATATCAAACACCTCATGTCAAAATACGGAGAGGTGGATAGTGTTAAAGAAGATACTTGGAGGAACTTTTTCCCATAACTTCGTAACGGCGTTCGTTTGGTGAGAATGGGTCCGACAAAACCTATTCCCTCCTACTTGACACTCGTAAGAAGATCACCTCAAGGTGATACATATTCTCACGAACCCAGGGCAGATTCCTACGTGCCAATATTGTGATCAACCGCTACACGACGATATGGACGTGAACGAAAACGCTAGAGAAGACGGACCGAATGACCCCCAACGTGCGACAGATAACGCACCTAATGTTTCACCATCAAGGAAGAGGATCTCAACACGCAGCAGCAAGCTGCGACAATAAGACCTGATGGACAAATATAGTGAAAATTAACTCGCATCGTAAAAATAAAAAAACCCACGGCTCAGTTATGTTAACGCATGGAGCCGTGTCAAATAAACAAACAAAAAAGCAGTAGGGGAGACCGGGACTAGTTGGCGGTGTTTTCAGTTTTCAATTTTTATCGCTTTGATGTAGGTAAATTTTGCAAAATTGAACACGCTGCATGAAAGAGGAGACTGTTGGCAACCTCTCTGATTTTTTTAAAGTGTTTGATGCATTGTCTCCATTTTAGAGACAAAAATATGTGACGCGGAAAACCCGCCAACTTACCCCGGCTCCAGGGTAAGTTGGCGGTATGTGAGTATACGCCAGAAACTAAGCAATCAAATGGAGATTCAATTACTTCAAGGATCCTTTTGGAACGTGCTGAATGTCTTTTCGAGAAAACTGTACATTAACCGACATTTGCTGTTATATTTCAGTTTAAATACCCCGGCATTTTGACTCCCTATTCAAAAGCAAATTTTTGAAATTCTTCATGCAATTGGCCGGAATAAATGCCTCCTACATTGGCGAGATACACAAGAAAAATATTTTCTGACTTTGGAGTGAATTCCAGAGAAAAAATTTTGATGGCTTTTTTGCACTGTAAATAGTACCGCCAACTTGCCCCACGTGCAGCACCGCCAACTTACCCCAACCGCATATTTTATTAAAAACTACTTAAAAATAGCTTTTAGTTGTGGATAGATGTAATATCTACACGGATACTGAAAGTTCTTTTCAAGGGCTATCGAAAAATATAATCATTCGGGAAATAGATTGAAAATCACCCTAAATAACGCAAAGTATTCAAAATTTAGAAAATTTACTTGGTATGCTCGAAAGCACAATATCACCCATAACTTCCACCAAACAAATCGTTTTGCAACAAAACCACATTGGATAACGGGTTTTACATAACTTGAGGTACACAAGAAGAGGCAGCGCTATATCTCTAATAGAAACAGAGAAAAAGATATTCCGCCAACTTACCCCAACCGCCAACTGGCCCCGGGCTCCCCTATCAGTGTTTAATAAAAATGTTTCCAGATTAAATGTCAAGAAACTAATGTTTCTGAATTTTACCGGTAACCAGGCTCCTCCCATTTTCATTTTATTTCTGATTTCCCAGGTTCAACAAAGTACATTTGATAAAAATTCATTGAAGGATAATTGAGATGTATGCATAAGAAAATGACAATATTTAATATGAATAACGAAAAGGCCCTAGAACCCCATCTTCTTGTATTCTGACGCAAACGGCAAAAAGGTATGAGCATAGGGCAGAAATGTAATTGAATATAAAGGATTCCAAATCCAAATTTCCTGTATTTTTTCAAGAATCGTGCATATTCAAATTGCAAGATTGTTTCCTTTAAAAAAGATATGAAGCTGAATTTTCTGAGTACTAATTCAAAAGTTATTGCATTTAATGTTTCCCTCTTATTGTCGCATAGTGACAATGATGTTTGTTTTGCTTGATGCTCATTTATGGAAAGAGAAAGGTCCTTGCTATATAAGCGAGAGTCTTAACACGAACTATCTTATTCACGTTTCGGACGAAGCGAAGGACGGATACAGTGCAACCAAAAGCAAGCAGATTCCATCCGCGCTACCATCAGCCAAGCAGAACTGCAAATAGCAACAACTGAGTGATACCCTGAACACATGAAGCATTAATATTTTTAACAAAGTTGTTTGTAATAGCATTCTCGAATTTTTTGCTAATGACATTAAGTTTCAACCTTGAAGAACATTCTCTTTATTAACCTTATTGATTCTTATTGAGTTTTTGTCTCAACTTTACGATTCTTAAGAATATCATTTTCAGCATATTGACATTTACGCAATTATTAGTTAGCAGTCCTATTCAAGCTGCTCTGCCCATTCGAAAAAAAAATTCCTAATCCATATTTCGGTACATCGCTTTAAAAATGAGCTCAAAATAATTTAAAAGCTAAGCCTTTCGTTATTTTCCACCGATGAAACGGAGGAATCTTTAACATGTCCACTTTTCGGAATCGATTCCATAATCCATAGACTTAACCACAATCATCTTGCAGCTTTTCCAATTTACTTTTCCTTAGTCCATTCCCTCGGGTCATTTTCAGTGGACGTCCTTCTATCGCTGCTTGACCAACATTCCATTGTGTAACAGTGCACTTTCTCCACCGGAAAAGTGCTCTACAAACACAGACACACAAATATTCTTCCGAAAAGATCGTCCGTTGCCTATCCACTAGGTCCACACCACACATATAAAAGGATAAAAGTCTCTCCTTTTATAGAATATCTACTCGTTCAGACGAGACGTTATCAAGAATGGCGAAAGCGCATCCTAATGTCCAGTACTAAGGGATACGAATGGAAATATAGTACTGGACAGCGAAATCATCACGAGATGACAAATTCGGGAGGGTCAGAAAAGAAGGTTTAATAGCTGGATGATTCGATATGTGATATTTTGTGGTAGCATAAAATTTTTACAATCTCGGATTTTTACTTCGGTTCCATTTCCGTCAGATATCTTGTAATCATTTGTGTTGATGTGCAGGAGAAAGCGTGCAGTGTATCCCAAGTAGCTATTGCAACTTGTTGAAAGTTTGAAATGCTGCACAATATTTTTTATTTGTGAATATAGTTGAAAAGAATTTCCGTGCTAACATTAATAACAGTTGGGAATCTATTTAAAAACTTCGCTAACTTGCACAAACAGTTCAACACGTTGCAAATACCTTTTGTTTTGCCATTCCATCATCAAACTGAACTGTCTAATTATCGAGTATTTGATAAAACTACACAGCTACATTACTCAATAGTTTGCTGAAATTAGAAATATGTTTCACAACATACAAACCAAGTTCGTTTTTTTTTCATAATTGTTAACAAGAGAGTTTAAAATACAATACAGTAACAAAGCGCGCTACTTGGGAGAGTACATGTTTCATAATCTAAAAAAATTGAAAAAATGTTCAAAGAAACTGGAGAACGTCACGTTTCTGAATTGAAGATCACCGGCCAATGTACCATGATTTTTTTTAAACAACTTTTGTGGAAAAGAGTTTACATCGTCTATCGATAAGTACTGGGAAATTACTGAAAAGTTTTATAATTGCACCATAATCGAAAGAGAAAGTAAGTCCTTGACTGTGACGTTTGTTGCAAAAATTGTGGTAGAATTTCTTTTTTTCATTATCGATAATTTTTCTTCAACCATGAAAAAAGAGCCAAAAAACTGGGCATTCAGATTCTATTCGCTAAAAATAATTTTAAACAGTAATGTTAACGGTCTTTATGCCAATGAAATAAAACGAGGTTGGCAAAGTATTATTTTAATTCCTATAATTAGTGAAGTCTACGTATTTTCTAACGTTTGTGTGTGTCCAACTGCGACTAAGAGAAACTCAAAGGGTTTATTGTGAGAGGAATACTACTTGATACTCATACTGAAAACTTTTAGCAGGATATCGTGGTTCGATTTGATGCTTCTCGAATCTCGCTTCAGTGATCAATCTCCGAAGCGGAATGAACAAGCTCAATATCGGTAAATTGGTGAGCCCATTACCTTTTTATTAGAAGCTTCTCCATGCTTTGGTATGAAATAATAAACCATTTATCATGATGCAAATTGATGCGAAGAAATTTTTTTTATATTATGATGATCAATGATAGTATCGATAATTTTCTGGATATAAGCCGAAACGCGTGGCATCTCTAGAAATGTAAATATATCCCTAAACTATTCGTTTCTCCTTCAAAATAGAACCTAATATTGTAGGTGTTGATAGATGATCTTTTTTTTTATTAATTCTGAGATCGTCAGTGGAAACATTAACTAATTCAATAATATACTGGACTTGTTATAATTATGTTATGAGTGTCGTTGGTTCAATCTTGGTCGGTTTGAAAATCCCCAAAGGATTCAATTCATATTCTTCAAGTATTATCGAATATACCAAAATGTAACCCGCATCGGAATCGGAAGCTACAAAAATGCTATATACAATGTAAATTGAGAATAAAGTTAAATTATCTAACTGATCAACTGCCAATCTTCAATAGAAATGAAAGGTATTCATGTTCAGGAACTATATCAACTTTTTGAATTTCCGAGTTCGAGTTTCAATTAAAACACAACTCGTGGATATTTCACCTGGAAATTTATTCTTAAAATACATGATGAACCTTAAATGAGTTGAAATTGGAATCAGTTCTTCCGTCACCGAAGTGGATTAGTTAATACAATGTAATATGAAAAGGAAGCTTCAGTAGGCAATTTGAGCCGGCAAAGGAAATGGACCTAAATTAGACCGAAGACCAGTCGCAGTACGGAAGGAAAAAGACACAATGTCACGAAAACAAGCTATGGCGAGTGAGATTTCTTTTCGTTCGAAATTTGTTACGAGGCCATATCGGTTTCATTCTTTTTGTTTTCCATACTCCGCGTGAGACAAGTCTGTTGACTATCGATTTATATTTTATTTTCTTTTAAACATATTTCGATGGGTCGTGTCAGAGTGAGTGGAGAATAGAAATCATTAATCGTCGTCAGCGGTACATTCGGAATACCAAGGGGGTAAAAAAATGAGAACGCTTACTTTGACCGGTCATATCTCAGCTGTTGCATAATCGATTTTAAATTTGTCTTCACCAATATAAAGGTATGTCTTTTGTGAACACGTCCAATTAAAAAAATAGAAGGATAGAGTTGTCTACCGTAAGTTACAGTAAAAAGAGTATAACAAAGTCAGTGAGAAAAAAAATGGGAACGCTTCTTTGACTTGCCATATCTTAGCTGTTTGCTCACCAATTTTAATTCTTTCTTCACCATTGGATAGGTAAATCTTTTATAAAAACAGTGAACAAAGAATGATGGAAATCAAATTCGTATATCTGAAGTAATTGTAAAAACAGTAATTGAGAGTCAGTACAGACGAAATGAGTTTTTCTGTTCAAACAATCGTATCACGACCGTTTGTCAACCAATTTCAATTTTCCTTACACCAATGCAATCTTTAGAGCTTCTAGACTTGTAATATATGCAATAAATAGTAAATTTTCAAAAATTACTATACTTTTTCGAGTTTTTAGGAGATAGGATTTTTACAATGTACGTGGCATACGGTTGATTGAAATTCTTTGCGACTTGTTAGATTTACGGTTTGAAAATTACCTGTTTACTCAATAGTTCTACATATTATACATGGATATTATTATATCAAAATGTTTGCACGGACGTGGAGAACCACATTATTGTATGTAAGTTACTAAATAATAGAGTGTGTTAGGACGATTCAGTAAATACGAAGAAGTTCAGAATTTTAAAATATTCGTCATATAACTTTTAATTTGAAGCGATGACCTATACATTTTAATACACCAGTCGATTGTAATTGGTGGCGGCTACAATTTCTGAAAAAACAAAAATTTTTATATTTTCTCAAAAAATAGCCAAAAGTACGTAGAAGTACAGAAATTTCATTTAGTTGACAAATAGCTTCAAGTATTCAAAGCTATCACCTATTCCATTTATACACCAATCGATTGTAATTGATTTTCGCTACAATTTCTTAAAGAACAAATTTTTATATATTCTCAAAAAATAGCCAAAAATACGTACAAGTACAGAAATTTCATTTAGTGGGCAAATAACGACGAATTCTAAGGGATGATTTATACTTTTTTATACACCAATCGATTGTAATTGATGGCGGCTACAATTTTTGAAAGAACACATTTTTATATTTTCTCAAAAAATAGACAAAATACGTAGAAGTACGGAAATTTGATGTTGTTGGCAAATAAGGTCAAATTCAAAGTGATGGACTACACTTTTATATATATACCAATCGATTGTAATTGATTTCGGCTACAATTGTTGCAAGATAAACTTTTCATATTTTCCCAAAAAAAACGACAAAAATACGTAGAAGAACAGAAATTTCGTCTGATTGGCACATAACTACAAATTTCCGTACTTCTACGTATTTTTGGCTAACTTTTGAGAAAATATAAACAATTGTTCTATCAGAAATTGTAGCCGCCATCAATTTCAATAGATTGGTGTATAAATAGTGTAGGTCATCCCTTTTAATTTGCAGTTATTTGTCAATCAAACGAAATTTCTGTACTTCTACGTATTTTTGTCGTTTTTGTAAAAAATATAAAAAGTTTATCTTGCAACAATTGTAGCCGAAATCAATTACAATCGATTGGTATATATAAAAGTGTAGTCATCACTTTGAATTTGACCTTACTTGCTAACTAAATCATATTTCCGTACTTCTACGTATTTTGTCTATTTTTTGAGAAAATATAAAAATGTGTTCTTTCAGAAATTGTAGCCACCATTAATTACAATCTATTGGTGTATAAAAAAAAGTATAAATCATCCCTTAAAATTCGACGTTATTTACCCACTAAATGAAATTTCTGTGCTTATACGTAGTTTTGGCTATTTTTTTAGAAAATATGAAAATATGTTCTTTCAGAAATTGTAGCCAAAATCAATTACAAACGATAGGTGATAGCTTTGAATACTTGAAGTTATTTGTCAACTAAATGAAATTACTGTAGTTCTACGTACTTTTGTCTATTTTTGAGAAAATATAAAAATCGTTCTTCCAGAAATTGTAACCAAAATCAATTATAATCGATTGGTATATAAAAAGGTATAGGCCATCACTTTGAACTCGACGTTATTTGCCAACTAAATGGAATTTCTGTACTTCTACGTACTTTTGGCTATTTTTTGAGAAAATATAAAAATGTGTTTTTCAGAAATTGTAGCCGCCATCAATTACAATATCCTTTGGTTTTTAAAAAAGTTTATGTAATAAAAATGTGTTTTTTTCAGAAATTGTAACCGCCATCAATTACAATCGACTGTTTTTTTAAAATATATAGGTCATCGCTACAAATTTAAAGTTATATGACGAATATTTAAAAATTCTGAACTTCTTCGTATTTACTGAATCGTCCTAACACACTCTATTATTTAGTAACTTACATACAATAATGTGTTTCTCCACGTCCGTGCAAACATTTTGATATAATAATATCCATGTATAATATGTAGAACTATTGAGTAAACAGGTAATTTTCAAACCGTAAATCTAACAAGTCGCAAAGAATTTCAATCAACCGTATGCCACGTACATTGTAAAAATCCTATCTCCTAAAAACTCGAAAAAGTATAGTAATTTTTGAAAATCTACTATTTATTGCATATATTACAAGTCTAGAAGCTCTAAGGATTGCATTGGTGTAAGGAAAATTGAAATTGGTTGACAAACGGTCGTGATACGATTGTTTGAACAGAAAAACTCATTTCGTCTGTACTGACTCTCAATTACTGTTTTACAATTACTTCAGATATACAAATTTGATTTCCACCATTCTTTGTTCACTGTTTTTATAAAAGATTTACCTATGTAATGATGAAGAAAGAATTGTCGGTAGTCACGGTAAAGATAGATACGTCTACCTTTATCAAGGACACATGATAGTGAACTCGAGTGATTCGTAGTTATTCTGCCTAAGCTCGACCCTCATTATCAGAAGGCAAAAATTAAGCCCGCACGATATTAAGCCTGTTCTAATGACCCTGCCACTTCTAGTTTTCCGATCTGTTTACTTCACATCCTTGCTCTCACTTGAGTACTATGGCTCTAAGTTTCATAACTTTCCCTACCCAGTAATCTCTAGCTAATTGAATGTCGTTAAAACGTAAAAAAGAAAATGTGACTAACATAGTCGAAATAAAAAAAGGGAAGAAAGAATTAAAATTGGTGAGCAAACAGCTAAGACATGGCAAGTCAAAGAAGCGTTCCCATTTTTGTTCTCACTGACTTTGTTATACTCTTTTTACTGTAACTTACGGTAGACAACTCTATTCTTCTATTTTTTAATTTGACGTATTCACAAAATACGTATCTTTCTATTGGTGAAGACAGATTTAAAATCGATTATGTAACGGCTGAGATATGACCGGTCAATGTAAGCGTTCCCATTTTTTTAGACCCCCTTGGTAGTCCGCGTAACTTTTTACCCCCTTGGTATTCCGAGTGTTAACTAGGTCATGTTTTGGATTTCTGTAGACATTTGGTTGCGAATTTTCGTAATTTGAGTGTTCTCGATGCTGTTTTTAATTCTAGTCCTGATTAAGCAGAATTTGAAGTAAATTCCATATTCTTCTAACGCAGTTGACGTAAAGAAAACTACGTTGTAAGAAAAAATAAATCCATCTATTCGAATTAGAACCAGAACCATAATTTACTCACGTTTGATCGCAATGTCTAATGCATGGGTCAAACATCATATCTTTAGGCAAAGTTTGCTCTTTATCTTTGTAGTGAATTTACATTCCTCCCTAAGGAGGAAAAAATTTTCTCCAAAAGTGATTTTTTTTTTGAGATTTCAATCTATAGCTTGTTAGCAAGGTATTTTTATAGGTTTTCTAGTTGTAATTGGAATAAATTTACAGCGTCCGGCACTCGAAGTGCAACCAAATTCAGATCATTCCCGCAGCTGTCGCACTGGCATTAGCTGTCTATAAATTGACTGAATGATAGTTCGGAATATTGTTTACAAGTGTGCTAAAGAATTATGCCGAAAGTGAATGCAAAAAAGTGATCAACGATGGAATTCAACCGTAATAGTGGGAATACATTACATCTAGCCTGAAACATAACAATCAGTAATTGTTCGTGAGCTCAAACCTCTTAAGGGGAACGTCTGGTGCGAAGTGCTCAAACCAAAAGTAATTTTGTTCTACGATTTTGAAGGCAAGGCAACGATGAACCTCCTGTGTAATGTAAAGATTTATTTATATGTATAACATTCATTATGTATAACAAAAAAGTATTTTTCAGTCACGTAGAGCCACACAAGCGTTCCAAGAGTAGGAATCCAACCATTTCCCCGTCGAAAAACGCCACGGCGGAAATGACAACTCTCGATAAAATTGACTGAAACAGGAAATTCCGCGAGTTTTATAAAGGTTAGACTTATAGTTACTTGACGAACAAAAAATAGAAAAAAGTTTGAATTTCAGAAAATGGCATAATAAAAGCCGAAAACCCCCATATTTTAATGTAAAATTCACTTTTATTTAAAATAATGGGAAGAAAAATAATTACAGTTTTACAGCAAATACGCACGAAGAACGCATGACTGTTTAAAACAAAAAAGTTCAGCGGCCATCGAGATTGCGGCAGACCCAGAGATTCAATATTAACAATCAAGAGAATAAAAATGAGTCGATTTATTTACCCACTATAACAGACGTCCCCTCTAGTGTGGGTTAAGTTTTTGTTTATCGTACATCGCAAGACTGCAACGGCACGTGAGATGGTTCGAAAAGTAAAGCAGCGACTTCAGCAAAATCCACAACAAAGTTCTAATCAAATGGCTAAAGAACTGAAAATCTCCGAATGGAATGCTGCAAGATTTTCAGGATTCATATTTGAAAATGAGCTCACGGTCATGCGTTATATGTTCCAAAAGGCTTATTATCTCACACCGTAGTGGCAACAAGTTAGACTTGAGAGAGCAAAGAAGTGGCTCGTTTGGCCGAAAAGCGTCAAATTTCGAACATCGTGTTATCTCGTCGCTGTTGTGCTATCACATGACAAACGCCATTTTAGCGTAAACTGAGTTAGATATGCCACAGAAACTGTCTAAAAAATCTTTACCAAGTCGCGTTTTCAGAATTTTGACATTCTGCTTGATTACTGAGATATAGCGAGAAACGTGCTGAGAAATTATAAGTTTTTTGCTTAAAGTAACTGTGTCTGGAAATTGGCACAAGTTATTTTGATGTATTATATGTTTTTGTATGTAAAACTGTCTAAGAAATACAATGGCATAATCATTTTCAAAATAAAAATACACGAATTTTGAGGAAAATGCCGTTTAAATTTTAAACTGGAAATATAGCATATTCGGCAATACTGCAACCAAGAACTATTGTTTTTTTTTTCTAGATTCCTTGACTCATTTCCCTCAAAATATATCTCACCGATTGTTTATAAACCAGATTAAGCCAAAGATATAAATAAAAGTAAATAATTGATGCTTAATTTGTATGGAAAATTTTCCATGCACGATTATGACACGCCATACAAATTTTATCATCAATACACACCTATGACACGTGTGAGTGCGACTCTTGTTTTCATTTTTACTAAAAACTCGCAATATAGTCAACCGATCGTCGTAATATTTGAGAGATTAGTACAGAATAGATTGAAGCATCAACTGTCTTCTCTGAATTGTTCCTACCATTCACAAATTTGAAGATATTCAATCTCAAACTTAAAAAATCGTTTTTCTCGAAATGTGCAAAATGGCGCTTGTCATAAGATAGCACAACAGCGATGATCTGACGAAAAACAAATCAAATTGAGCAATTCGTAAACTCTCAAAACGATACGGGTTTACTCGACCGACTGATAATTTGAGTTATCTATTAGCCACCAGGTGGCAGCACCTGCCACTAGTAATGATATGGCCGTTGTAATCACAAATGGTCACTCTCCAATCGTTTTCATCGAGCATGGTACCAAAGTAAATACGACATATTATTGGGAAAGTGTTCTGGAGGCTGCTTTGAAACCGCGCACAGATAAACATTTCGGTCGCAGACCATGGACGTTTCAACAAGACTCGGCACCATATCACAAAGCGCAAGTAAACCAAGAAGGACTTAAACCCAACATTCTGAACTTCATCACGACCACACAATGGCCCTCGTATTCATCAGACGCGAATCCGATGAATTATTCTCTCTGGATCATTTTGTAGAGCAAGATACGAAGTAAAAATGCCACCAGTCGTCATATCGAGCAAAAGGGAATTGATTCTGAAATTTCGTTTATTTCACACATCCTGTACTTTGAAATAAATAAAAATAATATTCCAAACCGAAAAAATTACTTCTTAAATTGGTTACGCTTCGAGTGCCGGACCCTGTAATTATGCACATAGCGTGACTAAATTGCTTTATTTGGTAGTTATGTGCTTGAAACATGTCGTGTTGTGATAAAATCACCCATATTTGAGAAATAGCATAACCAAAAAACGGTTACAAATCACATTAGGGCTTGCATTTGAAGCTACTTTAGTTAAGATCGGTTCAGCCATTGCTGAGATAATTGCATAACATACAAACAGACATTCACATACAAGTTTAGCAAATCAGATTGGCATAAGGAGCTGTGCCGAAAGGTATACGCCATTCCGTAGGGCGACGCGTACCGAGTCGTGATGGCGAACATGAAGGGCCCGTTGACGCCAGCCGAAATATGCCCGAGTACGCTAAAGATAATTGTTAAGGGTCTCTTCCCGAAGCACTATCCAACTACCTGGCAACCGACACCGTCCGGCAAAGAAGATAGAATGAACAAGGACGATCGGCAAGCGACTAACGATAAACTCGCAGAAGCATCGAAGCGACTGAAATCAGGGCGATCCGGCTTCGTATAGTTTTGTTGAACATACTCGGAAAACTCCTGGGAAGCAACATTCTTAACAGACTGACTAAATGCACGGAGAATGAGCGCAGGGTGTCCAAAATGCAGTTCGGATTCCGTAAAAGAGCGTCATACACATTCTATGTAAAACATACCTAACCAATACGTTGATTTTTTGAGATAATTTTTCAATTAAGAGGGTTTTTATTCATAAAAAGGCGGAGTTTTTACTGAAAAAATAGAAATTTTTATTTAAAATGAAAAAAAACCTCTTAATTTGAAATTTATCTCGAAAACTCAACGTAGGGGTTAGGTATTTTTACATATAATGTGTATGAAAAGTTTGAAAGAAATCGGTTAAGTAGTTTTTGAATGGCAGGTAACACCGCAAATCATGTTTTTTTTTTCTAGAGACGTTCTACAAAAAGCTTGGTCACCGAGTCTTTTGTCATTATTTTTACATAGAAAAATTACAGAATGTTATTGAAGTGATACACTATAATGTACAACAATTTTGATCAATTCGCTTCACGCAAAGATCTAAAAAATCGCAAAAAGTGTTTTTTTTTCACGCTGATACCCTTACCCCTCTTAAGCAACTATCGATGCGAATCGCACTGAAAACAATGAAGACATTTATCATGTTAAGATTGTTTGAACAAAGATCACAAGTAAAGCAGAATTCGTTCAGAGCCAATCAGGTCATAATTGAATCAGAAACTTTCGAACTATGAAACTGCTACAAAACTTGTTCCCATTGCTTCCATCCTGGCGATCACGACATAGCGCTATTCTCAACATTGCTTACGTACACAAATTCTTTGTGTTCCCAATTTTTTTTTTCTTTCGTAGAGGGTCATAAGGGCAAACCCGAAATCAAGCGGCATACCTACATGATATGCTAGAGAAACGGAAAAACTTGCTAAATCACGTCGACCAAAAGCCCAACCTGGTCAAAGAGCGAAAGAAAAAAAGTTCCTACCTACAAGAAAATCGGTTTGTTACAAAAATGCCACCCCTTCTGACCTAATCCATCAACATTGCGGTAGATCCGAAACTAGTCGCAGGCACAGTGGGTTATTGCTGCCAAGAAGCTGGTTGATTCAAAGGGATTTCAATTCCTTGTCAGAATTCCTTCGAGTAGGATGTTATTGCTAAACGGGGTTGGCGAAATAATTTCAACAAAATCAGTTCAAGTGATTTGGTTGAAATTTGAGGAACGAACCCATTATAAAATGATACGAATCCAAAAATATATGTTTTAGCCCACAAGTTTTGGTCCCCAGTGTGCTCCACGATTGACGCCACTTATTGGGTGCACCGAAGTCTGGAACGTAACTGGACTGCATGCACGTGCGACGCGTGACCGACTGTGGTGGAAGGGAAAAATGAAAGCAACTCTGCAACGAGCATTAGTAATGAGCTATGAAAAAATTAGGACAGTCAGCATTTTAAATGCTGCCTTTTGGACTGCTTGTTTGTAGATCTGACTAAAATACTGGTTTAGAGACTGTCTGCTACGCCCGTTGCTCTATGAGGAACGATTCACTTTCTCCACTGAGCTAACAGTGTAACGAGCTCGTAGGCATTGTCTTAGGTGCTTTTTAATACCAAAATCGTGCAGCCTTCCCACTTGGAAGCATATTATCCGTCGCTTTGGTAAGGTAATCTTGGGTTGAGCTATTTGATTTGTTTTTCTGCAGAATCGTCGATGTCTAACTCTCGGAGTAAAAATAGAAAAAATAAATAAGAAAAAACACGTTTTAGATGAAAGCTACAACTAATAATTTTGATAAATTGTGGATTGAAATTTAAATTTTACTATGATTGGAATCAGTATAACATTTTTACTGACTTGATCTACAGAAGGAATGAATAGAACTACAAATAATTTTGATTGGGCTCATAGTTTCAGTCCTCTTTAAACGCATCAACAAGTTCCAAATGAACATTTGGTATCTCACTCAATAGGATAAATATAGGGGAACATGGGGAGATTTGACTAAGCGCGAGATTCAACAATTATCAATAACGTGTTCTATTCGGTTCTTAAAATTTTTTGAAAATATGTTTATACTTGTTTCGATCCCATCAGGTAATTTTAAAAATTTGTAATTCATGAATTTGCGTTAAATGTTGTAATTTTTTAAAAATCTTTGTATGGATATATCAAGAACTCATATACCGTGTTATTCCTTACGAAGCAGTGCAATGATTCTACATTTTCGGAATATTGGAATAGTTATTTATAAAATTAGCACGACATTGAACGTAAGAACTAATGTTGGGGAGACTTGACCAAAATTTTATTGGGAGACTTGACCAAGTGGCAATAAGCTGAAGAAAGATACAAAATTTCTGATACTTACTATTCTGTGAATGCTAATGTTAATCACGCCACAAAAAATTCCACCTAGAGCAACAGTCTATAGCTTTACAGTACTAGTCAACAAAGTTAGTTATATGGATGATTGCGTGACATGTGAACATGCAATGTAATCAGTTAATCCCAAAAGGAAATTCATTAAAAAACTAAAAATTCATGAAATACAATTCTTATACATTTTTTACTGGCACTAAGGACCTCGACAATATGGAAAAAAATGATTACAGCACGTTTTATGTTATTTTTTGTTCGGATATTTCAAAATTCTTTTGGTCAAGTCTCCCCTCAGTGGGGAGAAAAACTTGTATAACTTTTGAAAAAGTACATTTAAAATTCTGCAGAAAATCATGAAAACGCATAATATTTTTGCGCATTACATTTCAACGTATTTTGAGAGATTGGAAGCTTTTTTAGAGATTTAAGTAGATTTAACTGAAAACCTGGTCAAGTCTCCCCATGTTGCTTTATATTTGGAAATGTTTTAATAGGTTTATTGCTCAAATTTTCATGAAATGTACCGAGAGTATATTTCACTAAAACTTGCCAAAAGCAAATCAGAGTTTTATCTCAACACAACCCATGAATTTAAATTTTCTTCATAGCAATATGCTACAAAAAATAGCGCCTCTAGGAGTGAATAGCAGAAACTGGTAGTCTCAATCACGATTGTTTGTAGTGCGATTCAATATCAAAAAACTATAATTATACATTATTTAAAATCATGATATTTTCCGTAGTATTTCCAATCCATTTAAATGAAAATGTAAACACACGGGATTATTACTTAATGCATCCCTTTTATTTCCCTACATGTTTCTATTACCACTCTAGTTTTCTGACGCCGTTGGTTAGAGCAGCATTTTCTGTTGTTTAACACTTTGGCTCAAATAGTAGTGCGATAATAGGGGCGTTCGATTCGAGTTTCCGTTGCGCAGAAACAGAAGTATTGCACAACTTTTAGGAGGTTTAAAATTTTTACAAAATAAATGTATAGGATTCGGTCAAACTTTGAAAACCTTCTACGAAGCTCAGAGGTTCGAATCTTATCTACCAATCGACTTTGATAGAAAATCGAGACAATGCATGCATGTGTGTATTTGTGTGTGTGCACTATTGTCATGTTATTATCTCAGTAATAGCTTAATCTATCTTAACGAAGCTATTTTCCTACAAAAAGCCTGTTGCGGCAAATATTTTTTTAGGTTATGTTGCTCATTTTCTGAGATATAAGTGTTCTAGTCAGAACACAACATGTTTTAACCATATAACTTTCAAGCGCCATATACATATAGTTAATAGTATAGAACACTAAAAAATCCTTTCTAATAAGGGACCATTCATAAATTACGTAACGCTTTTAGGGGGGGAAAGGGCTACGAAAAGTTGTGACAAGTTGTGACATAGGGGGGAGGGGGTGTTAACTAGATGGTTACGTAACATGTTTTCATCGAAGGAAAAAAAATATTTTCTTGGAATTTGTTACGTAACAGGGGAGGGGGGATGGAAAAATTTGTGACAATTTGTTACATAGGGGGAGGGGGGAGTCAATTTTGGGCAATTTTTGGGTTACGTAATTTATGAATGGTCCCTAAGCCATAGATCGTGTCAATTTGTTCACCAACAGCGGAGATATTACACATTTTATATTTTTATTTCTCACATATCATTTGGAATAGACCGTTAGCGTTTTGGGGGCATTTTTAACGTGGTATGCAAACATTATCTATGTAGTTCGATCAATTCAGCTGCATAAACATTTGGTGAATTTACTCATGGATAAGTTCACAAAATAAAGTATAAGTTCACTTTAAAGATAACATATTTCCGGTGTTGATGTATTTACCCCTTGGAATAAACGTTACGTTCATCCGTGAGGTAGATGTTGAATGATATGCGAATAGATCACCAAGTAATCCACCTAGTAATGAGATAATAGATCTCTCATATGATTCATATAAATATTATACTCGTAACATCACCGAGAGCAACTGTGCAACAATTTGGCTACTTTTGCAAGATTTAGGTTATATTGTTAATAATGTATGTATGGAATCAAAGTATCGTATCGAGGAATTCCACGGGGAAGTGGCCGACCATAAAAATCCACCATCTCCGATTTTAACAAAAATTTGCAGCTATGTTTGGTTTATGAGTCTCCATGACTTCCACAGGTTATTAGACCATTTTGACTCAAGAGGTTTTTTTTAAAAGGGCGTATGTGTTTTTGCATGCACAATGAACAAACAATAATAATACGAAAACCATAATTTGTTCAGTAAAACTATTCGAGAATGAGTTGCAGGGCATTCATTAATCTTTGTAAGAAAATATACACTGAAAAAAAAATTTCAAAAAATTTATAATTTATATTAAAAATTAGAATTAAAAAAAAACCCATTTTTTTAAATTTTTTATTTTTTGCCAGTGAAAACCTAAATAAAAAGAAATATTTTAAGTCTAATTTTATGATGGAGAAGTTATCAATAAAAAAGTTTTTCTAACAACAAATTTGTACATGTTTTTCAATTCTATACTATGTTACAGACAAAAATATATTTTTTTTATAGAATGTGATTCCCAATGGCATTTCGAATCAAAATGCTTTTTACAAAAATCTTCGAAAATGTAGTCGTTTTCAAGATATTTTAAATTTTGTTTAGACAAAAAGTAATAATTCGTTAAATTACGCCCTTTTCATAAGTTATTTTCGTTTCTCCATGAACAATCGTACGATTTTCATAATAGTCATGATAAGTTCTACAACTTACCTCTTGACACCAAGATGATAAGAGGATAATGTTGCAAGTTATAGGTTTATAAAATCACTATCGGTCATTTTTTATACTAAAATTTATTTCTTCCTGTTATATACAATTCTTATCTTCTATATACACCTTAACACTTTGTTCTTTATATATGCTAAAAATACTTGGTGTTTCGTCATTCGAAAACAGTTTCGTGGCAATTTTATTTTCTGAAATAGGAACAAAAGAGTGATATTTCTGTGTACCTGGAATCATTTTTGCCTTCAGCTCCATTCAGCTGCTCCCTGTTCGTATTCTTCTTGTGATACATAACAAAACGAAATTTTTGTTAGTTGTTCATTACTTTGCTGGTTAGCCCATTTATATAACTCTTCTGCACTTGTGATTGGATGTTCGTGTGCTATTGCTACGCTCGCATTTCTTGCCATTCGTTTCAATGTCCCGCCAATTGCGTCACAGGGTCCTTTTCCATGAGAAGTTGCAAAAAGTGCCACTCAGCATCAATGTTTTAATTAGTTTTATATTTACAAAGACTAGCAAATTTTTTTCTATTTTTGTATTAAGAAGCAGCTCCATCAGACATAAATATAGCCTTCTATAATTGCATTTTTGGTTTTAGAAAAGTTAGTAACTTTGAAATGAATACCTGCACCTAGGGTTCGTTGCGGTTGCGGTAATTACCGCAACCGCGCGGTATTTACCGCACCCGCACCGCAAAAACTGCGGTGCGGTGAGACACTTTTTCCCGGGGGTGCGGTGCGGGAAATGAGCTTTTTCCGCGTGGTATTACCGCAACCGCACTTCAAAAAATAATTGATAAAGTCTGCAGCCTGCATTAAAAAGTGAATTAAAACTATGACTTTTACCATTTGAGAAGGACGCAACTAGATTTATTTTCTGAACGAATGCTTCGAGTTTCATTTATTATCCTACAATAGAGAAACATGATAAACATTTAATTGCTCTAATTTCCATAGGCTTGACAATGATTTGAAAAGAAATCCGAATATAATCTGTATTCGACCTATCGCTACTTGATTTTTTATATTTTGGTCATTCAAATATGATAAAACATACTGTTACTAAGAAATAAAATTTATAAGTTGTGTCCAATATAATTTGGCACCATTATTTTTACGACATATTTTGAAAACTATTTATTTTATACTTCAAAAAAAATTACAAAGCGAACTTTTTCGAATACATAAAACGCAAAATCCAATCATTGAAAAACAATTGAATTTTACTATCAAATCCAATTATAAAATGCATCATTTCTCCTGATTCCTCTTGGCAATCGTGGAATTATGAATCGTTTTCGATGACATTTTCCCAACTGTGAATTTTGATGAACTAATGATACTACGACTTAAAAACAATCCAAAGAATGTAATTATCATCATCAAACCAAACGAATTTGGAGGATTTTTTTTGCGTGCCTCCATTGTTCGTCCAACTGGGAATATTTTCTACCAAATTAACAAATAATATTTTCAGTTGGAAGTATTTTGTAACTTTTTGAAAGTAAAGCTTTCGAAGTTAGTGTAGGGCATTCCCTCAAAGGTTTCTCAAAGTCCCCCTCAAGGTCTTTCTTCATATTGTGACAAGTGTCAAAGTTAGCCCAGATGCCAAATTTTGCATAGTTTGGACAGTTTTTGCCTTAATTGAAAATTTATCTCGAAACTTTAACGTAGGGGTTAGGTATTTTACATACAATCTGTATACAAAGTTTGAAAGAAATCGGTTAAGTAGTTTTTGAATGGCAGGTAACACCGCAAATCATGTTTTTCCAGAAACGATCTACAAAAATCTTCGTCACCGAGTCGTTTGTCGATATTTTTGCATGGAAAAATTACAGCATGTTATTGAAATGATACACTAAAATGTACAAAAGTTTTGATCAGTTCGCTTCACGCAAAGTTTAAAAAAAATCGAGAAAAAGTTTTTTTTTCACGCCAAAACCCTTATCTCTCTTAATAAAACTTGCAAAGTTGAATATTTTAATAAATTTTACATTCTGAGGAGTCCGTCAAAGACAATTTTCGTGTAAATAAGAATAACATTTTAATATAAATGGCTATACAAAATAAATGAATAATTTTTCAGCACAATTTTTAAAATATACGATTTTTACCGCATTTACCGCATCACCGCGCGGTGCGGTGCGGTAAATGCAATGCGGTTGCGGTAAGCGGTGCGGTTTTATTATTTTGTTGCGGTTGCGGTGCGGACTATCCATTTACCGCCCACATCCGCACCGCGACGAACCCTACCTGCACCGCGATTGTATCATGTTTTAGAACTTCGGATATTATTACAAAACTTAATTTTTTTATTATTCCAGGGTCCATATAATAAATAACAAACGGATGAATTGTAGCTTGATCATTGTTCCAATAACTACTCTGAGAAGCATCCTGCAAAACAAATGAATAATTCTCAGAAAAATCACAAATTACTAAAACTTCGCCTATTTTTAAAGACGATTTTGATTCATTTAAAAAATAGACTGTTGATTTTTTATATAATCATGAGTTATCAATTTTTCCAACTTCTCACCAAAATATGTTACAAACTCATCAACTAGTTTGACGAGTGTTTCTAGATTACATCTATCGGTAGCAACCCATTGTTCGAAAGTTATTTCTCCAACACAACGTTCCTCCAATTCTTTCGAAAAATTGTGTTCAAACATTGAAAGATTTGGACAGCGGTCACATTCACGAAGATAACAATCTTTTGATCTTGACGATGCACTACACAACATTTTTTCGAAATAAAACTTGTAATCTTTTTCGAAAGAATATTTTTGTAGACTATGGAGCATTAAAATAATATTCTCGTGAATCGTACAAACACAAATGTTATGAGAACCTGAACTTCCTAATAGCTTGCAATTCTTCGATCTCAATGATGCAAATGAACTAAATCCAATAGTAAATTCACTAATTTCCTTAAACCTATTAAAAGCCTCTTTCAATGAACAAATTAACAGACGTTTTTGTACATGTTGACGCTTACCATCCTTTTTCACAGAAACATAGTCGTTTAGCCCAGGCATGGCTCTGCTAATCTGGTCGCTATCATAGAACTCCAACACCGTGTTTTTTGTTTGTGAATCCAAAGTATGAACCATCTTTTCGTTGTTGTTGTTCTTGTTGTTGTGATGTTTTCCTTCTGCTAATAACCTAGCTTGCTATACAATGTGTTTGTTTGCATGAAATTCATCCATTATCTTTTGATTTGACCAAGATTTTGTTGGTAAAATAGACAATAACCTCACTTGATCGTTTCTTGAACATCCTGAATATGCAAATTTCTCTTTCAGTTGAGAAATTATATCATCAAGGTCAGCAGCTTTCGATTTTAATAACTCCAGCTCATCATTTTCTACATTAAACCCGAATAAATGTTTTCGTATTCCATGTAAAATATTCGAATATTTACTATTGGAATAATTGACTTGTTGAAGCTTGTTTATTGTTATTGGTGAAACGTTGATTCCCAGGACTCCTTTATTGAATATTTCAATGTTATGTATTCTGGAATAATCCTGCACATCGCTTTCCTGAGTAGATGCTGAGAAGATTGATGTAACCGATGGTATGTCTACTGGATCATATCCTGAAGGTGATGATTGTGGTTCTGTAGTGTAGATGCTCGCTAACTGCAGATATTTTATATTGTCAGAATTGCATGCCTGCAACCTGCAAGTATCACATATAAAAACAGACTCATCCAATTGAATTTTACACTCTGTGGATTTTAAAATTTCAATATTTTTTGCGTTACTTTGCGAAGCTTCGATGAACACCGTTTACTAGGAAATGGCTTACAACACCTTACTTTATTGATATCCATAATAATTTGCTCTTGTTGACACCAAAACACCGTACTGACTAAGTTTCTTTAATGTGTCAACCTATTTCAATGTAAAATATAGGTAAGTTTTAATACATGGTTCATACAGGTATCAACTATTTTGCTTCAGAAAACATTGGCAGGTAAAATCTATTTCCTCCTATGGTTTCTCCAGAATAAAGAGTAATTCTCAAATGTGCGACTTAAATAACGTACAAATTGAACTATTATCCGAATATTATCAGCTTGGCGCTGGAAACAACATTTTTAGAGAATTCAATTTCTATGTAGTCAAATAATTTTTTTATTATTTTCCTGTAGTTTTTTAATGGTTCGTTATACCGTCATGCTGTAAAAAGGAAAGTTGTAGAATATATTACGACTATTATGAAAATCGTACGATTGTTGATGGAGAAACACGAATAACGTATGAAAAGGGCGTAATTTAACGAATTATTACTTTTTGTCTAAACAAAATTTAAAATATCTTGAAAACGACTACATTTTCGAAGATTTCTGTAAAGAGCATTTTCATTTGAAATGACATTTAGAATCACAATCGATAAAAAAATATATTTTTGTCTGTAAAATAGTACAGAATTGAAAAACATGTACAAAGTTATTGTTAGAAAAACTTTTTTATTGATAACTTTTCCAACATAAAATTAGACTTAAAATGTTTCTTTTTTATTTAGGTTTTCGCTGGAAAAAAATAAAAAATTAAAAAAATGGTTTTTTTTTAATTTCAATTTTTAATATAAATTATACATTTTTTGAAAATCGGTACATTTTTTGTGTATATTTTTTTTAAAAAGATTAATGAATGCCCTGCAACGCATTCTCGAATAGTTTTGCTGTACAAATTATGGTTCTTGAACAATATTTTTTTAGAAAGTAGTGCACGCAAAAACACATACGCCCTTTTAAAAAGTTGCCCTAGAGACAAAACGATTTGATTATCTCTTGAATATACTTAATTTCCCACATAGGCGCAACGTAAAAAGTTTAATCAAAATCGAAGATGGTCTGTCACGATTTTTTACAAAATTGGACGGCTCTTCGTGGAATTCCTCTCCTGCGAAAAATTACATTCATAACAACTACGTCAAGTTCATTGTCAACATGTCACCGAGGTGTGTTGTGATATTTCCAGGCACTCGACGTGCAATTAAAAGAAACTGGTAGTCAGCAGCGCAAAATTTTTAGGTAGCCCGTGCTTTTTTCAATTTAAGTAAATATTTATAAATTACACTTGCACTCAAACTCATCAATTCCGAATCGATATGTTTGCTTATGACTTGTCATTTTCAATTGTTCCTCGAGCGCGTCAAACTTCAGAGCGGGATGTCGTTGACTTTTCTTCCGAAGAATCATCGTCAGAAATGGGATGTTTTCAAGAAATACACAGATTCCACGAACAAGTCCTTGGCGACAAATGCCTAACGATCGCAACGCGCTTCAATCGATTTCACATCTAACAGCTTCACATTTCTCTGCACGAATCGCTTTAAGTTGAAAAAAACTGGTCGACGTTTCTACCGTGTTTCATTCAATGCTGCCAATAGAAACTAGGCTAGTTTAAACTCCAGAGTGAGAAAAACAAACCGACTGAAAACTTTTATTTTTCCCGTTTGATTTTTAATCTCGTGCTCGCTTTTGCCGCTGCAAATAAATCATGTTGTTTGCCAACAGTTGTTCTCGACACCGGATTTTTATTTCGGGCTGTTTGTTGGCCGGCCAAGACCTTTACTCTCTTTCTCTCTGCCGAAAAGGCCCTGGAGGCGTGTTCAACTTTTACATGAAATTTGTTGGTACACTTTCCTGCTGTCGCTCTATCGCCGCTCGAAAATGACATTAATGAAACTTTAAAACCGGCAAAGCTCTCGTTCCGAATCGTACTGGTGCACTCTGTCTGCCGTAGCATCTATCCAGCATCCATCATCACAACCCGATGTGGCGTGTTTTGTACCCAGCTATTGTGTAGAGTGCATTCTCGGGAGCTCACCAAACAAAATATGATGCTGTGAGCCAACAAAACAACTTTCCTTTTGGCGGGTTGTCAAACTATTTCAACGTCAATCGCTGGTCGCCCTTTTTTCCAGTCTTGTTCCGACTTGGCTGCAGCCCAGGAAAAAGTAATAACATGCAAATTGAGTTTGAAACTCATTCTGTGTGCTTTAGTCATTACACGGATTTCCTCTCGTTTTGCTCGTGCTTCTTTTCTCTTTTGACAGAATCGTCAGAGTGCCGGAGTACAGTTCGTTTGCGTCTTTGCTGCCCGGGAAGAGACCTGTCGTTGAATTTTAACATCTTTCTTTGCGAATTAGTAAGCCCTCTCGGGGTTTGGAAACAGTATTGCAATTCAAGTAAAATTATACAACGAGAAATAGCATACAACAGCTACGTGTGCTTCGAATGAAGACCCCAGAGGACATTTCATTAGTGTTTTGTGTAAATAGCAGCCCACTCTACTAGGTGATCAAGCTGTTTTTCTTTCACTTCGCACCCTACTTACCGTTAGTCCCAACCATCATCTCAGTAGCAGCAGTTATCGAATCGTTCTGCTGAAACTAAATCTCGATATAAATCAATTTGGATCGAGATCGAATAAAAAATGCGCGATGCCAGTCAAACTGCGAAATGCTTCCTGTGGTGGTTGCAGTAGCAGTAGTATCACGGAAGAGTCAATTCAGCTTCCGTCAGTTTTCCGTCTCAGGACAGAGCTCTGTTGAAATCGGCACGTGGTGGGGGAACTTTCTTTTGCGACCGCTTGTCTGGCGGTGGGAATCAATATGAAAACTTTGCGATTCCTAGAGGTGGGGTGAGGGAATTCTGCAAATAAGCTCGGATTCGAAGCGCTCCATCCTAAGATGGTGTATGGTTGGCGAATTTGAGTTGGGCACGGGTCGGACGGAAAAAATTGATGCGGGTTGTGTAGTGAGCTCGAATGTTCAGAAAGAAGAAATCGGTGAAACAAAATCAATTTTGATGATATTTTTAAAGGAAGAATAAGCACTTCGGACGATTTATCGGCTTTGCGGAACCTGTTTTTTTGCCGAGCAGGATCAAAAGACATGGGATATTGCCATAAGATTCGGAGTGAACGGGATATTGCATTACTTCATCATCATCATTCAGAATCGGAGTATTGATTTATTCGTGTGTTATGTGGTAAAAAAGTTACGGTACAATTTCCTTAAAGGAAACATGGATTCGACTCTAGCATAAGTGACAAGATATGACATTTCACAATTATTAGAGTGAAAATTAATAAAAATACATATTGCTAATCTGTCCCAATCTCAAAAACCGTTAGATGGTAACCGTGGAATATACAATTGTTGTGATTTAGAAACTCTTTAACGGCTCACTAATTTTTTTTATGAAACGTGCATTTTTTCGATGGAAAAAACAATAACCAATGAAAATAAGTACTTATTAGTTTAAATCGGATGAAAGTTATACATTATTTGTAGAATAGAAATTATTGAGTTGGTCTGGGTAAACCTTTTGATCCGAAAATGAAGAATTATCTGTTGGAAATATGTTAAGGTTATTCAATGGTACAATGGAATGGTACAAAAATCGAAAAAAGAAAAAAAAACGCTTTTATCTGCACAGTACACTGAATTTTAATAAAATCAATCAGTGGTACTGTAACATGGCTTTATGCCTAAACGATCGACAACGTCCAACCTGCTCTCATTCACAACGTATGTATTCGATGGTCACTGACGAACTGCAAAATCAACCATGATATCGCAATAGTCAAGCTAAATAAACTCGGTATTCATGGTCAACTTCTTCGCTGGTTTCATTGTTATCTCGATTCAAGGCGACTCAAATCAACTTTAAGGATTATCTTTCTGCATCATTTCTCGCTTCGTCGACGATATGTCAAATATTTTTCGACAGATACGGGATTCAACAAATACCGAATTTCTTCAAAGTGAACTGGACAGTTTCATAACGTGAACAGAATGGTTTGCACAGAAACGTCATCCGATCCAGTTCAATTGCCGTCTGTTCGACTCGAGCGTTACAAGACACTCTCACGTCAAGGAGATTGGAGAACCCTTGGATTGCCACCAACGTTCAAACCACATCTTCCGAATAGAAAAAAACTCCAGGGACGTATACTGTCTTAAATCGCTTTATTGAGCGTTGGTCCGCTCAACGTTTGAATATTGTTCTGCTGTACTACCAGAACGGCGTTGACAGAATCGAGGCTGTCCAACGCCGCACGAGTTACGGAAACCGTTGCCAGTTAAGAGGAAGAGGGGGAGGGGTTTCGTCTGATGTAAAATGCTCGAACTTACGAAATTTTGTTTTTACGATTTTGAACACCAGGACACAATGTACCTCAACCATTTCTACGTCGAGGATCGCCACGACGGACAAGATAACTCTTGAAAAAGATGTCTAAAACAGGAAATTCAAAAGGATTTATTAAGCTCAGATTTGCACTTACTCGATGAATCAAAAAAGGATTATAAAAATGTTTGAATTTTGGAAAATAGCGTCATAGAAACCGTTAAAGCTCATATTTAAATGTAAAACTCATTGACATTTCTTCAAATTACTGAGGAGATATATTTTTTATTCAGTTTTCGGTGAGTCATCGACTAGGTATACATCAATAAAAATCAAGTCAATCCGTTGGATAGTTTTTGAGTTATCGTTTCCGCCAATTTGAAAAATACGGTTTTGGAGAGCGACCGATGTACGGGTGTGACAACAAACACGTGCGAGAAATACATGGCGGTTCAAATCAAAAGAAGATCAGTGTTATGACATATGAGGGAGGGGGAGTAAACTAGAACGTTACGTAACATGTTTTTGTCGAAGAAAAATGTTTTTTAAGGGTTAGTTATGTATGTTATGTTGTTATGTTATGTTGCAAATTTTGCAATAAGTAATTTATGGGCCCTAAACACCAAACAAAGGTCGTCCTTTTTAACCCAACAGTAAACATTTTTTTTCAAAATGCAATAACAAATATTGAATACCTCAAGCTCCTCTTCAATGCACGTAGTTGATCATAGGAAAGGCCGATAATAATGGGTACAAAAAACTTTTATTCGGTTAAATCTTCTGACGTAAATCCAATTTGTCTTCATATGATCTGCATATTCGTACTAATTCCTAATAAACTGATTTCTAGGAAAAGTTGTGCGGTGTCGGTTTTTCCGTAATTCGCACCTTGTGTCCCGGTTCGTGATGTCCTAGAAATCCAAAACTGTCAAATGTCGTTTTTCTTCCGTTT
This sequence comes from Topomyia yanbarensis, assembly GCF_030247195.1. Classification (NCBI taxonomy): domain Eukaryota; kingdom Metazoa; phylum Arthropoda; class Insecta; order Diptera; family Culicidae; genus Topomyia; species Topomyia yanbarensis. The sequence continues at coordinate 155,186,368 of NC_080672.1, forward strand.
CTCACTACAAGTTTAGTGTTTTTGTCTGTGACACTGTTATTACTCCGATGTTGAAATCTACCCTGTGTTTTTCCAAGCGTTTGCTCAGGTTAATTCAATTTTAAAAATGTTGCCGATATGAATTCCTAGTCTTTAAAACAATCTTTAATACCCCTTTAGTTTAATTAAAATTCAATTGATCTCCTTGTATATCGAACTGTGGAACCAATTTTAATGTTGTAAACCACTAATTTTGAGAAATTTGAAAACAGATAACATGAAGCAGAGTGAATAAAAAACACTGAGCTAAGAAAACTGCCTCAATGACATTATGGCATGGAGAGAATAAACAATAAAGTTTGAATAGGACGTATAATATGAAACAATACACAGTTTTCTGATCACATTGATCAAGTCGACCGCGGTACATATGACCAGGTATTTGAATTTTAAATGCTCGACTTTATTAAAAGTTACCTTGTGAGCACAAAACCATAGGTCAATTTCTTAGTTTTATCAGATGGAAATGGATTCATGCAATAAAATGTATTTTATGTTTCTAACAGTCTTGTGGCACGAAAACAAATTTATATTTAATTTTTCAAATACAATATGGCAGTATACATCCCTTGCACAACAATACGATTTTTTTGATATGGTTGATGCAACCGTAAATCTACTACCCCCAAATGTTCCTTAATAAACACATTATTTTTTTTATTTGACAAAATCTTCGCGATACTTTAGACATGTCGGGAAATGCGTTTCAAGATCCGAAATTTCATTTTCCAAATTGTGCATCAGACACATTTTTCCATGAAGGCTTGCTCCCCCCCTCTTTATCATCCGGCTATATCCGCCTATAACCAGGATCATTAATAACCACACACCTAGAAAGAATAGTGTAAATTTACGTCTCCTGACCCTGACATATACGAGCATGAAAAATGACTTAGTTTAACGTTTGATTTTAATTTTACATGAATCGATTTTTTTTCGCTTAATTTCAATCTATATCTATCTGAGAATACGCCACAGAAAGGATTTGGTGAAAATCATATTCCTTGGCATGTTTCTGGGAACCCAAAGGTACTTATCTCCGGCCGTTTCTGTGATACTAAGCACTGCGCAATACAATGGCGCTTGTCTATGGAAAAAAAACTTTGTTTAAAGAATTCACCGGTCCATTCTTGACGGTTTATGCATATGTGAACGTCTATGAAGAGTTTCTTGTTTTTTTTGGGGGTGGACAAGATTATCGTACGGAAGAAAGAATGCGTCGGACATGTTGAGAAGCGTATGGGAACGAGATTACGAAAACTGAAGAAAGAAAACAAAGTTATCGGTGGGAAAGGAAAGAGAAAGTTGACGGACAAATCAATCGACCAGCTAACAAAATTTTATGGGCTGGCGATTCGGAGAAACTCAAATTCTGTAGAACATATGTGAAATATATGGGCTTCCCTCGAAAACCGTTCGTCATCGAACGAAAATCCCCAACACCCAAAGTGTTCATCCGGCGAGGGCAGTTGGTGCATGCATCTAATGATTTATTAGAAATATTTCTTAGGAGCTCACACCCAAAACATCAATGAGTCTCTGAATAGTGGAATCTGTTCCTTAGCGCCAAAACACATGCATAAATTCTGGCAGGCAGGTGGCCAATGTTGTGACTTATTTGGCAGTCAGTATCCTCAACCAAGGATTTTCATCGATCTTACAAGCTTTGGAGGTGATGGGAATTACCTTGGGGATTGAAGCTGAAAGATGTGCTACTCGACTCGACAGTGAACGTATAACTCGTTCTGAACGCAAAGTGAGTGTCGCGGCAAAACTGGCCCGAATTTAACAAAGAGTAAAATGTACAAAACCAAGATCATTTTCGTGGTGAGGAAGGTGAGCTCAGCGGACCCGGTATAGTAGATTATCTAGTAAATTACTACTATCGAGTTATAATACACTTTATCTTTAAATGCATTTTCCCGAAAGTAGTATTTTTAAGCGGTCAAGTAAGACTTTTTATATAAGTACTGGTCCGATTTCAATAATTTTTTCTCAAATTGTTCAGAAAACATACCGCTATGTTTGGTCGAGAGGGATTTGCAAAATGTCAATTTGTTCCATTATTATGGCCCCTAATAGGCCAAAAAATAACGTAAATATTGGAAATTAACACAAATCGTTATATAACTTTTACAAATTATAAAATAAAAGAAATCCCTCTCGTCTAAATATAGCCATCATGACTATGATTATAAAAATATGGGTTTTCTGATTACCCAATTTGCCAAAACTTTACTTAAGCGGAACCCATGCAGCTTCAACATCAATGTCATCAATAAAATTTCAAGATAACGAGAGATTTTTCTTTTCGTCTTCAAAAGTAAACTTGAAAAGTTAAAACATGTATCTTCAAGATAAAAAAATAGTTTCTAAATCCATTGAGTAGATGCTTTACAATTTATTCCCAAAAAAGTGCTCAATTTTAGGCCTCGCGAGTAGAAGACCGCCTTAAACAACTTTCATCAACCGAGACGCATTGTTCTCCGATCTTCTAAATTATCCTGCCAAACTAAAACATTCGTATGTCGAAGCTGCAGTTTGAACCAACCCTAAATGAGCGACTAGCGCGCCGGCGCCGCATGATCAAGAACCGCGTGGTTTGTTTTGGGAGGGCAATTGTGTGTGTGTGGCGTGTCCCTACTTCGTTCACTGCCGTTGTCTTGTTTTGATTGCATCATTGAAACACCGAAACAGTTAGAGTGGCGGCCGTTGTTGTCGTCGATCACGATGACGATGATGCTGCTGATGATGATCACGATGACGATGATGCTGCTGATGATTAGGCGACCAATTAAAGCAATGTTTGCTAGCAAACGACACCGACCGCGTCTGACGGTGTTGCTTCGCTGTCACCAAAGGGACTGCGCATGCTCATCTTTTTCGATTCCGTAAGCGAGGCGAGAGAAGGTGACGAGAAAAAGTTGGCCTTTGCGTAGGTGGAAATGACTGAATCTTGTCGGTCGTTTATTTCTTATATTTGGGGTGTGAATTAGATTAATGATTCTGTCGCTCTCGCTGACTGAGAAACACATTTCCAGGCAGACGTTTAGCATCTGCTCGAACGTGTTTGGTTGAACACAACCGCGACCAAGATAATATTTCTGGCAATTAGAATTTGGTCCACAATAAAATAGACGGTACTTACCGGTTTATCGGCTGAGTTTTTACTCACTCCAAAGAGTTGGTCTCCACTATCCAACCTTATATGGCGTCGGCAAAACAGCTCGTACAGCTGGGGGTAGCCATCTTTTCCTTATTCACAATAAAGCAAGAGAAAAGTGAAAGTGTAGTTTGTCTGGTGGTTTGTGTCGAAAGTACCAACTTATAGCCAGAGTGCGATAGGAAATCGACTACTGCAATGGAAACGAGGCGTTGGATCACATCGTTTCCCTTTCACAAACTGCCGGGAAACCTTATTTGGAGCGAATTATGGTGCTAGTCGTTCAATCATGTGGAGTGGCGCGCTTTTCACTTCACTGCAACACAGTGTATTATCCAAATTTTTTGAATTAATTTAAGATAACGAGATATTTTTGGAACTTTATTCGTTCCAAAAGTATCAAAGTTTCAAAGTGCATGCTGATTTTTAGTCATTGTTTAAACTGGCCAAGACATCAATCAAGGTAGAAAGTCTATTCAACTCTGGCTCGTCCCCAGACTTCCATGTAAGGAAACTTGCTCCGTCCAATGAACTCGCTCAACTCTTACAAAATTGCTTCTATATTTCCCATGTCCCAAAGTTCCTCTCCCACAGCTGGTGTCCATATATTTCAGTCTATACGCAATGGCTCGATTTGCTACGTTCCCAGCAAGACATCTGAGCTGTTGTGGCCGCAACCGCTAGCCGAGGAAACCGCGGTAGTGTTTCGTACATGGCAACAGCAATCGTAGCATTGCCACATGGCCAACTAAAGCGACATAATTGCCATCATATGATGCAATCAGGAATCAACAGCAAATCACATGAACCTGTTTGCGCTAAAATTGGTTCAATTTGCTCAAACTTGACCGGCATCATCCATTTCGGTAGACCAGGAAACAGCCCTATCTAAACAGCAGTGCTCGATTGGCCTACTACAAACCGGCTCAGTTACAATCCCCGAAACCATTTCAGTGACGACGCACAAAGTTTAAAGGCAAATATTTTGTAGGTAAACAGACGGAGCATAATTCCCAGATTTCATACGCTTGTTTTTGTGTAAGTTCATTTGATGGGCACATATATTTTCAAACCTCTCTAACTACATATCGTCATCAACATAGGAAGGGGTAGGCGCGAAAGCATTGCAATCGGCCGGCCAGTAGGTAGGAGTAAACAAATCATTCGTACGTGCGAGCTCACGATTTTTGTCCGCGTGCTCTTTAATCTGTCGATACGTATATGAACTCTCAACAACCGGAGCCAGCGCCAGTCGCAAAAATAATAACGATTATGCGTGGGGTGTTTGGGCATCAAACAGGAGGGTACTCCGAAAGAGTCGTTGACATTTTCTGTACAGCGTGGCCGCCGCGTGCCGGCAACCAGATCTTCTCCAGTCGCGGCAGGGTGATGTAGGCGTGTTGATCACGTTCGACTTGCTGTGGCTTCAGTTAGCGCAGGAAGGTGCAAACATTTCCCAATTCAAATCGGCTCAGACCCGTGCCACTCTCGGTACATTCTGGATCGTATAATGAGTTGGCGTGGATATGGTGAGAATTTTTCAGCCAGAGGTCAACGGCCTAGACGTGGGATGTTTGAAATGAGTTCAGTGTGAATTTCGTATTCTTTGGATTGTGTCTACAAAATAAACATTTTAAGTTTCGCATGAGGATGAAAAAGTAAATTTGAATAAAGATGTTGTATTCCAATTGACAATATTGGCTGCACGTTCGAACGAAATAAGGTGGAGTTGGAAGGCACAAAAGGTTTAAGAAAATGACGGAATACCATTGTTGAACGAAAATCATTGATCATTCATTCGAATTTGGGACCATATACTCGATTCATTTATTTCATACGGCTCATTACTTGAGCCTAGCAGAGTTGTGTGTAAATAATCTATTTACAACAAATAAATATTAGGATAATAGAGGGAACTGGGCCAATTGAAACCTAGTAGGGGTTTATGAGCTATAGAACTGGATAGTGTCAACCGATTCTCAAACAAATATTTTTTCCTGAAAGCCTGTTCAATTGCGCACAGTTTTTTCTAATGCGACTTTTCTGATCTTTTAGCGCATTGTGTATAAAGGGTTCTGCGCAAAAGTACATGAAAGGTTCGAATAACCCCAACCCTGTTCCAATTCGGACCACCAATTTCTTATCGATTTTTTTGCATTAGAGTTGAATTCCTATTTTAGGCTAAGTTATTCCTGTATCATATTCAGTAATGAAATGAAAATTTCTCTTTGATATATAAAACTTAGTAGTAAATAAACAATACAAAGTAAGAGTTGAGCCAAATTACCTAAAATTAGGTTATGAGCTATATCGTCGAAATCTGTCAACCGATTTGTGAAAACTTGTTTTCGTGAAAGCTCGACCGACTACGCACCCTTTCCTCTCAAACGGTTTTTCGCGATCGCGTATCACATCGTATACACGGAAAAGTTGCCAGGTATCTGCTACGCCGCCATGATTTCAAAGCCAACATCTAAAACGTCACATTAAGGTCGATCCACAATGAACAGAATCGATTTCATTCGACACAACTTTGTGAAAGTCGAGTTCGTTTGATTTATTAATGCATCATGGTATAAAGTTTTTGTTATTCACCGACATGTCCAAAACAACACTTTTCATCAATTAGCTGTCCTATATTTTCGTTTTTTAACAAAAAACTAAAGATTGAGTCATGCCGTACCATGGCTGACAAGTGAAGATCGAGCTTCGAGCAAAACGAGCAGAACAATTTGAACTCTCAGTGGGGCCCATAATTTTTGTGCCCGCTGAGATGTTGACTTATGTCAGTTCAATACAAATGGGATAGGGGTGCCATATACGTGAAAGTTCCTAATTGGATCAACCCATATTCTTTTATCAACAGTTCGATTATACAAAAACAGTTGATAGTCTCGCCCAAAACAAGATTGGGTAATTTGGGGAGAGATGCCGCACATCTCTAAAAATCGGTCTGGCATCAAAGTAAACCGTTCAATAGTCGATGAAATCATTTTTATCAATTGCGGCAAGTTTCTAAAACACTGTCAAATGATTTTTGATATGAAAAAAAAATCATCAAATTTTCACGATCATTTTAAAAAAATGTCATTGCGGGTCAGACGCCGCACCGTGGTCACAAACTGAAAAATGGCGAGCAAAAGTATTTTTTAGCTGTCGTTGATGTTTTTTTGTGATTAGGTGTTCAGCTGAGTTTCATTAAGTTTGATTATACCTATAATTCGGCCAGCACCTACACTTTTCTTAAGGGGGTACTACCATTTCTAGAAACATTTTTTATTCAATATTTTGAAAATCTGTTTCTTTCGCAACTTTATGTAACGATTAAGTTTGAGTAACTTAATTAAAGGTACTATTAATCTATATGTTTGCACGAGCGCTATATATTTATTAGACCGGCAACAATTATGACTTTTTTTGGAACACTCTTAACCCATTCATGCCCATGTTGTTTGTGGACAACATCGTTTTCATACAGCTATATTTCCTCACTAAAACAAGTAAGGCTTATAAATGTGACTATTGCCTTTCATTTCAGTACTAACAGTTACAAGGATCAGCTCTAGAACTCTAGTTATTGCAGCTAGTCTGATTGGATTCCAATGGAGCAGTGCTGCCAGGGACAGATTACGTTGACCACGAAAAATGAATTTTTCAGATATCTTCGTTATGTTGCAATATTATTGAAAACCGATAAAACTTATCCATTTAGAGTGCCATTTGCTACGTTTTCCACGCAAGTAGACTATTGTAAATATTCTAGGAGAATTGTATTGGGCATTGGAAGGTAAAAATTGAGCAGCTTCCAGCACTGCGAATGAAACAACTATCTTTATGAAAAGTGACTTTTCGTGTTTCTTGACCTCACCGTTTTCAAGGAAAAATAGTTTTGAAATCCTAAATGCACAAGAAAAAAGTTGGACATGAAAGGATTAAATCAAACGGTAATTGGCATCACATATCATTTACCAAATATGAGCTTTTTCCGAAAACTCTTTAAAGTTTGTATGTGAAATTATATGAAAAATAGGCAATAGAAACAATGAATTCAGTACAAAATGCCAGTGTCATCTTGTGTATCCCAAAATCTGCAGATATATAGCTTAAGGATCAACATTGCTGAAGACAGCAAATTGATCCGAATTTGCAGTAAAAAGTTATGTGTTGCCTCTCTTTCTCGCACATACTAAGAATAGGAATTTTTGAAAAAATCGGTTGGTCTTCAAAGTTAAATAACTTTGTCCGGGAACCTCCAATCAATATGCAATCTTCAACAAAGCTGTGCTTTATAAAATAGCTATGTGACCATAAGTTTCGAGGTATGCAGAGTTATTGTGGAACTTTTTATTGGATTTTAAGTTTTTATTTCCGAGTTTCCATATATATTACTATAGAAACTTGAAATCTCTTGTGGGTGAACTAGAGTTTTTTCCGATAACTCATATTTAGCAAATGGTTTTTGCATCCAATTACCATTTTAATTAGCAGTGTTCCGAAAAAAAGTCAAAATTGTTACCGGTCTAATATCTATGTGTTAGTAGGGGTTCCTTAAAAGCAGTTTTTGGCTATTTCTCCCAACAATGAATTTATATAACTTAGGTTTGTTATTGAAAGATACATTTTGAAAAAAGCATTAATTCCTTGAAATTTGCGTTTTTATCCCAATATTGACATCACTACAAATCAATGCGTTCACGAAAATTAGTGCCTGAAACTTTAAAGAATAAACCGATGTAACTAATACTTTTCGTTCGTTTAAATTAGAGCTTCCATCCCGGGAATTTATTTCCCGGGAATCCCGGGATTTTTGTATTTCTCGGGATTCCCGATTCCCGGGAAATTGTGTTTTCTCATTCCCGGGATTCGGGAATCCCGGGAAAAAAGATTTTTAATTTATTCCAAATATATATATATATATATATATATATATTTTTCCCTTTTTTTATTTCGACTATGTTAGTCACATTTTCTTTTTTACGTTTTAACGACATTCAATTAGCTAGAGATTACTGGGTAGGGAAAGTTATGAAACTTAGAGCCATAGTACCGGTTGTCACGGTAAAGATAGATACGTCTACCTTTATCAAGGACACATGATAGTGAACTCGAGTGATTCGTAGTTATTCTGCCTAAGCTCGACCCTCATTATCAGAAGGCAAAAATTAAGCCCGCACGATATTAAGCCTGTTCTAATGACCCTGCCACTTCTAGTTTTCCGATCTGTTTACTTCACATCCTTGCTCTCACTTGAGTACTATGGCTCTAAGTTTCATAACTTTCCCTACCCAGTAATCTCTAGCTAATTGAATGTCGTTAAAACGTAAAAAAAAAAAAAATATATATATATATATATATATATATATATATATATATATATATATATATATATATATATATATATATATATATATATATATATATATATATATATATATATATATATATATATATATATAGGAAATATCTTTACCGACAAACATTTGGAGTGAGCAGTGGATGCAGATGCACTGCTAAAAATGTTGATATTTTCATGCAAAATGGATTAATTTGCCGGCCGTTTTACCGAAGCATTTCCTTACAGTAGCGTTACTGATGCGCACGATATCTCTGCAACCGATGAGCCGATTGATTTGATTTTCTAACAGTTCTTTTAATAGTTTTTTTAATACTTAGATCTTGAATGAAAGAACTTGAATGAATGCAATCAAATTATTAATTGAAATGGCGGTAATTTCTTAAAAAATCGATGAGTGTTTGTTTCAAAACATGGAATGGTTTGTAGTGATAGTGTAGTGATCATGATTAACGCAAACACTATTTGAATGTCGCTTTCAAGGATGCAGGCAGGATTTTTGAAGGGATAAGATCAAGCCCGTAACAGGAAATTTATTTATTTATTCGTCAATCAATTGTAGACTACATTACACAAACATGAATTGCTTATATACTGTATTGTATACTATCCCTATGTACTATGATTTCGCAAATAGTTGAAAAACTGTTTTAAACTTGTTCGATGGTAGGCTTCATCCATTGCTTCATTATTATCTGCTTGATATTGATTCAAACTTAATTCAAAGTGATGCTGATCCTACTGCGACGGAAATGGTTTCAATATATCACATTTTCTCATTTGATCGGAAATAATTGCACAATACCCTGAAGCAGCTCAATGTTTTCATTCAAGATTACCAAAGAAGGTTCTTGCATTAAATTGATCACATTCTATCGTATCAGAACAACGAATTCCAATTTTGGACAGTAACTCCAGCATCTGCGTTTAGTATATCGTCCCAATCGTAATTGCAACTACATATAGCCAAGAAAAATCATCAAAAGTTGATGTTGCGTAAACTTATTGATGAGTTATCAAATGATTGAAGAATGTGTATGATACCAAATCACCGTTTTCTGACAACTACTTTTAGGACCGATATACATGCAGTCAAACGGGTTTGAAAACTTTTCAATTTCTTCTTTTTTTCAAGAAAATCATTCCCCTTTTTATTTTTATTTTGTATTCCCGGGATCCCGGGATTTCCCGAGAAATTTATCAATTATTTCCCGAATTCCGGGAAGCTGAAAACCGTCGGGAAATGGAAGCTCTAGTTTAAATATATCGATAAATGGACTCATAATCCTATATGTCACTGTGTTAGGTCCGTTAGTTTGTTACCTTATTAAGAACCTATACCTGACGCAAATATTCATTTAATGACATTCCGCTGTAAAAAAAACTTTTTAGCTATGGTTCCTCCGCCATCATGTGCGGCATCTCACCCGCAATTTTGATGCGGCATCACACACCCAAAAAGATTGAAATTTAAACGACATGTAAATCAATACGAATGTAAATATACAAAGCTGGAATCAAAAATTTCATTGAAAATTAAGTTAAATTCGTTGCACTCAATGGGAGCATCAAAAAGAATATAATTTTACACTTTCATTCATGTGATATTACATGTCATTTATTTTACAGCAATGTTGAAGTAAAAATACATTAAAGTGCATTGGTATCCCGTTTAATGAAGCTGTAATTTTCAATCAACGTGTAAAATTATAATGAAATTCGTTGAAGAAAGCACGACAAGTTGTGTGTATTTGTGGTGGAACTTAATTTTACATTTATATTCATGCTCCAAATATGTACATGAAAATAAATTCAAAATCACAAAATATTTTTTTCTGTGCATCTATCGCAATTGTAGGGGAGAGCTGCCGCACGACATTTTCCTCTGAAATTATGGATGACTGTACTCATGATCAGAATGCCTCCTAAAAGGTATTCAACCGATACATGATTTACCAAAAAAATGGAACAATTTAAAAAACGAAATTTTAATGTGGTACTGAAAAGTTTCGGCACTCCGAAATGCAACTGGACGCACATAATAATTAATAAAATTTTTCGTTAGGTGATAATAAGGATTATTTTACTTCTCCAGTGTTGTAATTCTTTAAAAGACAATCTCACAACATCATATTACCGTATAAAAGTGGCCCCGTATACAAAATATAGAGAGTGCGGCATCTCTCCTGACGCGGCATCTCTCCCGAAATTACCCTATTAAATAAAAGATTTTGTCCGGCAGATCCAAAATTACGATAATGCACTTGATTTAATTAATTGTTGTTGTTGCCAACGAAAATCTTGTTTTTCGGCTCACACATTTTTCAAAAAAGCGCTCCGAAACAACATTCGTCTCTAGCACGCGTACACGAAAACTGAGAGCCGTAAAATTTTGTGAGATAGAACATGACAACCATGAAAATGATATATAAGCTTTTCATAATATTACCATAGCTGAGAAACAGCTTGAGGTTCGAATTGGCCAACGGTCCGAATTGTCCCACTTCCCCTAAAGCATATTTAATGTTTTCACACGCAATTTACCAATGCGCGCATTAATTCATTTACGCGGTAATGGGACAATTTTAGCATTAGCTAATGACGCCTGAGGATCATTCGATCCACTTCCTTGGTTGTCACTTTCATCCATACTATAGTCATATTGGACATTAAACTCATTCGTTTCCAAGCTTTCGATCAAAGCAGATCGTTTTCTAATGCTGTGCATAGTGTGTAAAGTTGATGTATCGCTTGGGAAGGTCATACTATATCTGAAACAGAGCCTTTGTTTGCTTGTGCAGTGATTCGAACAAGATTAGTCGGACTGGTCATTAGTGAAGTTAAGATTTTTTTTTACTTTTCCTTCTATCCGGTCGCTACCTTTTAGATCCCTTGTCCCAAATATAAGATTCATCACTTGTTTGCATGTCGTGCTAACCTTGTACCGCAATGATCGAGGAGGAAGAAAATGAAACCAGAATGGTAAACCCTCTCCCCCGATTCTAACAGTACTACTCCCCTGATTCTAACTGTAGTGCTTGCTTTAAAAATATCCAACCAGGTCAAATGGACACTGGATAATCCATTTTAGAAATCATCGAATATTTCGATGATCTCACCGGAGCTGACTGCTCACTACTCTGCCGTAACTCAAGCTAATAAGATACATGTTATAGTAAATGACATCGACCAGACGAAACAAATTGCGTGCTGTGAGCATTGAACGAATTTCGGATGTGCGTACCGGCAAAGATAGTTGAGATCGATGGCGTTATCTCCGAATCGGGTCTAAAGTACGAAGACAGCAAAAATTGCGGAGAATAAGTCTAGTTATACTCTATCATGCTCGCTTCGGATGACTTTCGCCGGATCTTCTCTTGCTAACTATATTATTCTGGAAAATGTTCATCCACCTGGTCGCCTGTTTGTACCACGGGCAATGAACTGTATCACGATACTGCTACATGGGTTATCCCCAGGGCTCATGTCAAAGTTCCCCTTTCGACCATTTTTACGTGAATGACATAGACGATTATGTTGTCAATTCATGCACATAAATCTATCATAAAACCATAAGTGTTACTAGTGTCCTTCATTTTTTTCAAAATTTTGGAATGGTCAAAGTGCTTATAACATCACAGTTGTGTGACGGCAACTATCATTATAAAAATGAGGGAAATCGTGCGAAACAAAATCCAAGGAAAAATCCGGTTTGAATCATTTCATTCAATATTCTATGACTTGTTCAAATACCACTAATTTTAGCCACTTCAAGAATTCATAGGTTACTTCAACTTTATGTTATTATGATGAATCTTTGAAACGTAAATATAAAAGATCGTTATATCGTTCAGAAATAAGAAATTTTTATGGACATTTCACAAAAGACTAAAGAAGTGTGTGATATTCTGTGGTTAAAGTTTGAACAATTTTATTAAATTTTTCTTCGCCATACTAGTCTAACACATATGAAAATTTTCCGAAAACTTATTGTTTATGAAGTTACCTGAAAAAAATTGGAAAGTCCACGTGGATATCATAGAAAGGGGGTAGAAATAGTCCACGCTTGTCCACGAAGGGGGAGGAGGGGGTTATACACGAAGGTTTTTTTTGTCCACGTGGTATATGAACGGCCCCTAAGTCGATCGCCTTGTTCACAGCTTACCTGTATTCGATTCCCAACCCCGCACATTGGGTTAGAGATATTTCTAAAGAGATTTTTTAACCCGAAAAAGAGGCGAATGACCCTAGGGTTAAAACCTCTATATTCGAAACAAAAAAGTTATTCGAAATTGAAATTCCCACAAATAATTTATTTTCCGCGGACAATAACCGGAACATAATTGGGTGCCGCTCCAGGAAACGTGATCAGACGGTACCAAACAACCAATTTTTCGGTGATGGAGTACACATGTTTCTGTTTCTGCTCCGTTGCGAACAAACGCTCAAACTAAAGAGACTTTTTAGCTAATGTGGGCGCATTAGAAAGTTACATCTACAAAAGACCAATTTGATTCAATGAATTTATAAATATTTGTCGTCAGAGAACGCTAAACATGGAGCAATGTCGATGGCCATACTCTATTATCCCAAAAGTATCGACGAATCTATGGTACAGGGGGATGGATATGGGTCTGGATTTCATTCGTGTAATATCCCGACTTTGTCCAATCACTACACGTTGCCCTATGTATTTAAAACACAGTTCTAATCGCGTTTTAAAGTATACAACAAATAGAACGGTTGGGTATACTAATTTAAATTTTAAAATAAATCTGTTTTAAATTATGAAACAAACCGCTGTACTGAAGATATAATTATGTCAGTCCTATTACCACATAAAACACCTATATAACATAAAACGCTACAGAATTGGTTTAATAATACAATGTTTACACTACAGAGTTATAACACGTTATAATAATTAGCAACAATAAAAATGTCACCAAGATAGCATCAAAATCCGTTTTAACTGGCAGTGCGAACGTTGCACTATGGTTCCAAAGCTGTATTTAGGAAGACAAAACTGTTTGCGCCTAAACCGTTGGTTGTAGATATATAGTATCGTCGGCAAACTTTCTTAGAACTTTCTTGTCGATTTTTTTATATTAGTTGAATTAGGGTGGTCCTTGCGGTTAGGGTGTTCAAAGTATCAACTTCTTAGATATGTAAAATTCAGCTACATAATGTTCTACAAAGTTATAAATCAATCAAATTGAAGCAACTTTTCTTAAAAAACTATGTGGCTATCTCTAATGATTCATGTGCTATGATTTTTGCAATATTTAAGGTAGGGTGGCTCTTTAAAAATTGGTTTTCTATTAATATCTTTTTATGTGTTAATTTCTCGCTAATATTTTGTTCTAGAGGTTTTTAGAACTTTTGTAAATACACATTTTTGCCTAAGCAATGAAGTTTCTATCTCTTTTGTTTGCTTTGTTACAGGCGATTTTCAAAACAAAAATGGGTTTTTTCAAAGCTATATATCTTCCAACATTGCAAATGGATTTTCAATCTTTTAATTTCATTTGAAAGATCGGAACTTTTGTAGTTTTTGGTGAAAAAACTGCGGGATCGTTATTTCTGTAAAATAAATAATTAATTTTTGAAAATGGTGTATTTTTCAACAAAAATCGTTCATAACTTTCCAAATAGACGAGATAATAACTTTATTACTTCAGCAAAAATCTTCGCCATACAAAGTTCTAAAAGTGCTGCAAACAAACTAGAAACGAGTTCCTGGCGTGACATTGACAACCTACCAACGCTTGATGAGTAAAAATTTAAATAGTACCTATATAGATAATACATGTACGTATACTATTTGATTGTAAAGTCAATTGCGTACAAGGAATAAAGCACATCAAATCATTCCTTCATCAGTGTTCGGATAGAATTCAATGAATGCCTTGAACTGTCCTACTAACTGCATAATTTCTAGGACTTCGGGAATGGTAGCACGAAACTCGGATACGTTCTACCGTTCACACAATTTTCACCGTAAACCACCGAAACGAAACAATACTCTGCCGACTTCGCTCCCACGAACAGCAAAATATGGTTCACATCAATCTGCCGCAAGTTCGTTTTAATAGCGAAGCAAGAACGGTAAACATCGTGTAAATCTTAAGTAAACATTATCTGGAAATTTCGCTTTCCTGTCTGGCTACCGCCGCCGGCCGATTTACTTTTTCTCTCAGTTGAGTTCGCTTGACGTTTGCTACGCTCTAATATCCCACCTGAAGGTAATCGAATTTTTCGTGAGATCGAGAAACTTGCTCCAATATTCAGTCCGACGAGGTTCCACTTTCACTGAGAAGCCTATTTCCGTGGTTTGGTATCCAGGGACTACCTCTTCTCTGTGGTAGCGATTACAGCACTACCTCACCCTCTCCTCGCAACGTGAAAATTTAGGTGGACAAACCCGAGCTTATAGAACCGTGTATATGTTTGATGCATCGCCAAAAGTGTTTATAAATAGGATTTGAAGAAGAATACCAGTATAATCACTGCCCGCCAGGTCCCGAAGTTTTCGACATCTGCTATTGCCTTATGCCTGGTACCGACTGTGGGCGTTGGAAATGTTTCTAGACAGCTGCTGGAGGAGATGGGGTGCCATAGGTGAGATGTGTTGGGGCATAACAACACTAGCTTTGCATTGGTTCGTGTGCAATCTGTACAGTTTCACAGGAAATCGATATATTTACCGCTACGTCATCGTATTTCATGTTTTCGAACTAAACTGCACGGAGTTAAGCTTTGGGATGTGAGAGTAAGCCTTTCACTATCGGGCTTTCCATTCAAATGTTAAGTAAGGAATTGTGCAGCATGTGGTGATGCTCGAATTAGTTTTAACAACTGATGTGACGTCTCATTTGAACAAATACGCGCGAATCAGATTTTCTATTTATCTCGTTGAAATGGACCACACAGCTACTGACTGCATAAACTTTTAACACGTGCACTCAGCTGTAGGATCCTCGTGGGGATACGTGCAGCCGACAGGAGGTGTGAATTTTAGAACGAATTGCTCAGGCGGATCGACAGGCACACTTTCCCATTCCTCAATTCAAGACGGAAATCCAGGTGATCGGTTTAAAACCGATATTGGGATCGTGGAAACACGAAAGCATGTGTGTACTGAACGGAGTGTGGATGGAGGGATAGCGTATTAAATATATAGAGATGAGCATATAGTATAAAAGTGTCTGCTACGATTTTCTCTAGCCAACCGTTTCGTGTGTGTAGGGGGGGGGGGATTTGCATACTTATCTGTTTCACTAATTCTGGATCAAATGTCGCAACTACTGCCGTCAGTCAGTGGATGCAATAATGTGTGATAGATTCGAATTTACCAATTCTAGGTTTGATAAATGGGTTGAAGTTCAGAATAGGTAAATGAGTAAAGGGGTAGGGCGAGAAATTTTACGACATGAATGTATTGGATATTTCATTGTTTGAAATAGTACGTTCATTACTTTTGTACTAGATATGGTCAAATATAATTTTGACAAAAATGTTCAGATTCATAAGAAACTAATGTTGATAGTTAAAAATGTCCAGCTATTACTAGCCTAAAGCTAGTGTTAAGTTTGGAATAGCAATAAGCCAGTATAATATTTGTATTTGTAGACACAATACAGAACACAGAAGAAAGAAGACAGAAGACAGAAAACAGAAGACAGAAGACAGAAGACAGAAGACAGAAGACAGAAGACAGAAGACAGAAGACAGTAGACAGAAGACAGAAGACAGAAGACAGAGGATAGAAGACAGAAGACAGAAGACAGAAGGTAGAAGGTAGAAGACAGAAGACAGAAGACAGAAGACAGAAGACAGAAGACAGAAGACAGAAGACAGAAGACAGAAGACAGAAGACAGAAGACAGAAGACAGACGACAGACGACAGACGACAGACGACAGACGACAGACGACAGAAGACAGAAGACAGAAGACAGAAGACAGAAGACAGAAGACAGAAGACAGAAGACAGAAGACAGAAGACAGAAGACAGAAGACAGAAGACAGAAGACAGAAGACAGAAGACAGAAGACAGAAGACAGAAGACAGAAGACAGAAGACAGAAGACAGGAGACAGAAGACAGAAGACAGAAGACAGAAGACAGAAGACAGAAGACAGAAGACAGAAGACAGAAGACAGAAGACAGAAGACAGAAGACAGAAGACAGAAGACAGAAGACAGAAGACAGAAGACAGAAGACAGAAGACAGAAGACAGAAGACAGAAGACAGAAGGCAGAAAACAGAAGACAGAAGACAGACGACAGACGACAGAAGACAGAAGACAGAAGACAGAAGACAGAAAACAGAAGACAGAAGACAGAAGACAGAAGACAGAAGACAGAAGACAGACGACAGACGACAGACGACAGAAGACAGAAGACAGAAGACAGAAGACAGAAGGCAGAAGACAGAAGACAGAAGACAGACGACAGACGACAGAAGACAGAAGACAGAAGACAGAAGACAGAAGACAGAAGACAGAAGACAGAAGACAGAAGACAGAAGACAGAAGACAGAAGACAGAAGACAGAAGACAGAAGACAGAAGACAGAAGACAGAAGACAGAAGACAGAAGACAGAAGACAGAAGACAGAAGACAGAAGACAGAAGACAGAAGACAGAAGACAGAAGACAGAAGACAGAAGACAGAAGACAGAAGACAGAAGACAGAAGACAGAAGACAGAAGACAGAAGACAGAAGACAGAAGACAGAAGACAGAAGACAGAAGACAGAAGACAGAAGACAGAAGACAGAAGACAGAAGACAGAAGACAGAAGACAGAAGACAGAAGACAGAAGACAGAAGACAGAAGACAGAAGACAGAAGACAGAAGACAGAAGACAGAAGACAGAAGACAGAAGACAGAAGACAGAAGACAGAAGACAGAAGACAGAAGACAGAAGACAGAAGACAGAAGACAGAAGACAGAAGACAGAAGACAGAAGACAGAAGACAGAAGACAGAAGACAGAAGACAGAAGACAGAAGACAGAAGACAGAAGACAGAAGACAGAAGACAGAAGACAGAAGACAGAAGACAGAAGACAGAAGACAGAAGACAGAAGACAGAAGACAGAAGACAGAAGACAGAAGACAGAAGACAGAAGACAGAAGACAGAAGACAGAAGACAGAAGACAGAAGACAGAAGACAGAAGACAGAAGACAGAAGACAGAAGACAGAAGACAGAAGACAGAAGACAGAAGACAGAAGACAGAAGACAGAAGACAGAAGACAGAAGACAGAAGACAGAAGACAGAAGACAGAAGACAGAAGACAGAAGACAGAAGACAGAAGACAGAAGACAGAAGACAGAAGACAGAAGACAGAAGACAGAAGACAGAAGACAGAAGACAGAAGACAGAAGACAGAAGACAGAAGACAGAAGACAGAAGACAGAAGACAGAAGACAGAAGACAGAAGACAGAAGACAGAAGACAGAAGACAGAAGACAGAAGACAGAAGACAGAAGACAGAAGACAGAAGACAGAAGACAGAAGACAGAAGACAGAAGACAGAAGACAGAAGACAGAAGACAGAAGACAGAAGACAGAAGACAGAAGACAGAAGACAGAAGACAGAAGACAGAAGACAGAAGACAGAAGACAGAAGACAGAAGACAGAAGACAGAAGACAGAAGACAGAAGACAGAAGACAGAAGACAGAAGACAGAAGACAGAAGACAGAAGACAGAAGACAGAAGACAGAAGACAGAAGACAGAAGACAGAAGACAGAAGACAGAAGACAGAAGACAGAAGACAGAAGACAGAAGACAGAAGACAGAAGACAGAAGACAGAAGACAGAAGACAGAAGACAGAAGACAGAAGACAGAAGACAGAAGACAGAAGACAGAAGACAGAAGACAGAAGACAGAAGACAGAAGACAGAAGACAGAAGACAGAAGACAGAAGACAGAAGACAGAAGACAGAAGACAGAAGACAGAAGACAGAAGACAGAAGACAGAAGACAGAAGACAGAAGACAGAAGACAGAAGACAGAAGACAGAAGACAGAAGACAGAAGACAGAAGACAGAAGACAGAAGACAGAAGACAGAAGACAGAAGACAGAAGACAGAAGACAGAAGACAGAAGACAGAAGACAGAAGACAGAAGACAGAAGACAGAAGACAGAAGACAGAAGACAGAAGACAGAAGACAGAAGACAGAAGACAGAAGACAGAAGACAGAAGACAGAAGACAGAAGACAGAAGACAGAAGACAGAAGACAGAAGACAGAAGACAGAAGACAGAAGACAGAAGACAGAAGACAGAAGACAGAAGACAGAAGACAGAAGACAGAAGACAGAAGACAGAAGACAGAAGACAGAAGACAGAAGACAGAAGACAGAAGACAGAAGACAGAAGACAGAAGACAGAAGACAGAAGACAGAAGACAGAAGACAGAAGACAGAAGACAGAAGACAGAAGACAGAAGACAGAAGACAGAAGACAGAAGACAGAAGACAGAAGACAGAAGACAGAAGACAGAAGACAGAAGACAGAAGACAGAAGACAGAAGACAGAAGACAGAAGACAGAAGACAGAAGACAGAAGACAGAAGACAGAAGACAGAAGACAGAAGACAGAAGACAGAAGACAGAAGACAGAAGACAGAAGACAGAAGACAGAAGACAGAAGACAGAAGACAGAAGACAGAAGACAGAAGACAGAAGACAGAAGACAGAAGACAGAAGACAGAAGACAGAAGACAGAAGACAGAAGACAGAAGACAGAAGACAGAAGACAGAAGACAGAAGACAGAAGACAGAAGACAGAAGACAGAAGACAGAAGACAGAAGACAGAAGACAGAAGACAGAAGACAGAAGACAGAAGACAGAAGACAGAAGACAGAAGACAGAAGACAGAAGACAGAAGACAGAAGACAGAAGACAGAAGACAGAAGACAGAAGACAGAAGACAGAAGACAGAAGACAGAAGACAGAAGACAGAAGACAGAAGACAGAAGACAGAAGACAGAAGACAGAAGACAGAAGACAGAAGACAGAAGACAGAAGACAGAAGACAGAAGACAGAAGACAGAAGACAGAAGACAGAAGACAGAAGACAGAAGACAGAAGACAGAAGACAGAAGACAGAAGACAGAAGACAGAAGACAGAAGACAGAAGACAGAAGACAGAAGACAGAAGACAGAAGACAGAAGACAGAAGACAGAAGACAGAAGACAGAAGACAGAAGACAGAAGACAGAAGACAGAAGACAGAAGACAGAAGACAGAAGACAGAAGACAGAAGACAGAAGACAGAAGACAAAAAAAATCATGAAATGCATCCCTTAAATATTTTAACTGGTATCTAAGAAGCTCGACAATATAGGGAAAAAATGATTACAGCATGTTTTATGCCATTATTTTTTGTTGTAATGTTTCCAAATCGTGATAACAGAAAAACTTTAATAACTTTTGAAAAAGTATATTAAAAAGTCTTTAAAAAATCTTGAATACACAATACTTTTGCACATTACATTTCAACAGGTTTTGAAGGATTGAAAACAACAACACTAGCTAGAGAATTGCTAAGGTTTAACTGAAAATCTCACCATGTTCCCTTACATTTAAAATCCAGAAACCTGTCGAGTTGAACACCAAACACCAATTATCCTGAATTTTGTAGTAGCATCTGTTTTAAATGATTTCTAAACAAATTCTAAGTATTCAAGTCCAAATCTTAAGGTTATTCCATAATACAAATTTTGGAGTTCAATTGTTTTATTGGATTTTATAACCTCAACATCTTGAAGCCTAGCGTTTTCGCATTGCATTAAGATAAACGAATAAGTAGTGATAATGCATCACTATAAGAATGGCTGACTTTCGATATTTTTATTTTTGTCAGTTTTATGTTATACCCGACATTCAAAAGGGACGGATGACCATCGACCAGGTTATTTGCGTCACAAAAACGTCCCGCTGATGGGCAATGTACCACGTTCACTATTTCTTGCGCCATTTAACAAACCGAGAGCCAGTCGACTTCGATCGATAGATTCCTGCTGCTCTCGCCAGAATATTCGTCACTCAAATGATGGCGCAATTAGAGTTCATTATACATTTAATCACGCCGTAAAAAAGCGCTAACTGACCTGGTCTGGACCACTGTACACCGTGTACTATCGTTAATTCGAATGGAAAATATGGTGGAACTGTTTTTGGCTATTTGCTAAGTATGTACTGAATGAATCTGCATGAAGCGAGCGGTGGAAATTTAAACGTTACCCATTTGTAAATATAATGCGAGAAAGTGAGCATAATGTATTTTCCGGACGACTCCAGAAGGAATCGTCATGATTACCAGCATTGTACCTCAGGGAAACAGGTCAGTAACGGCAATGCACACCACCTGGGAAATGTTGAGCTCTGGATGGTTGTCCTTCTCCGGCATTCCTCTTGAATGATGCGCGATAAGCGATACAGTGTAGAACATAAAACTTGGCGAAAGCGCTGCTGCTCCAGTTGATTAAAACTCCCCGCCAATCCAGCAGTAAACTAGTTATTTCTGTTTCTAGAATGTCCGCTTATGCTGTCCGTGAACTGAAATCGACAAGCTCCGCCTTAAGCAAACAAAACCAGAATATTGGTTGAGCTGAGTGAAATACAATGTCTAACCAATTATCTGGCTCTCTATCCTTTCTGCCATCCAGCTGTGTTTACTGTAACGATTATTTCTGCTCCATATTGTTCTCCGCTTTGCTCGCAAATAGCAACTACCCTGTTTTACAATCAACCAACCAACCACCCACTGGCTGAGTCCGTTCGTGGAGCGGCTTGTGGGCTCCATACCACACCGGAGCGCAGCAGCGGCAATTCTATGGAACATGGACAGCTGCAAAGTCAAATCAGTTTGATTGTTTCACTCCCCTGCCTGCTCGATATGCATGCCTTTGCGTGTGTGTTTGTGTATGTGTGCTGGTATGTTACGATCCGATAAACTTATACCGAACCGACCGGCTGGCAGACAGGCAGTCAGCTAGTCAGGCTACCAAATACACTGTTTGTTCAAATCAATTCGATTCCCGAAAAAAAAAGCTTAATCCAATTTCGGCACGCTATTCTTCCGAAAATTCCTAGAATAGAAACGGGGTCGATTGTCTCTAATTCTGATTGAGATAGAATCCTGGCAAGGATCAACTGTTCCAGGACCGTACTGGTACACGAGAATAAAAAGAAAGCAAACTTTGCTCGAAAATGGCATAATTGATCATCATCCGTGGTCACTCTGAACCTTCGTCGAGGCGTATGGTGTCATGGCATATTTTTTTCGTATGCAAATAATGAAGACTGGCGTCAGCTGCTAGAGCTGGAAAATGCTGTTTCATTGGCATGACTGAACATTCTACTGCATTTTTAATACGTTTAAATGGAGGAATATGTTTTATTAGGCCAAACATTGAAAATGTTAAGTGGTTACACTACCGTAGAATTTTTGGAAAATCGATTTTTTTATTGGCTATAGTTAAGGTTGCTGCGCCCTAATTCATCTTAGCTCCTCTATTCATCCTAACCATACACATTCGTTAGAGCAGTATCTGCTCTATTCAACGCATTAGCATTTAGGATTATTACGGGTACGTTGTACCCGACTTTTCGCTTCGCTCAAACTAGAGTGTTTTGCATTTTCCAGGTAAAAATTCTGCTACTTCTTAGGACCGAAGCAAAGATGACAATACTTATTTAAGCGAAATCCAGTCACTCTAAGTCGAGTTATCAACGAAATAGTGTGACATACTAACAAATGAGATGAATAAGGGCTAGTCTACCCTATAAGTTAGAAAATTGTCTGTCAGAAGGTTCTGGCAAAAAGATAGCAAAGAGTACCATCAAGTACATTAAGTACTGTCAATATTTAGAAAATACGTGACGAATGTCATGTAAATTTATTATAAAAAAGAGTAATAAGTACAGCGCATTCGTACTTTAAATACACAAAATATTTTAAGTATCCCTAATATACATTTTATATACTATAATTACTTGCACAATGACAATAATTGCATTAAGTATCTTATTAAAAGTCATTGATTGTTTTCCCAATCAGAAATTTACATCAAGATTATATCAAAATAAGATATTATATCATAGCAAAATACATATCTCTATTTGATGTAAAATATGGCTGGATAGTTGTTAAAATATCAAGTTTTTATATCAAGAAAATGTATCGGTTGTATCTGTATTATATCTCCTCCCCTTTTAATATAAAACATTATATTTATATCTCGTTTAAATATAAAAGAATATCCCCAGTATTATAATCTAAGACCTACCTTCAAAATCACGATACGAAAAAGAACTCTTACGAAGCTTATCGTACAGTGCCCAACTATTCCCAGATTGTAGAAGCTAAGCTCAATCTTGCATGAGAAATGCTTCATACCTACACGGATACTATGCACGTCATGCCTGGATAGCATGAACGAGAACAATCATCCAGCCAACCGACCAGACACTGTCCTATGCAGAATTGCATTGTGCGCTGGATTGACTGATGGATCCAATCTTTTGAGGTGAAAGCAACAACCGCTGCCACCTTCAACCTAGTAACCAGCTTCCATCAGGTCCATTCATTTCGACTTCGCTTTTAGTGAACCAACAGTGGTTAACTTTTTTCTTCTTCTTTCCACAAATCCGTTGCTTATCATCGTTCTTCACCAACTGTTACCAACCAACTGAGATTGTTGGACCGGTCCAGAGATAATGATTATATAGAGATGCGCGAATACTGAAGTCAAAAGTTCCAATCGAGCCCGAAACAATGGTTCAAAACGAGGAATGTAAACAAATATGGCGAATTAAGAAAGTAACTCGTGGGGAGTATTGAGATTGATATAGAAATATAAAAATTTTTTACTTCAAATCCTTGCTCTTCCTTGAGTACTATGGCTCTTAATATTTGAAAAATATTTCACATTCCAGTCTCTTGTTAATTAAATGTCGTTACAATATAAAAATATATAAAAATAAATCCATGTAATTATATTTACATACGAAGAGTGTAAACATTATATACATAATACTAAATAACTAAATAAGTAAATTTAACCACATCAATAATTTACAAAACCATTGATCGACTGTCTCGTCCCTCATTTTATATAACTGGTAGATGCGAAGTTTGAACATTATAGACTTATCGACTAGTTTTCTCCTAATATCGTGACATCCGCCATAAATCCTAATTTTGAATGGCATCAGCAAAGTAGCCAGCTG
This sequence comes from Topomyia yanbarensis, assembly GCF_030247195.1. NCBI lineage: Eukaryota > Metazoa > Arthropoda > Insecta > Diptera > Culicidae > Topomyia > Topomyia yanbarensis. Next base: position 155,210,173 of record NC_080672.1, read on the forward strand.
TGCGGTAATGTTGCTATTACTCGTCAACAGCATTTTTGATCTATCCTCTCTAGCGCAACGAAAACTGCGAAACATTTCAAAAAAGAAATTCGTCAAGCATTTATTAAAACTACAAGTCACTCGCTGTTTACACAAACCTTCTGGTTTCCAAAACTAGCATACAAAACAACTTGGTAAACCGTGTAGCCAAATTGAATGTTTTTCTCTCCGCGTGTCTTTATATTCAAAACATCGTCTTTGGACCGGTCCTGCTGCAATAGAACAATAAACGGTTTGGTCTGCTCTGGTCGCTTCTTGATGTTTTCATTTCCAGCAGGTTTTGTGGGTCGCAGAGGGGGTGACTGATTGTCAATATACGGTTGACTTTAAGGCTCAAGTTACCTCAAGGCTTGGTAGTATGCGTAAGAAAAATTGTGTTCAGCTTTGCCACCAGATTATCCATTTAAACCTTTTCAAAACTCTAAAAGAAGAATATCAGTCGATTTATTAGATCATCACGATTAGATTCATGCAAAATACCTGCTGGAAAAATCATCGGCTTAGCTGGATGGTGCTTTTGAAAAAGTGGCTGTGATTTTTTATCACACTACCACACCGAGCTGGGGTACGCAACACAACTGCGCAATGAAAAAACCACAGCCACTTTTTCAAAAGCACCATTTAGCTAAGCCGATGGTTTTTCCAGCAGGTATTTTGCATGAATTGAATCGTGATGATCTAATAAATCGACTGATATTCTTCTTTTAGAGTTTTAAAAAGGTTTAAATGGATAATCCGGTGGCAAAGCTGAACACAAATTTTTCTACGCACACTACCAAGCGTTCAATTCTAACACATGCTTAAAAAAGGTAACTTGAACCTTAACGTGCTTTCATTGTTGTACTTAACAAAAAAAAACCCGTTCGGTTCGTTCCACCTTATCGCCCGCGTAGTTGATTTATAATCTTTGTTATGTTTTGTGATGACTACAACCGATGATCGTTGGAGGGGTAGGGAGGCACCCGATAACGTGGTTTACGAGATGACGGTGGTCAGCGTTGATGCAACTGACAATTATTGCAACCGCTGCTGGAAGAAAGCTTTTGCGAATTATTACTAAACGATAGTTGTTTCGTCGTGAGTGAGAGCAATCCTGTAAACTTGTGGGGCGCTCGTGCAATCGCAATATTGATTTACGATCTGCTCATCTAGAAATGACCCATTGCCGCACGCGACGCTTTTGTGGCTTGGTTGGTGTGATTTTTTGACAGCTTTGGATGATTGATCAAAGAGCCCATTCATTATAACTACTGTTGCGTGTGTTACAACGATCCCATACACATGTATGTAAGTACTTTTGAGCTTAACGATTTTTTTTAAAATAAATCGAAAGGGGGACAATAGACAATGCTGATAATTTTCTCACTATAAGTGACAATTAAAACGGCCAAACAATTAACATCTATGACACGAGGCAATGATTCAAGCTTTGAAACAGTTGTTAACCGAAACGCCACAAAATTAACAGTTATATAATACCAGTATTGATATTGAGATTATTTAGTCCTTTCTGTCACCTTGAAAGGTAAATCAATCGACGGTGCCTTCGTTGTGCAGATTTAAGCGACTTCACGATGAATGAGCTCTAGTCCGTATTTTGCATGAAACAGACATATTTTCAATCAAATACTAAGGTTGTTTGCTTTCAAAAAAGCTATAAACTATAATTTCCTTAGAGCTAGTTCAAAGTTATAGCATTTAATGTATTTTTCAAATTTTTCTATAGTAGCAGTGGCAACAATTTCAATCGAAGTGGGTGAGGTGCAAAAGTAGCCCAAATCATTTGAATCATTTGCCATCTGAGCTTACTTTAATATTTATCACAATATGAAAATTCTCTCAAAAACTCAACATAGGGGTTAGGTATTTTTACATAGAATGTGTATGCAAAGTTTGAAGCAAATCGGTTAGGCAGTTTTTGAATGGCAGGTAATACCGTAAATCGTGTTTTTTTCCAAAGACGTTCTACAAAAAGCTTCGTCACCGAGTCGTTTGTCGATATTTTTGCATAGAAAAAATACAACATATTATTGAAATGAATCAATATAATGTACAAAAGGTTTGATCAATTTGCTTCACGCAAAGTTCTAAAAAAATCGCAAAAAGAAGAGTGTTTTTCACGCTGCAACCCTTACCCCCCTCAAGGAAAATGGTTGATAAATGTTTAACTGTTAAATAATGAAAAAAATAGAATCGGTAAACAAACCGTTTTACTCTAGGACTGGTGGTATCCAACGGGGAAAACGATCGGAAATGGTGAGTAAAGCTAAGCAATCATGTGAAAAAAATTCCCCCCAGAGGCGAGACTCGAACCCGCAACCTTTGATCTCTGGGTATGGTGACATCCCAGAAAGAACATATGATTATCGCACTGGCGACGGTGATCGTACCCTGCCTGCAACCACATCATACCATTATACCACATGGTACTAAATAAGGTATTGGCACTTAAGTCAAAAGACAAAAAATTGAATTATTCGTTTTACTCTAATTCTTTCATTTACACATTTTACTATAACGTTGGGAAGACAACTCTAGTTTTCATATATTTTCAGTGCAGTATTTGTACATTGCAAAATATATAATTAAATGGTAAGGTTTGTCTTTAAAACTGAGCAACTTTTTAACGCCTCAAATATTTAATAAACAACCATGGATTAATGCTTGGAGTCTGGTAGAAATCCCATCGTTGTACTCATGCAAATTCAAATCGCAATAACTTTCGATTCCGCTTATGAAATATTTTCAAATTTGCAGAGGGAATACTTGCATACTATATTATTCGAATGCTGTTCGAATACAAAGGTCAAACCAAGCCTCTGGGTGTATGCTTTTAGTCTTATAAAAATTGTCATAAAACTTTAAATTGCAATATATTTCGATTCTCATGACGGTTTTGGGCACACCGTGGAATTGTTTAGGTGCCGACTCCAAAAAGCTTTGTTATGGTGAAAAATATTTACATTCCAGTCGATTTGCCCACCTCCATCTTCAATCTGAAATGAATGTACGTGATTAATATTTGAACAAATGTCATTAACTTTTTTCCAAAGAAATTAATGACAAAAAATTTCAAGCAAGCTATAAAATAAACTGAAAGTACGACTAGTACTTTTAAAAGATATTTGACACTAACCGTCGTCTGTCGGGTACGAGGCAGTGTGTGTGAACTTCCCACACGTCAGATGAAACATAGCCAGGCCTGATCATCGCTTACGGCACCCACACGTGCCCTACTGACCAAAACATCTAGTACATTCAGCTGGTAGAAGCCCTGTTTACGTCCCTCAAACATATTTTACGATTACCGTTTCACCCGAGGCCAAAACCGCCCGAGTCCCCTCATTTCGCCTTTCTGCCCAAGTGTTTCTGAAAGTTAGAGTTTTTCATCCTCTCACTTTTGTCTTTTTCTTTTTTCTTTGGCATGGTTTCCGTCGAAAAATTATGATGAATGCCGCTTCACTTTCGATCCGGATTGCACCAACCATCTTCACGTTGCACGGTTGACTGCGGACTCACGTCTTGGAAATGAGTGAGTGGCAGCCACAAGTGGTCATCAGAACGTTTAAGCGGTTTGCTGTGGCATTCATAGGGGACAACATGAGCTTGTAATGATGCAGGCACTGAATGACTAAAGGATGTAACGACATTGTTTTATTCGATTTCTGTTTTCCCACTGTTGCAGTTTTTGTACCATTATTGAATAAGAATCGTTTTAAAGTGTTCTACAAAGTAGAACGTGGAAGGATTTAGTAGTGAGCAAAATGAACTTCTTAAACTCAATTGGACTGCATTTCCCCTTTCATTATATAAATCTTGCTGCATGTTCATTGAAATAATAACATTAAAAAAGAGCCGCGAGTTTTCTAGGATTTACTTGCATTTACAAACTGTACATTCTAGAATAGTGGCCCAGAATTGTTTTTGTGCAGTGGCGGATCCAGAGGCAGGGTCCTGGGGGTCCGGACCCCCTCCGAAATCGGCCGTACAGCATTTCGGTGTACCTCAAATTACTAAAAATTTCAATATTTTCAAATCGCTTAAAATTTGTGGATCGGATAAGATCGGAAGAGTTCGAATGCTTTTCGGATAGCTGTAATCTGGTTTTGTAATTCTTGCAAAAAATCTTTAATAATATTATATTTATATATAATATAACATTATATTAATTTGACATACTCCTATTTTTGCCACGTTAATCAGTGAGCTTTTAGGTATGTAAACAAATATAATAAAATAGAAAATAGAGAAGAAATATGTTGGTTATTGGCCAGGAATTTGTTCTAGTTAATCTTTTGTGCGGGCTATAGAAAGATGCGTAAGTACAATAAAAATCAATCTAATCCACCTAACTGCCCATGATCGCATATTTATCCCGTTTTCTATGGAATTTCCTATCTATATGGGACTGAATCGGACGATCATGGGCAACTAACAGTGAATTGAGACATTTCTTACACATATATCTGTTGGATCATTGTATTACACAAAAAAATAATGAAATTTAAACGACATGTAAATCAATACGAATTAAAACATACGAAACTTGAATCACAAATTTGATTGAAAATTAAGTTGAATTAAATGCTCTCAATGAGAGCATCAAAAAGCATAGGATTTTACACTTCCGTTTGTGTAATATTACATATCATTTATTTTACAGCAATATTGGATTAAAAATATATTAAAGCGCGTTGGTATTCTGTTTAATGAAACTGTAAACTTCAATCAACGTTTAAAATTATAATAAAATTCGTTGAAGAAAGCACGACAAGTTTTGTGTATTTGTGGTGGAACTTAATTCCACATTTATATTCATGCTCCAAATATGTGCATGAAAATAAATTTAAAATCGCAAAATATTTTTTTCTGTGTATTTTGCAAAACACATGCGAATTTCGCACCCAACTAAAAGTGGTATCAACAAAGTTTCAAGTCCTGCACGAACATAACCTCGAATAAACTGAATGAATTATAGAAAAACAATAAAACAAATGGAAGTAAAAAAATAGTAAAGCGAGGTAATCAAACTCATAAAATGAGTAAAATAATTAATATAAAGCAAATTAATAAAATAAATAAATAAAATTAGTTCAACTAACTAAACGTAAAAATCAACAACATTAAAAAAGCTAATAGAATTTATTAAATTGTTTTAAATAAACAAATTGGATGAAATAAATGAAAGGAATGGCAGAACCGAAATAATAAAATTAAGAAATTGTATATATATATATATATATATATATATATATATATATATATATATATATATATATATATATATATATATATATATATATATATATATATATATATATATATATATATATATATATATATATATATATATATATATATATATATATATATATATATATATATATATATATATATATATATATATATATATATATACAAATAGTTAATAATAGTTACTAACCGCACTTTCATAGAAATTTCTTGAGAATGCAATAGGGTGATTCTGGATATAGGATCCGGCAATTAAAGTGCGTTCTAAAAATTAACACAATATTTTGCATTTATAATTAAGTCAAATATACTTGAGAATAGTCTAAATTAAGACATTTCATTGACCGAATATTTCATACTAACCATTCAGATCAATGACATGCTATAGACGACATAAGAACATATTGAAGGTTGCTCGCCGATGAACTTTTATAATTTGAATTCATTCTGCTACAAGAAATTCTCAGAACTTCTACGTTTTTATGTTTCATCCAATACTTTCTTTACATAATTATCAATCGGGCAATGATCTGGTGAATTTACCGGCTACTCCTAGCTGAATATTAATCATACCATGCGAACTCCTGCATAGTTTAAAGTAAAGTCCCACGCGTTTTGTCCAAATCAGTGATATACATAGGTTTTTCTAGGAATCAAAGTAAACAACGAAATGGTTAAAGGTGACCCAATTCAATTCTACGTATAAAGTTATAGGGTACATCCTTAAATGACGTAGCATATGGAGGAGGAGGAGTTTTGTATTTCGTGATGATGTGGGACGACAGGGGGTAGGGAGCCATGTCATTCTAAGTAGCTTTTCAAGTGGGAATAGGAGTTGACCTGATGTCACGACAATATTCCCCGTTTCAACAAACTAACTGCATTACTTACAAGTAAAGAAAGATGTCAATTTCAATTCGTAAGTGTTTTCTTATATAGGAATATGAATACAAAATCAAAGCGAGTGAGAATTATTTGGTTCCTGTACTGGATGCTTCATGCTTCGTTTTTTTTTATTTTTAAAGATTTCAAGTTGCTCTAATTGCAATGGAAATTCCTTGAACATGTGCGCAGTTAAAAACAAATAGTTTTTTTATTTGCTAATTCTCCAACAATACATACTCAGCTTTAGGGAGGGGGAGGGTTACCGTCAAGCTACATCATTACCAGGGAGTATTTGGAGGTTTGCGATGAAATGCTACGATGAGGAAAGGGGTTTTAAAAATCACTCAAAAAATGCTACGTTATGTATAAATGTAGCCTAAAAGTACTGAAAACATTTTTGTAGCAGTTCATTTGCCGGACCCTGCATGTATTTGATTTTTTTAGTATATAGGGTGTAACTCACTTATTTATGCATTTTGTTTAGCGTGAATGCTCCGCGCACGTATTCCTTATACCGATACGTGATGATAAACGCAAACTTACCTGAAAAGATAAAAAGTAATGTACATTTATTGAGAATCGAAATTTTTGTTTGTTCTAATGGTACAACGCAATAAAAGATATAATTGTTATGAAAGAAATACATAGAACTCGCTCAAATTTTCAAGATTTTTTCTGTGGCCCAGAGAGCCGTGTCTTTCTTATATACTAATCGACTCAGCTCAACAATTTACAACATTAGCTGTGTGCATGTACTCATGCAGACATTGTTATAAATCGTTGAGCTAAACCGATCTTATTCAAATCAATATCAAGTGAAAGGTCTAACACTCAGACAGAATGTTATTAATTTATTTTTGATGCTGACGCTTAGTTTACAAGATATGGATAATTGTGTGCGTGAAAAAGGCGCTTTTTGCAGTTTTATATAGGTTAACTGAAAAAATTGACGTTATCATCGGATTATTATTAAAAGACATATTTAAAGAATTCTTTTTATCATTTTCCCATAGTTAGATATAAGACTAAATGTATACAAGCAATTTTTAATGCCAAACGGCAAATTTTTCAAAAATATTATTTCATTGATTAATACTCGTACAAATAAGGTATTTTCATTAATTTTCTTGTAAATGATTGTATTGAGATGATATCTGCTGCAAATTTTGGCTCTTACATTTGCGAATGACTTTACTGAAGTCATCGAATATCTATTTTGAGTACTTTTAAAGTTATAGCACACTGTTTGTGAATGACCCTTTAGCGCCTATTTATTGTTCAATATAGTAACAGATTGTTAAACAATCCGAATCTTATTTCAATGAATTGGAAAAGGATGATGTCAGGACATTTTCTGTGTTTAATTTTTCTATCTACCACCGCTAGAAATAACCACCGAACGATTCCAAGTCGGACCTTAGTAACTTATTGATGCAAAAAAAATATTTGCCAGAACCTTCTGACAGATAAATTTATAACTTGGAACCATGGAATGACCAGGAACATATTTTGGAAAATTAGAAGTGAAATAATTAAATCCAAGCAGCGGTTTTGCCAGCGGGAAAATTGGGGGTTAAGCTTCGACCCCCTCCCCCCAAAGCAACATTAATTGGATTGGAAAAATATTGATGGTGACTGATTTGATGTATTGTTACAATAATAATTGTCTGACTATTATATTAAGAACCTATTGTTTCAAGCATCATGAGGGCTTTTGCAAAATTGCGGGAATAGGACCATAGTTGTCAAATCACATCATTATCAAATACCTGCATAAAACACTCCAATAGAAACATATACCGAAGTTCTGAAACTAATCAATCCTCAGATTTCCAATCATGTTGAGCTCATTTTTGAACGGATATACCGAAATATGGATTGGGGTTCATTTTTCGAATGGGAGGCGCCGTTAGATTGAATGTCAATGAAACATAGAAATGCTTACCGAAAAATTGCATAAATATGAATATTTACTGAACATGTTTTTTGGGACTACGTAGAGTTGTGACGAAAACTTAATATGATTAGTAAGGAGAATATCACTTTCCGGAATTAGAAGAAAATTTTCGAAAAATGGCGCTTTCCGTTTGACCCTAGCAAGTCATGATCTATTTTTATGACCATTTGATTTTTGTTTCGTATCAATTTTATGAATAGATAAAATCAATGTTCGAAAAGTAATTATTTAAGTGCAAAATCACATCATTTCGATACTTTGAAATTAGGAGTTTAATTATTTTAGGCTACTTGTGAAAGCAAACCTTCGAAATAACTTCTTTGTTGTTTATAAAAAAGATCACATTTTATACAAGGCTTTAGCTTCCATTGAAATGCTAAGAATGTTTCCTGTACTGATTTAACCCAATGGAAGTCGTAATGTAACTATGTAATTACTAGCTATTGAGAGTATAAATATTTCAGGGAAGTCTGGTTCAACGGTATTCGAAGCATGTTGCTCACTGTGAAGTCACTATTCGAAAAAGTCGAAGTATTCACGATGCCCTTTAGAGGTAGCGTGTTTTACAAAGCTGCGATTTCAGTTATAAGTTCTCAGTGGCGTTGGAATATTAAGCGAACGCTATTGAGAGTATACACTTTAAACAAATGTAATAATTTATTTTCTCGATTTTTTGGCCCAGTACAACATATGTAAGGAGGAAGCAAGGAAAGAAAGCGATTCTCTATCGATATACAATCGGTGATAGTGATACGTGCTAGATAGTGAGTACGTGCTATAAGAAATGCCTTATCACACTGTTAGGTGGATTAAACTCGTTTTTAGCGTTAGGTTCAAATTAACATGTCCATTGTTTTCATAGTGTGATTCTTAGATAGTCTGAGAAATAAAGGACTTTAATTTTCAAATATTTTATTTGGTTTATTTTTCGCCGGAATTGAAATTAAGTTAACAAACGGAACGAAAAGACTTATTGTTATTCAAATACCCTAGCACGAAAACAATTAAACTGTGAGCACAAATGCAATACGTAGTATGGTACCATTGCCAACATACATATTAAAACAAAAGCCCAAACATTTCATTGAAATTACTCAAATACGTGTGAAATCTGCAGCCAACCACTAAAATATGAAAACACACTTCATCGAAAATTATCGTCCCTCGTGTATGTGCGAATTGGAAACTGCCGTCTGCAACCAGAAGCCATGAAATCATCATTTCCATCACAACACTTTGTTGCGCTGTGGCGCTCGGCCCAGCTGTATCTGCTACTATCATCAGTGAACAATCGCATATTTTCCCCGGTGCTCATAAACATGCTGTGAAACCTTCGGCATCGGAATGTTTCATCCAACCTGGGTAACTAACCGCAGACTCACTCTCTTTTCAACGAGTGGTACCAGTGCCAGTGGGTGGTGGATGGATCGCGTAAAGTTCGCCTCTGTCGGTGAAAACATTAAGTGAACATTTGGTCATTGTTTCCAGTGGACGGAAAAGACGCCAAAATTACAATAGCTAAACAGCAAAAAACGCCAATGGTACGAGCAGCACTAGCGACAGCAGGGAAAAGGCAATTTTTTCCATCATTATGCCCCACAACGAGCAATTCAGTCAGTTAGCCAACCAGGCAGCGAGCGCCTGGAGCTCGGATTAACATATATTTCCAATATGTTTTCATGTAAATTTAATCAACTTATTTTTTAGAGCTCTTGGTGGTGAAGATCGCGCGGAACTCGTACATTTTAGTAGCCCTCGCCGAGGGTCATCAAGCACAAGTAGGACAATGGATAATTTCACATACTTTCCATTGCATTATCCAAAAGTTTTTTTTTTTTTTAATATAACAGCCTAATATTTTTATGGAGCGAATGATATCTGAATCTTACTTAAAACCTTATTTGTAATACGATGTTTGTTCTTACAACTTTAGTTTTAGTTTTAAGAATTTTTTGATTGGCCATAGACTAGACCTGCAAAGCTAAGTAGTTTGATGCCCATTTCAATAGATTGTAAATCTCTAATGTATAACGATTGTAGCTGTTTATAAGGAAAATTCCTAGCTCACTGCAGTTACCAACCTGTAGCACAGGAACTAAAAATCATATATGAATGAAATCCAATAACAGTCAATGGGCATGTTGTATCGTTCATAGTAAATAGAAGGAAGTGTCTAGGCTATGTAATTGTCGATAGCACAAAAGTTGTGCATTCAGTCAATTACAATGCAACATCTTTCCGGTTATCCATATCAATCCTTCGCAATTGTTTCACTCGGAATTCTCGATCCGGAGATATGGATTAATGAGTTCTATACAAACTAGCACCACGCTATCAGAATAAGTATTTAAATTCTTGGAAAAGCAAGTGGCAATTCAACGTTTCCCTGGTCATATAAACTGCTTTTGAGGCATAAACATTATTGTAATATAATTTTTTTTGCAAATAAATAGATTTTTAGTCACATTGATTGTGAAAAATCATACGTAAGAAGCGTAAAACAGCCTGAAAATTGTGAAATTATTTGAGCGCAACGAAAACTCGAATTGATTATCGTACTACCATTTGAGTCAATGCCTTGAACAAAGGTGACATATGCTACTTAGGGTTGTGGTACCGGTAATACCGGTACCGAAAATCCCGGGAATACCGACCGATTTTTGGTACCGCAATACCGGTACTGAACAAAAGCCAGTACCGGTATTTTCGGTACTATGCATTTTTTATGACAAATATGTTAACTCTGCAGGGGGATCTGTTTCAAAATATCGGTCTGCAAGATAACGTTTAATAATATTAATTTTCCTTCTAGATAAATCGTTGAGATAGCCGCTTTGTGTGGGAATGAGGTGGGGCCATCATCATAATAATTCTAGAAGTTAAAGTTTTATTAGCGACATTCTAATTGGTTTCCATTATTAACTGGGTGGCGCGTAATAAGACTATGGTCTAAGTCATGTCTGTATTTGGTTTGCTCTTAAACCTTTATCTATAAAAGAACGAACAGTGATTTAGTAGCTAACAGTTTTAGACTTGGTGAACTGCTTCAAATGGGGTGATTTGTAATTATTGGTGATCGGAAAATTTAGCAAAACTCCATAGTTTAAAGGAAAGCAAAGAGCCTTGATATGCATTTGAGAATAGTAGGCAAACGACATAAAGTTCGAAACCAATTTTCAGAAAAGCAAGAGAGGAAATGCGATTAACCTGCTCGGACTTACTGCCATTCTCGCTTTGATTTACTGTTTTTAATAGGATATCATACATTTACCATCTGTTCAAGTCGACGAAAGAAGTTATTGATTTCAAAGTGGACTAGATTTCGAAATAAAAGAAGGTGCCCTATACGAAAAATATCTTCTGTGAAATGAGTCTTGCCATTCAGAAGCAATTAAAAACAATAAACATATTTGTTGATCAGCACAAATCAATCATCTGAGAATAAGATCATCAGTTTGAGCATTCAATTTCAGTTCGAGGCTTTTTTCAATTTTTTTAAAAAAATATTCGAGTACCGGTACTTTACCAATACTATCGGTACTGAGGGCTTCAGTACCGTAGTGCCGGTTCTCGCCAAAATGGGTCGGTACTGCGAACCCTAATGCTACTCTAATCAACGGTTTCGTGTGAATAGGGTGACGAAGTCGTGTAAATTGGGCAAAATCGGATCTTCACCCTATGTGTGTGGTTTAATTTTTCAATAGAAGTCGTGGATTCAAAGAGTGTTGCTCTCGTCGATGCCATGAGTATAATATGAATAAGCTGACCAACTCTAAACTCCGACCACAACGCGAACTATGTGGCTGACCGTGGTGAACAATCGCGCTTCGTTGCAGAATGGTGTACGGATTTTTTCGACAGAGTTGGTCAGCTTAAATATGAATATGAATATGAACTATAGGAGAATTATATAACGATCTGTATTAATATACCATCAAAAATCAAACTCACGATTGATCGCAATGCCTAATGCACCGGTCAAAAAGCTTAACGTTGGAAAAATTTGCTCTTTTTTTATGGAGTGAAGTTACATATTTCTTTTTGAGAAATAATTAATTCATTATTGAGTAAATTTACAATATGTTGAAGGAATCGAATTCCTTGAATCACATAGATTTGTTTTCAATCCCCTATATTAAAAATCGATTAAGTTTTGCTCCTGAAACACCAGTAAAGCAATACTATTTATGTAATGGTCTTAATTTTAGTCATTGACTATTGATAAGTATGTTTAATATCACGGCGAACAGATTTTGACAATCTACAGGGATTTAGAAATGTTATAAGCTTTCATAATTGTATGCAAGTAGGATAACTAAATTACTTTGTTTTTAGGTTATATGCTGAAAACCTGTTGTGTTTTGACAAAATCACCAATATCTCAGAAAGTAAACAACATAGAGGAACCCGCGTCTATTCGGACCTACCTCGCCCTTTTATCAAATAGCCCTTTTAGCTGAATAGATGTGAATTTATCAGTCAATGGTCCTAATTATTAGTTTGAAACCTCAGCTACATTTGGTGCCGTTAAAGCTCATTTGAACTACTCTATGGCAGCGCTAGGCGACGATTTGTAAAACTTTTCGTTTTTCCATTCTTTTTCATAGTAGGGGTAATTCAAGTCTCCATACGGGACAATTCAGACCGTCATTTTTGCCTTTCTCGTATAAAAAAAGGCTATGCAATCACTGAAAAAATCGACTTATCAACCGAGGCCCGGAGGGCCCAGTGTCATATACCATCCGATTCAGTTCGTCGAGATCGGCAAATGTCTGTTTGTATGCATGTTTGTATGTGTGTATGTGTGTATGTGTGTGTCATTTAAACTCACACAATTTTCTCAGAGATGGCTGAACCGATTTTCACAAACTTAGTTTCATCTGAAAGGTAAGCTGCTATTGAATTTTTAGTTGATCCGACTTCCGGTTCCGGAGTTACGGGTTGAAGAGTGTGGTCACACAGCAAATTTCCATATAAACTGGTACAACTATGATGTCCAAATGATGTAAAACATAATAAAATGGTTTCAACATTACTCTAGTTTGCGGGTCTGGATCAGTAATGATAAACCAAAGTAGCTTTGACCACATTGGCCAGCTATGACGGTTCATGATGCCTCCGGGGAACTCACCACGTTCCAAACCTAATATCACACTTATTACCCAGCGAATTCTCTACCGATTTTTACAAACTTGATTTCAAATGAAAAATACAGTAATGCCATTGACTGCTGCTGAATTTCATTTGGTTCTGACTCTTGGTTCCGGAGTTACAGGTTGGTTAGTAAGGCTACATTGGAATTTTCCATATACATCAGTTCAATCGTAACACCGCAGAAGCTAAAAACTATTGAAATGGTCACCAAATAACTTCGATTCGCACGTCTAGATCACTGATTGCCAATCAAACATTGTTTAGATATATTTTCCACTATCGACGATTCCGGAAGTCCCGCATTCCGGGCATATTTCACAATTTAAGTCACATGGTTTCTTCGGTGATGACTGAACCGATGTTCTCAAACCAAGTCTCAAATAAAGGTAACATTTGCGGTTGAGTATTGTGTCGCCACTCAGCACCACCTCCCTCCACCCTTGCTCTCACACTTCACTCCTTCATCACTCCTCTCCCTTTGGACCACCCTCACATCCGCTTTTCCTTCATCCACCCCGTATACCGAAATAAGATGAAGGATTTCTGACGCATCCTCCACAGCCACTCTATTAAACCCCCACCCGCTCCACTTCCAAACCCATTCCACCAACATTTCGAAATATAATCACATTAAGATAACATTGAACTCATGTTGATTAAGTTAATTAAATATTAGGGGCAGCCCGGGGCTAGTTGGTAGTTGGGGTAAGTTGGTGGAATCCCTTTGTCTTCGTTTCTATTAGACATATAGCGCTGCCTCTCATTGTGTACTTAAAGTTATGTGAAACAATGCATTTTTGTTAAAAAACATTTTCTTTTGTAAAAGTTGTGGGCGATATTGTGTTTTCGAACATACCAAGTAATTTTTTTAATTTTTAACACCATGTGTTATTTAGGGTGATTTTCAATCTATTTCCCAATCGATTTTATTTTTCGATAGTGTGTAAAAAGAGCTTTCAGTATCCGTATAGATATTCAATCTATCCATGAATTAAAGTTATTTTTTAAATAGTTTTTTGTAAAATATGTGGTTGGAGTAAGTTAACGGTTACGCACGCGGGGCAAGTTGGCGCTACTATTTACAGTGCAAATATAGTCATCAAATATTTTTATTTTTGGATTTCACTCCAAAGTGAAACTTTTTGTGTCTCATCAATGCAGGGGATATTTACTTCGGCCAATCGCCTGAAGAATTTCGAAAATATGCTTTTGAATATGGAATACGCGTCAAAGTAAAATATCGGGGTATTGAGACTGAAATATATTGGCAATTGTCGGTTAATATACAATTTTATTGAAAAGACATTCAGCACGAACCTTTGATATAATTGAATCTCCATTTTCTGGCGTATTCATACATACCGCCAACTTACCCCGGGGCCGGGGTGAATTGGCGGGATTTCCGCGTCACACATTTTTGTCTATAAAAACAAACACTTTGATAAAATTCAGGGATGTTGGCTACAGCCGCATGTTCTATTTTGCAAAATCTATCTACATCGAAGCAGTAAAAAATGGAAACTGAAAACAGCGCAAACTAGTTCCGGTCTCCCCTATACTTTTTTGTTTAAAGTGAGTCTGCGTCTACTTTCGTGGTAATCGTGGGATACGTGCTAAGTGAAATAAGAATGTAATAGACATTTCCACAATTCTATTGAACAAAACCATCTAATGAACCATAGTTTGGATAAATGAGAATGGCGCAATTGCACCACTAGGTGGATTAAAACAGGTTTTTCTTATTTTTTTACAATGGAATTATGTTTACCTATGAAATATCTATTGGAGGAAAAGATAATGAAGCAAAAAAATGAATTGCGTTACAAAAACTTAATCTGGTTAGGCACGGCTGTCGATTGGCGCATCGTGTAGTTTCTTTGCTGTGGCGTGTGCAATCGTGTGCGTAGCCGCAAGCCGCTGGACGGTGGTTGATGGAATAGGGGATCCTAATAGCCCCGTACGCTCATTTCGCACAAACGTGGTCAGCGTCTTGAAAATATCTGTGTTTTCAACCAAAAATCATTCCATAAAATAGGAGGCTCTAGCTTTTAAAAACACCTGTCTGTTATTTTTTCACTTTTATTTGTTGCTTTATTCAAGGTTTTACCATTATAATGATTTTTGTTTTGAGGATTGCAAAAAATGAAACGTTATACCTCCTTTCTAAGAAACGAAGAATTAGATTCCGCTGTCAAAATTAATGTTTTAGAATAGCGGTTCCACCAATATGTACGACAGTCTAAAAGCCTTACGATTTTCTGAATCATCGAGACATCGATTGTTTCAGAAATTAATCGATTAACGCAAATAATCGATTAATTTCTGAAATAATCGATTAGCTGATATCAATTAATCGACAACATAATGCATGAATCTCGGCATAAAGGGTACGTGCTAACACTAAACATGAAAACCGCAGAACAAAAAATGCAAGCGACTCAAAATATTAAAATAGACCCAGCGACCTTTTTTATCTTGGTTGGCAAACTAAGATTTACTACCTAATCAATTATTGATTTTATCGATTATCTTGGCCGATTAATCGAATCAATTAATTAAGCTCTTGGAAATTACTCGATTAACGGATAATCGATTATTTTCAAAAATCAGAGAACACAATACATGGCATGAGCGTACATACAGACAGATACACACACATCACATACAGACATTGTCCCAATTTGTCGAGCTGAGTCGATTGGTATATGAGACTGTGCCATCCGCGAGTCAGAAAAAGCTTTCATAGTTGGAGCGAATCCTTTTGTAAGAAATGTAAAAATGTTTTAGCAACTTTTCCACAAACTTTCAATTTTTCACTTGAATGAAAACTTTTACAATTTATTGTGATCGCCCATTGTCCAGATTGGGGCATTCGACTGTTTAGATAAAATGATCCACTAAAACTGAAATAAACTGAACCCACAAAACTTCATTGGGTCCATGAAGAGTCTCATAGACTAGTTGGTTTTAAAGCAGAACATATCACGATAAACTACTATCTAGTGAAATAATGGTCTTCATTAAATCATCTAATCAATTATTTAAAGATGCAAAAAAAATATGCGAAAAAATGTCTATTAATACTTAACTTAATTTTTGCGATGTTACTTATATTTTAAACCACCTCTTTTTCAGTGTAGGAATATATTTTCAATAGTCTTTTATATAAATGACGATTTCGAAATTTCGCGAAACGACAGTTTTCGGTTAGTCGGTCAACTTCTTTCAAATTTTAAATTTTTAGGCAAATTTTGGGGGAAACTAAGTAAACAGTATATATTTTGTATCATAAATGCGATCGCTAAGCTGGACAAGTGAGTTGCCAGTGGATTGATAAATCAACCCCTAAAAAATTTGAATTTAACAGTTTAATCTAACCCATGAGGACCGTCTTAGACCGTCCCGTTTTTTTAAATTCAATAAAGGCAATAAAATAATAGAAAAAGAGAAAACAGGCCCAACGGAATTAGGCAGGTATGCCTTCCGCATTCCGGAGGGCGGTGACTGCGTTCTTAGCCGTACCGAGAGCCGTTTATGATGCGACAGTTTAATTAGATGGAGGGGATGGATGAGTAGTCTCGCCTACCATACACACGGCTAATCGTCTCGTCCCGTGTGACGGCGGGCGGAAAATTGAATTCTATTAATGAAGCTCGCTAGTTTATTGTTTCAATCAAATCTTTCACGCACCGAATGCTACAGTTTCGCAACTGTGAGCCCCATGAGGCTTGCTTGACCTTCTCCAATGGATCCTTCCCTTCTATTATACCTCCCCCAATTGCCCTCAATTGTAGATCATGTTTCCTGCAACCAATTGCCATGCGATTCCGACCACGATTGTGATACAACTCTTCCGCTATTCAAATCAATCTAGTCCTTCAAGGATCTCCTTTGGGAGCAGCTCAAACCAAGAATCCAACGAAGCGCATTTGAATCAGCGAAATTGGGTTGCGCCTGTCAATGTGGTGAGCAAAAAAATCAACCATCCTTATCGCGAGTTCAAACAAGCATCTTTTGCGGTAGAAGCGGCGACGACGGCGGCGTCAAACGTCTGACGAAAAAATCACGATGACTGAGCAGAATACACACAAATTTTTTGGTCCGGCTTATAACATGTACCGAAACTGTCAGACTACGTTGTCAGATGGAATAAATGGAGGCGGAAGGTCTCTACTGGTACTACGCTCCGACCTGCATGGTTGCGTATTGGTACCGGCCGACCGACGTTCACGCGAGCGAGCGCCTATGCGACTATGATCGGGCGGTGTAGGAGGTTAGGGAAATGAGCGCAATGTCGCACGAGTCAACTTTTCGCATCAACGGTTTTAATTTATGTCGTTGCGATAATATGTATTGTTTTAGCGTTCGGTTTTTTAGTTTGCAGGCCGCTTTTGTTCCACACCGGTTGGCAGCGGTGAGTTGTGATGGAGCTGAAAGATGTATGGTAGTGAAGTCGGTTGGCACATTACCAAGCGGAGTGGGGATGCCGAAGGTTTTGAGAAGAGTAAAAGCGACGGTGACCTCGTGCTGCGGGTTGGAATGGGCGACAAAGTTGTTACTTTACTGGCGGGTTGAATACTGCGCACCAGCTAAGGGCGTGTTAGAGGAGTGGTGTTAAAGTTGGCTGTTTTGTGGAATACTCAATTATCGGTGGTAGCACCTCGAAGGCAAAGGCTAGCTCTTGTTGTGCAGTAATTAAAACAATTTGCACCAATTCTAGCTTATTGATTTAACTGCATTTTGTAATTATTTTCCGATGATAACAAAAACAATTCCAATCTGTTCTGTTTCAAGTTTTTAAATATGTATCATAAAAAATGAATATTGAATGAAAATATTCGGATGCAAAAATGAAAATATTTGAATACTAAAATGCAAGGATTTCAAATACAAAATCTTCTCAACAGGATTCGAACCACCAAATGTATATTAACATTAGCGGTACCATGAGAATAGCGTTTATAATTTTTACAATAGACAGAATGCTCTAACATAACACACAAAATATGTCTTTTATCTGTAATCATGTGTTTAATTTATATCACCAGTCAAAAGGACAATTTGTGTTCGAGCACTGTAATGTAAAATGTGTCAGCAAATTATCTAGATGTTTGTTAACGAAAATCTTTAATCTTAAATCATGCTCTTGGTAATTCTTTAAACAGCGTGAGAATTGTTTTTGTTTTTGTTAAGAGCATTTTGATTTCAAATAGCGTTTAGAATCATATTCAAATAGAAAATTGGGCTTTTGGCTGCAATATGAATTATGAAAATATGTCAAAAGTTGTTGTTAGGCAAACTTTTTTTATTGAAATACACTGAAAAAGTTTCTTTTATGTCTTTCAAACGATACACATTAGATTGTAGACATTTTATAATGGGGTAACGCGAATAACTTTTAAAAAAGGTACAAATACACAAATCAATTGTTTTGCTTGAGTAAAATTCGACAATTATCGCATTTTGGAATATTTTTGGTAAATGTATTTGGATTTAAAATGATACTAAGAATTATTTCCCGTAACAACATTGACATTTAAAAACATGTATAAAGTTATTGTTAGAAAAACTTTTTGACCGATAAGTTCTCCATCATGCAATTACATTCAAAATAATTCTTTTCTATTTAGGTTTTCATTGACTAAATATAAAAAATAGTTTTACTCCACATATGGCTTTTGTTCTAAATGGCAGTAGGGTCATTGCGCATGTAAAGTGTATGTTTCATGTAAAAATAAACAGAACACGGTAATGTTTCGCCACTTCGTCAATTACGGTTTGTTAAATTGTGTCATATTTACAATTACGTTAATGATAAAATTCATATTTGTTTGGTGCGTAATCTAAAAAAATGCAAATGGCGCCTTCTGCACGTACACATCTTGGAAACTAGACATAGGAATAACAAACAAATTAATAGCATTCTGTCTGAGTGTTAGGCTTTTTTTCAAATTTATTTAGATGAAAATGGTTCAGCCATTACTGAGAAACGCGAACGAGAGTTTGCCACATACACGTACACAAAGCCACACACAGACATTATCCCAAATCGTCGAGCTGAGTTGATTGGTTGGTATATAAGACTCGGTCACCAGTTCTTGGAAAAAATCTCGAAAATTTGAGCAAATTCTATTCTTTTCTTTTAAAAGATATGTAAAAATTACGAGTGATATGAAATCAATAAATAACACATTTGTGTTCGAGCACTGTAATGTAAAATGTGTCAGCAAATTATCTAGATGTTTGTTAACGAAAATCTTTAATCTTAAATCATGCTCTTGGTAATTCTTTAAACAGCGTGAGAATTGTTTTTGTTTTTGTTAAGAGCATTTTGATTTCAAATAGCGTTTAGAATCATATTCAAATAGAAAATTGGGCTTTTGGCTGCAATATGAATTATGAAAATATGTCAAAAGTTGTTGTTAGGCAAACTTTTTTTTATTGAAATACACTGAAAAAGTTTCTTTTATGTCTTTCAAACGATACACATTAGATTGTAGACATTTTATAATGGGGTAACGCGAATAACTTTTAAAAAAGGTACAAATACACAAATCAATTGTTTTGCTTGAGTAAAATTCGACAATTATCGCATTTTGGAAGATTTTTGGTAAATGTATTTGGATTTAAAATGATACTAAGAATTATTTCCCGTAACAACATTGACATTTAAAAACATGTATAAAGTTATTGTTAGAAAAACTTTTTGACCGATAAGTTCTCCATCATGCAATTACATTCAAAATAATTCTTTTCTATTTAGGTTTTCATTGACTAAATATAAAAAATAGTTTTACTCCACATATGGCTTTTGTTCTAAATGGCAGTAGGGTCATTGCGCATGTAAAGTGTATGTTTCATGTAAAAATAAACAGAACACGGTAATGTTTCGCCACTTCGTCAATTACGGTTTGTTAAATTGTGTCATATTTACAATTACGTTAATGATAAAATTCATATTTGTTTGGTGCGTAATCTAAAAAAATGCAAATGGCGCCTTCTGCACGTACACATCTTGGAAACTAGACATAGGAATAACAAACAAATTAATAGCATTCTGTGTGAGTGTTAGGCTTTTTTTCAAATTTATTTAGATGAAAATGGTTCAGCCATTACTGAGAAACGCGAACGAGAGTTTGCCACATACACGTACACAAAGCCACACACAGACATTATCCCAAATCGTCGAGCTGAGTTGATTGGTTGGTATATAAGACTCGGTCACCAGTTCTTGGAAAAAATCTCGAAAATTTGAGCAAATTCTATTCTTTTCTTTTAAAAGATATGTAAAAATTACGAGTGATATGAAATCAATAAATAACACGGTACAACAAAATAAAAAAAAATAATGTACTGCTCAAGCGATCTAGTAAAAGTTGTGTTGTAGGTTTACATCACAACAATCCATTACATACAATCGAAAACCACGCATGATTAATTGAGGGGGGGGGGGGGGTGGGTGTAAGGGTAAGGGTTTCAGCAAGTTTTCTTGCAAAATACTTTTTTGCGAATTTTTTTACAAGTTTGGCTGAACCGAATTAATCAAAACTTTTGTGCATTATATTGTATCATCTCATTAATATTCTGTATTTTTTTCATGCAAAAATATTGACAAGCGACTCGGTGATGAAGCTTTTTGTAGAACGTCTCTAGAAAAAACACGATGTTCGATGTTAACTGCCATTCAAAAACCACTTAACCGATATATTTCAAACTTTGCATACAGATTATATGTAAAAAATAGCTAACCCCTACGTTGAGTTTTTGAGATATTTTTTCAATTAAGGGGCTTTATATATAAAAGTCAATGTTTGTATGTATATGATTTATGGACTCGCAAACGGCTTTACCGTTTGCCGTAAAAATTTATACATATTAGGCATTTGTTATGGAGCGTGTTTGTGTGCTATTGGTTAGAGATCGTAACAAATTGTGCTCCTATTTGAAAGTTGAAAGTCGCAGCAACGCGCGATGGGTATTAGCTAGTTTTAAATAGAAATTGTCAGCTTTCACGAAAAATTCCGCAATTTTTATGAGTACAAACCCTCTTAATCGAAAAATTATCTCAAAAACTTGACGTAGGGGTTAGGTATTTTTTACATAGAATATGCATGCAAAATTTGAAAGAATTCCGTTAAGTAGTTTTTGAATGGTAATTAACACCGCAAATCGTGTTTTCCAGGGACGCTCTACAAAAAGCTTTGTCGCCAAGTCGCACATCTATAGACCTCGAAAATTGCAGAAAAATTCTTTTTTTTTTCCTATATTAGAAACACGCTCGCATCAATTTTTATAGGGGACAGTCCCAAGTATTTTTTTTCAAATCGATTTTTAAAAGATATAATTATAGAATCCCACAGTGCGCGACAATGCCTCATTAACCCCTTAAGAGCTCATGCGAGCTAGTTTCTAATATATAAACAAAATATCAACTGTGCCATTATTCAATCGATTAGGTATTGCGTTCAACCGTGAGGTATATCATCAAGTAAACTACCTAGTAGTGAGATAAAAGATTTCTCATATAATTATACTCGTAGCATCACCAAGAGCAACTGTATATTTGAATCCCAAAATTCTAGCTAAAAGTTGGCTTTTTTCGCAAGACTTAAGTTATACAGGTCATGGCGTAAAAATTACTAGTTGCGTTATTTACAATAAGGGTGTAAAGAAATAAATATATCGCATAATATACCTATACCATAATATACTATAATTAATGAAATTCATGGCTATCTAGAAAAACATTTAACTTAACTAGGTAATATGGAGGTTTGAAGATGAAAATATTGAAAAGAAACATTCCACATGCGTTATTTGAACTTTTCGTATCTGAATTGAATTTTAAATGAATAGCTCCGAGAAAATAAGTCTCCCAAAGACTCCACTCTCGATGGGGGATCCAAGTACAATGTTTCTTCTAACTTATCGTTGTCCATTTTTGCTCTATACTAAGTACAATTCAATTGATGTTTAAATGGCAGTCACCATTAGTAGAGAAGCGTTGGATGTACTGTGTACGGAAACGTTTGATCTCACTACATTCTTGCCATACACATTACAATGTAACAACAAATGAACCCGAAGGTACCCTTTTCACCAATGTAACTAGAAACATATTTATTCGCAGAAAACTAAGACTTGTAATGTCAAGCATATCTATCCATCAAGAGCAGTATTATGTGAAGTGACACTTTCATTGGCCGCTTGCGTTTCCAAAAAATTAAATACTTATCCTGAAAATTTGAACCATTTCTTTTTCGTAATATTGGTTTGCACACCACTCATTTATCCATATTTCCTGATCGCAAATTCCGAACGAAACAATATACAAGCTATAATAATGAGTGGAAAGAGACTGCATTATAATCAACTGAATGGCTTTTGTGCTATCGACATAGCATAGCTTCACACTATTTACGTCAACGCAAATAAAAAAAATGAAAACAAAAAGAAATGAAAACTTTAGAAAGTTCATTGCATACTAATTAGTGATTTTTCACATGATGGGATTTTCAAAAACATTTCACAACGTTCTAATACAATAGTTCTCAAATTCGTACAATCCGGTTTATTCATTTACTTTATTCAAAAACGATTTTTAATTTTATTCTAAATAGTCAATTTTATCAGTTTCTTCATTTCATGGATTTTATTCGTTCTGTTTATTTTATTCATTTTGAATATTTGACTGATTTTAAGTACATGACCTTTGCATTTTAATTATTATTTACATCATTCAGTATTCTTTTTATTCATTTTGTTCATTTAGGTTCATTTTATTCGTTTCATTCTTTGGATTCACTCTGATCAGTTTATTTGTTACATTTCATTCGTATCCTTCATTTAACCTATTTTATTAATTGTTTTCCATTTATGCATTCTATTCGATTTTTCCAGTTTATACATGTTTTCAGTTTCTTCATTTTAATAATTTGACTAATTTTTTAAATTTTTTCATTTCATCCAAATTATTTATTTGACACAGTTTACTTTTTTCCATTAATTTATATCTTTTTAACATCGCTTAATTTTTCATTTTAATCAATTCTTTTTTTTCTTCTTTTTATTCATTTTATCAATTCTATTCGTTTCGTTTATTTGATTCGTTTGTTCTATTTATTTATTTATTTTATTCAATTTATTTTTTATTAGTTTTATTCTTTTCATTCATTCCAATCATATTATTCATTTCATTCATTTGATTCATTGTATTCACTGAATTCATTATATTAATTCTATCCATTTGTTCATTTCTTTACTTTTATTCATTTCATAATCAGTCATTTCGCTTATTTATCTCGTTCAATTTGTTAGTTTGAGTCAATTTAATTCGTTCAATTATTTTAATAACTATTTTTAAATATTGCCTAATTTTTTATTTAATCAGCTAGTCTAATTTGACTTATGTATTTTATTAATATGATTTATATTATTTATATTATTCATTGTACTCATTTAATAAATTTGAAAACATTTTGTTTTTCATTTTTTGCTTTATTCATTTTTATTTTGTTCGTTTTATTGATTTTCTATGTTTTATTCAGTTGATTCGAGGTTTTATTCGCGCAGGACTATAAACTGCAAAGTAATTAACGAGTTCTGCAAACTAATGAATTTTTCAACAGCGACATGTGTAATAAATGTATCATTTCACTGCTAGGTGGATTATGTTGGTTTTTAATGATAATATTGGGCAAATTTCACATTTCTCATGCAAAAAATCGCAAAATAATGGTTATTTTCATATTGTCATAATTTAAACATTAACTTTGCGTAAATTTCTGTACCCAACTACACCTCAAAGTTACGTAGATGGTGAAGTCGATTAATTGCTAATTGGTAATTTGGACCTGTTAAATGTTCTTTTTAAAAGATTCGGTTGTAGACATCAAACTAAAAAAGTCGTAACCGACTACCATTTGTTACAGCCAACGAAAAATTAATCTTAACTCATCACTAACTAACTGCTGATTAATAAAAAAGCAGAAACTTTTGCCAGTAATTAGCAGCTATTCCCATTATTGGCTCGCTTCTGAAGCTGCACTAACGAAACAATGCCGGTACGATAGGCTGAAAACTGCAACACGGTACCGCAAATAGATATATCATTCATCACAGGTCGGGGCTTTCTACTTTATGGCCGTGATTAAATTATTAACCAATCACCGCCATGGATGACCGATTCTTGATCAGAGCGAAACAAACAATAAAAACAAAAAAAACTGTAAGTCAACCAATGCAATACCCATTCACGCGTACAGCAGAGAACTGGTTGCCTTTTTCCGAGCCTCTCTGTGCTCTGTGCACCTGCAATCCCCATCAATATTCATAATAAAAGTAAAAGTAGACACATTTTACGGCACACTTGCAGAATTCCCGCCATATTCAGCATTGACAATAATTACTAACGGATTAAGCTTCCCCAAAATTTAATTTTAATGAATAACCAAGGAATAGGTCTTATATTTTTCAATGGTTTGGACCCACAAAAAAAATTATATTTGTTAAACTTCAGCCGTCTTCAGAACTATTTTATGAGAAAAAATATAGGTAAAATGAGTATTTAGTCGATTGGCCGTTTTCCATTCTGTTTTAAATACGCAGGAATTTTGAAAACGCTATGAAATAGACTCAATCAAATACCATCGCTTGAATTCACTTTAAAACTAGATATATACATCGTTTCACAGAAAATTAAACTTACTCCGGTACCCACACCATGGCTCGTGACGGTGGCTGATTGGTGAAAAATTGATTGGCTCCCGGAAGCTGCACGCTGGAATTGGTAAAAAAGCGGGAAAGAATGGAAATTCGGCAGGAGCCTATTTTTGAGTTGAATGTGTAATTTATAGTGTGATTAAAAACTGCCGAATCACACATTTTATGTGAAGTTGAACGGCAGTTGCTGGTGGAAAATTAAGCCGATATCGACATTGACTATGGTCGTTCAGTGTATTGTTGGATGGGACGAGGTTTTCATAACGCAATGGGGTATCGTTCGCTAACAGGATATGTAAAGGTAGTCAACGAGACAGTACCGGGCAAGAGTGATGACATACGCTGTTGGATCGATCCGGGGAAATAATAGTGATCAGATCCGGTTTGTGCATGTGCTTGTGTATATTTCGAGTCGGTATCAGGACGGGGTTTGCCGAAAGGATAGGTGGAAATTCGATTGAGCACAATGGTTATCAGAGATATGAAAGATATAAAAACAGACTCTGCAAATGTGTGCTCTCATCGATATTGTTTGGTATGATAGAATACTCATATCGGCTGGAAACAACTCGCGACAGTGTTGTGGGTTGGACACTTTAGGGATAATATTTAAGGCATCACAACAGATTGAACACTATAAGCTTTAGACTATGAATGTGACATTAAAGTTTCATAGTTTTAGCGTGATAAAGTCAGTTATCAACAGTTGCTAGCATAAACACACATGTTCTCGAGACGTGCTAAAGCAGTCAAATGTTGGTTATTAAATTTATTTTGCAGCCGGATTTAAAAAATAAAATAAATTAGGTCCGTCCCTATTTCTTTGATAGGAATCTCTATGTATTTAATTTTGATTTGTTTTTACGTATACTCAAAGCCAATACCAGACTCTAGCAACGCGGTATATTGATGATCTGTTTTTATGCCAAACATTGTTTCAGCGTGACGTAAATATTCTAAAGGAGGTGACGGCTAACAAAATCTTTCAGCATGGAGATAAGTGCTAGTGATCAAGCGACTGAAAGTAAGGAATCGCTCTAAACGCGGTTAAGGCAAGGAACAGTCATCCACAAATATCGTATACCACCGTCGTCGAGTCACCGTTTTTCACCGTGATCCGCCAGCCGGCCAAGACACCATTAACACGTACTATTTTAAGTGAGTTACAAATTGCAAAGGGTTGAGTATGATTTTAATACGTTACTTTTTAAACAGGTTAGGGAGTGATTGGTTTTAATAGTTGTAAAGAGACCATGATACCACGTATTCGAAAAGAATTTTTCAGGAAATTTGAGTTCGCGTATAATTTTGAAAATTGTAATGTAGTAGTGTCTATATTTCAGATAATTTTTTAAGGGGCATCGTTAAATTAACTTGTGAATTGTGACACATTGTCATCCTTTACAAATTGTAAAAAAAATAGTAGCAGGGTTTAAATGCTACCTCCAGTTTTCCGAATTGTATTGAAATATGGATTTCTGCGATGAGAGTCGAATTTTAGCCCTTTACAACTCAATCCATGTATGTGACTGAGACAGTGTCTACTTATATTCACAATTCCCTTTATATAAATGGTAGATTATTTACGGAAAATAAATGCTTGTAGCTTTTTGCTAGTGAGGGCTTATCCATAAATGACGTTGCATTTTAGGCGGTTTTGAACCCCCCCCCCCCCTTCGTAGCATTTCTTGACAAATTTCTAACCCCTCCCCACCAATGACAATCCCCTCCCCCTTTATTTATTATCAACATTTTTTGGAGTACAGAATATATATTACTGCTGGCAATTAAGACATTATAAAGCACCTCTCGAATGATAAAATTTATTCTCGAAATCGACCTATTTAAAATATTAACAGAGAGATAGGTGGTAGCTGCTGAAATTCAACAGTAGTAGAAATTAAGGACGCTGAATCTTTGGAGACTCGCAATCTCAATCGTTTGTTTATCTGTCAGTGTTGTTCGAGCATGAGACATGTCAAAAACACTCAGTCCGAGAAAAATCTGCAGGATTGGACTTGCCATCAACGTTTCGAAGACAAAATACATGAGAAAAAGAGGTTCTAGAGACGACAAAGTGAACCACCCATCCCGAGTTCGAATTGACGGTGACGAAATCGAGATGGTCGACGAATTTGTGTATTTGGGCTCACTGGTAACCGCCGACAATGATACCAGCAGAGAAATTCAGTGTCGGATCATGACGGGGAATCGTGCCTACTATGGACTCCGAAGGACGCTCCGGTCGAACAAAATTCGCACGAAGTTGATTATCTACAAGACGCTGATTAGACCGGTGTTCCTCTTCGGCCAAGAGACCTGGACTATGCTCACTAAAGACTAGAGATGGTCGGGTTCGGGTTTTTGGACCCGAAACCCGGACCCGACCCGAACCCGACGGGTTTCGGGTCGGGTTCGGGTTCTGTAAATTAAAGCTTCTCGGGTTCGGGTCGGGTTCCGGGAGTTCAAATTTGAAATTCTCGGGTTCGGGTCGGGTCGGGTTTTTGAAATTTTGAACTTTCGGGCTCGGGTCGGGTTCGGGTTTTTCAAATTACAAATTATCGGGGTCGGGTTGGGTTCGGGTTTTGAACAAAACAACCCAACCATTTCATGGCAGTCTTTTTTGTAGTAATAAATAAATAAATAAATAAATAAATAAATTAGGTAGTCTTATTCTAAAATCAATCGTAAAGTAACCTGTTTAAAAATATTCGCGTTTTGACTATTTAATTATGTAATATTTCATTTTGTATAGAGTAAGTCTTTAAAATACGTCAAAATTCTCTTTTTCTTCATATTGCTATAACTCCGGTAGTTTCAAATCGATTTCGACCATTTATACGATCTTGTAAAGACTTTTAAATTTCCTTTTGAACATTTTATTCAAAAACCGCTCAAAAAGCGTATTTATTCCGATGCTTTTATGAAAACCAAACGCCAATACAAACGTTCAAAATACAGCAATATGCAGTAACGGAGATGAAACAGGAAGGCGTCGAAGGAACAGGTAGAGCCGGTGCATTATACGTGTATATAAGTAAGTATGTTCCAGAGCCTGGACTGCAGAAGATAACAAATCGAATGATGCGTTTTGCATACTATATACAAATCATATTCATGAATGTGTTTTGCCTCTTTAATCCGCAAAAGCAAAAATTACGATACCAATCCAAGCGCATTTTCTAGTTACTTTGGTATAGTGCTTTGTTATATCAAATAACCAGGCATTGTAATTCTCTCTCACTCACGCGAAAAGAAGCTTATCCGATGTCCAACTTTTCCGAGATAAGATAAGTCGCAAAATTCTCCGTCTCCACAAATAGCATGAGAATGATTTTCCGGATAAAATTTATTTGACTTTTTCCTTCTCACCGGAGAAGGTGATAAAATTTTAATTTCGTGGAAATCAATAAAAACTTAAAAAATACACTTAATTACAAAGAAAAGCGGCGATGAATGATAGACTTGTTTTTTTTCGTTTTTTGGAATAACGGCAGGAAAGCAGCGAGCGAAGAAAAGATACCGTGAAAAACTCATTCACTCATTCTCCGGCTGTTTTATTTATCCGGAGAAATAACACGTTGTATTTATCCGGAGAAGTTGTGTGTGTGCCAATAACTTTTCGTGTGAAAATGTGAGTTTTTGTTGTCGCAGTAGCAAACTATTTGGGCGCATTTACTCATATGAGCGATAAATGCAATGCCTGCAAATAACAGATACTATTATTCGGCAGAGCTGGAACTTATACAATTTTACACAAGTTTCTCGCTTTCTATGTATCGATATTTTGCTTTGAAAAAGAGATAAAAAAATTTATTTTAATTATGTACACATGACAAAACACTAACGCAAACGGGTTTGTGTGGTACATTTGTACCCCAAACAAACTTTAAGCGAGCACTGTTAAGTTGGTCAAATGAAACAAATAGGTTGTACCTGCTTTAACGGAAGTTTAATAATCAAATTGGTTTATGATAAAGATTGCTTGCAATTTAAATAAACTATAACGGAAAATTAAGGATTTGGTGGTACTTTGGTGTCATTATGGAGGCTCAAATTTAAAAAGGGCACATTATTTTTTTAAAAGCGGATAGTTTAGGCCAAATTTATTTTCTAGAGACTTTGTTCCATCAGACCTAAACCTAGCTTCACTTCCGCCAGGTTCCGTTGTTCATGACACTCATATGGTGATGGTATAATAGCATCACTATCAAATCAGTGGTACATATATGAAACAAGCACTTTCTGTCTGTTCCCGGGCTGAGCTGTTTGCATGATCCGGATTCCTTCATGAAAATACATGAATTTCCACGAACTTAAGGAATTGATCGCAAAAATTTTGTGTGTTCTGTTGAAGCAATCAACGGATTTTTAAAAGTTTGGAGTCGTTCCGAGAGCTCCATTGGAGAAGTCGAAGCATCTTTACTGGCGTGCTTACCGTATAATCTGAAGCATAAAATAACTTAGATACCCCATCATAGATCGTCCTATCGCTAATGATGGGATACAGGTTTGACCCTACCAACCAGTAACGTGGGTGACGTCATGTAAACTGTCGAATACGAATTGCCAATTGCCATAGCTTAATTTAATACATGTAATAAATTATACGAAACTGCCTTGCAGGAATGGTTTCTGATAAAAAAATCAGAAATTTTGGTTAAGGATGACGAACAAGGTTGTTGGAAACTGTGAACAAGCTTTCTGTTTCCCCATGAGTTAGCCACCGATTTAACTTAATTTCCGGTTAAGATATCGACGATTTAGAAGTTTCTCAGAACATTACAAATTCGACGTTCAATAATAGTAAATATAAATGCGGATTCTACTCGGCAGTGATTTGTTTTGCCATATGCAGATATAACTCAATGCCTATGTTGCTACTTCAGATTCGAGTGATTCTACTTGATGAGCCTAGGGTCCAGATCGGGTGCCTAGAATTAAAAATCTTCGAGATCTTTGGTTGATTCTCCGTAGCAA
The DNA here is from genome assembly GCF_030247195.1 of Topomyia yanbarensis. Classification (NCBI taxonomy): domain Eukaryota; kingdom Metazoa; phylum Arthropoda; class Insecta; order Diptera; family Culicidae; genus Topomyia; species Topomyia yanbarensis. The sequence goes on from NC_080672.1 coordinate 155,240,162, forward strand.
GTTGGATTCGGATCGGGCTTCTCAAATTTTTAACTTTCGGGTTCGGGTTGGGTTCGGGTTTTCAAATTTTAAAATTCTCGGGTCGGGTCGGGTTCGGGTTTTACAAAATTTTCATTCTCGGGTACGGGTCGGGTTCGGGTTTTTAAGCTTTAAAATGTTCGGGCTCGGGTCGGGTTCGGGTTTTTCAAATTTTATAATTTCGGGCTCGGGTCGGGTTCGGGTTTCTAAATTTTCATGCTCTCGGGTTCGGGTCGGGTTCGGGTTCGAAAAAATTGAAACCCGACCATCTCTACTAAAGACTAACGCGCCCTTGAAATTTTCCAACGAAAGGTGTTGCGTACCATCTATGCTGGCATGCAGATTGAAGACGGAACGTAGTGTAGTGTTTTTCTTGTCAATATTAATATTTGAAGCATATTTTCATATGTCGCAAATATTGAAACGTCCAGGCCTACTGTACAGAGTTGGGTTTGAAGATGTTTCAAAATTAGACGGCAAATTCATTTAATGAATAATTTAATTAACGACTTACTTTGAATCTTAAAGAAGGAAGAAACGAGGACAACCGTACCGACCGTTTCAGTTTAAAGGGGATATAATAAATCGTTGGGAGTGACTTGGCTAAGAAGATTTATGTCACTCCTTTGGTCCATTGGGATGGGACAGAGGTATTTACACCTTGCCCTGGCCAATAAGCCTAGGAAACAGCGCCTGTACTCGCTTTTAATTTGCCTATTTCAAATGGGTTAGGAATCATTAAAAAAATATATCTTGTCAATCAACGAGAACCAGACAACTGAACCCTATGAAACTTTTAAGTTTGATTAATTGTCTCGAAGATCCCATACACATACACCAACGAATCTCAAAAATGATCTTTTAGAAAACGCCAAATAAATCTGACTCACGTGTAACAGGATCATCCAGAATGCTGTCATCTGCATCTCTCGTGATGGCGGCCTCGACCCCCACACACAGAATATTCACGATTTAGTATTCCACTCGTAGCCGATTTTGCATTCAATCGTGCCCAGGAGATCCACCCAGTTAATCCGACGAGCACAACAGCGAGTCACATAACAATCTTAGGACATCACTGAGTTCCACGTGGACGAATGTATGCTGAAGATACCAATGTTGCCGAGGTAGAGAACACCCATTGGAACAGCCATCGTTTCAAACATTTGTTTGAACGTTGAACACTCCGTAATGAATGGCCTTGTCCGGTTCAACAATATCTGTAGCCAGGAGGTCACCGGAATGAACCAGTTCCAATATTGCCAGTTTTGAGGGGACTTCTTGACGTTGGGCCCCTGCGAGTGGACGCATGTGGCCGTATCTCCTCGAGCCCAGTCCGCTTACGAATTTACAAATGCAAAATGGTTCTCTTCAGCTGCGTTGTTGAAGAACAGCGAACGGAAAAGTTTTTTCTTCAAAAACTTGTCAGGAGCGAAAAAACACTTTCGTTGTCAGAGCTCGAAAAATTCATATCTACATCGGCACAATAAAAATTAATCCAAATTTTTTTTTGTCAATGATACCCCCCTCCCCCCAAGGAATGTTTTGCACTAATTTACTTGGAAATCAGCTACATAAAGGGACTCCACATACCACAAATAGAATTGAGTAAAAAACTTTTTGTTTGGTATATTTAGTCGCTAGTTACCTGAACATGCAGAACATGAGTTAATGCAACATTAGGTAATGAGAATGTGACGTCATGACAGTAGAAGCATTTAATAAAAGTTACCACATTTTTATCATCTATATCTTAGCGGGAATTGACGGTGTTCACAATTCAAATTACATTTTTCTAATCCAAAGAAAGCTACGTAGCTTTGCTTGAGACCCTACCTCCCCATCGTCACATATGATGATGTAATGAAGCCACCATTAGTGCAAGGGCTACGTCAGTGGCTGCAGTTGGTTTTAATAGCAAAGTCAAATTATGATGGCAAACGACTTTCAATTTATCGTTGTGTAAAGGTCCAAAAAGGGCTGGATCCACAAGCAGAAGTTCTTATGGGCGGAGCGCAGGGACAAGAATCTTCTTCCAACAATAAAATCCCCCACCCCCAACGATGCTACGTCATTTATAGATGAAGCTAAGCATTCACCACTTGATTTTGGCAACCATCAATCTCGTTTTTATCACCAGACAGGTATAGTGTAAGTCATCCGTGCAAAGATGTTAGCTGCAATGACTCAATATGCTAGACAAATCATTTATAAATAATGAGAAAATATTCGTACTATATACAAAGATTTAGGAACATAACGAAACATTTCGTGTCAATTACGAAAAATAATTTCGTTTTCGACGACAAATTTCATGTAACTTACACTAAATATGTTAAATTACGAAAATATTCGTTCTTCGAATCCCTATGATTTCAGCTCATGAAATGAATGAAACCAACGAAGGTAAAGTGCCCATTGGGGAGGATGCCTCACGATTTCATTATATACTCGCCCTACAATCGATGGAATTCGTTACAATTGGCAATAATAACACAAAAGGCCTGAAAATATCGAAATACTCGTTTTGAGTTTACCGAAAACTTGAATCTAGTTCCCCTATTATTGCTCTGTCATTTGAGCCAATGCGTTGGCAAATATTTATAATGCATTCAATGCAATGCATTTTTTAATCATATAATGCAAGATGCTCCAAAATATTAGAAAGACTTTAGTATATTTCTTTAAACAATTTATCGGACTAATGGCTAACGATTCGTAATAAGCCCATGACAGTCGAAAAATTCGCAATTAAAATAAAATCGTTTTCATGAAACTACGAATAATTCATTATATGTACGAAAAATTCATAAATTTTACGAATTTTTTCTGTTCGAAACGCATTCGTAGCAGATTTACGAATATATTCTTTCAGTGTAAACATCAGTTTTTCCTTTGAAATCATTCCACCCCACCAACATCACGTTTCTTAAAAAAAATACCGGTTTTTGCACAATGCAACCGAAAAAGGATCGAATGTATAATAAACCCTTCACAAGATTACTCAAGCAAAGCAGATCCCACCAAACTGACCATTACCCCGAATGTTATCCACGGTTGCGTATTAGTTCAAAAATCGCAGATTTACCGGTTAATTATTCGACCCTGGGCACTACCATCCGGCTTCAGCGGTTATTCTAATTTTAGGAGAAAAAACATAAACTGCTGACCACCTCTCAGCAGCTAGAGTTTAGCAAAAACTCTAGGGTCACATGCCATCTCGACTCATCCCTTTCCATTTCAGTTCTGGGTCGTCGTCGGGGAGACGCAACCATTGAGGCTATCTTGACGAGTCTGGCGGCTGGACCAAGTCCAAATAAGCATCCCCGTTTAAAAAAAAGAAATCAGGTATCTCACTACTCGTTCCACGATTTGGGACCAACTGGTTTTCCGAGAAAAGCGATCGCCGACGTCGCTGAGAAATGAGTCTACCGGTTTCATGGAACAGAGTGGTTTCGTACACCAAGTACCCATTTTTTCCTACCATTCCTTATGCCACATCCAAGTAGGGGAAAATATATTCATAATTTCGTTTCATTCGACTTGGGCTGTTCTCCACCGACGACTGGTTCGGTCATTTATTGCCCGTTATAATGCAGTAGAAAGGGTAATGTGGCAGATGTGACCAGGTGCAGAAAGAGAGAGGTTATCTTGTCATGCTCTTTGGCTTCGGGCAGTTATTTGCCACAAGTTGAGGCTTGTCGCACAGTGCAAGCGGGACGATGAGCCGATGCAAATAGTCGGACACTTTTACACGGAAGCCCGGGTTGGACTTGGGAAAGTAGGCGACGAGCAAAAAGGATAAATATTCCAAATTTTATACGTTCTAACACTTCGGTGATGGTCGTCTGCTGGCTCTGCATGGGCAGAGCCTGTTTGTGTCTGCGGGTGGAGGTGTGAGAATGTGTCCTGGTATTCAAGCAATTGTGGTGCGATTTTAAAACTGGACCAGACCTCAAGTCCCCGGTCGCATGCTGAAAGCTGTGGGGGCATGTGTTAGTATATAAGTTTAATTAGTGGTTTAATGTTTTCATTAGGGTTATTAGGGAAAAGTTTTTACGATATTCGGTCATGAACAGATGGTGCTCACTTTCATTCTTATCAAGGGCCGGATACGAGCAAATGAAGAGGTGTTTTATGGAATTTCAGAGGCATCATAACCCATCATGGGTGAACTAATTTCCGCCATTGGGACGGGAGGGCTGGAAATAAAAAGTAACTAGCCGATGTCAAAAATTAAGCACAAGATCGAAAGATACCGTCATCGGGGGCTACTTCCTCACGAAGATTACTTTACGCCAATATTATGGGGTTTTTCATTGAAAAACGCTGGGGCAGTGGAATGCACTGGTGCTGCACTTTCCAGCAGAAAAGCAGCCTACTAGACGTGTTTCATTCCCATTTCTGCTAGAAAATGCAAAACCAGTGCAATCCACCGCTCCGGTGTTCTTCAGTGAGAAACGACATTAAAGAACTATATTTGAGCTTGTAGTTCAAATTTTACGTTGTTTTTATTAACAAAAGCAAAACCTTCGTTGGTTGCATGTTTTACGTTCATGCCTCTGATGACGTTGCTACACACACAGGCACTCTGCAAATAACCTTTCAATTCGTTTTCTCAGTAAATCGTAAGACTTTCTGACTGTCGTACACATTCGTGAAACCGCTGTACTATAACATGAATTTTGACAGGCGAATCTAATTCTTTGGTTTTGTTTCATTTTTTGCCATCATCAAAACAAGAATCATTATAATGGTGAAACCGTGATTAAAGCAACAAATAAAAGTGCAAAAACAAATCTGTCTTTACCAGAAGGCATGTTGTTGGACTTGAGTGATTCGTAGTTATGCTGCCTAAGATCGACCCCTATCAACAGAAGACCCCTAAGGTATTAAGCCTGTTCTAATGACCCTGCCACTTCCAGTTTTCCGATCTGTATACTTCACATCCTTGCTCTCACTTGAGTACTATGGCTCTAAATTTTCATAACTGTCCCTACCCAGTAATCTCTAGCTAATTGAGTGTTGTTAAAATGTAAATAAGAAAATGTGTCTACATATAGTCGAAATAAAAAAAGGTAAAAAAGAAAAAAAAGTTAAAAAGTAGTAATTTTCACTTAATTTTAAGATTTATTTTACGATGGGTGGAGAAATGGCTAAATTCTATTAAGGGATTATATCTACTTGGGTCTCAAATAATTACGTATATTCTAAGTATTTTATTTTGTAATCGTTAATATTTTGTGACACTATCTTCATTACATTTTAGTAATTTTATGCTGAAAAAGTTTGCAAAATAACAATGACATAGCTGTTGCTACCGATCATTTCATTTTGTATCATGATAAATCAAGAACGGCTTATCTGCAACAAACTATTTTTTAGTATATGCCCGGATGCCATTCGCGAACGACGTATTTTACAAAATTTCGTTTTGTTACAAAATGGTGACCAGTTTTCTGAAATATACTAACACAGAAGTCATTGTAATAAGAAATGAAAAGGTAAAAGTTTCAAATCAACCGGTTTAGTTGTTGCCGAGAAATCGTGGTCACCGTTAAGCTGTAACACGATTCTGCGATAATTGTCTCTAAAATTTCAAGTCAATATTGTGCAATGTTAAATGAATTATATAGCAAATCTAAATAATGCTTCTCATTTAAATGTAATAAACCAAAATAATTTGCCTTTCCTTTCTAATGCAGCAGATCGAAATAAGTTATCATACAGATTGGAGTTCATTCTCAACATACATCGGAAGGTAGAATAACATGAGCCTAAAAAACTAATATTTAATGATATGAAGAAATAAAGTAAAGAAAGCTGCCCTCACCTGGCGTGTAAGGTGCAGTATTAGAACATAGGTGTAGTAGGACGTCGTTTTTCTCTATCCTTCTAATTAAAGATATAGAGGCACATGCTGCAAGTGTATTTCTGCACAGTAAAGTAAACGAGCTGATATACGTACGTATATTATCAACTATAGCAAGAGTAGGACCAATTTATCAACTTTCCATTTCTATGATGGAATTACAAGAAGCTCTATTAGGAACGAGATTGATTAAGTAGTATGAAACATTCGTTACTCATCGAATCGGTGAAATTTTAAAAAGCACAAACGTAAATCAAAGACGACTCGTACCATCCAAACTGAACTCTGATGATGAAGCTACAGCTACAGGAAACAATACTTACTGTAAATTAAATTAGGGTCATATTACATTGTACTACAAATCAGAAAAAATTGAATGTGGTTTTAAAGTGGTCTGTTAAAGGTGCAAGGTCTGGTCATATGCAACCCAAAAGCACGTTTGATAAATTTATTATACCCTCAAAATCTTTATTTATAGCAAAAAAATATTTGCAGGATTTCCGGCACGAAAAAAAATTATACGCGGTCATAGTTCAACCGATTTTCAATTATTTACGTGTTTTGGAAAAACCTTTCGTTCTTTTGTTAAAAGTACTATGCGGTTTTGGGCAGGGATGTAGAGAGAAAGTACGGACCCTCATCACTATATATTGCCCGAGTGCCAAAAAGTTAAAGTTTGAAATCCATTGGATTTCACTGATATTATGAATATTTCATTTAAATTTTATAGTTATGTACCAGTTTTTCGCTCAAGTTGTTTGTAATGCCAATAACAGGAAAAAGGTAGAACTATTAATACTTTGGAATATACATCAAATTTCATGTAGACCAACACGGGTCAGATGAAAAATGAGCAATAAATAAACAAATAAATATTTCAAATACCTCCTTAAAAGTTTTGGTAACTTTGAAAGGAGCCATTTTTGTCAATAGTGTCAATAAAAGTAAAGAAATGAAAAGTTTAAAAATGTAGTACTTACAAAAGCTAAAAATAACGGAGATCAATGAAAAAACAATGAGAAAACTGAATATTGAAAGAATGTGCAAAAAAATGTCTAAAAGTAGAAAAATGAACCAAATAAACAAAATAAGATCAATTGTCAGAAAATGTATAATAAAAAAAACCAAAGCAGAACCTATAAAAAATTTATAAAAGAAAATAGGAAACTAGACTAACAAATTGTAAGAATGAAAGAAGTCGAACATTATTGAACATATGGAAAAAATAACGGAAGATATAATTTTCGAATCCTACAATACGAGACAATAAGCCGTATGAATAAAAATGAGCATTTGCTCAAGACAAGTTTGCTCAGCTCGATTCTGAGCAAAGTAAACTCTCGTAGCATTTGCTCAAATTGGTATGAATAAAACTTTACTTTACTCAGCTTGGACTGTAGCAAGTTCGAAATTCGAACATAGCTTTTGCTCCGTCAATTATTTGTCAACATCATAATTTTCGGGTAGTAAAAATTTTTAAGTGGAATCAAAAAAATTGTTTTAATTATTTCGTGAAGGAAAAAGGTAACGTAAGTTTTTATGGATATGAAAAACATTAATAAAACGCTCTTTTTCTTAGATATTTGACCCAAACTCTATCGAACTAATCACTAACAACCGTCAACAACTACACATACAGTAAGAAATCATGCCGTGACTACCGGAGGTTGTATTTTCTAATTTAAGTACGATTTACACGATACGTCAGGCTTCTGTCAAAGTCAAAGGAACGTCAACATTAGTTACATGCAGTTAAATGGATGTATTCACACAACATCAACGGCACGAATGTTTCAAGGTACGGAACCTGTAAATGGTTAAAAGAGAAACGCATTCAACTTATACTAGCGGAACGATGACGTGACTTTGACGATGTGTACACAAGACACAGTTGACGGTGCTAGGTGTTGGATTAAGTCGTGGTAATTCTGTCTTAAGGTATGTAGTTATATTACTATTTACTTACTTTGTATTTTATTACAGGTAGACACGTTGATTTAATGCATTTAGTACGCTCCATTCGTTGGGCAGTAAATGGAAAAGCAGCATCCCAGACCTAAACCGAATTGGCTTAAAAGTGCAGTTAAGTAGTGATGAAAGATAAGGCACGATATAACGGAACAGCAGCATCGATTTCATCACCAAGGACTGTTATGACACCTACTGGCTAGAGCATCAGTAGGGAAAAACAACTGGTGCAGGATAGTCCCAGTATTTATCGTGGAAGTGCCCCATACAATGCACATGTAACAACGTTTAGATTGTTTGTTTTTCTTGCGGTGCAATACAATCATTGATTATATTTAACATAACGCTATGTGCATCCTGGACGATTAATGGTGGAACCTGTACTGCTGCTATACGCATAACTGTCCCATGTGTATAGGAAATCTCATAGCACATGGGACAGTTATGCTTATAGCGGCTGTGTAACTGGTGCTTCATTGAATCTCAATTGAGCTGCACACAGGCAGCTGTTCTAAAGGACGATTCAGACGATACATCAGTTTCCGTCAACGGAACGTCACCGTTCCGTCAGGATAAGTTAGATGCGTTGCTCTTGTGTTCGTTCACACGTACCGTACGTCAAAACGTCCCATGCCGTTGATGTTGTGTGTGAATGCCTTCATTTAACTGCATGTAACTAATCTCGTATGCATTGTACGTCAACGCATCGTTGTTGTCGAATGTGAGCAACTAGCTGGACGCGTAATTAGACACATCGCTCGTCTAAGGACAGCTTTAATCTAACGTTTCATTAAGCACAAGATATGTTCTATTACTCCATGTTGTAATGTAGAGTAAGCGTATAACCAATGATTGTAAATTAGCATTGCCGAAATTGGACGAATATACTGGGTGTTACATCCATTACAAATGAGGATGTTATTACTAGCAGAACATAGGTCGATAAGCACTATACTGCCCATGATCGCATATCAGTCCCATAAAGATAGGAAATCCCATAGAAAACGGGACAACTATGCGATCATGGGTAGTATACTTGTGTGTGAGCGTAGGAGGCTCAGATGTTTGGATGTACGAATGAATTGAATGATTTTTTCATGATAGCATAACAGATTTGGTGGAAAACCAGATTGTTCTAAAACAATAACGATAAATCAATATCCAGTAAAAAAGTAAATAAGATTTGAAAATATTGAACAAAGAAAACAAGTATATGTAATTAAATAGTCTTGAAATCCAAATAAACAAAAATATATATATTTTCGTTATTGATGAATGAAAGATCCGAGTTGCAAAATTCACAATGGCGGATTATAGGATACAAGTATAGGGTAAGAAGACTATTTTCACTCTGTTTCTATAACACCCTACGCGTTTGAACGCGTTGGTTTGATCAGCGCCTGCCATCTTTGCCCAAACCAATGGCTCAAATGGTAGTGCGGCACTCGCTTCGAGTTTTCCTTGCATTCAAGCGCGGGTTTTTCGCCTTTGTTAGATCAGTTCTCGACAAACATATGATTACGGCCTAAAAGCCAACTGTCAAAATCCACTTTGAATGGAAATTCCGGACAAACCGTTATTAGCCGAACACAGTTCACAACAGTTTATGAAAGAGAAAACTTTTCTCTTTCGGTTACTATAAACTTCTGTGATTGGCGCGTAACGGTTTGTCCGGAATTTCCATTCAAAGTGGATTTTGACAGTTGGCTTTTAGGCCGTAATCATATGTTTGTCGAGAGTTTTATTATTTTGTTGGGTCTTTAGAACGAAGCAAAGATGTTGATGCCTATTTATATGTATTCCATCGATTGTAGACCGAGTAATTGATTAAGTAGTGCTGTACCTTTCTAATAGGGTTAAAATAAGCTCTTACTCTAATTAAGAGAAAATAAAACAAAAATCAGAATAAGTCATCAAGACTTGCATAACTCGTAGAAAAACTTCACTGCGCAAAGAGTGCCGTTACTGAAGGGGCCCCTTCTGTCTGCAAGCGCCGTTTTATGCATATACATGCCATGTCAACTAAATGTGGCCTGAATGGGCCAAATCTACTTTGCATTTCGAAAAATGATATTGGAAACATATTTATCTGATTTGATATGATGAGAAATTGCATTAATGTAACCAAGTAACCTCCAAATAGTTAGGAAGAGTAAACTCACGTCAAAATATGGTTATTATATGCATGGCTTGACATAGATGTCTCAAGTACTCAAAGAAATTCGGGTAGTCCACTTTTATTTGTTGCACTCTATCTTATATCTAAACTATCATTTCATGACTTGTTACTTTTTTATATTATTCGTAAGCTTAACTGAGCCGTGTTATATATTTCGCCGGCTGGGGTCCACTAGGAGGTTGATAACAGTCTATTATCTTTCTCTGGACAAATCCACCTAGAGGCCGTGTTGCACCCAGGCCGTGTTGTTTTCTCAACCAAGAATTGATCCACTGTGTTTTTGCTCCCATGTCGTATGAGGCGACTTAAAACAGGAGCCCTCGGGCTATTCTCACAGTCACGTCACCTAGTGACTAGAAGAAAATTTCCTTATATTCACTAAGTGACGTGACTGTGAGAATAGGGCCCCTCATGTCAAGTTGTTTCCCCGTGCCGAGGACTGAATGGCTGGGAAGACTAAAATATGCCAGTCGCGCACGGAGTGTCGTAAGTCTTAAGCTTACCGTGTTAAGCGAGTCTCTGATACAGTGGAAGTTTGTTTCTTCGCAAATCGTGGAGATCAAATGGTGGTCATGTCCCTAATATACATTGCGGGGTGCGCTATAGACGATTATAAGCCACAAACGCTGATGATGAAATGTATAGTGCTGTGATCAAGTATGGTTAGAGCAACACAAATTAATCTTCAGCATAAACGTACAGCAACTATGAATTTATCCCGCCTTATGCAGGAACAAAAGCTTCTATAGCTTTGGTTCAAGAGCCGTATTTCTTTAAAGGAAAATTTTATGTTGGAAAGCTATTTAACACCGTCTTCGTAGCTTTCAACAAAAATGGCATGACAAATCCACGTGAAATGCCTCGTGCATGTATTCTCGCGAATAGTGCTATTGTCGCATGTCTTATATCCGATCTTACAACTCGCGATATTTGTGCTGTCACAGTCAATATGACTTGATAACATAAACAAGAAATACGTCTATTGTTCGACATATTTGCCACATAACGAACCATCACCTTCTGATGATTTCAAAAGGGTTGTATTATACTGAGGCAGGAATGGGTTTCCCCTTATAACCGGCAGTGATGCAAATGCCCGTCTCATAATTTGGGGCAGCTCACATATTTGAGAGGCATCGAATTAATGGAATGCTTAGGTAGTACAAATCTGCACATTCTTCTAGCCAAACATGTCAAATGGTCTTAAGTGAAAATGACAGTTTCTCTTTGTTTACTTTCTCTTTCGCTAAGAACTCGTCAGTTTATACGTATGTTCATTAACTCTCAGCATAATATGCTAGTCGAAATCAGCGTTTTTCGATATATCCTGAAACAATATTGAAAAGTTTTATGCTGACGCCGTAAGAATTCAAAGAGAAAGTAAAGAGAGGCTCTCATTTGCACTTAGGACCATTTGACATGTTTGTCGAGACTTAATGCAGGAAACCGCCCAACATTTGCACTATCTGGCAGAGAAGAGGTGTTAGATGTAACTCTGCTCCGACAGTATTACGTATGAGTTGGCAAACTGGCTTGAACCGAGCGAGCTTGAACCGTCGGTATCGGATCATAAGTTCCTCGTCTTTGATCATTCGCTAGATATCGTCACATATCGTAATCCCATATCTACGAACTGGGCCCTCTACGATGAGGGCTTGGCGACTAGGTTCCAGGGCTAACTTCCACGTGACTCGGATGAGGTCGTGGATAAAATAAACACACTCATAGTAGCAGCATTCCAAGAGGATTGCCCGCTTCGAGTTATGCTTCTAGAGGAACACCTTGGTGGAATACCGTACTTGTTTGACTCAAATTATTAAGCACATGTCGAACTCATGTCGAAGAACTTAGCATTTCAAATGCTGCCTATCTTCTATGGGTACCTGGTCATTCCGGTATTACTGAAAATGAATGAGCGGACGAATTGGCAACAGCAGACGCTGCGACTGACTTCGTTGGTCCAGAACCAGTTTTACCACTTTCGATAATTATGGCTATATGAAATTCATATCAGTTTTCCCATTAAAGATAAGCCGTTCTGGCTTTATCATGGTCCCCGCACATGAGGTTTAAAATAAGGTGATCCATGGGAACAGCTATATCACTGTCAGTTTGCAAGCTACAAAATTACTACAGAAACCTATGACCATATACTACAATACATGTAACATAGTATAAAGAATAATATAACAATGATGAATTGAAAAATCGCGAATGTTTTTAAATCCAAATGGATATAACCTCTTAATCCACCCAATGGCGCAACCGTGCCCCTCCCACTCCTCCAAACCACGACTCCATGACTGGCAATGCCCAATACAATTGCGGAAATGACCATTACACTCTTGCACTCAGCACCCTTACACAATGGCCTGACATCCATAAACCCAATGTGTCAGGTATCGACACTGAAACACCTGAAACGAAAAAAATAAAGGGCCGTGCATAGGACACGACCACGGTGACACAAAAAATGCAGCCCCTTCAAGAGCATGCAATACAGTTCGCGATTGAATTCCAATCCATCACAACTCACGCTCCAGCCCACTCACCCACTCGCACAAGTCACAACCCTCCCCACCAAAACATAACCCACCAAAGAACACTCATCAGCATCAAAACTCCAAAACAAGGCACAACACCATGTCTTCCGCTGCACGTTCAAACCAGTCTACCAGTTAAATCAATCAATTATAACACTCAGCCGATCCATCCAGTAATAATAGGCCGGTCTGCTCAGAAAACTTACTCAAACCGAGCAGCCCCACACGGAGGAGTGCAACGAGTAAGCTCACACTCGCCAAAGGAAACACCCAGCTCCTCCACGAAACACGAAATCTCACTTTCCAATCAAAACATAAAAGATGCACCAATGAAACCAGGCACACAAGCACCAGGTCAAGCACCTCTCAATCGATTAAATGAAATAATTTAAGAAACTATAGCGCAACCAAACCGGTTCCAGTCCGAAACTAAAACAACGAACCCAGTACATGTCTGCAGCGCCCTACCCCACACAGGCATTCCAATGTGGAACTAGAACTGGAACGACCACATCCCTAGCATAGCTGTCAATACTGCCCTGTTCTAAATCTAAATTGGAATACACCGGCGTCCAATCCAAAACATTTCCAGAACCGTGCTTCAAACACACAGAGAAGGACAGACACTCAGACCAGACAGATTGGGAAACACAACCCTGTCCAGTAACGTCCAATACCCGGATTTCAAACACGAATCCCAAACCAAAAGAATCCCCGCTCAAACCGCTGCTGGGAGAAAAAATATGAATCCAGAACTGAACCACTCCCGAACGCGTCCCTAGGTCACTACCCAACTCTAAACTCCTTCCCCTAATCTACCGAACCCGAGTGCATGTACTGAACACTCTCTCTACATTTAAAGCCGCTCCAACTCCTTAAGTATCCCCTCTGCATAATCAGAACAATGACCATCAAATAAATCGGGTGATTCTCCCATTCAACAACTCAAGAAGTGAGAAGGACCGTGATCGGTCTTAGCCGTCCAATAGACAACACAACAAACAACCCAAGAAAGGTCTCACTAACTAGAGGGCGCAAAGCTCAGCACATGCACCCCCACCCTTTCACACACACACATCTTTAAGGACTATATTCCCACGCAGGCCGGGCCAAATTCTCTTGAACCTTAACCCATCTACATTAACAGCTATCGGACAATGATGTCGACAAATTAAATTATCGATTTATCCATACAAAACTTTAATGGCAAATTCTTTGACTCTTAGTTACTGTGAGCGGATCAGATCAAATAAATTTAAGTTGTATTGGATATGGGTCTCCTCGCATTTACTACAAAGTCGATAAAACATCTTTAACCTTCGAGCAATGCAGATGAACTTTTGGAAAACTTGAGGCCTTAAAACCTAATTCATTTATTGAATTTATTATAGGATTGTACGCCCAACACTGTCATATGGGTGACTTGTATGGTCACAGAACAATTTCTCACTGAAAGAATTTAGTCAGCATACCTCAAGAAATCATCGTATTAACATGTTTCAAATTTTTCTTCTTATTTGATGTAAAGTGCAACAGACCGACTAGTACAAAGTTTTTTGGCCAAATTGTTTTTTGATCTAGTTTAACACCAAAAGTAGGTAATCAGTGCATTGTTATGCACAAAAACAATTGCACATCACTAAACTGTTTGCTTCCCTTGGATTTAAAGTATAAAAAAAATCGTTCAAGTATGCTACTGAGCATGCTCAGGTATTTACTTGGTTTTCTCAGCTTTCGCTGAGCATTTGCTCAGGATTTATTACTTTATTCATACGGAATCAGATGTTCGAAAAGCAAACTCACAAATAGAGTATACATCTGTCAAAGCAAAGTCTTTATTCATACCAACTTGAGTAAATGCTCAACGCAGCTGCTCGACTGCTCGAATCTCAAGAAGCTGAGCAAATGCTAGTTTTTATTCATACGGCTTAATACCTCACTAACCCCCTTAATAGTTCAAGTGATTATGTTTCTAATTTGGAAAAAACATAACTCTGCCATCATTCAACCGATTTTAATGATAAATAGGTCGTTGGATGCGAAATTGAACGTTCTCTCTAATTTTTTATTAAAATTACGCCGCTTTTTCAGAAGAATGTTGAGCAATTTTCAAAATTTTCATAGAAAAAATGCAATTTTTTGCAAATTTCATATTGTTGTCCGAAAAAACCGTAAAGTATTATAAATAAAAGAACGAAACATAGCATACCGTTGGAAAGGTCATTTCTTCTTCTTTCTAGAACACCCCTTAAAATCTGTTGAAAAATGACAGTGTAGAATTTTTTGTACTGCCGAAAGTTCCGAAAAATTGGTTTTCTGCAATAAATTAAGATTATGAGGGTCAACAACATTTTTCACACATTATTTTGTGTTGCATTTGATAAGATCTACAACCTGTACTAGGTCGCTTGAAAAGTACAAAATTACTGAAACACCGTGTTATATTTTTGGTTCTTTATTATGTGAAATTACACAATTCGAAAATGTTACTCATGCGCATGATTAAGTTTTAATGAAAACTGAAACAATAAAAATTTGCGATAATATGAGAAAATAGTTGTCAAAAAAACCCCATTGGAGGAAAATAAAGGTTGCCAAATGTGTGGCTACGGTTTCAGCAATAATGACAAATGGAAAAGCTGCGTCCAGTACCTCCACATCAACAATCAACACCATCAGTGAGTAAGCCAATACCAAATAGTTTCGACCCGAAAGTTAAAAAACTAGGAAGAACATCTGATCACGTACTTCCAGATAGCACTAAAGATGACAACAAGGCACTTGATTCACCAACTATGCCATGCCGTCTCTTTTTCTGATATCTATTTTATTACATTTTATTTTTTATCGTTTTAATTATAGAAGTTTGACTCCTTGTTTGAATTATAGAGGTTTTAGGTTAGATATTTGCATATTATAAATCTATGAAAGACCCACGGCTCCGTTAAGTTTGTGTGCCAAATCAATTAATTTAAAATAAATGATTTTTAAAGAGCATAAAAGTTTACAAAAAAAATCTTTTATTTATGGATATTCCAATGAAAATTATGGATATTCTTTGTCAAACTCAAACAACCCTTCAGAATGCAGTTTATAATGATCCTCAAATTGAGTCGGATCCAGACAATAACAGGTCAAAAAACTAACAAAATTAGGAGGAAGACCGAATCGAGAGAAATCACCCTCGCTGATGCTGTGTGTTTTATTTCGTTCTGTTGCGTCCAATATCTATTTTGTGCCTTCTAACACAAGCACCCGCCCTAGAGCCGCATATGATGCCACTTAACTTCTAAATAACAATAAAAAACAAGAACTACTCTTGAATCAAAACGCTTCATTTCTTGTTTGTTGACGTTGGATCGAGTCGTGAGTACCCTGATTTTAATTTTCAGTCAGCTGCGCTGGTGAACTGAGTGCACGTTGCTCTGAAAATATAGCGACATCATTTTTGGGCACCTACTCTTTCTGTGAGCCATTTACGCGACTTCCGGAGGGTTAACTGCAACAATTGCCACTCGACTTGTGGTAATCGGTTCCGAAGAACAGTTCTCGTTTATTTCTGGTTGCAAAAATAAGAAACACCTATATTATGAACTTCAAAGTAAATCATGCATCATGGGTCGTTTCTGCACTGTAAGTTTGATAACATCTGCATCGTTTCATATGTGGTGTATTGCATCACAATTCAAAGGTTAAAGTGTGTGGATAACTTTTCTAGGCCTAGTTCTATTTTTACACCTGACTTCATTTATCATAAAGCGAAATTTGTCTGTGACTATAAGGTAAAACCACGGAAATGTAAAAAAAACTTGTTTCCTGCTGATAGCACTGTACCAGCACATCGGAAACTTAATTTCAGAATAAAAGCATCGATTGAATCTTAACAAATATGCACAGGATGTATCAAAAATTAGAATAGTTTTTCATAGAAAATGAATCACGCTTATATTTGTAGACCGTTTCCTTGCTTCGACTTGCCAGTGTAAACTAATTGAGTTTTGTGTGTAAAATCGGTTATTTTATGTGTTCTTGAAAACAATTGCCCTCCCCTAGAAGAAAAAAAAACGCACACTAAATCCTATTGTTTTTGTTTCATTGCAACGCGTAATGCTACCCGAGGGAAAACAAGTTCACGCAGCCCTTTGAAAACATTATTTCCGCTTCATTCCCTTCCGCAACAGGGGAAGAAAAACAATAAATTTTTGCTTCTCGCTGTGAATTACGTGACATTACAATATCGTACAGCCCGGACGATAAACTGGCGGATTGCTACCGGCAGAGGGTTATGATAAGGATGGGGGGATGAAAAGTTTAGTTGGTGAGTTAGCGGCTGATTTCGATCGATAAGTCAGATTGTCGTTTCCTGATTTGATTTTTTTTAGTTAACTTGAAAGAATTATAAAGTAAAATTTCGTGCTATTGATTCGGAAGCATCTATCAGACAGCTTGTTGTGATTTTCTCATCGTATGTTAAAACGAACCCTTAAGGTCCATTTACCAACTTTTGATTGCTTCATTTAAATTACAAATCTCTATTTTAGATACGAATGGGAATGCAAAGTACAAAATGGGATCCATGCCTCTGAGATACACACGTAATCCCCTCCCATTCATTCGATATCAAAGTGCTAAAACATCAGAGACTGAAACAGCCAGCCTACTATCACCGGTCCCGGGATGCGTCGACCAATAATAGGATGACGCAAAGATTGGCAAAATGGCTAGAAATTGTTTCCAGACAATCGGCATCCCGTTCGCTCGTCATCCCAGAGATTCTAAAGCGAGTCGTTATGTGCGCAGCTAAGAAAACGTTTTCCCCTTACGTTCCTAGCTTTCGGATTACAAAAGAGACCGCTGCCAGGACCCCAAGACCCTGGCGAGTCACATTCAATTTCGCATCGGCAAGATTCCAATTCAAGAAAGCGTATTAGGGGAACTGGGGCAAGTCCGACACCTTAAGAATAATCATTTTTTCTAAAATACCACAATTATATATTCTGTGCATACTCCTTGTTTAGATGGTTCTTAATAAGATATATTGTTTCAGCGCTTCAAAAAATTGGTTTCGTTTAGATTATTAGTTGCCATTAAAAGGAGGAAAATAACATTTTAAAAATACTACGGGTAATACCGACACCTCGAGGGGGCCCTTTTAAATTATGCTTTTTGTACATTTTTTTCTTTAAAAATGTGTTGTGTATGTGTGATAAAGTGAAATTCTGTGTTTGATGCAAATGTATGCTATCTGGAGATTCATCGGGTAGCAAGAAGAAGAGTATTCGAATGTTTGGTATTATGAATAAATATTGTTTAACACTTGATTTATATTATGGCATGGATTTTCTCAAGTAATCCTTTCGAGCTTTGTTGCCAGCCATTCGAAGCACTCAAAGTAGTTCTACAGGCCCAATTACTAGGATTCATTCACTTTAAAAGCGACGTATGCTTAGTAGTAAGCTATTCGTGTTACGATTTTTCGCAACGTTCTTCATCAACAATCCGACGGTCTATGGAAACTGTTTTTCAACATCACTTCAAAAGTTCAGATTATACTTTCTCGTTTGGATCACGCTCCAATCAACTTTAATTTTTTTTGTCTACTTGGAACAATACTGACTAAAAATAAATGAAAAGTTTACATATATTTCTATTATCAACTTGATGTATCAATAGTCTAATCGAGCACCACACATACCCAGTCACTCACATTGAATCAACAATAAACTTAACCATCTAGACAGCGTATCGGTCTTACCCCACCCAACAACTGTCAGTTTTACCCTAACAGTGCACATTTTTTTAAATACCGAATTAACGGTATCGAAACACTCAAACTTATCTTCAACACACACACAAATGATAATATGTAGAGTAGATTAGGATGTGCGATGAAAAAACTTTTCAAAGCTATTGTGCTGCTAAAAGCTTAAAATATACCTATCAACTCAAAATAACATCCCAGTGTGCATCAACTTTGCTTTCGCATGTTTTCTTTATTTAGTTGACGTTTGATGTACTTATAAGGCATCGATGTGTCGCGAAATGCTCAAAATAATCGTACTAATGATATCCTGTCATTGTATGATTAAATTTCTGGGAAAAGTCGTGGGGTGTCGGACTTACCTACAGTGTCGGGCTTACCACCAGTTCCCCCAAATAGATTTTCTACCCATTTTGAATCGACTACTCCGTTGATTGCGGTGAGTTTGGCATCTATACATACATCTGCTTCTATTGGTGCTTATGGCGTTTGGTGTCTAAAGTTGCCCGATGGCGTAATGTTATGTAAACCGACCATATCGGCTACGATATGTTTGGTCTTAAACCTTTCCTCCAGTGCCCCTTTCATAGTTTTCTGTTTTGATGGTAGCTGTTTCGTTTGTTTGGAAATCGAGACGGTGAGTTTTTTTAGCTGCTGAAAGTGTTCGAGATGCGGTAGGTATAGGAATAGGGTTGCCACCCTTCCGGGTTTGTCCTGGAGACTCCGGTTTTTGAGGGCGATCTCCTGACCTCCGTATTTTACATCTATTTCTCCGGGCCCGGTGAAACAACAGATAATTATAATTTATACTGTTTTAGAACTATTTTTTTCAAAATGTTTAAAAAGTATAAGCAGTGCTATTATCACCTGTAGGGTTAAGAGTTACTTGCTCGACTAACCTTTTGTTTCAAGGTGGCCATTATGCTAAGAACTATTTCGGAAATCGTATGAAAACAAATCATTTTGTCCATCATTTTAGAGAAAATATTCCGCCGTTTGCTAAAATTTGTAATTTTACATTCCACAAATGCGCTCAAAATGGTTTAAAAAAGTTAAATTCCTTCAATTTCAATCAATCACCTCACTGTTGCTGATGCTTGTGTGCAGCTACTGCTTGATAGGATGGCGGTTGGTCTAATTAAACCGGCCGGGTCAACTTCTAACGATGTTTTCTTGTGTTAACGTTTGCTACTCTTTTAGCCGTCCTTAGATATTGGCTACGCAGGTGAACTTTGTTCCTTTGTTGGGATCTCCCTAGCGACTGTAGCGAAAAACAGGATTCTTCGCTCTCTACGAAAAATCTCGGAGACACCGCGGTGTGATTCCCAGGCAGTACTGATATCCTGCTTATCTGCTCTTCAAGTTGGAGCACAATGGTCGTTGGGCCTATCCTCCACAGCGAGAGTGGCTGGTATGACACAATATGTTATTTCATATGTCGAAACATGTAAAAATCCATTATTAGACAGCAAAATATGTCGCATGCAATATCAATTTTTTATGTGTGTACATTACTTTGGAAAAAACCATTTTTGTTTTCAAAATTGCATGTAACTTTGCGCTTTCCAAACCATTAAAAGTCTCTAGAACACATGATTTGCGAGAAATCAACACATAAAAAGATATTAAAAGAAAATTAATTTTTCAAGAGCCACCCTAGCTTAAATATTAAAAAAAAACAAAACTCATGAGCAATTTTTTTTTTAATTTTACAAATATTAAAAGTTAATACTTTGAACACCTTAATCACAAGGATCACCCTAATTTAACAAATAACACAAAAGAATCGGCTAAAAAGCACTAAAACAGTTTGCCGAAGATACCATATATCTAAAACCAACGGTAAAATATGAGATTTTTCAGTTTTTATGAAGCTGTTATCGGAAACTCGAACTTGTTTCTGTTTTCTTGTAGTTCATCGACTAACTACAAGTCTAAGCTTTATAAACGTTATTGAATTTCCCGTATCAGACAATTTTATCGAGAGTTATCGTGTTCACGCGCTTCTCGATGTAGAAATGGTTGGACGTCTACTCTTGGAACGCTCGTATGTGTGGCTCTGCGTGACTGAAAATATTTTTGTTGTGCACAATGAATGTATAAATAATTCTGAACATTAGAAAGAAGATCCATTGTTGCCTTGCGTTCAAAATTGTAAACCAATATAACCTTCGGGTTGAGCGCTTTACACCAGACGCCCTCCTTAAAAAAATATATATCACTGATCACTGAGATAAGAAATTAATTTGATTCGTCTGCGAATGCCTATCGAACATATTTTCATATGTGGCTGATAAAAACGGGTCATCACTGTATCAACTGTATTACTGTATTAACATCTTAACTTCATAATTCATTTTTGGCATTCCGAGATAGTGCTGACTCTTATGAAAATATTATCAAATGTGTTAGTGGTCTTTATGATTGTAGTAATCTGCATAAATATTTTCAACAAAATTAATTTGAAAGCAGTTGTGTGGCTGACGTCCAAAGGGGGCTAACTTCATTTTTAATTTTTTACGGAAAACAACTTCCACATTAGATTTGTAGTTTTTATTAAAGATGTCTGGAAAACATAAGGGTACCCGGCGTCCAGATGGAGGTAACCCACAACTCGTACACCCTTTCCTTATCTTTCGTTCCAAAGTTATAGTGTCTTTGGCAAACGTGTTGTATAGCGTCCAGCGCTTTATTTGATCATATTAGTTTGAAGCTCAGTCGCAAGGATGGCGCTGTTATCAACTTTTTATAACAACTAGATAGAAGGATGGTGTCTAACAACGAAATTATAGGTCAAGTATTATAAGCATATCTTCTGAAGATACGAACTTTGTATTAAGGAGAGATCAAATCCAAGATCATATATCGAGTATGGAATCTTTATAGCCCATAGAGTTTTTTATTTATAATTGCAATTGTGGTGGAGGTTGAGGTGTCCTTACGAAAAACAGTTTTTTACCAAAAATATTTCAAATATCGGTTTTTAGAGCATTGAAGGTCATATAAGTTTTCAATGTGAAGGATGGGATGAGATTTGATATGTTTGTTTTATACGTTGAGTAGTATTAGCGATTTAAAGAAATTATCATCGATTCGGATTACGCCTTAGCATGCACACGCTTGCCGTTTAACGTCTCACCTTTTTTATCGTTACGTTTCAGCTCGCGACGCAGACGTTATTCCAGTTTAGTTTTTACTAAAACAAATTATTAACCCAATCGTAGAGCATTGTTCAGTCTATTGCTTAATTTCGAGAAAAATAATGTTCGAACTTCACAAAATTGACTTAGTAAATGAATTTCGTTGCAAGTTTCTACAACAAAATATGAATTGGATAGTTGGTAATAAATCTCAACTTGTTTATTCAGAAAAAAATCTGGGCTGAAAAATCGACGCCAGTTTTTTTTGAAATACAGGTATGTCACAAACCAAAAATTCTGTGACGAATTTGAACAAATTCCAGAAAAAGAAGATTTGAAGTACGTTAAAAATGTTTGAAACGACCGTCTTATACTACTCACAAGACTCGAATATATGCTGATCTTCACTCTAGACTAACGTACCTGGAAATAGAAAATGATAACAATATTAATAACATTAGTAAAAGATTGTATATCAATATATATACGAATAGAAATAAGAATAGAAATAGGAATATCAATAAGAATATGAATAGCAATAGGAATATGTATAGGTATAGGAATAGGAGTAGCAATGTTAATAGGAATATAAAAAAATCGAAAAATATTAAACAGCCGTGTGCCACGATAAACTGTCGCAAAATCGTAATTTTTCAAAGTTGAGTTTTTGAATAAAATATAACTTCTGAGCCATTGATTCGATTATTATTGTAAGGAAAAAAATTCTATGGTGGGGAATTTCCTAAAATGTTTGATATTGCATGAAAAAAACCTTATCTTTTTTTAATTTCTCAATAGAAAGTTATTGTAAACGCCCTGGTAACCGACTCTGCAACCGAGGCCCGGAGGGCCAACTACTACATAGCATTCGATTCAGTTCGTTGATAATGACAAATATCTGGGTGTATTTATATTTGTGTGCATGTATTTTTAGAGAGAGCAGAAAAAATGTTCAAACAGACCCTGAGCTGGAAAAAATTTACAAAAACCAACAACTTAGGGAACAAGTTTGAACAACCACCCGATCCGCTAAAGCATGGAAGCTGATTCCTTTCCGGCAATGTCTAACGGCATTTGGGGGGAGATTTTATTATATGCAAAGCACACACTCCAATCTAGTTCTTTCAGTAGGGCTACAGCATCCTTACGCACTACCAATTTTCGATCATCCACACAACGTGACAATTTCTGCGCTTCCCCTACGAGAACTTACCGGGCGGAAACATCAGATTGTTTAGTTTATTGAGCCCTTCACTGCCCATAAAAGCATAAGAGTCCCATAATGAAAAACAGCAAGCCGAGAAAAACGCTGTTCAAGATTTACATTTTCATTCAGCCTTATGGGATGGGACAACCATGTTTTGGTATTTTTTTGATATTTTCTAAACAAATCCTATATGTGCATTGTGATTCAGTGGTAATACAGAATACAATCCAACAGGTAACTCATTTTTGACAAAAATTTATATTGGACTCTTATGCTTTTATGGGTAGTTCAGCTCGCTCCCATGTCCCGTATAGACCCACTTCCTCGTTGAGCTCCCGGCTTGTTCGCGAGCTACTCGGTGTAGTCCCGACGATGGACCTAGCCTATTCCGACGGAGAATTACCCAGCATCGGAATTTCTCTTGGTAGCAATGTCTCTTTCGTGAGCCAACTAGTTTCCATTTTTATCACGATGTAGTCGGGTAGTCCACGGCAATTAATCTACTCTACTGTGAATTCCCCGTCGGTAAATTTCTCCCGATATCGATGTTCGTTTCCGTGAGCCATTTAGCTCCCCGCTTCGTCCCGATCTACTCGATTTAGCCCCCAACGGTTGACCTACTCGATAGGTCAGTCAGTAGTTGTTCAGATTTGTTCAGCGACTCCGGTGGAGCTTAGTGCTCATGCACTTCGCTTGAAACCTGGTCTTGTTGGTCGTGCTAGTTCGCTGGTCTCGTCGCAGCCTGCATCGATCCTGCACGGCATAATATTATACATGCCGAAAAATTCCGATTCAAACCGATACCGCGATGAATGGAAGAAGGTAACAAATTTGCTCAAGTTTGGTTGGTCACATTGACCACCATAGACGGTTTCAGCATTAACTGGAATAATGGACATATTTCAAAATTAACAAACTCACGTCAGTTTCTCGAAGATGGTTTGGGCCCATTTTTCTAAACTAAGTCTTAAATGAAACGGATATTATCCCCATAGACTGCTGTAAAATTGGGTACAGATCGATCGTATAGTTCGGGAAATATAAACTAAATCGTCTGGTCACATATGAGATTTACATATAAGCTGGAACTAATTGAAAATTCAGAAAAAGAATTCGTTGTTTTGAAGCCAAATGTCTTGAAAATGCATGAAAAATTTAAAAAAAATTTGAACTCGAATACTGATTTTGATTTTTTCATTTAATAGTTGGAATTCTAATGCTCATGATTAAGAAAATTTATTGACATTTACATAACATTTTTTAAAAAATTAGGCCGGATTGACTAGCTATTTCGAGGATACATTATTTTAAAATAAAAAATAATTAATATATATACATACACATATTAACATATATTAACAAAATGCGTGCATGGGAACGAAAGCGAACCTGAAAGCTGATTTTAGAGAAAAAACGAACCGGAACTATTTAGTAGGCATTTGATGTTAAATGAAATATTACATCGCTATATTTTGCGTTTTAAATTTTTGTTTTATACCAGCTTTTGCACCCATGAGCTTGAAATGTAGAACTTTTTCATCACGTAACGCTATACATTGTAGAGCACTTTAATTTTTTACTCAAACCCACAAAAGAACCACCATCACGAATGGATGAGTAATCACTTCAAACCGTGCACCGCAAACCACAGCCGAGGTTTGTTACCTCCAATGAGCAAAGCGAGTCAAGGTAAATTGTTCTGCAAATGAAAATAAAAGCCAATTGATTGTGGGCCTGTTCATTAGGGTGTAAAAAAATAATTTTGTTCATTCATTTGAAACCTCTCCTCACGCATAAACACCCCCGCCCCTCTCATCCAATAAAATACTAATCACAACTCACACGCATCACCATCGCTTATCAAGAGGTCGGTCTTCTTTGGATTTTGGAGGCCAAGAATAATGAATATACCATTTCTCTGTCTCTATTTCCTTGTCGTACCTTCGTCCATTCGCCGACGCTTGTAGCGTGATTGGTAGTAATCGTATAATCATGATTGTTTTCAATTATTCGCCCCCCCCCCCTGTCTGAAATCTGTGCGCGTGCCATACTTCACACAAACACAAAAATTATGACGGCACGAGAAGCAGCGTTCGAAAATCGCTCACTGCAATTAAAAATCTGCTCGATGTAAACGGATAATGAGAGAATTATCGAAGTTGGTTTGAGTAGGAGCAGCAGAAACTGATAAAGATGCAAACGAAGTTAAAATTGATCGTTAGAAGCAAAGAGGAGAGAAAAATACGATGATTTGCAGCAATAAAGTTTTCAACTGTAATGTTTGCCTGTATTTTAAGCCCGCGCACAGCGTAACATCGGAAGTATCGGTGTGACGATCGCGGTAAGCTTAACTTAAATCGAACCTTGGTGTAAGCTTGTGTATCTTTCAGACTAGTTCGATTAAAGACACGGTACTCATCACCGACCGATAGCGAAATCCAGCTGCGATTAGATAAAAGTTGCAAATCTATTTGTTTTCCATTGCTCAGCTGAACCAATGTCGCATCACTTCCAAAAGAATCACGTGCTAATCCAGTTTTGCATTTTCTATCTGAATACGTTTTCTAGTCGAACTCTGGTATTCAGGTTCTCGGTTGAGCAGTTCGCCAGATTCAACCGCGAGATTCAGAAATTTGATTTTTATTTTCAATCATATTTTCTGGCATTCCGGATGAACGTGCAGCGAGTTTTGGGTGAAAACGAACATCGCGCGGTCGAGAACGGCAATGTCAGCAGTGACACACGGGATTACCACAGAATTAGAAACTGGCTAGCAGTGACCGGTTTAACAGTGAGCTTCGTATTTCCATTCGGTGTCGGTAGCGTCAATGGATTTTTTGTCCACCGTCTGCTGCAAAATACGGAGCATATAAAACAGGCGAAAAGTGAAAGTTGTTCACTACATATACGAAATAAAAACGAAACATAGAAATTACTGAATAAAAGAATCTGGCTTAGAATAGAAATGTGCTTAATTATACATTGTGCTGGCTATTAGTGAAAAACTGAATTTTCGACGGCCCATAAAATATCCAAATGCAAATCAATTCGACGGCGCGACGCACGAATCTATGGCGTAATGACTTTTTATAGTGTTTGAAGAACAGAAGTCGGCATGAAGGGAGTTATAACAACAAGCGACCACATGAAAATAGAAATAGTTAAAACGAAAGTGACGACTCTTTGTCGGTTTGGTGGTTCATGCGGAGCACTGATTTTGTTCCAGTAATTTGCTGCTGAATAAGGCTATGTTGCTTGTCCAGCTTTAGGTCAATAGCGATTTTTTTGTTTTTCTCGAGCTTTTTGCTGTGTCTTACTAACGTGACCGGAGGTCCCGAATAAGGCGGGCAGTCCAGGATTTCAAGATCTTGTTCCGCTTGGCGAAACGTCCCAGAAAGTTAGCCTATCCTGGGATACTCTGTTCTGAACCAAAAAAATCGCAATTTCCCATATAAAATCGCAAGCGCACAACAATAAAAACCCAACTTGAATATTCTAAATTCACACATAATTTATCGTGAAATAGACGAGAAATGATGAAAAACTACGTTTTTGGTTTGCTTCTAGCAGATCAGGGTCGACTTTTATGACCGTTTGAAGATTTTCTCAATTTTGACCAATAAAAATAGATTTTTATATGGGAGAATGTGAGTTTTTTCCTGCAAAACGGTGTATCTGAGGATGCGCTCAAATTATATTGAGATTATTGGTGCTATTTGTGTAAAAATGCCTGAGGAACACGATGGCATTAGAATTTTTAAAATAAAAATATATATATATTGAGAGAAAAATTAACTTTTAATATTTTACTGAAAAAATCACATAGTTGGCAGCACTACTGCCAAAACTTAATATTATTTCTAGACTCCTTGAACAATTTTCAAATTAATTAAAAATCATCTTGTGGCTTTATTCTAGTAAATAAAACCGGAGATATGATCAAAAGAAAATCAAGGGCTTTGGCAATTTATCAAAACGGGGGGTGCTCGCATGGCCCGAGTGGTGGTTCAATTGACACAAAAAATTGGATTTTTATATATTGGCACTAGATGAACATTTCCTCCAAATTTAGTTAAAATCAGTGAAAGTCGATTTCAAGTTTGCATCTTTTTTTGGTCACTTCGCGTGGAATGACCCATATTGATAATTTGTTATTGGTTTGTACCATTTATTCTGACGTAATTTGCTAAAGCATAAACGGAAGTAAAATAAATTTAAATTTAACGATATATTTAATAAAAATAAATTTAAATTTAACGATATATTTAATAAAAATCAGAAATTGTTTCGACCCACCTCGGTCTCCCCTATTAATTCTGAAAATTCCGGTTAATAAAACACGCAACGTAAGCTCCGGTCAACCGATTATCAGTGTTGCTGTTAATGTATTTCAATGGAAATGGGTACAAAATACTAAAAGTCTCTCACTGGACATTTTAATGCAAGTGTATCTAGACGCAGTTAACCGCATTGAATATTTTGATGGTGATATTTGCATTTTCTATATTCGTAATATCGTTGCAGAAAACAAGAAAGATGCTCAGAAAATGAGAAAAAAAACTTTAGACAAAAAAATTTCCGAGATTTTGCTTTGTTTCGATGAATCCTAAATAATGTCGAACCCCCCACCTCCTATTCAACATTAGGGCAGCGGTCCCAAAAGTAACCTCATCTGATATTTACCCTTTCGCTTCGTCGCATTGAGAAATAAAACGTTCGCGATCTATAAAAGGTAACTCACATTCACTTATAACAGAAATTTCATACACGTATATTCAAGCGTAGGTTCCATAACTTCCACTTCATCACTCATACATCGATATATACGGATGGTGAGTTTATGGCATTTTATTACCGCGCCATAGTATGCGTACTGAGAGCTGAAGGCAGAGAGCGTGTGAGAGATCGTATGCAATTTTTGTGAACTCTGTATTCGTGGTGGTAGTTTTTGTTATTGCTTCATGGTTATTCGTTTTGCTATTATTTGCGCTGCGTGGTTCGGCGAAACGCAGTGTGCCATGCGCTCAATTGAAATGACGTGAAAAAGGGGATCATCACTATTGGCGAAGTGAAGGACCAAGTTTCACTGAAAGTGGATTGCACAAAATTACAAAACAATTGCAATTTTGATTTTGATCATTATACTAACAAGAATAAAAAACAGACTTCCAGACTGTTTTAATGACAGACCTTTCGAAACATTTGCTCACCCATTGGTGCCCCTTTTTCTGCCAAGCGCTCACTCCAACGTGGAACATGTAATTCCATGCTTCTTCGTCCCTGGGCCAGTTCAAAAGTCTCGGTTTCGGCCTGGTTTTCCTATACACATGTGTTTGTTAATTAATTATGCGCCATCCGGCATCGGCCAGTCTGCGCGAAGAAAATCCAAATGCTAAAGTGCGATTAATTTTTAGGTTGTGTGCGTGCGGGGATGCAAGCGCAACACGTATCGTATGGGGTAAACCGGTCAAGAGTCGTGTGTTTATCGTGCTAGACTGCGGGAGAGAGATAAACGAAAAAGCACGTTGCGGTGGCAATAATGGAAGATAAATAAAACCGCTAAGTTTACTGCAGCCGTAGTTGTGCTGACTTAAGTTGGTACCAATACTAAGTTCGCCAAGCTGCGAAACGATATGTCGCGGAAAGCATGTGTTTCCCGTATATCACCTACCGCAGTTCTTAATTGCTCATTTTTTGTTGGAATTTTTCCATATCACAAGTTGCAGCAAGAAATCTTTGATTATCAGCTGCAGCATTGTAGGTATGTATTGTTTTGATTAACAATTACATGTGGGCTGTGACTGCCAGTGTACCTGAACTAAGATTCAAGGTGAAAGAGCGGCCAACCATCTACCTAATGGTAGCCCGCACGCCGACAGTGACCAAGTCGCGGACGCAGTCAAACGGAACCAAGTGCCATTCTCAGCAAGTTGGCCCAGGTCTTTAGACTTACATAACTACTTACATGCAATGAAATTGATTCAGCTTAAAAAACGACCAACTCATTACGGACACCAGGTCGGAACAGACAGCGATGGAGAACGACGTGACCTGATCGAGTCGACTTTCACTGACCGCTCTGCAAACATTGCACGCTCCAGAGAGAAGCTTAATTTTGCTGTCGATGAAACGAGGTTTTATTTTTAAATTAATCTAACCTCTAAGGCCCCTTCGGATCGATTCTCGCAGCAGTTCAACGGTTAAAGCACACAGCAGCCAAAAAAATTTCATTCGATTGGATCCGTAACAACCGTGTCTACTGTCTACGTATAATAGGTAGGTAAAAGTATGTAGAAACACACGCGCCACGAATCTCCTGCGTCAAACTGTTTCACCTCATAAAAACCATGTGTCAGATGGGTAACGAGGAATTTGGAGAAAAAATCACACTTAAACAACTGGTACTTAGTGCTGCGATAAAAGTAACTAGGTTTACGAATACTATTCGGGGTATGCTAAAAACGTGTGTTGGAATGCATTGTTTTTTTTTGTTTCATTTAAATACCTACGGTGGAGTTATCCGGCAGTCCTTTCTTTTCTGCATTTGCGTCGTATCTTTACGCCTTGCCTTTCGATTTCATTTGTTTGGGTTATTAGGTGGTTGCATGACGCGAGTCTATCGCACAGATGGATAATGAGTAAAGCTTCATTCAAATTCACCGTGGTTGAATGGGTCCGTGAATAGATTCAGGTGTTCGTGGAAGAGGAGCTCAAAGAAGGGAAAACTATGCGTTTATAAGCTCATTTATTGAGTTTGCACTAATATTAACCACTTTCTTTAAAATTCAACAAATTGATTAGTTTTGAAAGTAAATGAAGCATTACTACGCGGTAGTATTAGTTAAAATAAATTGTTAACAAAATACGATACCTTCTTCAAATAATTCTTAACGTTAGGTCGTAAGGTCTGTACAGCCTCCGATGAGGATTGTACAAGTACGAATCCCTAGAAAACTTTACAATCCTTTATCACCTTAACCCTTATTTCTTTTTGGCAGCACTTTTTATTCCACTATTCACTTGTATCTGTGACGCGTATTTCGCACACTACTTATGAGCATCATCGGTGCCATATTTCTGATGATTCACATAAGTGGTGTGCAGAATACGCGTGTCTGTAGCAGATACCAGTGAATAGTGGAATTAAAAAGTATTATCAAAAAAGCCCTTACTAGGTATAAGTAGTAAGAACAAAAGGTTTTTAAAAATGCTGTAACTGTAACCTTTTGACCTCAAGGCGATACTGGGAACCATTTGAAAGCTACATAAAAACAATCAAAATATGATTCAACTATATAGCTGAATCAATACACCATAACGTTTAATTTTGTCTGTGGTACAACTGCTATTTTCGTTTTCAAAGATGGCTGCTTTTTGAGGCTAACGAATCTTACGTTACAACATTTAGAGGCATCCCGTCCTCAACCATGTCTCAATATTGCTCGCAAGTGATGTTTAGAAGAAAAATGGTATGTCATTCGTGTACAAACAACACCACACTGTCATTGGATTGGATTGAAAAGAACTCTTTACTGGCTACCCATAACACTGAATAGGCAGTTTTGTTTATTTACACCCAATAAATCAGAATTTTGCTTGATCAAACGGTGATTTTTGCTTGACCAAACGGTCATTTTTGATTGAAAATTTCAAAATTTTATGTCGTTACTCAAGCGTATATTTTTGGCCTGAAAGATTTATAGAGTTAACTGAGGAAATTAAAAAAAACTTATTATGTCAACTCAATCATAAAAAAACGCGAATAAAAAAATGATGGGAACTAAACGATACTGCACATTAACCCTTTCATGCCCAACTTTTTTCTAGTGCATGCAGGGTTTCAAAACTATTTTTCCTTGAAAACGGTTGGGTCAAGAAACACGAAAAGCCTATTTTCATAAAGATAGGTGCTTCCATGGCAGTGCTAGAAGCTGGCCAATTTTTACCTTCTCCTAGAATAATGACAATAGTCCAATTACGTGGAAAACGTAGCCAACGACAGTCTGAATTGATAAGTTTTATCAGTTTTCAATAATATTGCACCATAACGAAGATATATGAAAAAATCATTTTTCGTCGTCAACGTAAACTATCCCTGACAGCACTGTTCTAGAGCTGATCCTTGTAACTGTTAATACTCAAATTAAAGGCAATAATGACATTAATGAGCCTTACTTGTTTTGTGAGCAAATCTCGCCTCAATCAAAAGTTATAGCTGTTTAAAAACGTTGTTGTCCACAAACAACATGGGCATGAGTGGGTTAATCGGAATAAAATCCAGTAGTAACTCAAAGTTAATTATTTTTAAAACACAGCGGATGTGAGATGCAATCTGGTATAATATTCAACACATCAAATCATTGTTATATAATGCCCGTCCGGAATATTGATCTCCAAATTGTAATCTTCCCATCCGGGATACAAATGGCACTTTTTTTGGTAAATCTAATCCATGAATATACAGTGACACAATCTCATATTCGTACACCTCTAGTGTATGTGTTTAAAATTGTTTCATAAATGTTTGCGCTACTTAATATAGGTATTGTTTTGTAAATGTGGTATTAGAATCATTATCTGTCATTTTCATATCATTTGTAATCTAAAGCGTGCAAGTTTCCGTACACTACACATAAAAAATCATTACTTGGTGTGAAAATTGCACAATTTCATATTCGTACACTTTTGAAAAGTCATTGAATTTGTAATTTAAGACCTGTTATTTCTTTATTTTTTTTGTTTTACTTTGAAATATAGATTTTATGACAACAAAAAAGTGTTCATTGGCACAGTTTTCTCAATACTAGTTTAAGAAATTCCCTCAAATTAACGTAATGGTTAAAAAAAAGTAAACTAACTGCCATTATGGAACGGAAACTAATTATTACTCACCAAAATGAAGCTAAATCACTTCATAAAATCTTTGAAATTGTTCAAAGGTTGCATCCAACTATTTAACATGTTGTTAAAAACTTTGATGTGGCGAAATGCAGAACAGATATTGCGAAAAACTTGAACTGTAAAAAATTTACGATGAAGGATGAACGATTTTTACTTAGAAAAATTTGGGAAAATCGAGTAATTAATGTTATATACATGGTAAATAAATTCAATCATAGCATTTAAGTATAAGTCCGCTCTGGTACGGCTCTTAATGTACGGAGAACGGACAATTACAATGCCTGTGTTCTGAGCAAGAAGCTGTTCATCAATGAGAAGAACAAAGAATTGATTTTTATACACGAAACAACTTTATTGGAATATTGGAAAGATGTTAAACTTTGTCTACGAGTCCAAATTCAACATCTTTGACTCAAATGGCTGTTGTTTTGAGTGGAGAAATTCGAACTCAGACCTGGACGTAATAGTCTTATAACAGCAGCTAAGCGCAGGGACAGTGGTGTTATTGTATGGGGTATTATATGTCCACTAGAAGTGCTAGAAATTTGGTCTTCATTGATGGAATGATGGATCAGAATGTGTATTTTAATATGAATATCTTAAAATAAATTTTAAAGCAAAGCTTCCGTAAAATGGTACTTTTACTAAAAAATGGTGGACATTGGAAATTCGATCAGGAGAAGAACCTAAAGCATAAGGCGTGCAAAAAACGTTTAGAGTTAATTTATAATTGTATAATAAATGGGAGTATTTGGATGAAAAGTGCGAAACTATCTGGATTATAATGAGAATGAGCTTAGAAACTACTATTTAGAAGAATGGGATAAAATTTGCACAGAATGGGAAGTTGAATGCACACAAAAACTAGTGGTTAGCATTCCAATATGATTGAAAACTGTAATTACAAACAAAAGGTACCATATTGAATATTTATTATAGAAATTTCAATTGATTTTTGAAAAAAATATGTGTACTGTACGAATATGAGATTGCGTGTATATTTGACTTTCTTTAGAATTAAGATTTTTTTGTAAAAATGAGCATTTGTAGTACAAAGATAATTATTGTATCTTCCGTATGCTGTCTAGTAAACTATTTCTACATAAATAAAATGTCACGTAAAATAATTTTTTACTTGTAAAATGCATATAAACATTCCGCAGCGGTGTACGAAAATGAGATTGTGTCACTGTAGGTCGCTGTACAGGTACCAATAGGGTTGCCACCTCTCCGGGTTTGATCCGGAGACTCCGGTTTTCGGGAGCGATCTCCGGGTCTCCGGGTTTTACATCAATTTCTCCGGGTTTGGTGGGAAGAAGCATAAGTTCAATTTTTTGGAATTAATTGATTCTTTACAAAATATTTAAAAAGTCTAAATTAACTATTACTCTGGTTCAGATTTATTTTTCCCGACTAAACCTTCGTTTCAAGGTGGCGAAGAGTTTACCAAATTTTGCTAATTTCTTTCACAAAGCAATGAAAATGAAAAACAAATAAAATTTACTACAAATTAACCTTCCGGAAGTCGCGCTAGTGAACTGAGTGCACGCTGCTCTGAAAATCTAGCGAAATCGTCTTAGGGGACCAGCGGCTGCTCGTTCGATAAGCCATATGCGCGACTTCCGGAGGGTTAAGGAAAATAATATTTCGCTATGTGCTACAATTGAAATTATTTGCTACAATTTTACCAAATCATTTCACTCTTAGTGGTGCTTATTACCAGCTGCACTAAGGTCTGGCAGATTTGTTCTAATCCAACTGACTAGGTCAACATCAAACGAGTTCTTGCGGTGTTGCCTCTTTGTTGCGACATTAAAATTTGTTGGTGACGAATAACCGACACCACATAGTATGATATCGCAGCTCTGCCTCCTTTGCTCTCCTTCTCCTGTTAATTGTGGAGGAGAGCAATGCTCGTTCGAACTCCACAGTGAGAGTAGCTGGTGCTTTTGTATTCTTGGCACTTAGTCGGGGAAGTGAGATACTACACCACATTAAACTGATAAAACCGTTCTCAAGCGTGAAAAATTTACAGTTTTACTTTAACGTGGTAATAAAAAGCGATTAAAGTGCTCAAAAATGCCTAGCAATCGCTTTGATTCCAATTTCTGTCTCGTTCCACTTAAAATCCACCACCCCCCAGATCAGTGAAAATCTCCGGGTCAAAGCCTCTCCAGAGGTGGCAACCCTAGGTACCAAGGATACAGTCATATATTCCATTGAACTCAGCTTAACGCGATCTGAAAATGTGTGTGTATGTGACGGAAATGTTACATAATTTTCTCGGAGATCGCTGGACTGATTTGCACAAACTTGGTTTCAAATGAAAGGTATAATTTCTCAACGATTGCTATGGAATTCCTTTCTGATCCAACTCCCTGTTCTGGAATTACGGGTTGATAAGCTCGTTAACATGGAAATTTGAGATATAGATAGTTACGAGCATGATAACTAAAAGGTTTAAAAATGCGAGAGAAATTGCTTGCATGCCATGTCCAGCCAATAAATATCTCTTTGGTCAAATTGGCCACCATCGACGGTTCCCCAACCGCTGGAGGAAATATTTATATTAAAAATTAAATTTACATCATATCACAGTGGCTCAAAACAGCGTTTATAGGTACTTAATTCATTGGAGTCAAAACTGTTCGTATTAGCGATTTTACATATTCTACAATGTTTGTGTATGTAAATAGCGCAATCTTTTGGCAATATTGTTGTTTTAAAAAATTGGTCATAGTAGGCTATAAAAAATTTAACTTTTGAACCGAAAGAGATAGCGCTTGACCGTCTTCAACGAAGTTGTAGAGGAGAGTATTCTCATAAATTTTTCAGAAGACATGTTGTCTCTGTCACTCACAGTTAATGAGTTATAAGATATTTTCTATGATGAAGTCCTACAATTCTTATTTTTACTCATAACTTTTTTGTTTCTGATTTTTCGCGTTAACTATGTTCGAAGGTATTTTTTATCATTGCAAAACACACAACTTTTTCGAAGAAACAAAATAGCTGTGAATGCTGTGCAAAGACTTATGGCTGATGTTGATTTCATTTTAACCTGTTTTCGAACCGGTGTATCTTTCCTATCGGCAAAAACTGTAATTATACTATCAATTATTCTAATAGGACTGGGTTTCACCTACATAACGAAGGTAAAACCGTTTGTCCACAATCATCCGTTCAGAAGTTATACCCTGTTGAAAGCTGTATGTCTGGACCTCTTGAAGTCGCGCGTATGGCTCACTGAACGAGTAGGCGCTGGTGTTCAAAGACGCTTTCGCTTGTTTTTCTGAGTGGCGCGCACTCTGTGTACTAGCGCGTCTGCTAGAAGGTTAACATCGATGTTACATGATGTTCTAACGGGTAATGTACAATTTCATTTCCGTCGGGGTTACCGTATTAATGTTAGCTTTAGGATAAAGATGCACAAAATTGCTGCATTGTATGAAATATCTGAAAATAATCAAAAGGTTAATACAGCGATTAGGGTGATGAGCCCATTTTCGCCATGTTTCTATTATCACCGTACCCATTTGAGCTCGTTGGTTAGAGCAGTGTCTGCCATCTTTATTCAACGCATTGAATGAAATGGTAGCGCAACAATGGGGGCACTCGATTTTCGTTGCACTCAAACACGAAAAATTCACTATTTTCAGCGCATTTGTGTTATTATATTGGTTCTCAACAACGAAGCAAAGCTGTGGATGTAAATTTTTACACATTCCATTGCTTGTAGGCTGAGAAAATAATGAATTAGTGAGGCACCCTGCTCAGTATGGTGAAAATAGGCACTTTACCCCATATGGAAAAGTGTATCTTTTACCTCTACTTCAACATCCAGAAATTAAAATTCATTCGATTAGCTGGAAAAGTACATCACCCGTTAGAAAATCATGCAATATCGGTGCTTTCAGCAGACGCGCTAGTACACAGAGTGCGCGCCACTCAGAAAAACAAGCGAAAGCGTCTTTGAACACCAGCGCCTACTCGTTCAGTGAGCCATACGCGCGACTTCAAGAGGTCCAGACATACAGCTTTCAACAGGGTATAACTTCTGAACGGATGATTGTGGACAAACGGTTTTACCTTCGTTATGTAGGTGAAATCCAGTCCTATTAGAATAATTGATAGTATAATTACAGGTTTTGCCGATAGGAAAGGTACACGGGTTCGAAAACAGGTTAAAATGAAATCAACATCAGCCATAAGTCTTTGCACAGCATTCACAGCTATTTTGTTTCTTCGAAAAAGTTGTGTGTTTTGTAATGATACAAAATACCTTCGAACATAGTTAACGCGAAAAATCAGAAACAAAAAAGTTATGAGTAAAAATAAGAATTGTAGGACTTCATCATAGAAAATATCTTATAACTCATTAACTGTGAGTGACAGAGACAACATGTCTTCTGCAAAATTTATGAAAATACTCTCCTCTACACCTTTTTTGAAGACGATCAAGCGCTATCTCTTTCGGTTCAAAAGTTAATTTTTTTATAGCCTACTATGATCAATTTTTTAAAACAACAATATTGCCAAAAGATGGCGCTATTTATACACACAAACATTGTAGAATATGTAAAATCGCTAATATGAACAGTTTTAACTGCAATGAATTAAGTACCTCAAAACGCTGTTTTGAGCCACTGTGCATATGGGCGAATGACCAGTAGGTTAAAACCCAAATAAATAAATAAAAAAAACAGTTACATCATTGTCAATTACAATAACATTGTAATAAACATTTCCAAATTTTCACTAATATAACAAGCAATGAAATTCTAGAGTTTATGAGAAACGCACAATTGACCCCCGGATTAAAAAAAAGGCTTTCCCCCTAAACCATAATTTGATGGCACGGAAGCCTTCCGCTGCTAATAAGCCTGGATGAATGTATTTTAGTGCTCTGATATGATAACAAATATGATTTATCAGAGATATCGAATTATTGTGTATGGTTCGTCAAACTATCCTAGCATTTTAAAGTATCAACTCAGAACCACAGCAAAGCGCCAGTAACTTAATGGAAAATGTGCCATCTGCTAAGAGGAGATTTTTCAGCTAAAGTTTGTCTCGGCTGTACAGCACCATTCCGGCAACTCCAGAATGTCACCACTCTCAATCTGACCAGTCCATTTTTCATCGTCAACAATCAGGACACGGAAAGTGACACCGAACCAAATTGGTTCAGAAAGCATCTGTCTCCCAACAATCAGAGTTCATGCGCTCATCTGATGTCGCTACTGGGCCTAGACTTTCTCGGTAAACTCGCGATCCGACCGAAAACACACAAAAATTAGTAAAACGCCTCTGATTGTGATCTTGTTCTCACACGCGGTAGGTTCACCAGTGACGGTCTACCTTGCGGAAATGGAAATACGATTCATAATCATCAAAAGCGAATCGCTGGGTGCTGATGTTTTACGTTCGTTAGCTCTCCTATCCTCTAGGGCTGCACTGCTTCTGTGCTGTTTGTTTTCAAGGGAGCCCTAGGGGCTGGGGTTCAACACAAACGGGACCATGGGTTGGGGACTAACCATATTTATTCTGGTTGAAGGAACTCGCAACCCAATTGGCATAAAGCCGACCACCCTAGTGTCGGATCAGTAGAATGATGCCTTTGTAATTATAACACAAAACTGACAAACTGAATTAGAGTTATGGTACTGATTGTGGAGCAGTGCTATGAAAGGACTCGCATCGGGGGGGAAATGTTTCCGAACTTTTGCCAATAATGTTGTTTTATGAACAAAATATGAATTAATTCGTGCTGACAGATCATGTCGTAAGTATTTTTTTCTTGCAAGCGGTTTGTTTTTCCTTTATTCTGTAGCTAATTTTGCAGAACGATATACTCGTGTTCTCGAGCTGAAACGGCATGAAACGGCGGCAGTGTCAATAAAACTGGTTCTTTAGAAAGGTTGACCTAGAATTGTTCACAAGTACAAGAGTAATGCTGTTTTCCGGTAGAATAGGAGATAGCAAAGTAATTTATTATTTCTTGTTTTTTTTTACCTCGAATAGATATGAAATTGGAGCAGTGAAATAGTTTTATGAAACTGTTCGGATTATATGAAATCTAGCGAACAACGGAATAGAATTGGTGGTGTCATGAGAAAATTCGTTCCAAAACAAAAAGCCGAGGTTTATTTTATCGCCAAATTACGTGGGAACTTCCATCGCACTGCAATAAAGATACCTTCCGTTTGAAAGTCAAGGCAACGGTGGCGGAACCCCGACACTATAAGCGACAACGGCAACGGAAGAATAAAAAAATAAGATACAGGGGAGAACAAAAAACGCAGCCGAAGTATGTAGTAGTTTCAACCCCACCAGGGTAGACGTGTCATCATCATCAAGGCCGTTGGTCTGACCGCGGGCAACTGTAGTTCAAGCTCTTGCAGATAATGCTCGAAGCATTAGGTTGATATGATCGTGATGGCGCCTTTCGGGCTTTTCTCTGGCTCAACTACTCAAGAGGACTCACGCACAACCTTCACACATTGATGGGCCGAATCCAACCGCTGTTGCGGCTGCTTCCGGTCACGTGGAAACTTCCAACACCATAGGATGTGTGGGTGAGTGGTTGAGAAAATGCGAAAAACATTTGAAATCGAAGACAACTCTTGATGTAATAGTTACCTTATACTCAGCATTCCACATTTCGTCGCTGTTGTGCTATCTTATGACAAACGCCATTTTAGGGCAAACTGAGTTAGATATGCCACATTACTTATCTGAAAAATCTCTACAAAGTGTCATTTTCAGAATTTTGAGATTCTACTTGGTTACTAAGATATAGCAAAAAACATGATGAGAAATTATTAGTTTCTTGCTTCAAATCACTATATCTTCAGATTTGCTCAAGTTGTATTGAAGCTTTAGATGTTTTTGTACAAAAAAATGTCTGAGGAACACATACACATTTTCAAAAGAAAAATACACGAGTTACGAGAAAAACACAGTTCATATTTTAAACTGGAAATAAAGCATATTTGGCAACACTGCAACCAAAAGTTACTATTTTTCTAGATTCCCTAATTCATTTCCTTCAAAATGCCTCAAACCGATTGTTTATAGACCAAATTAAACCAAAAATATGAATAAAAGTTTATAATTGATGCTTTTTCTCTATGGAAAATTTTCCATGCACGATTATG
This sequence comes from Topomyia yanbarensis, assembly GCF_030247195.1. Lineage (NCBI taxonomy): Eukaryota > Metazoa > Arthropoda > Insecta > Diptera > Culicidae > Topomyia > Topomyia yanbarensis. The sequence goes on from NC_080672.1 coordinate 155,278,911, forward strand.
ACACGCCATACAAATTTTGTCATCAATACACATCTATGACACGTGTGAGTGCGACTTTTGTTTACATTTTTAGTAAAAACTCGCAATGCAGTTCACCGATCTTCGTAATATTTGGGAGATTAATACAGAATAGATAGAAGCATCAATTACCTTCTCTGAATTGGTTCTACCATTTATAAGAAAATAAATGTCCTAGTATTCAGTAAGAGGCCGTTCATATACCACGTGCACGAAAAATCTTTGTTTTTAACTCCCTCCTCCCCTCCGTGAACAAGCGTGGACAATACCCCTCCAAACGATGTCCACGTGGATTTTCCAATTTTTTGGAAAATTTAATAAAAAATGGGTGATCGGAAATTTTCAAATTTTCCTATGTGTTTAGACTACTGTAGTGAAGAAGAACCTAATGAAAATCGCTTCAAGCGTCAACCACAAACTACCATACATGATTCTTTTGTGAAATTTTCTTAGAAATATCTCATTTCTGAACAAAAATATAATCTTTTATATTTTCGTTTCAAAAACGAAATTAAATTAATGATTCATCTTAATAACATAAAATTAAAGTAACCTATGGAACTTGAACTGGTAATTTCAACCACAAGCTTTTAAATTCATAATCAGTGACATTTGACCAAGTCACGAAAGATTGAATCAAATGATTCAAACAGAATTTTTTTTCTCAGATTTTGTTTCGCGCGATTTTCTATGATTTTTTATGATAGATTGTTATCACACACTATGCTATTATAAACACTTTGACCATTTCAAAATCTTGAAATCAAGCTCACCACACTAATGATTATACATATTTATTTCATTTTCTTATAAAAGATAAAAATATAATTTTTGTCTTTTATTTCCAATACCCACACCTCCCTCCGCATGGACAAGCGTGGATTTTCTCGTGACCCCTATCCTCCCCTAAATTGTCCACGTGGTATATGGATGGCCGCTAATGAAAACTCGCACCCCTCGCACAGATGAAATAGTCGTTTCGATTGTGTCTTCGTGTGAGGGGTGGGTGGTAGTTTTTCGAGGGTGACCTACGCCATGCCATGCTTGGATGAGTTTTTCCTTTCCTTCCACTCGAGACAAGTGTCGCCGCGTCACCAACCGATGAGCTCTGTTTTGCGTTGATCGTTCTGGCAAACGGACGCCGAATACCGAACAGCAGAGGCCACTTCAGGTGTGCCATGCATTGGTAAGGATTGTCACACCGAAAAGGTTAGTATTCGAGTTGAAGAGGGTGTTGAAAGTGGAAAAACGGAGAAGGTGAGGTGATATAATCTTTTCTTTGCACGACTCTCCAAGTCCTCGAAGGATGATGATGATGATGATGACGGTAAGGTCGTCGTACTTCCAAGAGTGGTTACCAAACGATGGCAGGTTAAAGAGAGAATTAGGTTTGCCGCCTCAGCCATGTGACGCAAAACGTTACATACTGACTCTGCTGAACTGAGTGGGCAGATTTTCTCTGTCTTTGCGGTTAAATCGAATCTGCTATGCTGGAATGTCTTGGGTGGCCAGATGAGTGTAAGATTGAAGATATCTTGCGTATATTGCCGCCATCGGTAACTACTGCATAGCTTAGTAGGGACGAAGTAAACCGCAGGATGTCGAATTGAGGGAAATAGGAAAACAATAACTTTTTGGCCCCGAAAACTCATTGGGATTCCAACACATCAATAGTACTTGTGATGAAAGTCAATTGTTACATGATGAGATATTTTTTTGATTTTATTCTGGAAAATTCAATTCAATGGCAAGGCACGTAAAACAACTGTAAAAAATTGGAGTTGTTTAGAAGAATTTTCCGCTCATGAAAAAACCAATGCTCAGTTCCGAAATCAAAATCATTATCGTTTCAGGTATATCATCATCTATTCGTAATGTAAAATAAATGCACATGAGTTTGGTTGGTTACAATATAGAAAAAACTGCCAAAAAACAACGATTTTCGCTTAATAAATAAATCTACAGTATGTTGGAAGAATTAAGTAAAATTGCACTAGGCTGCAGTATTCTTGAGAAACGATTTAGTCTGGAAAATGACTGTTTGAACAGAAAATCAAGGTAGTCTTGAGAAAGACTGATTGTCAGAAAATATAGGTAGTCTTGAGAAAGACTGCTGCTGTTGAAAATCTCTAGGTACACCAGCTTCAATGGTTTTGTGACCGGATCGAACGAATGTTCAAGCCGGACTGAATATTAGAATGTATAAATAGGATATGAAATTCTAGCGAAATCGAACTGAGGTCCATTAACATAAGAATCGATTAAGGGGATTTCGACACAAAATTATTAATCGCAAAAAAATGAAGCAATAAAAAACTTGAATTCTACATACGTCGATAGAGAAATCAATTACGAATATACTGTGAAAATTTGAGAATAATCAAAAATCATTTGTTCGATTTACATTTTTGGTCAGCTCTAAAAAGTGGTTTCGAGAAAAACGCTGGTAATGTTTTCTTTACACTCGGGGAATACCTAAGAGACGTTGCGGCAAAATTGAAAATTTGAAATCCATGTATTGTTTTCGTCTTCCATGTTTTGGGATATCAGTTTTAACATTCTTAGAAGTGCTTTGCAAAGGTCAGTAAAGAAGGAAGTTCGCAGTAAAAAAAACAATTTAAATAATTAATTCGCGCTTGAATAAAAATGTATGTATCCGTAATCCGATTTTGCATTTTAATGTGTTTAAAGTAAGTTTTACGAAGATTGTTGTTTTTCGACCTTTTTTTCTTATCGTTCGAATGAGTGGTAGAAGAAAATATCAGGTATTTTAATTTAAGAAATCTTGAGTATTATCCAAAAAATAAATGAGAAAGAAATTTAAAAAATATGAACACAGGAGTTCATTTGTTTCGAAACACAGGCAAAAATTCAATTCCAAATAATAATCAGATATCCTGGAATCTTTGAATTCATTAGTAATCTAATCATAGTGAGTTTACTAACCTATAGCTATAGAACTTGATCTGATCTGATCTGATCACTCATTCGAGAATAGTTGGCATTGAAGAAATTTGAATACTCCAGTAAAATTTGTTTCAGCTTAACCCTTTAAAAAGCAGTAGCAATTATATTGCCACCTTTTCGTTTATCTCAAAAACTCAGCGTAGGAGTTAGGTATTTTTGCATAGAAAGTGTATGCAAAGTTTGAAAGAAATCCGTTAAGTAGTTTTTGAATGACAGGTAGCACCGCAAATCATGTTTTTTCCGGAGATGTTCTACAAAAAGCTTCGTCACCGAGTCGTTTATCAATATTATTGCATAGATGTTATTTAGATGATAAAACTATAATGTACAAAAGTTTTGATCAATTTGTTTCACCCAAGGTTCTAAAAAACATCACAAATGAAGTATTTCTAATTTGTTGAGTTGAGTTTATTAATACAAAAGAATAGGCCATCCAGACCTGAGAAAAGATCTTCAAAGTTTGGGGTTGCTATATCCTTCTTTTGTAACAAACAAATAAAATTAATCCCCCCCCCTTCCCTTAAAAATGTTCTGCGCACGGGCCTGCATAGATGTGGAGGTAAAAATAGTAAAACTAGCAATTACAAAAACGGTTACATAAAAACGAGCATGATGGCGGCAAGCATAAACTTTCGTTTGGCTTTCTTCCTACACTATTCTTCAGAAATAGAGTTTCATGAAATGTTTTTACCAGGCGGTGGTAACTATATTGACATCTTTTCCAAACAGTTTTTCTCACGAAATAAATGTAAATATATATAATAAATATAAACTAAGTGAAAGAACGCGTTTCCATTAATATAACCTTCAATATTAACCCATATGAAGGGTTAAAAATTCCGTGTAAACATCCAGGAAATAATTAGTTTTGGAAACCTAGGTTTAGACTTGTGAATTTCATTAATCCAAGCTTTTTCAAATACAGTGAAGACCCGTTTCTATTAGCTGCTTGAATTTTAAGCATACTAAACAGGGATATTGACGAAATCGGGACATTTTTTCTTTCTTTTTATTAAAGCGAATTCTTCTTCAGTTCGTAGATTTATTCTCATAGCCCTTTCTAATTATTTAGTATGAATTTCTCTAAAGGGAGTCGAATGTATCTTTTGAACCTCTAAGATAAGAAAAAAACATTAAGAGTTGTGTGCAGGACACTCCCCATCATAACAATTCATTGCAGGCCATTTAACAGTAACTAAATTCTAAAACCAAGCACAACACCGTGCTCTCTGCTATACTTTTAAACTAATCTATTATTTCAATTAATCAATTATCTCACTAGCTGATTCACATTTTTTAGCTCATCTATCTAGTAAAAATAGCCGGTCTGTCCAGCAAATATATTCAAAACGAGTAGCTCCGTATTGAGGACAGTTCTTCCACGAAATATGAAATTTAATTTTCCAATTAAATTTTCAATAATGTACTAATGAGCTCAGGTAAACAATCTTTAGGTTAAGTATTTGTTAATCGACTAAGGGCCAAACAAATGAAATCATGAATAAATTGTTATTAAACCAGTTCCAGTTTGAAAACAAACAATGAACTTAGTGCATATTTTGCAGCGTTTTATTTTATATAGGTGTATCAATGGGGGACTAGGACTAAAACGATCACATCCCCAGTATTGCGGTTTGTTTTATAATTTTAAACAGCTTTGTTTTAAAATTTAAGTTGGTGTACACCACCGTTCTATTTGTTGCATTTAATTTAAAACACTTTAAAACTGACATGGCACGAATTTCAAACATGAATTTTAAACTAAAAACAACACCCGCCCAAAATGCTGCTAAGAGACTAAATGCTGTCTTAAAATTTTCAGTTTTATATTATAGAACTGTCAAAATTATGAATTTTAAACTGAACACGACCAGATGTCCTTAGGTCGTTACTTGATTCGAATTTTTTCCCAATCTCTCGAATCTGAGGGTATGTGCTGAATACTCTTTATGTATTCAAAACAGTTTCAAACGTATTTTCAATTGAGTGACAAAGAGTACGGCAGCGTACACTAGTTACACAGTTCGAAACAAAACTGTTGGCAATAATAAATCAAGAAGCTCCGTTGAGAATGTGATTGTTTCCGTTCCAATTTTGTACTTTGAAACTCCCATATAAATTACTACGCTGCTAAACTTGCCCTAAAGAACTCGATCGATATAAAATAATAATGCAACCTGTGATAAAAACCAATCACTGCTTTCTCTTGATCAGATGGCATAACTTTTGGGTTGACTACCAAGAATCGCTATAGATTAGCTAGCAAGTTTTTGAAAACAAATCTAAGCTAAAACTGCTCTAACATAACTCAGTCTCCTCGCCCAACAAAATCTCCAACTAACCCCCGCCTTTCTGAAGATGCAAATCCAGTTGAGTCCGCCCGTGATTTAACTATAGAATCATGATGTCAGATACCTTATTAATAAAACCTGTTTTAATCCACCTAGCGGTGCAATTGTGCCTTTCTCATTTCTCTAAACTATGGCACGGAGGCTTTTTATGTTCAACATAATTGTGGAAATGTCCATTACATTCTTAGTACACTTTGCACTTATACACAATGGCATGCCAGCCACGAACTTGATGAGCTACGTGTCGACGGTGAAACACTTGAAACAAAAAAATATCATACTCCATTAGCCTAATCAGCATTAGATCAATGTTATCTGCTTGCTAACTCATTTTGTCATGCGGGGATGGATATGTGAGGAGGGCGAAAGTCCCACGAACGAACGACTCCCCAGCTTAAATTGGTATGCTTTGTAATATAGTGGTGGTTTAAAGATGATTGGGTTGAAAGGGAGGGGTATGAGGTGGTGGTCTGAGGGGTGATTTAAGGAGATTTTTAAAGGAGGGGAGTGAACAGTAGAGGGGGGGGTGTAACCCCTCTCCGTAAACCATCAACTACGCCCCTGTTAAAATCCAGAAACCTTATGCGAGTCGAAAAAAAAATTTGGCCGGGATTAGGTTGACGTTTTTCAGAGTGATTGCATAACCTTTCTATATAAGAAATGCAAAAATGTGCAAAATCCAAAAAAAGTGAATCTTCGTCAAATTTTTTTCGTGTTTGCATCAAATCTCGACGTTTTATGCACCTTGAATACATTTAGCATCAAAAATAAAAATTCTATTTTTAATTTTTCCTATAGTTTTTATGAGAAATTTCTGTGTGGCCGCACTCTGAAACCCGTAATTCCGGAACCAGAATTCCGATCGATCCAAAATTCAATAGCAGCCGATGGGAAGGTTGCACCTTTCATTTGAGACTAAATTTGGGCAAATCGGTCCAGCAATCTCTGAGAAAAATTAGTGACATTATTTGACACATACGTACATACATACACGCACACATACACACACACATACACACACATACATACACACATACACACACACATACAGACTTTTTCCGATCTCGACGAACTGAGTCGAATGGGATATGACACTCGGCCCTCCGGGCCGGGATTAGGTTGACGTTTTTCAGAGTGATTGCATAACCTTTCTATATGAGAAAGGCAAAAATGTGCAAAATCCAAAAAAGTGAATCTTCGTCAAATTTTTTTCGTGTTTGCATCAAATCTCGACGTTTTATGCACCTTGAATAAATTTAGCATCAAAAATAAAAATTCTATTTTTAATTTTTCCTATAGTTTTTATGAAAAATTTCTGTGTGGCCGCACTCTGAAACCCGTAATTCCGGAACCAGAATTCCGATCGATCCAAAATTCAATAGCAGCCGATGGGAAGGTCACACCTTTCATTTGAGACTAAGTTTGGGCAAATCGGTCCAGCCATCTCTGAGAAAAATGAGTGACATTATTTGACATCATATCTGAAATATGAAACAAGCCGCCGGAAACAACAAATATTTTTTTTTTTCAAAACTAAACTCTCAAACAGCACCCTGCAGTATTGTACTAAACCTAAAACCACCCCGCCCACCCACTTTGCAAATCACTATGTGACATGATCGTGCTGGTACCCGAAAAATTCGTACATGGTTTAACTTGTGCGATGTCACCGCTATAGCCATCACGTTGCTCGTTTGCATAAGAGCAAACACTGATTCTAACAGGCACACGGCACATCTATTTATAACTTCAGAGTTTGATTGAGCCACTTAGGTGCTTCTTTTTGACGGCTCTACCTGAAATTGTTGCCTCGTTAATGCGAAATTTTCCTTTTTTGTGAACTTTTCAATAGACTATTTTTATTAAATAATTTCCAATATTTAGGTCAGATATTTCTGAATCGACTAATGCAAAAATGTAATAGCGGAATCATAAGTGTGTAAACCTTACATAGTTTTGTTACATGGGAGGTATTCCAACTTTTAGAATGAAACCTATCCGCAGATAGAGAACATTTTAAATGTCAAAATATGCTCACTCGCGTCTTCTTCGAGTTAGAAGATTCTTAAGAAAAATTTCGAACCCAGGTGGCACACGTACAATGCAATCGAACCCTATAAACCAAGTAATAATAATTTAAAATCTGCTATTCAGATTCCCAATCAAATTGGGCCAAAAGATGAAAAAAGACTGATGCTAAAATTTATTCAGACTGATACCATACATTAATCAATTAATTCAGATAATTAGAAGTTGAAAAATTGAGAATTCAAATATTCCAAATCTGTTATTCTTGAAACGAAACAAATCCAAGGGGTTATGTTAGAATCAAATAATGCTAAATGAAATGCATAATGGGATTCAGCATGCATTCTGTGATTCAGCTTGCAACTCTGAAGCAATTCGTCGAGCTCTGTCGATATTTTTTCTGCCGAATCTTAGCATTTTTTGCATCTTTTACCAAAATTTGAACAGCCGAGCACCCGCAAATTCATTTTTTTTGCTGAGATCTTAGTAAAAGATACAATTATTTGCCGCGTCTCAGGAAATATTTTGCTGAAAATCAGCAAACAAGTGACACTTTTACGAGATATCAGTATAAACATTTGATGATTGCTCGGCTGTGCGGCAAATTGCGGAATTCAACTAAGTGTGTGAGGATGACAAAACAGATGAACATCTCTATTTTGAATCAACTAACATTAGCTGATTTTTTACCACTGTCACCACGAGCAAACAAAACAAAAAATTAAAATGCAAAAACTGTGTGCGTGGGTGCTTAAGGAACATCTACAATCACCGAGAACGTGAAATATCATGAAAACCCACACATTTCTGGGGGCACGATATTCTTCCTGCTGCACTGAGACACTGAAAGTGGAATGCTATATCAAATCCCGAAGGCGCAGAAAAAACATGCTGATTCAGTTCAGCGATCAACCGCAACCTACGACTACGAGTCAACCGATCGAAGCACACAAGACCACAAAAATTCACGGCTGTTTCCTCGGGTCGTGTCGCGATGTGTGAGTGTTTTGCACCAATTCTGCAGACGACGGCGGTAATCGACGAGGGTCACGGTAAGGTGATAATGAAGCGATGTAATTTTTCCTGTTCTTTTTCGCTTTCGCCAGTATTTTGGACTGCATTTGTATTCCTGGCGGATTCGAATTCTAAGTTGGAGGAAGCCAGTCAAAATGCAACGACCAGACAGCGGGTTCGAATGGTTGCACGACCAACGAAAAAAAACCGGTTTGACCGGCTCTCTCCCCCTGAATACATTCTCGATTTTGGTCTGGTTTTCAGCATATTTTTTCATTCGAATTCATGTGGACAGTCGGTGACTGTGATTCTGTCCTGAGAAAAAATACCAACCATTTGCATTGCGATGAATTTTAGCGCGCAAATTATTACAGCATCGCGTCTCATGATCTAGTGATATTTTAACCAACCTAGCCGAAATGTGTACTCTCAATGAAACAAAAGAACCGTTACTGGCGGTACTTTGCAGCGGCACATGTTTTTCTCATCGGGCATTGCAACCGCTTTCTGGACCACTACAGAGAGTTCACTTTGGCAAGGGGAACACAAACAGCAGAAGGTCCTTTAGCGACCGGTAGCCGGCCGTCCAGAACCCGTAGAACGTTGATTAATGGGCAAGATAATTTTCAGCACATAGTGGAATATAAATTAGGGACCTCGAAAACGGGACAAGTGTCGTCCCCTCGGCTATTGTGACTGGTGCACAGCACACGTGAGTCATTATTTTGACCGTAAAATTGGCTAACCTGCGCGGCAGCCGGGAGACAGAATTATATATGTGACACGGGACGTCCGGTGGCAGACAAGACAGGGGCCGATGGTAATACCTCTCAAGGGGTCAAAGTTCAAATGGCAGGTCTCTTCTCTATGCGGTTACGGATTTTATGGTTAGGGTGCTTGTTTTAGTTGGAAGTGCGACACAGCTCTAGACGGCTTGTTTGGTTAGGATCAAGTGATTTCCGGTGAATAAGATTTATGTATGTTATGTTTGAGTTTGGTTCAGTTAACGGGAAAAGCTTTAAGGATGAATGGATCGTGTGGACCTATCCTGTGATATTTTGATGCATAATTATTCTAGATTCTGACAGATTTGGTAGTTTGGTTAGTGGTTTTCTAATAGTCGAGGAAAGTCATTCTAGAAGGTGACTTCCGAAAGCATGAAAGCTCGTCCGGATATGCCGCAGACTCAGGTGATTCGCATTTCTATTGGCAAAAGATCCTGACTCCTGCGGTAGCAGACAAAGAGTGATGTTGCCGGGAAACTCTAAGCTTGCTCATATGACCCTATTCCACGTTTATTGTGAACTTTCTTCCTTCACCTCCTTGCTCTCCCTTGAGTACTATGGCTCTTAATATTAAAAAATATACTTCACCTTCCCTTGCTAATTAAATGCTGTGCTATTAAATAAAAATGCTAATTTTTTATGCAAATAACTTATTAAACTTAAAATACCTCTAACTCGAAAACTATTTAGAATCTTTTAGTTCCATTGCAAAGGTAAGAAAATTTCCTAATGCTTGGTGTCACCATGTTTATATCAATTAAGTAGTTTTAGTTAACATTTAGTGGTAAAGTAATTAAAAGTTAGCGTTTTTGATATTTAAAAAAAAACAATCTATGAACAATCTATATTTCCCAAAAGGTGAGTTTTAAGACGACCCATGATTTGTTTTTCTACAATGCATTTCTATCTCTTCTCGCTTTTTTTGTAATTTCATTACTAAACTTTTTCTGTAGTCGACTTGCAAGTGATTAAAAAACTCTTGTCCTAAAAATATGCTTTATATCCTTATTCTCAAGGTTTCGTTGGAAAACTGAGAAAATTCCATAGCGAATTATCTTTTTAAATATCTTTTTAGTAAAGAGCACTAAATGACAAAGGAGTTTTGTAATTATTTCAATTATTAAGTAACAAAATTTATCGTGGCGTTTATTCATTTGATGCTCTATAACTTGTTATTTGACACTTTATCCCTATCTTTTTTCATTCCGCTGCAATTTAATGGTGAACACAGCATGACGTCACCACAGATTCAGTTAGTTCTAAGTGGTCGTTTTTGCATACGGAATGATGCGATGAAAATAATTTTATGTCGAAAAGATAAGAGATAATGGTGTGGAGTCAAAGCAAGAATTTTTGAACTTACTGAGATGCACTTTTTAAGAAAATTAACAAAAGTGCTAATAATAACACTAACTTTAAATTCATTTATTTCTGAAAGAATACTAAATGCACTAAACTGAATGGTATTAGAGCATTTTTCTCTTAGAAATTTTCTTGGCTTTCCAATAAAAATAAAATAAAAACCATAAGTAATATACTTTTTTAATTAGAGCTTATATTGGAGAAAATAAGATAAAAGTGTTATAATTTCAATAACCCAAACACATGAAAGCAAGAAAAGATAAGTGTATCATGTCAAATAACAAATTATGCAGCTCTTTCAGGCGAACAATCTGAATCATTAAAATGGTGAGATTAACTATTGAGATTTTCGAGAAATGCCCGAAAAATCGATAAAAGATGTTAACTTTAAAATAAATTAGTTCCTAAAGATTACTTAACCTGATACAAGTGAGGACACCACCGAATGAAACTAAAAGACTTAAAATACGAAGTGCACTTTTTGAATTAGAGGTATTTAAAGATGAACTAATTATTTACAGAAATAGTTCAATAACTCTGTAACGGTTGAGATTTGATGGCACGGGTAGAACGATTTTTCCCCAAATACGATTAATTTTTCCTACATAATGCATTGATTGAAGAATTTATATATGTTAATAACAGAGCATTAGCAATAATTCGTTTGTATTTCTATATTATGGGCCATTTTTTCGCTTTTCCAATGATTTGGTTTAGCCTTTGAGATTACTAGCACTGATGTTGTCCTAAGCTGATTTGAGCGATTTTCTGAGTCCCATGTAGTATGTGTTATCGAAAACATCGCAAAGCATCAAGTTCTAAATTTTCTAAATCGATTTAATATTCGAAGAGAGTGATAAGAGTTATAAGAAATGTCTCAACACACTATCATCATATTTCTGCGCATGGGAAATCATAGAAATCTTTCGTCCATATTTCGTGTTAAATATCTCTTTTGATAATAGTCCGATTTCAACCATCTACAGCTTGTTCAAAAGGTGTTCGTATAAGCTATATAAAGATGTATGCAGTGTTTATCTCTATCATATATTTCGATAGATAATTTAAAAGAAAACATCAAAAACACCTTTTTTACACATTCCAACATCCATATCATGGAAACGGATCATCAGAATCAAAAACCATTTAATATTGTTCTGCCTGGGTGACAGACCTTTCATTTAAAATTGGTTTGAATAAGATCGGTTCAGCCATGGCTGAGAAACGTAAATGAGAGTTTGTCCGTTACATACACACACAGATATTGTCCCAAATCGTCCAACTGAGTCGATTGATATTTAAGACCCGTTCCTCCTCGGAAAAAATCTTGATAGTTTGAGCAAATTCTATACATTTCTTTTATAAGAATAATGTCTCAAATTAAGTTCTTTGTTGATGCTTTAACAGTTTTTGATTAAATAGGCGGTGGCCAGCTATTTTCGTCCGCGTCCTTATCACCTATCCTTATTTTATAAGGTGATTCATATTGCAAATAATTAAGTAGTTTTCATTTCGTTTGATTCTGAATTGCACATATTTTGGCATATGTAATTAAATATTCTTTGATTTGATGGCATTGTAAGGGAACTCGTATCCGCCGGTTGATGCTAATCGAGCTGACATTTCTTTGGACTGATCAAACTAATTTCTTTGTTTATTTAGCGTTTATTTGACCAACTAGAAAACTAATCCACTGGGCATTTAATGTGCGTGGGGAATACGCATGGTCTTGTCTGAGTGAAGTGATGACTGTTGAATCATGTGTTAGGGTTGAGTATTGACAGTTCGCGAGAAAAAGCCTGTTACTAGTTCTAGTAATTAATGTAAAAATTAGTGTCGTCGGTTGTATATTCGACATACAAAGCTTCAGTTTCAGGTATTTCGTTAGTGCTTATTTTATGCCGTCTAAAATACGCTGTAGTTAGCTTAAAAACGCGCGTGAATAACAAAACAATCGACCTCTTATTCAATTGTTTGCGGAGAAAGAAACCAATACATAATTCTTGCTTTATTTGCTTTATAATACCAATGTTTATACATGATAAATAATACCCATATTACGAAATCTTCAATTACATAAGTATTACGATATCTATTTCGACAAAATTTTATGATTTTTCATGATATTGCATTGTTTTCGTGTTTCGCAGGAATAAAGAAAGAAGGAATAATAAAATCGGTCACATGCCGTTTGGTACAATTAAACATAAGCAACACTCCGGACTGTCGGCAATCCGGAGCTGAAGTTGCTTTTTTCTACAAACCGAGCATTTAAAAATTAATTCAACAAACGATAAATCTATCATAAATTCTCGGCAACCGGATGCCCAGAGCAAATAACACATGATAATACTTCTGAGAGTTGCATAGATCGTATCACTTATCAAGGTGAATCCAGATTTACGTAACTATTCACCCCATCCTACTAACAAAAACTCCTTCCCGTGACAAACGTGGAGATGCAGAGGTATACACGGTCTCCATACCAACGTTCGTCACACTAACATTCCTTTCCTTTTCCGATGACTGTAAGTACGTGGCCGGTGCCGTTATTGATATTTCAAAGTATAGAACTCTCGAAACGCGCGCATTGAGAATGGATAACTACTCCCAGGCCCCATTCGTTGATTCTCTGTACAACTTCGCTTATTCTAGTCAATCACGGAGTAGCAACTACGAATTGTACAGTCATCATGCTCATGCTTATGCTTTAACAGTTCTTGATGAAATAGTATGAAACTTTTTTTTGATGATAAAACAGTTTTTGGGATGGCTAAACAACGTGATGTGGCGCCCTCAAAATATATTATAAAGTTGTTTGTTTTATTTGTTTAACTAAGACCATTAAGTAAAAAACGAGTATTGTAGTTAAAACGGATACGTAATTTGTGCAGCTTAAGTATAAGTCCTATAATCAACACAAAAATTAGATTTTCGAAATAACACTAAATCTTGTCGATCTATGTATCTAGAAGATATCTTGCATTATATAACATAAAATGAATGCAGAAATACACTTTTACATTCATTGTGGTATCGGTTTAAAACAGGATTTTCTTTGTAATCGTACACATCAACTCGTAATATCGAAACTGGAAGTGCGATCGGTATGAAATTCGTTAGAGATTCATAGGGGTATAACACCTTTCATATTTGAGTATAAGTTAATCTTGTTAATCAGTCATCTGAGAGAAACCGTATCGATCTAAATCGTAATTTTCAACCTGTAGCTCCAGAAGTAAAAGTCGAATGGGAAAAGTCAATGGAGTCTCTGATCCTTTCATTTGATTTTTTTGTGAAAATCAGTTTAACCATCTCCGAGAGTATGTTGTCACATTTTTATTAACTTTTATACGCAGACATTTGTCAAACTCAACGAACGGAATCGAATGTTGTTTAAAACTTGGACCTTCTGGTTTTGGTTAGGTAGTTAAATCCCAGAGTGATTGCATAACCATTTTTTGAGAAAGGTAAAAACCTAAACTGAAACTATTTAACTATTGCTGCTACGGATGTAGTTGTCTATTCTATATCTATATGCGAATATGTAGTTGTCAACTATATATTTGTCACAGTATAAAATAAAGATAAAATAGCATTCTCGGCTATATGGGTAGCAACTGGTTCATTACCTGTGAGTGATGTTTCAACATCCACGGTGGTTGATACTCGAAAAAAGTCTTCAGCCGTAATATTTATGCATTCCATCCTTTAAGAATCTCACTGAGCTATGATAGTTGTGTATAAACTCTATCCGAGAAACGTATTCAGCACCATTTAAATAGGTGTTCGCCATACGTACTGGAAGAACCACTGTAAATTTGATATAAGTTGTAAAGAAGTATGCGCCCACTGAAAAGCTTCCGCAATTCTAGTGGTCTCTACGGTTCGTCGCGGTATTTACCGCACCCGCACCGCAACATCTGTAGTTCGGTGAGACACTTTTTCTCGCACTTAAAAAAAATTGATAATTGCTGTATTAAAAGTGGATTAAAACTAAGACTTTTACCATTTGAGATTTATTTCCTTGGTGACTGCTTAGTAACGGCATTGATTGGAAAATCCATCTGTCAGAACGCTCGTGTTTTACTTTTCACTTTACAATGGAGAAACATAAAAAACGTTATACAAATTGCCATAATTTTCATTGACTTGCTAATGATTTGAGAAGAAATTCGAATATAATATACATTCGACCTATCGATACTAAATGTTTTATATTTAGGTTATTCTAACTTAATAAACAGACTGCTATTAAGAAGGAAAATCCAGTTGGGTCCAAAATAATATGGCACTTTTTTACTACATATTTTGGACACTATTTGTTTTATACTTCTCAGTGAAACTGTACAAACGAAACATTTCGAATACATATAATGCGTAATCTTTATAGAGACAAAATTATTGGATCATTGAAAAACAATTAAATTGTACTCCTTAATCCAATTTAAAAATATATCGCTTCTCCAGATTCTATTTGGTAATCTTGGAATTATGAATTGTTTTAGATTTTTTCATCTTTCTCAAACATTATGCAACATAACTTTTCACGCATACTTCCGTTGGAAAGCTGGGCAAAGTTTCTATCAAATTAAATACCAATATGTTTCAGTTAAGAGTATTTTGTAAATTTCCTTGAGTAAAGTTATTCGAAGTTAGTGTTTTTATAGTATAGGGCATCGCGATTTTTTTTTTTGAAATTCTCAGCCGCACTTTTGTATTGTGAAAAATATCAAAGTTAGCTCAGACCCCAAATCTGTACATAGTTTTTGACTGCCGCCTACTTCAATTGAAGTTTTTGTTTTATGGGAAAATATGAGGGAAAAAACTTTCGAACTAGCCTTTAGAAAATTACAGTTCATATATTTTTTAAACGGAACAATCGCATTATTGGAAAGAGAATACATCCGTTTCATTGAATAATTAGTTAGAGTTTTGGATTATTTTGTCCATAAAACCCAAATTTTCAATGCATGAATAAATCATGCATTTTTTGCAGTTTTTCCAATGTTCAAAGAACTCTTTACCAGTTAAGATTGGATTAACTGCGGATAGATAAAATAAAAGTTTTAACATTAAGGTGTTATATGCCTTTTTGTGATAAAAATGTCAAGAAATTTTGAATTTACGTAAAGGCATAAAGCGATAATTTCGCTATATCAAACTTATAATATTTTGGTAGTACATTTTGCAGTTAAATAAACAGTAAAGGTTTGTAAAAATATATTCATAATTGGCGGAGTTACGGTTTTTTCCCCGAAACACCTTTTTATATCGGAGGTTTGCGGTGATCACGATTGAAGACCGATAGATCAACTAAAATCCCAAAAATAGTGCTTCCATCCCGGGAATTTTCTCATTCCCGGGATTCGGAAATACCGGAAAAGAGATGTTTAATTTATTCCAAAAGGCTTAGGTCCTACGAAAGAAATTCCTTAGGTAATATATTTACCGGAAAACATTTGGAGCGAGTAGTGAAGGCAGATTGTGCTTTTACAACTGATTTGCAGATCAATGAACTATATATCTTTAGGCTTGCTAATATGTTTTCGTGATTTTTTTAGGTATATACTCCAAGCCTTACTCAAAACACTGCTAAACAATGTTGATATTTTCATGCAAAAAAGCGTTAATTTGCCGGCCGTTATTCCGAAACATTTCCTTAAAGTAGTGTTAGTTATGCGCATGATATCTCTGCAACAAATAAGCCGATTGATCCGATTTTTTAACAGTGCTTTTAATAGTTAGATTTTGAATGAAAGGGCTTGCAATCAAATTAGTAATGGAAATGGCGAAACTTTCTTAAAAAATCGATGAGTGTTTGTTTCAAAACTTGGGATAGTTAGTAGTGATATCATACTTAACGCAAACGTTATTTAAAACGAGGAATGTTTCTGGAACGTCTACAGAAATAATTGGTCGGTTCATCGAATGCATATTTCGTCTAATTTGTTATACCGAAACTGTAATATCTGTAAATTTTTGGATGTATGAATAGAAATACATAGCGCTGTATCTGTCCAATATCATGTGCATCCAAACTCTTTGAATATCGCCTTCAAGGATGCAGACAGGATTTTTGAAGGGATAAGATCAAGCAATCGCCCGTAACAGGAAGTCGATGGTAGGCTTCATCCATCGCTGCACAGTTCGTCCATTATCTGCTTGTTTTTGATTCACACTTAATTCTGAATGATGCTGATCCTAATGTGACGGAAAAGGATTTTATATATCACATTTTGTCATTTGATCGAAAATAACTGCACACTGAAGCAGCTAAATCTTTTCATTCAAGATTACCAAAGTAGGTGCTTTGCATTAAATTGATCACATTGCATCGTATCAGAACAACGAATTCCAGTAACTTAAGCAGCTGCGTTTAGTATATCGCACCAATCGTAACCGTAATTACCAAAATTTAGGTTATACATATAGCCACGAAAAATCATCAAAAGAAGATTGAATGATGTGTAGGATACCAAATCGCCTTCTTCTGACAACTGCTTTTAGGACAGATATATGTACATGCAATTAAACGGGTTTTAAAACATTTCAATTTATTCTTTTGTTTTCAAGAAAATCATTACCCTTCTTATTTTTCTTCTGTATTCCCGGGATACCGAGATTTCCAAGGAAATTTATTATTTATTTCCCGAATCCCGGGAAGTTGAAAACCGTCGGGGAATGGAAGCTCTACCCAAAACTTAAAACAATCCATTAGTATAGGAGTATTCCCCGTACCTTAACGATTAGTTAAATAGATAATATTTTTTCCAGCATTCGGAATGTTTTTCTAAAGAATCCCTGTTTTAAGCTCTAAAAGTTGTATTTGAAAATTCTCATCTACAAAACGAAAATTTATGCAAAAAAAGGAATCGTTACGGTACGAGAAAAATTAATTATGATCAATTGAAAAAAAAATTGAAGAAAATCAGTTGAGTGGTTTTTCGACAATCGTGATCACGGAAAAACCATTTTTGAAAAACCGACATTTCGAGATAGAGTTTAAAATTTAAACTGAACTGTTTAAAATTTTAATTAAAATTTATGTCACTGTCAATCAGATGAGTTTTAGAAAATCCCTACTTGACATGTCGTACAGCTCACTACTATTTGGCCCTTATCGCGGCCCAGTTTTGTACAAAATCATTTCTACAAACATTCATTTGATAACTTCAGTGTTTTTGACATTTTCTTTATATTGTATTAATCTGTTAATCGTAAATTTCATCAGCAAACTCTCACCCTGTTTTCAACACAAAACTTGCATGTATGAAATACTGAAAACCGGCAAAAACATTAAACAAATTATGCAGCGTCTGACATTATTTTTTGGCATACAGTCCACCTATCTGGCTCTTATATGCGTTATATAACAGCTCAAAAAAACACAATGAAGAAAAAGAAGAAGAGGAATAACATAATTTCACTCTAAAAATTAAACGACTTCGGTTTTGGCTTCGAGCCGTTCTAGGTTCACGGTAATGTTTACAAAATCCATATAAAAGGACAATTTCGAGCACCTGATCTAAAAACGAAATCAGCATTAGTTTTCTAGTAATTAAATTCATATGGAACAATTCTACCTGCTCAGCGATTATTATCATTCTATTTATATAAGTTTCACAACGAACTTTTTTTTACCGAAATCTGTTCCAAAGTGTCAACCACGACGCATGGAATCGAAACCCGAAAATGAAGCTAAGAAACAAACAAGGGGGAAAATACACAGCAATATTCATATATGTATAACCGTCAGCGCTCCACTCGTTTGCGTCTTCCCGTGGCACTTCGACACAATTCCCAAGCCTACTACTATACCATAGTTACGGTGTGGTCTGTGGTGGTGTGCGACCAGTCGTGGTGACTGTTCTTTTCGTTTTGGTTACCTATTTTCCCTTTCGTTTTGCCGAGCATTTCGAGCTGAGCAAGAGTCCCCACAAAACACTTGGATAACGTACGTAGTCCGCATACAAGTAAGTTTCTGCGGGGGCTCCAATTCCCGTGGTTTAATCGCCGTAGTCTCAAATACATGTACAATCCGACTTTGCTTAGCATGTTTCGTGTGCAGCTAGTTCGAAAGAACCCGGACACGTGATGTGGTATGTCTTATGGGTCACCGTACATAGTGTTCCTACAGTCCATCGAGTTTAGTCTTGTTCACGAACAAGTTTTCAAGCGTAACCAATATTTATGAATAAGTATAGAAGGAGGCACATTTTGCCAAAAAGTAACTATGCTTCAATTTCTAAAAATGGAGCAACATTTCTAATATACGCTGATATAAGGGAAACCTCAACTATTTGAATGATGATATCGATTTTGTTGACTGTCGAGAACCCAATATAACGCGTGAGGTATAAGAAATCAACTCTCGGCCCTTATCTCGGCTCGATTTTACTCCTTTTATTCACTACTGAACCAGGCGCAACGCCACATTTTGTTGCAACACTTCAAAAGCTGTAAGTGTGTATATATGTGAGAAACCGCTTTTGGAGACATTGCAGCGGAACGCCTATACAGTAAAAGAAGAAAAACAAGTTGAATAAACATCAAATAAAGTAGATTCATGCTAAAAGCAGCGATTGACAAAGTTTAAAGTGGTCTGCTTTGGGTGCGCAAAACTTTCTTTTTTTGCTCACTGCCAGAATGTTGAGCTTTTCATGAAATTTTCATCAACTCTCTTTTGTTCGTTGGAGCGCTGCAATTTGTGCAGATTTTATGAGGATATCACAGTATAACATTAGGAGAAAAATTTCTACACCTACATTTTTTTAATGCTGACGAGTCGTTTCTCGTTGGGTCCGTTGTCAAGTCGTGCTTCGGCTGTTTTTTGTTGATGACTACAACTTCCCTGCTCTGCTTTATTTTTTCGCCGTAAGTCGTATCAATTCGGATGGTGATGTATTACACTCTCTATTTTCACGTACACACCTCCGCGCTCCGTCACACTTTCTACGGCTTTTGTGCTGCGACTGCGGTGTACCTCTTAAAAATATTTACGATTTTCCCGATTGGAATAATTTTTCACACACTGATTCTTCTCTTCGCAAGCGATTGGTTGGGGCGATGAATTTTCTTCTATCTTGCACCTCCTTCTTACGAGCCGTTCGGCAATATACTATGGCCTAGGTGAAGGTTAAACAAACTTTCGATAATTTTGATGAATTTTCATGAGAATATTTTTAATGGAGCATTCCTTTTTCTCGCTGCTGACGAATACAACACTCAACTACACTTTTTTGTTACTTGGTGGAGAATGCACTATTAGCAACATGTACCCAATTGAACTTTCCCTCAGCCAACATAGCAATACAAAATTTTCTGCTGATTGTTGCTTTTGTCTTCCATTAATTGCTTGAAGTTATAATCGTTTGTTAGCTTACACACTTGCTAGTGTTTTTACTTCAGTTTCAAGTGCCAAGCGAATGACAAAGACACAGAAAACAAAGATGACCGCATGTACAATGACAGTAGGAGAAGTGTTTAGAAGCGAATGCGAGCCTATTGTTCTTCTTGGCATACGCCTACTGTTTAACTGTGTCACCGGTCACGCAAAGCTACACGCTGTTTCGGCAGAATACGGAAATAAGGATTACTGGGAACCGTGGGCGGGAAATAAATGAATCGAAACGACTAAGCGGCTTCTTGTTCTTTGCAAACTTGGCGCAAAAATCCTGATCGTTTTAGTTTTCGGCAGAGATGGAGCGTTTTTATGTTTTCACGTTATAGTTTACTTTTCGCCGGTTGGATAGTTGGAAACAACACACAGGAAACTTTATCAACTTCACGATTTTCTTTCGGTTTGCTGTAGCTGTCACTACAATTTGACTACTCGAATCGGTTTGAAGCAACGATTTCCCTAATATTATTCTTTCTCGGGAAATAAGGTGGTCTTGTGTTTTCCGCGACACGGCACAGACACTTTCGGCGTTTTCCGTTCGACTCTCCACTTCGCTGTTGCGACAAGTTTTTCTTCCCGTTTCGAACAGTAAATATTTACTTTTTCGTTACTTTTGGGATGCAAGAGATATTATATATGTGTAATATATAGTGATATATCGGATTTACATTAATAAGCAATAAGCGGCAAAATTTTTTGCGGGGATGCGAAACAGCGCGACCTTCTTTAAACGTTGTCGCTCGTAGACTGACTCGAACGAAAACTCTAAATTTATAACCGAGCACAAAAAGTCTTGATGGTCTGTGGCGAAGCTCCAAGAGCACGAGCGCATACACATCCTCGGGATCACCCTTTGGATATCGTGGTACTATCGTATAATTCACACACCGAAGTCCGCTCACTCACCCAGCTAACCGTACATTCACGGCGCGAATTTTCGCTCTAGTATTCTCTCGCCATCGATTCCGAATCGCTCTCGCTGCATGGCCGAAGAAGCCATTCGTTTGTCAGCAAAAGCACGTGTGTATGTGTGTTTATGGTTAGTCATAGCACGAGCAGGGCGATATAATAAAATTTATCCGTTACGAGTGAGCATTCGCGTTTGCACGAGAGATACCGTCAGGGGAACAAATCAACGAGAGATTCGCTTGTTGTGGTCTTGTTCTCTTCTGTTATACACAATGAAACCACGTGTGCGTATAGTTGCTATAAAAACACACACGTGCGATTTTTCGTGGAATATGTTCGCTATAAAGAGGGGACCGCATGAAGCAATCGACCATCTCGCTGAAGGAATGAGAGAGGATAAATGTGGATTCCAGACAATGTGCACGTGGAACAAGAGAGCTACTGCGGAGAGGTTTTGGTGTAGAATATTTTATGCTTGAAGATAATGCATCTTTTGTGTTCCGTTTATCCCATTAGGCAGATATACAGCTAGCGCGATATTAGATTCTGAATAGTTGTTTGTTCATTGTGATACTAACTAGTGAGGTATCTGTAAGTAAAAATGTGCACTGAAGTCTTTTTATACGGTTTTTTATGCAGATTTTCCAAGTTGTGCGGTTTTTATGCGAATTTTCAAAGTTAAGTGGTTTTTTATCCAGATTTTCAAAGTTATGCGGTTTTTATGCGAATTTTTAAAGTTATGCGATTTGTTTTATGCAGCTTCCGTTTAATTTTTAGGGAATCACCTGAAGCAAATTTTATCGAAAGATAGATATCAATGCACATGCTCAAACAAAAGACATGAAATGTTCATATTTTTATTTTAGATTACTGTGAAGACCCGATTTTATCAACCCCCGATTTTATCTATCTCCGATTTTATCAGCTTTTTGACTCAATTTTATCAGCTTCATATGAAAGTCTAGATCAATAATGACTAACTAACGTCGCTTTGACCACATTGGTCACCTACAACAGTTCTTGATTCCATATAAGCAGTAAAAGAAAATTTTAAAACTGAATGTGTGCTTTTGATGCCAAATGTCTTGAAAATGCATGAAACGTCGAGATTTGATGTAATCTCGACAAACATTATTGACTAAAATTGACTTTTTTGGGTTTTGGCACATTTTTGCCTTTCTCTTAAAGAAAGGTTATGCAATCACTCTGAACATCGCTAACCTAATCTTTTTGCCTTTCTCATATAGAAAGGTTATGCAATCACTCTGAAAAACATCAACCTAATCCCGGCCCGGAGGGCCGAGTGTCATATCCCATTTGACTCAGTTCGTCGAGATCGGAAAAAGTCTGTATGTGTGTGTATGTATGTATGTATGTGTGTGTATGTGTGTGTGTATGTATGTGCGTATGTGTCAAATAATGTCACTCATTTTTCTCAGAGATGGCTGGACCGATTTGCCCAAACTTAGCCTCAAATGAAAGGTGCAACCTTCCCATCGGCTGCTATTGAATTTTGGATCGATCGGAATTCTGGTTCCGGATTTACGGGTTTCAGACTACGGTCACACAGAAATTTCTCATATAAACTATAGGAAAAATTGAAAATAGAATTTTTATTTTTGATACTGAATGTGTTCAAGGTGCATGAAACGTCGAGATTTGATGCAAACTCGAAAAAAAATTTGACTACGATTCACTTTTTTGGATTTTGGCACATTTTTGCCTTTCTCATATAGAAAGGTTATGCAATCACTCTGAAAAACGTCAACCTAATCCCGGCCAAATTTTTTTTTCAACTCGCATAAGATTTCTGGATTTTAACAGGGGCGTAGTTGATGCTTTACGGAGAGGGGTTACACCCCCCCCCTCTACTGTTCACTCCCCTCCTTTAAAAATCTCCTTAAATCACCCCTCAGACCACCACCCCATCCAGACCTCATACCCCTCCCTTTCAACCCCATTTTCTTTAAACCACCACTATATCACAAAGCATACCAATTTAAGCTGGGGAGTCGTTCGTTCATGTAACTTTCGCCCTCCTCACATACCCACCCCCGCATGACAAAATGAGTTAGCAAGCAGATAACATTGATCTAATGCTGATTAGGCTAATGGAGTATGATATTTTTTTGTTTCAAGTGTTTCACCGTCGACACGTAGCTCATCAAGTTCGTGGCTGGCATGCCATTGTGTATAAGTGCAAAGTGTACTAAGAATGTAATGGACATTTCCACAATTATGTTGAACATAAAAAGCCTCCGTGCCATAGTTTAGAGAAATGAGAATGGCACAATTGCACTGCTAGGTGGATTAAAACAGGTTTTTGACTGAGTATTACTGATTTGTTATGTGTATTGTTTTATGTAGATTTTCAAACTTATGTGTTTTTGCCTTTCTCATATAGAAAGGTTATGCAATCACTCTGAAAAACGCCAACCTAATCCCGGCCCGGAGGGCCGTGTGTCATATCCCATTCGAATCAGTTCGTCGAGATCGGAAAAAGTCTGTATGTGTGTGTATGTATGTGCGTATGTGTCAAAAAATATCACTCATTTTTCTCAGAGATGGCTGGACCGATTTGCCCAAATTTAGATTCAAATGAAAGGTGCAACCTTCCCATCGGCTTCTATTGAATTTTGGATCGATCGGAATTCTGGTTCCGGAATTACGGGTTTAAGAGTGCGGCCACACAGAAATTTCCCATATAAAATATAGGAAAAATTAAAAATAGAATTTTTATTTTTGATGCCAAATGTCTTTAAGGTGCATAAAACGTCGAGATTTGATGCAAACTCGAAAAAAAAAATTTGACTAAAATTCACTTTTTTTTGGATTTTGGCACATTTTTGCCTAATCCTAATTTTTTTGACTGGCATAAGATTTCTGGATTATAGCAGGGGAGTAATTGACGGTATACGTAGAGACCCCCCCCCCCTCTCTACTGTTCACTTTCCTCCCTTTAAAATTCCCTTAAATCACTCCTCAGACCACCACCCCATCCAGCCCTCATACCCCCCCCCTCTCGACCCCAACATCTCTAAACCACCACTATATCACAAAGCATACCAAATTAAGCTGGGGAGTCGTTCGTTCGTGGGATTTTCGCCCTCCTCACACACCTACCCCCGCATGACAAAATGAGTTAGCAAGCAGATAACATTGAGCTAATGCTGATTAGGTTAAGTATGATATTTTTTGTTTCGAGTGTTTCATCGTCGACACGTAGCTCATCAAGTTCGTGGCTCGCAAGCCATTGTGTATAAGTGCAAAATGTACTAAGAATGTAATGGACATTTCCACAATTATGTTGAACATAACCAGCCACCGAGCCATAGTTTAGAGAAATGAGAAAGACTCATTTGCACCGCTAGGTGGATTAAAACAGGTTTTAATGCGGATTTTCAAAGTTATGCGGTTTTTTATGCGTATTTTCAAATTTATGCGTTTTTTATGCGGTACCGCATAAAAAAACTTCAGTGTATATTTTTATTCTTAGTTTGCTTTTTATAACACCTACTCGATGGATATTTATTGGACTGGCCTCAGCCTTCGATTTATATGAGATTTTGATGTAGAGTTTTTCTAGCTAAAATGGCACGTTTTCGACGTTGAGATTGGTTCCTTGCCATACAATGCCTTCTCATCAAGATTAAGGAAGAAAAGGTTTTAGAGATAGGGATAGCGAAGGCACAAAAGTAAACACATAAGTTGCACTTTTACTCCCGGATGTATAAACAATACTACTAATTGACATAAAGTGATACAATCTCATATTCGTACACCGCTATGCGGAATGCATATGCGCATTTTACAAGGAAAAAACCGATTTGATCCACCTATCAGTGAGATGAGACATTACTTACTCATATCATTGTTGTATTACTTATTAGCTTGCCGAACACACGCAAAGTTGGCAAGCAACTAGATGTGAAATAAGCACAGTTTCGAGCCCTGAACGAATAACACTTCGAATAAACTGAATAAAAATAATAAAACAAATAAAAAATTAAAAATAATTGTGAAGCAAAAAAATATAAAAAAAAAGTTATTCATAAAATGGATAGAATGATTAAGATAAATCAAATTTATAAAATAAATCAAATCAGCTCAAAAAAAAATGGACAATATGCGAAAAGTAAAATTAAGAGAGTAAATAAAATTGTTTTAAACTAACAAACTGTCATCCAATAATAAAAAGAACTGAATAAACCGAATTAATAAAATGAAGAAACTGAATATTCTGAAGAGTTTGTGAAAATCCCATTTCAAAGAGCACGTTTTCGTTCTTCTTTTCTTGGCGGCGTTTTAAGAATATCTGGTTTTTGTTCTTTATTGATGGGCCTTAACTAGTCAGGAAATCTAGAAATCAGGGATTTGTCTTGGAATTATAAGATGTCTTTTTGGTCACAGAAATCTGGAAAATGATTTTTGTACAGAATAGAATTTTCAGGTCCAGTGTTTTAACGCGTAATTGGAAATATTAAACTGAAATAAGGCCACCTGTAAATAGCATTGATTTGCATTGAAATATATAGAAAAGAGTGTCAAGTGTCTAGGTTATGTTGGCAATTATATTATTGTCGTTTGCACAAAAGCCGTACATTCAGTCGATTACAATGCAGTCTCTTTCCACCCCTCCTTATCACTTAAGAATTGTTTCGTTCGGAATTCTATGGGTTTGTGAGTCCTACATAAAACAATATCATGACAAAGAAATGGTTCAAACTACCAGAATGAGTATTTAAATTCATTGAAAAGCCAGTGGCTATTGAAAGTGTCCCTGGAATGCTTTTAAAACACGAACATTATTGAAATTACAATTCGTATTTTTTGCAAATTAATATGCTTTCTGTCACATTGATCATGAAAGATGTATATTGGGGTTTTCAGTACGACTCAGTATCAGTTGTAGGTACACAGTAATATGTATGACACAAATTCATTAAGATCAACTATCTGTCCAATGCATAAACTGTGATTGTAGTCCTCGCTAATTTAGATGAAGAATACGGAGCACTCAAACGAAACGTCTATTGAATTGTCCAATTCCCATACTAATTCTGGCATTGAAGCTTCAATTGAAGCGTTCTCAGCATGAGGCAAATTTAGGCAATTGAAACCACCGTTATAAGCTAAAAGCATCCTTTTACTGGGACGCAAGAATAGTTCGATAGTTCAGGGGTCTTTGGGCGCCATTTTTCCCGGATCTAATTCGTGGATATTTTTGTAATTTGATCCGTTATTTTTATGTTTATTTTTATTCAAATACAATGAATAATTGTCAATAATATCAACCCAAAACAGGTGTTGTCAATTTTCAAATGAAACATTTGAGCATATATGTTGTTAAAATTCAGTAGAGATACGAAAAGTTTATAAAAGTGCACTTGGGATGTCTCTTTTCAACATTTTTGTCTTCAAGCAACCATATTACCCAATTTAAAATACCCAAGGATTTCCGTAATTATGGTATATACAAACGCTCAATATATAATTGAATTAAATTGGAGTTGAGGTAGTTTTCGGTTTTTGGTCATATGACTCTCCTTAGTGCAACGTTCGAAGGAATAGCCTCTCATCTTCAGAGAAAAGCAGGGTTTGAACATAAATTAGTTATAGTTTTCTCATAATACAAATATTTGGCAATTTTTTCCAGGACAAATAATTTCTTTTACAAGTAGAATGTAATATTTAGTTAATTTCCGCAAGTGGCTTTGTTCTGCACTAAAATGCAAAACTGTCTATAGGCAAAAAGAAGAAAAATATAGGTTTGTTTTCTTTAACCTGAACAAATACGAAACTTACTTCCCATCAATACTAATAAATTTAAAATCATGACGTCAGCAACGCCTGCCATTACCAGATATCGTTTTCAATAATGAATCTCTTGTTTACGTTGAGAAGGTTTCAAATTTAGGTATTATTTTTCAACAAAACCTAGAATGGGATAATCATATTAATGGGCAGTGTGCAAAAAATCTATGCCGGCTTAGGCTTAGCGGTCAAAATAAGGCTTTTCAAATCCCTTCTACTTCCGCATCTAACTAATGGCATAGAGCTAACGTCGAATGCTTCCGTCGCTGCGCTGAACAGATAAAAATTGCGCTCAATGGATGCATTCGTTGGGTATTGAATATATCTAGATTTTCAAGTGTCTTTTATCTCCACGACCGGATGTCCGTTCCATGTTTTTCTCAAGATGAGATATTGTCTTATGCTCTACAAAATAATGCATCAAGGCCCAGATTATCTATCAGTAAAACTCAATTCGGTTAGTAGTACACGAACCAGGAATCTTATTGTGCCACGACTCAATTCTGCACATTACTGAGACTCGTTCTTTGTGCGAGCAATCATATTGTGGAATCAGCTTCCAGTTGAAATTAAAAATATTAATTCTCGTAAGCGGTTTCATCATGAGTGCTTAGATTGGTTAAGGGAAAGGAATTAGAATTAATTTATGTTTAATTTAAAAAAAGCTGATTTTTTTTATAGATAACTTTTAATTATGATAATTGTTAGTATGTGGCCAAATGAATTCCGATTGTAGAAGCAAAGAAGGAAAAGTCCTTACTCCACAAGTATATTGTTAATTCAATAAATAAATAAATAAAATACATCGCAAGATTAAATTAGTTTGGATACTAACAAATATTTCAGATTAGTTGAAGATCTTATGACACATCTTAGAAATGGATTTGGAAATATAAGGATAGATCTGAGTCGTGACAGTTGCCACAAACACGATTTGGTGAGAGATCTGGAGTGGGGAGGGGCGACAAGTGAGGAATGGTAAATGATGGTTAGTGCTGTGACCAATGCGTCCAGATAGTTTGCTACCGCGACAATAAAAACTCACATTTTCACACGAAAAGTTATTGGCACTCACACAACTTCTCCGGATAATGAGCCAATGAGTTAATCACGGTATCCTTTTAGTGCTCACTGCCTTGCTGTCACTACTCCAAAACACGAAAAAACAAGTCTATCGCATTTCTTTCCCTCTTTTCTTTGTGTATATTTTGACGTTTTTATTGATTTCCACGAAATTAAAATATTATCACCTTCTCCGGTAATAAGGAAAAAATCAAAAAAAAATTATCCATAAAATTAGTGTTACACTATTTGTGGAGACGGAGAATTTTGCGACCCATCTTATCTCGGAAAAGTTGGACATCGGATAAGCTTCTTCTCGCATGAGTGAGAGGGAATTACAATACCATGTGACATTATTTTTGTATATAGCGCGAAATTTTGATTCCTTGCATCTTTATTATACATAATGCAACTGATAATTTTAAAACGCCATAATTAGTATAACATAACGCTTTCAAAAGAAGATACAATTTCACAAGAATTTTGTTATTCACAAACACAGCTGCTCTCGGTGATGCTACGAGTATAATATGAATATGAATTATGTTAGAAATCTATTTTCTCAGTACAAGGTGGATTACTTGGTGATCTGTGCATTCATATACCACCCAACGTCTATCTCACGACTGAACGCAATGCTTAATCCAACGGATAAATACATCGACTCTGTACAAAGCTACATGACAGCCATGAAAATGATATATACGCTTTTCATAATATTACCATAGCTGAGAAACAGCTGGCTGTTCGATTTGGCCAGCGGTCCGAATTGGCCCACTTCCCCCTATATATTTGCACGATTTTCAGGGTTCATTTTATTGTGCACGACATTTAGTATAAATTTATTCGTGAAACATAATTACATTTTCTCGGATGGACCTAATTTTTTTAAGAGATTGCGCAATATGTGTTTCCTGCCGATGAACCACAGAAAACTGAATAATTTTTTGTTTCTCCCTATTATTTTGAAGAAAAATGAACGAATTTTACAGTAAAATATAAGATTTTTCAGTTTCCATGAAACCATTTTCCGAAACTCGAACTTTTTCCCATTTTTTTGGTTCATCGAATAATTCGTAAACAATGAATGTAAAAATAGATCTTCAAAATCGTAAAACAAAATATCTTTCGGTTTGAACACTTTACACCAGACGCTTCCCTTAAACTGGATAATCCATAATTGTTCATAATTAAAAAATAAAAATAAAATATCATTGCATATCATTTTAGCCGATTTAATATTGCCATTATCGCATATACTTAGTTCGAAACAAAGAGATGAGAAATAAGGAAACAGTAGACTCTATTACTATAAAAGTCACAATACCCTACATCATCTTTCGTATCGAAGCTGTGCGCTAAATTTCGTCAAGATCGACCAGGGCCATGCCCGGTCGTTTCCAATTAAATTCGAATCCTTCTTAAATTAGGAAGTATTTCTCAAAAGTTCCTATCGAAATATATCTATAAATCAACACCCTAACGACACAAATATATCTGTGTTTTTGCTAACATCACGATTTTTCGATAATCTTTCCATAAACATGCTAAACTCTAGCGATTACCACGCCAAATTTTCGAGCATTTTTTTCTTATTTTATCCTTCGGCCCCCGAGGATGGAACACGCATTGTCGCATCATATCTATACCGTTCACTGCCATGCCACAACTTCCATCCGCTTCAAAGCGGTTGAAATTTAAATTAGAAAGTGTAACCCACCAAATCTTGCTCGCTGGCTGTAAAGTTACAAGACCAGAAACAGTATTTCCTTTATACAAAGAAAGCATCGCACGAGTCCCTAATCTTTTGCGTTATCATCCGTTTTCATCATACCTATATTATCAACTAAACCGTGGAACGATTTCTCACCTTTGGATTTCACCGAAGGGTGCGATCACAGCCGGTAATCCAATCCAAAGAAAAGAAAAACAATGTCGCCAAAATCACTTTATTGGCCTCCAACAGAAAAATCACGCGACTTTGTCGTGTTTGATGTAGGTTGGAAGCTGGTAATCAACCAGATCCGCATACAAAACGAGCTATCGACATTACTTTATATGGGACATGAGCTTTCCCGATCCGAACCGTCTGCATGTACATCTCAATAAACTATTTTTCTTTATATGTAGAAAGCCCAAACACATTTCAAATCGTGTCGTATACAATCAGGAAATTGCAGGTTTGGAAGATTTTCCCTATGTGTAACCAAAGGCATGCTTTCGTAGTTATAATCCCGGTGGAAGACAGTTGCTAGCTTTATTCATGCACAAATGACCAGAAAAAACCAATAGTTAACAGCTTGGCGCAATCGATTTCAACCACCTTCACTTCATGCATCCCATTTCGAGTGCAGGTGATTGTAAAATAAAAAAACCGATTCAATGCACCTATCAGTGAGATGAGACATTTCTTACACAGACCACTGTGGTATCATTCCCTAGGTGGGATGAAAGCAGTTTCGAGTTATGCAAGCAATCTCGAAATAACTGAACAAATTATCGAAAATCAAGAAAAAATGAAATTAAAATAAATAACAAAGCAAAGAATGAAAAAAAAATGTTGTCAAATGCATGGAATGAGTAGAATGATTAATATAAATCATATTTATAATATAAATTAATCAAATTAGTGCAGCTAAAACTATTCAATACAATACATGAAAAACTATGCAACATTAGGAAAGTTATAAAATAATGGAATAAATTCAGTAGTTTCAAACTAACAAGTTCAGTAGTTTCAAACTAA
Organism: Topomyia yanbarensis; assembly: GCF_030247195.1. Taxonomy (NCBI): domain Eukaryota; kingdom Metazoa; phylum Arthropoda; class Insecta; order Diptera; family Culicidae; genus Topomyia; species Topomyia yanbarensis. Next base: position 155,309,370 of record NC_080672.1, read on the forward strand.
CTAGTTTTCATCCTAAAATGAATAGAATTAATAAAATGAATAATATAAATCAAATAAACAAAATAAATAAAACTTATAAAATGAATAATATGAATAAAATGATCATATCAACAAAATGCATCGAATAAATAAAATAAAGAAAATTAATAAAATAGATAAAATGAATAAAAAAAAACGAAAATGAAAAATTACACGATTTTTAAAAAATTATGAAACAATAAAGAAACTTATTTGTGTCAAATTAATAAGTTAGATGAAATAAATAAAATGAATAATTGGAAAAAATAGTCTAATTCTTAAAACGAAGAAACTGAAACAAATGTATTGGCAGAAAATAATAAATTAAATGCATAAAATAAATATAGTTAATAAAATAAGTTAATTTAATCATATAAATAAAATACATGACATGAGTCAACTGATCAGAATGAATCTATAGAGCGCAACGAATAAGATAGCTCAAATGAACTAAAAAAAATAAAATCCATGAAATGAATAAACTGAAGAAATGAGTACATAGAAATTAAAAAAATAAGATTTCATCAAAGTAAAGGAATTACCTATTACCTATTACCAAATTACCTTAATTAGTTATCAGGACACGGGAACGTACAATTTGTTTTGGAATTCAAAGATGTCTGTGGTCACAGATTTCTTCAAATTTCAAAAAGTTTTTGTTCATAATAGAATTTCCTGATTAATTCCAGCTTTTAACGCGTAATTGAAAATAGTGAACTGAGATAAACTCACATGTGCTTTCAAGCCCCTTCCAAAGAGAACGAAAGAGAGAGAGAATGCATTGCGTGAATGAGACAGGTAGATATTTCAAAATATTCATTTGCATTGACGTAAATAGAGGCTAGAGTGAAAGGTAGGCGATTATTTTATTGTCGATGGTTATGTTAGAAAACTTTTAACAAGCGTAGAGTTAAGACGAAAACTTCATATGATTAACAACGATAATAACACAGTTCTAAAGTAGAAGGGATTTTTTTAGAAATGGCGTTTACCATTAGACTCTAGCAGATCCTTATTAGTTTTGCATTTATTTTAAAAGAAATGGGTGGAATGCTCTCATACGTTTAAGATGATTTCCGAGGCCCGCAGGGCCGATTCTTATGTACACACCAAAAAGATCTGAATGTTATCGTTGACGTAATTGCAAACATGACTCAATTCAACAACTAGTAATTCACAAAATGACGAAACATTACCTTGTTCCGTTTAATTTTACATGCTACACATACTTTACATGCCCAATGACATAAAATTACACTTCCTACAATTCAGAACAAACGCTATATGTGGAGTAATTTTACATGATTTACGAAATTAAACGTCATGTAAAATTAAAATCAAACGTAAAACTACGTCATTTTTGATGCTCGTATATGTCATGGTCAGGAGACGTAAATTTACACTATTTTTTCTAGGTGTGTTTTTTTTAAAAATATAAAAAAATTTCCGCATTACCGCGCTGTGCGGTGCGGTAAATAAAGTGCGGTTGCGGTAAGCGGTGCGGTTTTATTATTTTTTTGCGGTTGCGGTTCGGACAATCCATTTACCGCCCACATCCGCACCGCGACGAACCCTACTTCTGACTGCAATTTTTCTAACTTATAACCATCGGATCGATCTGAAACATATCGGAAAATGAAAAGCGAAATAAATAACTCCAAAGCAACGGCGTAGCCAAGAGAAGGTTTTGGGGCTTAACACCATACAACCCCTCCCCCGCCCCCAACACACCCAAAAAAAAAAATTGGATTGAAGTTGAAAATTTATTGATGCCGACTGATTTAATTCAATATTACAATAACAATTTTCTGATCCGTAGTTTGATAACCTGTTGTTGTTAACATCATGAGGGCTTTTGATAAATTGTCGGAATGGGGTCCTGATATGTATGTATGTATATTTTATGATTTTTTCATAAAACATACTATCAATTGTGGTCTTTCGAATGCAAAAAAAAAGAAATCCATTTCACTTGCTCCATTTTTAGATATCAACATTTGAAAAAGTTGTGTTTTTTTTGCTAAAATTGCTCATAACTTAACATAAGGTAAATAATATTCGCCTCAATAAGCTCTAAAAGTTTTGTGAAGACGCCATTGACGAAAAAAATTATTTAAAAAGTTATAACGAAAAAACTGATTTTGTAAGGGATACCCTATCACACAACATTTTAATAGCTGTAAAACTAAAACCATTAAAGTTACAAATATGACGTCTTTAGCAAAGTTGCTTGAAAAAGGTTGTTCTACAATTTTGCGGAACACTTCATTGTTTTATCTCTTCTTATTTCGAAAATAATTTTCAGATCGTACAAACAATAAGGACCACCCTAATGTCACCCACCTCAAAAGATGCCTCAATTGACACAGATTATTTGTTCCGAAGACATGAAATCTCTAGAGCCAGTAGTTTAGACACAAATATTTTTGACATCCTAAATTCTGGATTCGGACCACTGTGCAATGGCAGAAATGAATATTACATGTTCAGTACGATTTGCACATACATACAATGGATCGACAGCCACGATCTTGAGATACTATGTGATACTGAAACATCGCTTGAAACCAGCGGCGGATCATGGAGAAAGATCGGGGTGGTCCGGGTCCTGCCGCAAATTTTCAACTTGTTAAGAAATTTTAAACTAGTTTTAATTTGAAAGTAGCAACCCCTCACTGCATACTCCTTCCGGGCCGGCATGATTGACGATTTTTAGAGTGATTGCATAACCTTTCTATATGAGAAAGGCAAAAATGTACCAAAGTCCAAAAAAGTCAATTTTTGTCAAACATTATTTTTTTCGAGTTTACATCAAATCTCAATGTTTCATGCATTTTAAAGTCATTTGGCATCAAAAATACAAATTTGATTTTGAAAATTTTTCATTTCAGTTTATATCGGAATTTGCTGTGTGATTGCACTCTTCAACTCGTAACTCCGGAAGAGGAAGTCCAATCAATAAAAAATTCAATAGCAGCCGATGGGAAGGTTGTACCTTTCATTTGAGACTAACTTTGTGCAAACCGGTTCAGCCATCTCTGAGAAACAGAGGTCACATTTTTTCCACATACACACACATACATACACACAGACATTTTCCGATCTTGACGAACTCAGTCGATTGGCATATGACACACGGCTCTCCGGGTCGGGAATAGATTGACGAATTTTAGAGTGAATTAGAAAGGCAAAAACATTTTTAGCAAATATTGAAAGTTTTGCATTTTTTGGTGAGCAGTTCTATGTTTCATAGAAATTTAATCAATTTTAACTTCGCTTCCTATTAAATAAAGACCCTTATTACAGTACATTTCTACAAAAACGAGCTCAATTTGAAAATAAATCTGAGGATTATGATTGATTACAGAACTCTGGAATTTTCTATTGGAATGTTTTCAGGCAGGAATTTGATATTGATGCTATTAGACAACTGTGAAATCTAGACCAATAGATCAGTTACATATCAGTACCCCATTCCGACAATTTATCAAAAGTCCTCATGATGTTTACAACAACAGGTTATCAATCTACGGATCAGATAATTGTTATTGTAATATTGAATTAAATCAATTTGCATCAATAAATTTTCAACTTCAATCCAATATTTTTTTTAGGTGTGGTGGGGGGTGGGTTGTATGGTGTTAAACCCCAAAACCTTCTCTTGGCCACGCCGTTGATTGGAGTTATTTATTTCGCTTTTCATTTTCCGATATGTTTCAGATCGATCCGATGGTCATAAGTTAGAAAAATTGCAGTCAAAAGGTTCGCATAAATGAACATATTTGTACTGATAAGTTATCAAGTTCCTTCCAGACAACTTTGAAGTGTTCGGTGATTATTTCTAGCGGTTGTGGATGGAAAAATGCAATACAAAATTCATTTTATCGAAATAATGTTTGGCTTATTTCAATGGATTATTACTATATTGAACAATAAATAGGCGACAAAGAGTAATCCACAAACAACAAGCCATAACTTTTAAAGTATTTGAAAATAGATATTTGAATTTGATAAAAAGCTTTCGTCCGCATTTAATGGTAAGTATCTCTTTTGATAATAGTCCGATTTCAACAATCTATAACTTGTTCGAAAGGTATTCATTAAAGCTGTCTAAAAACATATAAATTGTTAATCTATATTGTCAATTTCGGCAGATAATTTTAACTGCAAAAAACGCCATTTTTACGCATTCAAACATTCATATCTTGGAAACTAAACATCAGAATCAAAAACAAATTAATAGCGTTCATACTGTTTTTTAGTTCTTTCATTTAAAATTGGTTTGGATAAGATCGGTTCAGCCATTGCTGAGAAACACGAATGAGAATTTGTCCATTACATACACACACACAGACACACACAGACATTGTCCCAAATCGTCGAGCTGAGTCGATTGGTATGTAAGACTCGGCCCTCCGGGCCTCGGAAAAAATCTTGACAGTTTGAGCGAATTCTATACATTTCTTTTATAAGATATGTAAATATGCAACTTCATTTCTTATTACATTTTTATTCCCCTTTTTTCAATTAACAGAAGGGTTGCTAAAATAAAAGTTTTCCTATTACTGCAGTAGAACGTTTTTGAATGTATAATGTTTGCCTTAAAATGAACGGAATTTTATTAATGGAAAATGCAAAAGTTGATTTTTTCATAAACATTACATTCTGAGGAATCTCTTAAAGATAAATTTCGTGTGAATAAGAATAACATTTTATTATATACTGTTACACAAATGAAGAATTTTCCAACACTACACACCAAAAAAATCTAAATTTTATCGTTGACGTAATTGTAAACATGACACAAATCAACAAACCGTAATTTACGAAATGACGGAACATTACCGTGTTCCATTTAATTTTTCATGAAACATATACTTTACATGCGCAATGACATACAATTACACTTCCTACCATTCAGAACAAACGCTGTATGTGGAGTAAAATTGCATGATTTACGAAATTAAACGTCATGTAAAATTAAAATCAAACGTAAAACTAAGTTATTTTTGATGCTCGTATATGTCAGGGTCAGGAGACGTAAATTTACATTATTATTTCTAAGTGTGTACACACCAAAAAAATCTGAATTTTATCGTTGACGTAATTGCAAACATGACTCAATTCAACAACTAGTAATTCACGAAATGACGAAACATTACCTTGTTCCGTTTAATTTTACATGCTACATATACTTTACATGCCCAATGACATAAAATTACACTTCCTACAATTCAGAACAAACGCTATATGTGGAGTAATTTTACATGATTTACGAAATTAAACGTCATGTAAAATTAAAATCAAACGTAAAACTACGTCATTTTTGATGCTCGTATATGTCATGGTCATTTACACTATTTTTTCTAGGTGTGTACTAATGACACATTCTTTCGTGACGTTTACAATGATTTGACGAATCTTCATTCGACAAATATATTATAACTTTATCAAATGAACGCCTAAATCAAAACTTATTACAGATTCGGAAAGTAGACAAAATTTTACGAAAGATTCAATCGACATAAATAGGATACTAACTGATTTAATTTAGCACTACAATTATAATAGTCTAATCACAACATTAAAAACCATTTGTTTTACACACCTTAAGTACTTTTGGAAAAATGTGGGAATGGGATCCTATAACTGATCTATTGGTCGGCATTCCATAACTGTCACATCACATCAATATCAAATACCTACACAAAACTCTCGAATAGAAACCCATCCCGGAATAATAATAACCGTCAGATATCTATAATCGGTCGGTGTTAAGTCAGACCGGACCAAGTGACAATATATTGATTTCGCGAAAAACGAATTTAAGATTTGAATCGCCAATCGCAGCATCCTTTACATTATAATTGGAAATTGATTTTTGCAGAATTCTTGTTTATTGTTACTTGTTTATTGGCAAAAGTTGAATGTATCCAAAGAAATTCTTTATTCAGTGCTATCAATATCTAATCTTTTGAAGGGATGTTCCGAAAATAGTTAATTTTTCGAATAGGAAGCCAAGTTGAAATAGTTTGAATGTCTATGAAATATAGAACGACTCACCGAAAAATTATGTAACTTCCAACATTCAAACCCACTTATTTGAGAAATTATCTTGAAAGCTCAACGTAGGGATTAGGTATTTTATGCATTCAAAGTGTATGCAAAATTGAAAGTTAGATTTTGAATGGCAATTTACTCTTCAAACAAGCTCAGTTCGGGACTTAATGTCGTCAAGAAAGTTTTCAAGAGTGCTATTACAAATTATTTTGTTGAAGACATGAATGCTCCGTATGTTGAGCATATCGAAATAGTTTAGGCTATTTGTGAAAGAAAAACTTTTCGAACATTGATTTTTTGACAGCCTATTGCATATCCTTGCTAATATGAGAAAGGCAAAAAATCATGAATTACAAGCCAATAATAATAGCTCAACAGGAATATAGGTATCATCGGACAATTTAACTTATGAAAATAATTTTGCGCAAGAGTCATTCATCGATGGTTTGTTACTCTTGGTACAAACTAACTAGATCGCTACACAAAATTTTAATTCTGGCAACCGTTGCGACACGATGACTAGTAAAAAACCGCCGGCATCAGCAGCGAAACGCATCGGAATTGACAACAGCTGCATGATTGGACAGAGACGCGCTGCTCATTGGTCGGCTGGTGGCTCCAATCGTTGTGGTTGTCATCACAAGAGTAGTCTCGGAAAAACTTCAATCCAATGGAGGGAAAAAAATCCCGCAGAAAGGACTCGGAATTCGTTGATGATATACTTTACACTGTGTCTGGTGGTAGCATTATTCAGTTGACCGACCGTTCGACCGGTGACGGTAGCAGAAACAGAGAGCATGTCCTTGAATGGAAGAAAATGAACACGAAACCCGATTTATCCATTGCAAACAGCAGAGAAAATATAGAAAAACGACAATGGTTGTGGTAGATTCGAGCGGGAGAGAAAAGAAAAAGCAGATTCCTTCGATCAGACCCAAGAACACTTGACACTAGGGGTGGATGAGAATAGGGCAGGAGCAGTAGCTGGAAAATCATTATCAGTTGGGCGGTGGGAGGTTAAAGCAAGATTTTTTATGCCATCGTGTCGTAGAGAATAGAGGAGCCTCGAAGACAGAATGACGATGAGTTATAAGCATAATCACAATAAGTGGAAATGGCAACGAAGAGTGGGGATTACTCGAGAATAAGAATGAATTGAGTAAATGTTTTAACTAATATTAAGTTATTGTGAATGCAAAGGATTCATTTATAAATACCTATATGAAAACGATAGAATTACAATCACAATGTTCCGTTCAGTCTGGTGTAGATTGTATTGCGACAGGGTGGCACACATTGCCCTGTTTTACTATACATTCTAGAATCGAACCGACCCGACTCACTTGGGATTAACCATGGTAAAGCATTGAAAAATAATGGAGGATATACGGGGATAGCGAATAATTGAACATTCCAAGGGAAATTTACTTCCCAGCACGGAATCAGTTGCTTGTGTCACATTTTGTGCAATGTTTACCCAATGAGGACCGCTGTCACACTATCGCAACGATCTAAGGTAATTTTCCAGAGCCGAAAGTATTACCATTTCAATGCGTTTGGTACTGAATTGATTCAAAATTTCAATTTTATTTGCTGTGTCGCAACAGAGTTAGAAATGTCTCGAAAACATTATTTAAAAACTCTTGATCAAAAATATTCAATAATAAACAGTTGGGACTAAATAGGGTATGAAATTTATGTTCCAGTCACTACAACTCGGGTATCGAATGCAGTCCTTGGAAAAGAGATACTCCGAAGACGCAAAGGCATACCTAAGCGCAACAGCAAAAATGTGTCTGACAATCCGTTTTCATTCGATTTCTGTTCGATAGCAATAATTGAAAATTTCGTAGATAAATCTATATCCCTTGACGCGAAAGATACTTTGGTAGAAATTCAATGATTGAAAATAGTACTTTGAATGTGTTTTAGATATCCATCTTGAGTTTCATTGTTCGGAATATACTTTCAGATAAACCTGTTCAACAATAAATAGAATATAATTAATTACCGTAAACCGGGGCGATTCAACGTAATCATTTCATATTTTTAGACGCTACACAATTTTTTGAAGTGTCATATTTTCAAACCATGTACTGATGTATGAAGAACAAAATTGGATAGATTCACTTGAAAATGTCCGATAACTACTCTTTTTCCAAAAATGATTACAATTTGAAGTCCATTTTCGTATTCCGGGGTGACTTTGGTAAACTGTATGTTCACATTAAGTTCTTGATGTTAAAGTTTTTCATTCAAAATTTGTTTGAACTAATTCTAAAAAGATACTCATTATTAAATAGATTTTAATTGGTATTGTACAAAGTATTTTAATTTACTGTAAAATTACAGTGACCAAAATTCGTATTCAACACAAGATCGGTGAGCAGAACGAAAAAAATGGCAAAAGTTTGGGGTCTCATAAAAAAGCTAGTGAAGAAATTTTTGAATAAAATGGGAACGGAGCTTCACAGTTTGAACCCAACTTTGTATAGAGAACTAGGAGTGTTCAATAGGGAAAATATCAATGAAAATGGAACCTTAAATTTTTGCATAAAGTCTTACGTAAAATACTTATTGCATCGGAAAAGCAAATCTATGCAATTTTTAGCTCAATCAGAGGTGTCTAGCGTTTTAACATTGAATTCATAATCCATACTCAAATCCAAATCCAAAGAAGGAGTACATTAAATGTTCAAAACCGAAGAAAAGGTCCGCGTGACCATCCAAGAACGCACGCGTATATAGGAATGGCCACACGGTTACAAAATCCACTCTTGTACACGCAAGTCACATGAACGCAAGCACACGTGACAAACACGTTAACATACGAACGCTTAAGCCCTTCGCGATTAACAACGCACACCTACGTTCGCGATCGCGCAAACTTAAGAACACCCCGGTAATAAGGAGAACGTTTTTTCACTTACGAAGTTTCAAACGCTGTCTCAAACGCGAACCTACAATCGTCCGTTTTCGCGCGCTCATGAATCGGTCACGTCCGGAAACCATTACTATCTGTCCTAATAACTTACGTCCATACATTCAGTAGGACCAATCAAAAAATAAAGCTCATATTCTTTAGACAATACGTTCCATGGCGACATCACCGGGAACTCTAGTGATATGGAAGATCTCAGTCTCTTTTAGCATCTTAGCCGCACACCAAAAATAAAGTATAAGATTTACGGTCCGCGCGCGATTATCCAAGAACACACGCGAATATGCGAAAGGCACACGGTTATAGAATAGAATTTACACACGCGAAGTTACATACACACGCGACATACAAACGCACACGCGATCGAACACGTTAACGTACAAATGATCGAGCGCTTTGCGGTGATACATGCGATCACGAGTCCCTACGCCCGCACATACTTGAACCGTACAATGAATATCACATTCAGAATCACGGCCCGCTACAATTGACCTAAAGCAGTGTTTTAGTGGGCGACATTGCCCGTCTCGTCTGCAAATTGTAGTATATGATTCTGACGGGGAGCCCTTCCGAGAACCTAGCTCTACAGCTCCAGTAGGACAAAAAAGACTTTTTGAAAAAAATTCGGATAAATTTTTTTATTGAAATGCTATATAATTTCAAAATGCATGAACCGTCGAGATCTTTTATCAAAGCAAGAAGGTAAAATCGGAAAAAGACAAAAAACAGAAAAGAAGTGATGAAAAAGCGTAAAAAACTGGAACGGGATTTCACAGTTTAAAACCCAACGAACTGGGCTTGGGAGCAAAACAAATGCATATGATGGCAGGAATTTAGGCAGGGTTCCGATAAAATTATTGTGAAAAAAGTTTTGAATAAAAATAATCTTAATGCAAAAAGTAATTATTTTAAAGAGATGATCTTTAACTGAATATTCAGAGATGATATCCAACTGAACATACATTCACAATAATGCTGTCCGTCATTGTGTGTGTATGTTTTGTTAAAAGATTAAAGTGCGGATGTGAATGACTGCACAAAGAAAATATTTGTGTTGATATAGAAGGGACATTACTTGGGGAATCTAATCCTATTGGTAAATAGTAAACTGAAAAACCTGTTTTAATCCACCTAGCGGTGCAATTGTGCCATTCTCATTTCTCTAAACTATGGCTAGGTGGCTGGTTATGTTCAACATAATTGTGGAAATGTCCATTACATTCTTACTACATTTTGCACTTATAAACAATGGCTTGCCAGCCACGAACTTGATGAGCTACGTGTCGACGGTGAAACACTTGAAAGAAAATAATATCATGCTTCATTAGCCTAATCAGCAATGTTATCTGCTTGCTAACTCATTTTGTCATGCGGGGGTAAGTGTGTGAGGAGGGCGAAAGTTCCACGAACAGTAGGGTGTCAAAAGGTTATCTAGCAAAAAATTATATAACTCATACCCCACTAGCCGTAGCTATACACTTCAACAAAATTACGCCCCTTTATTCGGCTCAACTACTTGAAGTGTTCTCTATACTTTTAAAAATTTGTAGATACCCAGTTTTGAAGAAAAACTAATTAAAAGCACCAAGAATTACGCTTTTTACTAAGTTTTAATGGCTCTGCCGCTCATGTACTTCAAAATTTGTACAAACTAACTAACCAAACTTCTCTATTTGGATCTCCAGAAAAATAAAAAATGCTGAAAAAAAAATCTAAGATAGTTCAGAAGCACTTCAACAAGCATGAATTTGAAATTTTTCCCAAAATCGGTCCTTTTTTCAAAAAATCAAAATTCGCCACCAGTAGGGAGCATTTTAGCAAATTCACTCCGAAGAAGAAAGTGGTCTTGATACCCTAACCTTTCATTTAAGTAGTGAGCCCTATGACTTTTTAACATGATGTCATGTTGAGACATCCTACTCCTCAGCTTAATTTGGTATGCTTTGTGATATAGTGGTGGCTTAAAGATGACGGGGTTGAGAGGGAGGGGTATGATGACTGGAGGGGTGTTGTACGGGGATTTTAAAGGGATGGGAGTGAACAGTAGAGGGGGTAACCCCTCTCCGTATACTATCACCTACGCCCCTGTTAAAATCCAGAAACCTTATGCTAGTCAAAAAAAGGCCGGGATTAGGTTGACGTTTTTCAGAGTGATTGCATAACCTTTCTATATGGGGCCGTACACAAATGACGTGGCTTTTTTTCGACGATTTTTGACCCCTCCCACCCCTCTCGTAGCATTTGGTCACAAAATTCTAACCTCCCCCTCGTAAATAACGTAGCATTTACCTACCCCCCCCCCCCCCCCTCATCCTGTGCAACGCGACCGGAGGATGAAAAAAAATTACATATGTTTTACAATTATGTCGAATACATGTCCTTTCAAAATGTTTAACGACTTTTATCAACATTTTCATTATTTGTGTTGCGTACAAAATAAGCTCATTTCATGACAAATATAGTGTTGATAGTTTTGTTTTGAATTTTATATGTCATGGGGAGCATGAAGAGAAGTTCTCTCAGTTCGAAATCCTGCAGCTGTTCATCTAAATTACTAATTTTTATTTAGTTGAATCCGAAGAGAAAATTTAATTCAGCTACCAAACTAAGTGTATTAGCAACATTAACTAACTAATGCAGCAAATTAAATCCGCATACAAAATCTTTCCGTATTTTTGCAAGCTTGTAATTCCACGAATCGTAAAATATACATCATGAAAAACCGCATGAAAAGTAACTTGTGTGAACTTAAATTTATTTCTCTTGGGAATGGAGGAACATTGCATTGTTTTCTCTAATCAATAGGTTTTGATGCCCGTCAAAAAATTTAAACTTAATGCTACGTCGCCCGACTACTAACCCTACCCTCCCCCTCGTCACACTTCGTCACAAATTTGGTATACCCTCCCTACCCCCCAACATGCTACGTCATTTATGCATGGCCCCTATGAGAAAGGCAAAAATGTGCCAAAATCCAAAAAAGTGAATTTTCGTAAATTTTTTTTTCGAGTCTGCATCAAATCTCGACGTTTCATGCACCTTAAAGACATTTAACATCAAAAATATTTTTTTTTATTTTCCTATAGTTTGCATGAGAAATTTCTGTGTGGCCGCACTCTTAAATCCGTAATTCCGGAACCAAAATTCCGATCGATCAAAAATTCAAATCTGAGTTTGAGTTTGGGAAAATCGGTCCAGTCAACCCTGAGAAAAATGAGTGACATTATTTGACACATACGCACATACATACACACACATACACACATACAGACTTTTTCCGATCTCGACGAACTGAGTCGAATGGGATATGACACTCGGCCCTCCGGGCCGATATTAAATTAACGTTCTATATGAGAAAGGCAAAAATACTCCTTCAGTTTGTCAACTTAAACTTTTTTGCATGTTCAAGAAAAGTGTGTAACATTACATTTCTTGGTGAGTCTTTGTTCCACATCTCTACAAGTCCCATCGCTAGTTTGGAAAGGTAAGGAGGAAGCGAGGTGAGGGTTTGTCGATAGTAACAGATCGAAAATATATGACTGCTGTAGTAAAGTAAAATATAGGCGAAACTCATAAAAACCATAGCAGGCGATCTGGTGAAATAAGACTTATAGTTACTTATAAAATTTTACCTTAAAACACCAAAATAATGTAAAAATTACAATTTCTCTCAAATGATCGGCCGGACGCGGTAGGATGAATTTCCGCCGGCGATAAACTGGCAATAACCTATAGCTTCAACATTAACTTATTTTGACATAATTCGTTAACTTCTTTAATAGAAAAATACTTTTTTTTTATTTTTATTTATTATAGTATGTAGTACGAATAGATCATTAACAATATTTTCTAGTATAATAATACTTCATTGATTGAATAATACAATTTTAATAGATACTGTTTCCTATTGCCTGATAAAGCAGAAAAAAGAGTGTTCACTTTTAATAATGTTTGACCATGCGTCACAATTATAGATTAAAGTTTTTAGTTATTTAGTTATTTCAATGGTACATGATGTAGAAAACATTAAATAACATTTAATAAAGGAGGTTTGATTAGTAAGTTTAAATATTTTCTCCCTATTTTGTCCAACTTTTTGTTTTAGCCACTACACAGTACGACGCGACGGTGACTACTCCGTTTATTAAAAATAAAATAAATTAAAATTATCATTTACTTTATAATATTCACCACCTTATCATGGAAAGCGCGTTTAAAAAACTTTTTAAATATTGAAAAAAAAGTATGAAAATTCGTGAACTTTTTCGACTCGCAACGTATATAAATGTTTCAGTGTACCAATTAATTTAGGATACACTTTTAACTTGAACTATCGTTGCAAATGCATATATGAGAGAAGATTCGCTAAATTTTGGAAGAAGTCACTAAATAACCCCTTAAAAACTACCAGAAATTTATTTTGTGTTGTTCGCTGCAATAGAAAAAACATCCTCATAAAATGGGGTACACCTATTAATGTGGGATTGTAGAACGACATTGATTCTATTGGCGCTTTTCTTTTGAGTGCTTAAATTCAGATCATGTCTTAAGCAAACGCTTAGCCCTTTCTTTTGTGAACAAGAAGACGCAGAAGACGCAAAGTGTCTATCTTGTATGCTGTAAAAGATATAACATGTTATTCATTGTTCAAAAAATAATGATCTATTTAAATCGGCTCAGCCAAAAAAAAATCGGAAAAAATCTTGAAAGTTTGAGCAAATTCTATCCATTTCTTTTACGAAAAATGTAAAACCACGAGTTTTACAATCATGTTCAACTTACACCAGCATAACACCTTTATCAGTGAAGAGATCAATATACTGTACGCGATCTAGTTCATAACTTTATAACTCTTATTCATAAATCGAAGGTTGACTCGTGTTTTTTTCATAAATTAAGGAGCACAACACAACGTAAACTGATTAATGATTTATTGCGACTTGATCGTGATCTAGGTTTCGTTGCTGTATATTATTTAAAAAAATCAGAACATTCTCGTGAACTCGGGAAAATGATTTGTTAATTTATTCCAAAAAACTTACATTTTGCACAAAAATTCTGCAGCTTGAGTACTTGAAGTGGGTAGTCATTGTAAATTATACTTGTTCAACTGGTTCGCAGATCAATGGGCAATATACCTTTGAACTCGGTAATATGAAGACATTTTTTTGTGATTTTTAAGGCATAGTGCTTAAACCTTACGCAAGTCTTTACAAAAGAATGCTCGCCGGCGGTAAAACATGATGATGAGTTATGTTCTACCATGAACCATGCGGTAGACTTGGGCGCAACGCCCAACTCCTACTTAGCAGAAGGCAAAGAATTCTTCACATTTCCTTTCGATCATGTCCATATGAGCCTGCCTAGTCCTAGTTTTCCGTTCTAAGTTTATAACTGATTCGCTCTAGAATACCTATCCGTCTTTCAATTTCATTGCTTTTGTTTCTCTTAGTCTCAAATTTGCCGAAAATAACCAACAAAATCGATACTGTAGAATATTATAAATTAATATTCATGGTTTCGTGAACTGCTTCATTAAAGCGCGATTTCTTTTCATGAACTTATGAACGGATTTTTCCGTAAAGGAAATCCATCCGTTAATAGCAGAGTTATGAGCGTTTACCATAGTGATTCAAAAACGTGATATCGATAGATTTTGGATTTCAGAATGTCACGTAGCTCCGTATAGTGCAGTGGGACATTTGTATGCTTAGAACTTTTAATACAATTAAAGAGTTCTTTATTTTTCCCAAAATCTGAGCGGTTGTAAAAGAATGACCCATATTCGAAATTAAGCTATAAAATCGGTTTCTGCGATATCTTTAAAATTCAAAGACGAGCACTCTGTGTGTGTCTGAATTAGTGCTAGTTCTCTAATTCTTATACTTTGCAACGTTTTTTTTCTAATCGAGCAGTAATAAATCGAGAGCTTTCAATGATAAATAGCATTTTTAATTGAATGGGCTTACTACACCTTTCATCAAATAAACTAGAAGAATGAGTTCATTGAAATCTTTTCGCGATAAATCTTTCATAATATTGCGAAGAAAGATATCAATTGGTAAACAGATTTAAATACCTTTCACTTTTAATGCATATCGACGCAGTTGCTTATGCACAAGCAATAAACAGGCAAGTGGACCAACCCAAGTATCAATCAGCAGCATAGGCAACAGTTAGTGTGTAACCCAATACCGGTTTCACAGTCAGTTTTGCACCATCAGTCCGATCTGGTTTCCTATTGCCCCACGATGGCATAACGACAGCACATTACATGTCTTCCAGCAGTAGCGCAATTCTTAAACTGTAGGCATGGGTTTGTGCCACTAAACCGACAATATGCTAATCGTCAATGTATCAGCCAATGTATTATAATGAAAATGCATTATGATTCTGTGAGGCTGCATCTCGAGTTACGTCTAACTTGATCGAAAGCCTTTGAGGAGAAAATTGTGGACAACGCCATTTCTTTACGATTATCAAAAGTTCACAAGTACACCTCTTGTGTATTTATTTAAGAGGGGGTGATGGATAAGTTATTTCAGCTTGAAAAAAAACACGTTTTTGCGATCGTTTTGGAAATTTGGGTGAAGCGAATTGATCAAAACTTTTGTACGCTATAATGTAACATTTTAATAACATTCTGTAACGATATATTGCGAAACAATCACTTTTGTTACATTTCTTATATTTTATTAATGTTCTGGTACATAATCAGTACGATATGTCTAACATGGTGAAATTGTAAGCTGTAATCATCGGCCATATTTAACTACACTTTTGCTCTTATAATATTTTTGGCCCTTCTCGACCAGGTACTTTTAAGGGACATCTTGAAAAGTAGACAAGAATACATCTTGACAACAATAGGGCCACTTTATGCTTGTAATCGTTCCTCATTTTTGCTCACGTTCGACACAGTTGTTTGAAGCACAATATTTTGCTTCTGCGGTGTAGGAAAAGTGATACATGGGTAGATTTAATTACTGATAGCGGTGGAGAAGTTTTTGACTTTTGTTTTAAGCAAGATGAGAAGGTAGCATATACAGTTCGTAGTTCTCGTTTAAATATATAAAATCAAAAAGATTTTCAATTTTCATTAACTTAATTCGTATTGAATCCAAAAATATGAAGAAATCTTCTAATCGGAACTTTTATGCAGGTTTTTTTTTGTTTTTAAATACAATGTGACTTAAATGAAACAAGAAGACAATCGAATGCCGAAGGCTGAATTGAACTGATTTGTTTTCCTTATTTTGCACATAACTATTGGGTTCTTATAAATATCATAATTTGGCGAGGCTCAAATTCAACACAATAAATTTTTAGGGGAACAACAATTCAACCAAAAAGCTCTATTTTTGACCTTGTATATATAGAAGATAACGCTTACTTCAACAAACGTCAAATATCAAATAATGTTATGATATGATTAAATTTAATCGTCTTTCGAATTTTTTTTCCGCTTTCATCATATAACAATCTAATATGGTTAATGAATACAAATAAATTACAATCACTATTTTTATCGCTGTTCTATGAATACTGGAATTTTTCGCCTATCGTCCGCCCATTCAGTTTTTCTTTCAGGTAAAAACTGGGCTCCCAAATAGGACCGGGCCCCCAGGGCAATTGCCCCGGTGGACCCCTCCCCCCGCTCATCGAGCCTGAGGAAACGTTGAAAGTTAAACAATTTTTTTATTGGCAGTTCGGATTCCTTTTTCACGCCCTCCAATTAATCGCGCAGTAGGAGACCTGACTGTAGGTTAATTTAGCATTTTTTTAGACAGGCCCGTGCCCAGAAAATTCTCAAGGGAGGGGTTTTGATTTTGTTACGTTTCTTATAAAGAAAATGTATAAAAACCCTCAAACATTGAAGATTTTTTCCGATGCGTGGAGGGCCGAGTTGATACCAATCAACTCAGCTCAACAAATTGTCAGTTATCGAGAAGAAATCATCAACAGACACAACTGCCTGCAAGCTCGTGGTAGAGTCGGATTGGTTTGTAGTAGTTAAGCCTACGATTAATTGTTTCTCACAATTTTCATCCTTCCGGTCAACCGTTAGGTACTACTTCAATAAGGATTGTGCTATTGCATATTTTATTTTCTGTTTATAATTCGTTTATGTTTTTTTATTGCTACTTTTATATAAAATTCTTTTCATCTTTCAATTTTTTTTCTTAAAGCTTTTTCGCCAGTTACGTTGTAGGGCCAATATGCCAATATGAATTATTGCTAGCCGCTGAAGTGACA
Source organism: Topomyia yanbarensis (assembly GCF_030247195.1). Lineage (NCBI taxonomy): Eukaryota > Metazoa > Arthropoda > Insecta > Diptera > Culicidae > Topomyia > Topomyia yanbarensis. Next base: position 155,326,645 of record NC_080672.1, read on the forward strand.
TAGGTATTTATGTTACTATATACCGGTAGGTACAACACACATTCTTATAATGTTAATTTCGGCTCAAGAGTAGCGTCATAAACGTGTCTTAATTAAAATGATGTATATCCCTGAATGTAAATGACCACGGCAGTGTATGCGTAGGCCAAACAATCTCAGAACCAAAAATTGAGAAACTACTCGTCCATCTGAGTGCAGGACATTGCCATCAAAAGCACTGCATTCGCTGTGGGGCGGTACAATTACAAATAAGGAGGTACTTAAGAACCGCAACGACAACAATCAGTAGGAACAATCATAAATATTCCAGCGAATGACATCCACGCATGTTGTTTTGCAGATGCCGGTCTTCTAGCCGAAGTAGGATGTAAGTTTTCCTACAGTTGCATACAAAAACCCAAACCCATAAGACGAACGACGATTATCAAACCCGGAGAGTTGATGGTAAGTGTTAATTGAAATAAGATGTAATCTTTGGCTTCACTTTTGCTTCTTTGTGATGTAGTATACTTCCGACATTTCTACTACCAATGCCACATAGAAGGAAAAAGGCGGCAACAGGCAGCTCGACTGATATGGATTGTGCATTCGTTTAGCGATAACCGGTATGCACTCACGAATCGGCTATGCATAGGAAGCTGGACCGGTCGGTAGGTAGCTATCGACAAGTTGCTAATGATATTGTAGACGTTATGAAATGTATGTTTTATTTTTTGCTGCCCTCCCAGTGATGTGATATTTTCCCGGCTCAATTTACATATTAGCGATTTGTTTCAGTCAGGCATTGTAATTCTCTCTCACTCACGCGAGAAGTAGCTTATCCGATGTCCAACTTTTCCGAGATAAGATGAGTCGCAAAATTCTCCGTCTCCACAAATAGCGTGAGAATGATTTTCCGGATAAAATTTATTTGACTTTTTCCTTCTCACCGGAGAAGGTGATAAAATTTTAATTTCGTGGAAATCAATTAAAACTGCAAAAAATACACTTAATTACAAAGAAAAGCGGCAAAGAAGTATGATAGACTTGTTTTATCGTGTTTTGGAATAACGACAGCAAAGCAGGGAACACAAGAAGGATACCGTGATAAACTCATTCTCTCATTCTCCGGCTGTTTTATTTATCCGGAGAAATAACACGTTGATTTTATCCGGAGAAGTTGTGTGAGTGCCAATAACTTTTCGTGTGAAAATGTGAGTTTTTATTGTCGCAGTAGCAAACTATCCGGGCGCATTTACTCATATGAGCGATAAATGCAATGCCTGGTTTCAGTATAATGTGCGCAGGACCAGATCCAGCAAAATATTTCGGGAGGGGTCTGAAATTTCGATTTTGAAATGAACATTGTACAATATACGGAAAAAGCTCATTTCATGAAAATCAGTTGTGGTGGTCAAATTCGATTTGAAATGATTTTGAGTTTGAAACTAATACAAAATTGAAATTAATTTAAAATCTCAACAAGTTGAAAATTTGCTAATGGGAGGGTCTGTTCCGGACCGCCTGGATCCTCCCCCGGGATCCGCCACTGAATGTACGATATCGTTCCATTCTTATCTCTTGACACCTCTCGGCTTACTATTTTTACGAAATGGTTACAAACAAGTTAACTTACCGTACATTAACTGACACGTTGAAGCATTTTTTACATAATCTGTAAAAAGAGAGAATGAGAGCGATACATACATAAATTACAACGGATTCAACAACTCAACGTGCTTTTTGAACATCAAATCTGTCAACGAATATACTTTGTTTTAATTTTTAAAAATGCATACACCCATTTTTAATAAGTCAAAATAACACATTTTTAAATTTATAGCTAAGAGTCTTAGATACAAATCAAGCCATACCAACTTCTACAAACGTTTCTAGGGAACTGATCCACGGTATCAGCGACGAAGATACCCGTTGCAATATAGCTAGTTTTTCACGAACAAAACATGGCTGACTAATACATGTTTTGTTCGTGAAAAACCAGGATGACGATGGCGCGTGGGAGGAATTTGTAACATCCTGACGACCAACATCTTCTCAAGCATTGCCGACGGCTTTTCCCATGGCGCCCGCTTCAAGAACTTACCTCCGTTGATTTCTTCTATCATACTACCGTCCTCGAAAGTGGGAATAAGAAGCTTGGCTGCTGTTTCTCTCCGTTAGCACGTACCGTAAACTATTCAATGAAAGTGATGCTCCAGATGTGGAACACTTCCAATATCAGAGAGCTGTACAACGCATCGCGTTGTGGCCGGCAGAGGACAGAGGAGAAAATAAATTGGAATTAGAACTTGCAACGAGCGGGCCAAAAGTTCAGCGCTTGTCTTGTCAACTAGATGCAGCAATCAAGAGGAAGCGGCTTGAATTGGTTTTGTTCTTATAGTTTAGGAAGTATGAGAAAAGAACTTATGCGTTGGTGGCACCTAGCACGGTGGAGTGGAGACAAGTGCTATCTAACAACAACAAGTGTTCCATAGGACGGAGGTGATGACGATGGCGTCGTTATTAAATTTCATAATTGGAAAACATGACTAAAATACTTCATGTGATTGCTGAAATGGTTTCGTGATTAAACAGAAAACACGAGAAACTGTCATTGATACAGTTGTATTGTGGTCGGACAAAGAGTAGTCTGTAAGTCGATTGCCTTATACGCAGCTCACCTGGGATCAGTTCCCAAGCAGATTACTAATAAAATGTAACTTAGCGAAGAAAGTATTGTCATTATGCATGAGAACAATGCTGACATAATCAAGTTGACCGGTTGGTACAGATAGCGTGTTGTCTCACGTATCGAACGTAAACGCCGCCTTCGAGTGCACAGCAATATTTTGAGAGAATATTTTTCAATATATGCTCATTCAGAATATCTAACTTTAAAAGCTGATGGAGTGGTAATGTCAAAAACATAGCAACATAACCGAAGTGAAATGGAATACACTTTAACCATTTAATTCGAATGCAGCAATTGTTACTATCCTCTGAAAGCAAGTAGGGTAAATGATCTTGAGTGAACTATTTGTTCTATTTTCTGCGGTATAGTTGACACATACCTCGGCATAAAATTAGAAAAATATTTTAGAAAAGACGTATTTGATGAAAAGTGAAACTAATAATTATGATAATTTATGGATTGGAATTTATTTTTTTTGTGATTGTAACCAGAATAACAATTTTACTGACTGAAATATATTGATGATAAGTGGGAATGTGCTTTTCTTGAATCGAACTAAAAATAATTTTGATTGGGACTATAGTTTCAGCCCTCTTTAAATGCTTCAATATGTTTCAAATGAATTATTGGTATCCCAAAAAGCTAAAAAATATATTTGAAAATGTTTTCATAGATTTTAATGCTCAAAACTCTATGAAATGAATCTAGAGTGTATTCTACCAAAACTTTCCAAAAGCAAATCAGAGTTTTTTTCCAAAACAATTTCATTAAACCCTGAGCTAAGATTTTCTTCACAACAAAATACTATCAAAAATATCTCTTCAAGGAGTGAATATCTGAAACTGGTAGTCTCAATCACGATTATTTGAGGTGCGATTCAATATAAAAACCTGTTTTAATCAACCTAGCGGTGATATTGTGCCTTTCTCAAACATGAACACGATAATTTTTGCGTTGTTTATATTCATTATAAGCTTCCAAATGTATATATTACATTTTTATTATACACGACATGACAACTATATACAAGAATAGAAATCATTATTCGAGTTCTAAAACTTTATAAAAGAAAAAACAACCACATTAATATTAAATTGAAAATAAAGGTGCTAAATCGGCAAAGTCCCAAAAAGTCGATCTTTATAAAAAAAAAATTTCGAGATAACATAAAATCTCGACGTTTCATGCATTTTAAAGATGTTTGGCATCAAAAATACGAATTCGATTTCTGAAATTTCATGGGGTCCCCCCTTTGAAAAAAAAAATTTGAGTTCCGGTTTATTTGCTATATGATCGCACGCCACAACCTGTAACTCCGGAACCAGAAGTCGGATCGGGATGAAATTAAATAGCCATTTACGGAGACGCAACACCTTTCATTTGAGGCCAAGTTTAGTCGAATCGGTCTAGCCATCTCCGAGAAACCGATGTGACTGTTATTCTGAATTTAGATACGTCCGCCGGGGCTTCCGGAACCGATGATGGTGGCCAATTGAATGGATGTTAGTGACCTAATACTACAAATCGAAGCAGTTGTAGTCATATTTTGGAAAAATTTTCACCTTTATACATTCATTGCAGAATTTATTAAAATCGACATTTTCTGCGTGTTCGTACTCATTACGCTGTAATTCCGGAACCGGATGTCGGATCCATTAGAAATTCAATAGCAGCCTATGGGAACGTTGCACCTTTCATTTGAGACTAAGTTTGTCAAAATCGGTTCAGCCATCTCTGAGTAAAATGAGTGATATTTTTGGTCACATACACACACAGACGCACATACACACACATACATACATACACACAGACATTTACCGAACTCGACGAACTGAATCGAATGGTATATGTCACTCGGCCCTCGGGCCTCCGTTAAAATGTCGGTTTTCAGAGCAATTGCAATACCTTTCTATTGAGAAAGGCAAAACCATGATTATACTTTATTTTAAACCTAATTCATGATATTTTCCAATCCATTTACATGAACATTTATAGGTGTTTGCTCACATTACAATATATAAACCTTCAATGTGTGAGCATTTTATCATAAGCAAGCTTGTTCAACAAACCTCACTCAAGACGACATAATGTATCAGAAAAAGAAGTAATTCTTTTTCGGACAATTTTGAGCGATAGAAAAATTTCTAGCCATATGTTACCATGTGGTCGGTGTTAAGTCAGACCGGATTAAGTCGCAAAACATCAAAAAATGAGATAATGATAGCACTGGATAAAGAATTTCGTCAGCTACATTCGACTTTTGCCAGATTTGATATATTTAACAATAAACAAGAATTATGGCAAAAATAAATTTCCCATCATAATGTAAAGGATGCGGCGATTCAAACTTTAAACTCGTTTTTCTCGAAATCAATATTTTGTCACTTAGTCCGGTCTGACTTAACACCGACCATGTGTGATTGATTAAAATATGTTAAATTTGGCAGTATATGATGTTATTGAGGCATTACTTCATATTAATATGTCTTGTCGCATATTTTTCAAATAGTCCCAATATTAATCACGTTATCTATAGTCCCACATAATATAATTAACCCTATCAAAGGCAAGTAATGTTGATGTTGAAGGAAGTTTGAATAAAACATCTACAAAAATCACAGTTCCATACTAGGGGTTTAAGGGATACCAATGATAATAAAACATCTAACAATAATCAATCATCAATATAATCTATTATAACATCTCATAAGGAATTTTGGGCGTTTGTTTAACAAATGTCCAAATATTGCATTGGAAGGAGGAATATCTCCTTATATTATTGTCAATTGATATATTGAATAATTGAATTTTTTTTACTGAGATCAAAAGCTCTATAGTTGTTTGCACAGTTGGAAGATTTTAACTCGCATGTTAGCACCGTTGGATACCACCAGTCTTAAATAAGATATTGGCACTTAGGTCAAAAACCAAAACAAATGAATTATTAGTGTTTGAAATACTATTGTTAAAGATTTGGCGTAAAATATTTAATCTCGAACTAAATTTGCTTGAAGCATAAAATCTCCACAATAACTTCTATCAGAAGATATGCTATTTTACGAAGTAAAATTCTTCCAATTTACTAAACCTCCAAAGTTGACATTTTCGAAATAATGTGATCTTGGTCGTAACAAAAATTCGAGCATTTCTGGAGAAAATTCAGAATCGGACGTAAGTAACATTGAGAGCCTCTCTTTGTTTACTTTCTCTTTCGATTATTACGACGTCACTATAACACTTTGCCCTAATTTTCCAGCCCATATCGAAAGACGATGATTTTTACTAGAATATTATGCAAAGAGTTGAGTACTAAATGTAGAAATGACCGAGTAATAAACAGAAGAGAAAGACCTCAAAGAGAATCTCTCATTGTTACTTACGTCCTATTGTAAATTTTCTCCAAATTTTTTACATTTTATAATTATTAAAATTCATAACTTGAGAACGAGTCGTTTTATATTATGTTTTATTACGCCACTATTAATAGCCAGTAACTTGAAATATTCTGAAACTTTTATCATTTCCATTGTTATTGATAATACCATAAAAATTAAATGCGCATTAAAACCGATTCTGACCCGCTAGAGACAAATATAAAATACAATTTTACACCACTTTGCTTCTACCTCCCGAAATGTTATTCTCTTTATTAATCTTATTGAGTTATTGTCTCAACTCTTGAAGCATCTTTATTTCTGTGCTATTGCTTTTTTGACATGCCAAAAACTAGAATATTTGCTAGATTCAGGCCCCCTCCTTTTATACCCCTAAAATTAAAGATAATTCATCAAACTCAAAGGTTTTTTTATTTTATCCTTTATCTAAATGTAAAAGATAGAAATCAAAATTCAAAACACCACCAACTAACGCCTGTATCCTTTAGGGACCATTCGTATATCATGTAACACAAATATTGCCCAACATAAATTCCCCCTACCATGTCACAAATTATCACAAATTTTTTAATCGTCCCACCCCTAGAACCTAATGAATTTTTTTGAACAGTGAACATAAATGCATTGATGATCTTTGGCAAAACATCCCAATCACCGAACAAATATTTAGGCCAACAATAAATCGGAACACATGTAAATTCAGTTTGGTACAAAGTAAATGGAATGCCATCCGGTTAGAGTATTCATACCTACTGCCTTTGATATTCTTGCAGCCATCCGGCCATAGGACATCACGTATTGCACTGACTGGGCCCAATACAGCTTCACTCTTATCATCGCAGAGCAGAACGAATTGAACCTCACAGCAACATTAACAGAGGTAGAAACTAAGAATCTCCGACCATCGGAACTACTCCCCGATGAAATCATCTGATGCATACATAAGCCAAAAGACCACTTCTTCTGCAAATGTTTTCATAGCAGGAGACTTCTCCTATGCGGCTTCAACTAAAAATGTGATCAGTGGCGTAGTCAGTGTAAGAGTTATCGGATATTACTGAATTTAGATTGTCGGAAATGAAAACTATACATTGTTATACAATAGTAACCAAAAAAGCTATTACAACTTATCAAGGATTGAAAAGTATCGGTGTCGCGATAAAATTTCTTTCAATCCATTTTTTTCTTTTTTTTGTTAATGATTAAGAGTGAGTTAATTTTCCTTTTTTATGTTGTAACGACATTTAATTAGTAAGGTAGTGTGAAATATTTTTCAATTTTAGGTGCCATAGTACTCAAAGGAGAGCAAGAAGCTGAAGGAAGAATGATTTTTTTACTTCTTCCGTGGATGAGCTGGAGGCTTTCTTCATTTAAGTGAACAGTTTTGGTTCAAGCACCTTCAAGCCTATTAGATGTATTCCAAATACAATTGTATCCAAATAATGAAAAATAAAGCAACATAAAGAAAAAAATGAGAAAAAATTCGTTTTGAAACCCATGGAAACTTGCAGTGTGGGAACCTAAACGCAATAATCATTCGATACCCCACGTAGTTTTTAGGTTTATTATAACCGTCCCAATTTAATTATTTTTTTGCGAATAATTTCCATTCTAAAAATAAAGCGGGTTATTCTGATTTTATCAATTTAATAATATGCTAAATTTGTCGTTCAAGGTGTTTCGGAAACAAATTAACTTGTATGGAGCTTTTTTCATTAAAATTTTGCACATTACTGCTGACCCTGATGTTTCGTACTCCACCAAGTCCATGCTACACAGTGGTCGGAAACGCCAAAAAGGCGAACTCAATTCATTAGACGCCAAACCATTAAATATATTCACAGGGTATCTTTAGAGGAATTGTTCGTATGAATATTCCCCACAATCTAATAAAAATTGAAATTAGGCATGGCTTAATATGATCGAACTAAAAAGTTAACTTTTATACTGATAAGGTAGGAAGTTGGTGTCTTCGACAAAGTTTTAGAAATGCTCGTGGTGAAGAATTTTGTTGAAGAACTTAAGCTTGTAGGACTAAGGGTTATCGATTTATAAGGCGTTTTCTATGGCAACCCCCTTAAATCTAGTTTTTTAATATAACTTTTTTCATTATGACTTTTCGAGCACTAGGTGGCGACACAGTGAGAATAGGCCCTATGTCAGCACATACTAACAAACACCAACAAAATTCTGCATATCTCATGACACCTGACGGTTCTAATTTTTTTGTAATTTTATACTGAATGGCCTCCTTGCCATGCTAACGCTAAAATATGCTTGCCCTACATGCGAAAAGTGCAGTAAAGCTTTTTGGTTACACTTACATACAATTCGTGAATTCGGAAGCAAATTGATCCGATCTGATATGGCAGTTTCATTTTAGATTATTTTAACCTTTTGGGTTACAATTCTACTTCATTTTGCTAGCAATTCGTCATCGCCATAAATCCATAGTGCAGTGTCGAATTCCCGAGGGATTGTCAGCGGAAATCACGACATTTCTATATAAAACAGCACGAATTAGCATTGAGCATTCAATTTTTGCAATTATTATCCAGTTAAATCGTATTCATTTTCGTCTGCCTCACTCGAATTTAGATGTCACTTTTACATCTCATTTAGAATGCTTCATCATGCAAGCGGGCATATTTTATGGCTGTACCAAATATTTATTTGCCGCAGTAGAAAGGAAAGCCCATATACGCCCACTTGCAGCATTTTTATGACGATTCTACATTATTCCAGGTTGACTGCAAACAGAGCAAAAATCACAAATTCTCCCAAAGCCGAAAGGTTGCGCTCATTTCGTATGCGAGGAGAAAGTGTAGAACACTTTAAAACACATATGGCGCCACACCAGCTATACCTTACGGAGCCAAAGGCCAGCAAAATATGTCTGTATACGATTAGCCAACTCGAGCGCAGTCGGAAATTTCCCGCTGTCGCGCCTAAAAGCATGTTGGCAACGGTTGGGTTCTGCTTATTATATGGTAGCTCCTTAACTATAAAGATTCAACATACCGTACTATGTATATCGATTCGGGTGTACCCCATTAGGCATAAACTCGTTTGGCATACGAACGTTAGGCATTCGCACGTAATGGTAATTAGGTCGTTAGGCATAATGGACGATTGGCATAATAGACATTAGACATAACTGATCATGTTGATGTATAACTAAAATAAATCACGTCTTGATAATGATGGCGTTCGCTACAAGATCGTTAAGGGTTTATATATGTTGAAATGCAGGAAAAAAGGGAATAGTTTGAATTTTGTAAAGGTATGTAGCCATATTTTCATGAAATAGTTGTTATACGTCTAGCGTAGTATAATGTCCAATTTGCAAAATCCACTTGGGAACATAAAAAATATTAATAATTGTTGAAGTTATATTAATTGAAAAAACGAGTTTTTTTTCTAAGAGGTTTGTCGTGACTATGATTCCAGTCCAACAGTTTAACTGAACGCATAAAAATAAAATAAAATCATTTTTCGAGATAACATTTTTCGAGATTACCTAAAATCTCGACGTTTCATTCATTTTAAAGATGTTTGGCATCAAAAATGCGAATTCGATTTCTGAAATTTCATGGGGTCCCCCATTTGAAAAAAATTGTGAGTTCCGGCTTATATCGGAATTTCGTATGTGACCGGACGGTTTAGCCTATATTTCCGGAACCATATAAGCGATCCGTACGAAATTTTTTAGACACCTGTGGGGATATTAAAGCTATCATTTCGGACTAAGTTTGTGAAAATCTGCCCAACCATTTCCGGGAAACTGATGTGAGTTCGTAAATTTTGAAAGATGGCTGCTTTTCTCGGGCACTTCCGGAACCGTCTATGGTGGTCAATGTAGTCAACGAAAGTTTGGTTGGCCGTCGGTGACCTAGAACTGCAAATTTAAGTTCATACTATGTTGCGTTTCGGCTTCGCCTCATCAGAAACCGACACTAACACATTGTCGGAATAGATTAGCGCCGGCTTGACGCAAATCCCTTAAAACTAAAACACACTATGTGTTTCAATCAAACGACTGATCAAACGTGATGTCCCGTTCGAGCAGAAGTTCTGTTTATGCCGATGAGACACAAGTGAAGCCGAAACTTGTCTTGGCTTAGCAGGCCTATGCGAAAGCACTATGCTATATTTCACCCTAAGGAGGAAAATTTGGTAAAACCAAAATTTCTTACTAGGGTGAAAATTTGTTGGTAAAAACCAGTCTTTGTACAGGAGGGCACAAATCCTTATTTCATACTATGTTGCGTTTCGGCTTCGCCTCATCAGAAACCGACACTAACACATTGTCGGAATAGATTAGCGCCGGCTTGACGCAAATCCCTTAAAACTAAAACACACTATGTGTTTCAATCAAACGACTATAGCATAGTGCTTTCGCATAGGCCTGCTAAGCCAAGACAAGTTTCGGCTTCACTTATGTCTCATCGGCATAAACAGAACTTCTGCTCGAACGGGACATCACGTTTGATCAGTCGTTTGATTGAAACACATAGTGTGTTTTAGTTTTAAGGGATTTGCGTCAAGCCGGCGCTAATCTATTCCGACAATGTGTTAGTGTCGGTTTCTGATGAGGCGAAGCCGAAACGCAACATAGTATGAAATAAGGATTTGTGCCCTCCTGTACAAAGACTGGTTTTTACCAACAAATTTTCACTCTAGTAAGAAATTTTGGTTTTACCAAATTTTCCTCCTTAGGGTGAAATATAGCATAGTGCTTTCGCATAGGCCTGCTAAGCCAAGACAAGTTTCGGCTTCACTTGTGTCTCATCGGCATAAACAGAACTTCTGCTCGAACGGGACATCACGTTTGATCAGTCGTTTGATTGAAACACATAGTGTGTTTTAGTTTTAAGGGATTTGCGTCAAGCCGGCGCTAATCTATTCCGACAATGTGTTAGTGTCGGTTTCTGATGAGGCGAAGCCGAAACGCAACATAGTATGAAATAAGGATTTGTGCCCTCCTGTACAAAGACTGGTTTTTACCAACAAATTTTCACCCTAGTAAGAAATTTTGGTTTTACCAAATTTTCCTCCTTAGGGTGAAATATAGCATAGAAATTTAAGTTGTTTGAGAGACATTTTAGCGTAATTTTTACCTTTTTTGCTTTTATCGGAGTATCGGTTTGAATCGCAATTTGCTATGTGATCGCACGCCACAACTCGTAACTCCGGAACCGGAAGTCAGATCGGGATGAAATTTAATAACCATTTACGGGGGCGCAACTACTTTCATTTGAGACTAAGTTTGGTTGAATCGGTCTAAATATCTCCGAGAAACCGATGTGACTGTTATTCTGAATTTAGATACGTCCGCCGGGGCTTCCGAAACCGATGATGGTGGCCAATGTGGCCATAGAGACTTTGAGTGGCTGGTAATGATCTAATACTACAAATCGAAGCAGTTGTGGTCACATTTTGGAAAAATTTTCACCTTTATACATTCATTGCAGAATTTATTAAAATCGACATTTTCTGCGTGATCGTACTCATCACCCTGTAATTCCCGAACCGGAAGTCGAATCCATTAAAAATTCAACAGCAGTCTATGGGAACGTTGTACTTTTCATTTGAGACTAAGTTTGTCAAAATCGGTTTAGCCATCTCTGAGAAAAATGCACATACATACACACACATACATACACAGACATTTGCCGAACTCGACGAACTGAATCGAATGGTATATGTCACTCGGCCCTCCAAGCCTCCGTTAAAAAGTCGGTTTTCAGAGCAATTGCTACACCTTTCTATTGAGAAAAGCAAAAAGTTGCAATTGTTTAAATTATATAAAATCAAGGAAAGTGGAGGTACGAATAACACTTAGAAAAACAAATTCTAAAAGATTTCCACCCTGTCTTTTGGTTGAAAAAAAAAACACTAGTCTCAATTCCGACCAACTTCTTCGCGTTCCGGCTCCTCAGCATTTCGGATAAACATGCATGAATAATACAAAAATCAACATTATGCAATATTTTCTTTATTTGTTGCCCTTGTACGCTTCCTATCGGGGTGGGTTTTCCGTTTCCCACACATTGCTGCCTACTGCACCCTTCCCAAACCAGTCTAGCGCTTTGTTGGGGACATGTCTTTCGACGAGTAGTTTCGGCACAGCAGATATATTTTATTTTATTTTATTTTATACTGCTGAGTTTTCCCCTTTCGTATCAACAATCGGTTTCTTCCCTCCGCTAGCTGTTTTCATTCCATTGAAGACGGACTAAAAATATGCTCCCGAAACGGTCACGAAGCGGAGAGTAGCGTCTCGTCGAATGTGTGTCGCACCTCTTCGTACCGTCTGCAAACTCTAATGCAGGCTTCACCCCTTCAGTTTGGGGTTGGCAGTTTTCCTATCTACAGCCGCAGCCGATGCTCATAATATATTTATGAATTTACTTGACTATATTGGATTTTTCCTCTTTGGGATTCTTTTATTTTTAGTAGCGTGGAACTGGTGCAAAGGTTAGCTGACTTGAACATTTATGTTTTCGCTTACGCGCATGTAATTGGCCTTATGGGACCAAATCCGTAAAATTGAAATTTATCAGGAATCGGATGGTCCAACCGCTGTTCAATATACAATCAATGAAAATTGTTAAACATAACGCGATATTCAAGCTGTATTTCTTCTGGGAACTATTGGACTGGTATATACGTTACATAGACGTACCTCTTTTCATGCGATAATTACCTTCTAACTTACTTCTACTCAGGCGATTTATGCACTGGTCATTAATATATGGTTCGTTAGAGGTGTGACAGGATAATTACTCGCTGGAGGTAATTTTCGACTAGATGTGATAAGGTTCATTCTTCTGTGGGCATTTTGTTAGCATCCGCTACTAAATGAAACATGTTGAGGTTTTAAACATGTTTAACAAGTAATGGCCACAGTATTAAACAGTAATCATAAAAACTGTGTACAATAAAGTCATCCCAAAACTAAGAAAGGTTGAAACAGACACCATATATGTCAACCCCAAAACTCATATACAACCCTTACGCATCCAACATACCCAACTGCTACCTGCTTTGCAGTAAATCGCCCTATCGTAAGTATTTCGCAAAATTACAATACCGAAAGGTTCTCTGCTTCCGGTCTGCACCGCATAAAGCCAAACTAAAAATGCTAATAAGGAAACCTTTTTCACTGCGAATTCAAGACTGCCCCAGCTGGGCCTTGAATTCCGCGATAGGCCGAAATGGGTTAACAATGTTCATTTAAATTCTAAGCAAATTAAAAAACGAATGAGGGAGAAAAAGAGCCACAGTAAAAGGGCTAGATTTGTTGCATTTAAATCACGAAATTCACCTGCGTCCCGAAAGACAACAGGCTTGCGGTCCCATATTCGTGTACTCTTTGTATGCCGTGTATCAGAACAGAAATTCACAATCAAGTCAAGACTACGTTTTGTTTCTGTTGGTATAAATCCTTCTAAATCCAAGCCCGGTTAAGGCAGAACTATAATCAAGTCACAGACCTACCCACCGTCTGATTTGTAAAAAAAAGCTGAGGGGTACCCTTTTAAATCCATTTTTTTTCTGACAGGTTTTGCAGGGTCGATTATCAAGGAGAAACGATATCAACTAGAGGTATTATAACTTAGGAGCATCATCTGCTGGTCCAGCGGGAAATGCTGTCCAGATAGGGTTTGAACATCAATTTCTCGTTTTTTGTTCTTATTCCTGCTGTCTACGGAACAGGAAAAATGTTTTTTAATTCGTGAAACTGGTTGAACTTCAATATGCAGTTCACTGATTCGTTGTGAATTAGAATAATGTTGAAAATTTCCCACGGTTTTGAAATAAGAGCATAGACATATTTTGAGGACTTGACTGACCACGTGATGATTGATAGAGGAATGGAAGCAACATACCACTATCGGCAGCTCCTTGATATCAATGGTTTTGTACAAAGTATTGAAGTAGAATACTTCTAACGTTTCAATATCAAAATATCGGCTGTGGCAGTCGCATCAGATTTTGAACGTTAATAACTTCCATCATACTTAATAGAATGATTTTAGGTTTAAGGTAATTTTATCGAAAATATGTTCCGCAATGTAGTATTAAAATTTGGAGTATGTGTAACATGCAATAATACCGAAAATACTGTGTTTTAAAAAATCTTTCAAAAACTACCGAAAATGGTGAAAATTTTCAGCTCAACTCGGCCAGTGCCGTAAACATGGTGCACCAACCGATCAATTAAACGATGAAAAGTTTTAAATATAGGTCCGCTACAGATTTGTTTCCATCAACATTCGTATTTGGTTGCTTGGCGCGAACGGATGGCTGTACAATACCGAGAAATATTTGTGAGCTGTACACGACTGATGGATGAATCAGTTTGTGTCGAAACGTGTTACTTGCAGAAGCCATCATTTTCATTTCTGATGGATGTAAGATAGCACACACACACGCACACACACACACACACACACACACACACACACACACACACACACGAAAAAAACCGATTTCAAATCATCTGACTGAAACTCGTTCCTGATTGGTTCCCGCTAATTTCATGAACCAAGCCGCAAATCTGGTCAGAAAGGAATGTCATTTCAGTCGGTTTCAGCAAGTCCACTTGTCAGATGTCCACAGACTGTATGTCAACAGCGGGAGAGAAGGTGATTATTAGGATTTATATCCGTGGATTAATTTGTGCAGCTCCGGTGTTAGAAAGCAGGAACAATTGGAACAAAAATCTCCCACCCGGAGAATATTTTCTTCGGCAAACAAATTAGCCCTTATCAACGCTATCATTCCACTCGAAAGAATTAAATTTAAAAATCTTTTCTTTCGCCAACTATTATTGTGACTACAACTAACGTTTCAAAATAGAAGCCCCATTTCAAAATTTCGGAAAAACCGAAGGTCGCGTTTTGAAAGTTTGTAACTTTCCTTGTACTCAACCAAAATATACAATGTTTAAACCAATCAGCTAGAAAAATAATCAGGAATCTTCTATAGGATTTGCAAGTATGCATAACTTACATGAATAAAGAAAAATTGATTTTCCGAAATCAATTATTATCTGTCCCACCATTGCCCAGTACTATTCGACTCGCGTATTTTAGTATTTCATTTCATAGTTAGCCACGCCTTTCTTGCTACATTAAACCATGCAACGATTATAAGACATACGGTTTGTTTGAATTTTTCGTCATTCGTTTACATGTTCCCGATTGTGGCGGCAGCAGAAGCAGTAAAACAGGAGCAGCAGATCAGGAGCAACCTCTAAAGTTCCCCAGCTGCTGCATACGATCAAAAAGTACACCGCCGCCAACTACATGTGTGTGACATCGCCAGGCTGGCAGGAAGGACTGGCGCATCCAGATCGTTTAAGGTGACAGTCGAGGATAAGAAACCGACTGGTGATAAGAAGGCTGCAGCGAAAAAAAACCGAACAAATCGACTACCACAGGAGAGAAGAAAAACCGCTGGTTGTGGAGGTAATGAGAAGGCCATATGAAGTAAACCGCCAGTAGGGGAAGATGGGGTAAAACGCACCCCCGGGGTAAAATGCACCCCTTGTTTATATCGAAAACTGCTAAAAATTTCTAGAAAAGGGTAAAACCAGTCGGAAGTCCTTCATAGTTAACTTACACTGTCAAAGTTTGATAACCGTACACAATAGCAACTCGAGAAATAAACAAAAAACAATAACGTGCTTTTCTCGTGTAATTATTGTGGCTCGCGCAACAAGGATTTTCAGCTCTTATAAATGCTGTTTTACTATTATATCAGTGCATTCCAGTTCTATTTATAGCGTTGCTTATTATTCAGTCGCCTATATATGAAAAATCTACTAAATAGTTCACTTTTTGCTAAATTTATATCTCTGCTCCATCGGGGGCAAAATGCCCTCTTCTTTATTTTTGCTGATTTTTTAATCGAAAACAGAAAAATCGTTCTGAAAACATGTTAATTGCATAACCTTCGGCTATTTAATGGCACACGTTTGTGATATCCCGTTAGAAAACAAAACTACTTTCTTGTTCACCGAGCATTCTGCCCCGCTGTTGCGGTGCATCCTGCCCCGTTGTTGTAGTGCATTATGCCCCGTTGTTGTGATGCATTTTGCCCCCGTACAGGTGCGTTTTGCCCCGCTTATTTTTGAAAAGGTAATTTTCAATGATTTTGAAAAATTGAATATTTTTCATGTTTCTGTATACTTTGCAAAGCGTTGTGATTGTGATTATAGAGGAAAATGTTGGCTAGACGATATCATTAATTAAATTCTTCCAATTGATGTTCTATAGCTGAGTTATGATCATATTTCCTTAGGGGGTGCGTTTTACCCCATCTTCCCCTATGAAGTAAACTCGCGCGTCCGCAATATTGCCAAAACAGTCCTTTTCAGGACTAACAAAATCTACTCGTGAAGAATTATTAGTGCAAATTTTCCGGTAATGCTATTTCTCATGTTTCTAGCCTGAACAGCGCTCACCTATTCAAATTGTGATAATAATTAGCGGATTTTTTTCATCGGCAAATGATTAGAAAATCGACCGACCAATATTTAGTATAGTAGCGCGAATACGCACTACTATCACTCTCTTGCTCGCTCGTTTTCGTACCATGCACCTTTTCATTCCTTTCTGCTACTAATACTAGCATAACATAAACGAATACGCGTTTTTCCACCACCATCCATTTAGTGGGCAGTGTTGCCAAACGCATTTTCAGTTTTTCATTAATACAATTTCAACAATATTTTCAAAGAATATTGCGGATTTGAAAAGAAGAAAAATAGTTGAAGATGGAAAAGAATTCCCAATTTTAATTTTTAACCAAAATTATCATAACGAATAATTGGAAAATTTCCCATTCAAACGTGATTACGTTCAATAGCATTAGATTTGAATTAACGCCCCGAAGTGTAGTCACGACACTCTGGTTATATCGCAGACATTACGTGACAGTACAGTAATTTTACAATAATTTACAGTAAGTTTTAGTGTTTTGCTACAATACAAAAACAATAAACTTTAACGTTTTTACAGTAAATTTCAATGTAAAATAGACTTTTACAGTGAAAAAGGGGGGTGGTTATGTATCTTAACATTAAAAAAATCAATTTTTTTCCATACATTTTTTTCTCCAAAACAGTAAAATTTACTATGAATTCACTGTATCAGTTTTTTGCTGAACAATGAAATTTATTGTAACATGAAATTTTATTGTAAATTTACTGTGAGAACTTGGCATCGAACAGTGTTGAAACAGTAATAACTATAATATTTATTGTTTTATGATTGTTTGTAGGGTAAATGCTATTGTAAAATTCTATCCGGGTACCGACCCATATTTTTTACTTACTCGAAAAATAATTTCAAATATCACCACTCTAAGGGTAGTAATTCACCCCGAATGACTAAATTGAGAACAGAGCTAGTACGCCTGTCAAAGCATCAGCTGCCGACTATCAACAGTGAATTTTATTGGAGCGATAGATCATAGTTGCTGCTTGATAAGTTTTATCGTCCAAAGTTTGAATGCTCATTTCTCAGATATTTCAATGGACAGTTTACTGACCACAGTCGACATTGTAGCCCTCAGTGAGAGTTGGTTGAACTAAATGGTCCTAATTCTAGAGCTGGTGGTGTTGCAATTTATCAAAGGACCACTGCATCTACTAAGGCTATTGGTCATTAAATTGAACAAGTCAGTGAAGAGCATGACGCGAATTTGTCTGGCGGATAATAATGGTGATATTTGTGCAGCAGAAGTTATGCTAAAAGGTATTAAAACGTTGCTGTATACATTTCACCACATACAACATTTAAGAAAAGCAATTCTTCGTTACACATAATTTATTTCCTTACGCTCGGAAAAATATCCCGATGGTTGTTTCGGGAGATTTTAACATAAACATTTCAAAGCAGGAAAACATGAAATTTGTTCATTTCATGAATGAATGCCTCAAGCTTCGTCTTATTACTGATCCTTCACAAACTACTACACTTGGAGGTACATGCATTGATCTAGTGTTTGTCAAAAACTGCAATGTAGAAAGCCGAAGATATATTTCGTACTTTTCATATAACAGGCCATAACTTTCTTTGATTGATCCGATAGAGAGATGAACGATCACTTTGTTATCAGTAATGAGAGATGGCCTTTGGTCACGGGTGTCTTACAATAATGTTGTATTGCGTCTATCACCTGAAGATTCCTCTTCAGGGCAAAACACTAACAATATTATCTTTGTCAAGTTGGTTTAAACATTTGAACGGAAAACGAAACGCACTTGTCTACCTCAGCCGGTCCCCGCACAAATCACTAGCAGACTGAGCAATGAGTGATTTGTGCGGGGACCGGCTGAGGTAGATCAGTGCGTTGCGTCTTCCGTTCAAATGTTCAAATCAACTTTACAAAGATAATATTGTTAGTGTTTTTTGCTCTAAAAGACCTTTGAAACGCAGGTGGTAGACGCAATACAATATTATTGTAAGAAACCCGCGACCAAACGCCATCTTTCATTAATTGATCCAGAAATAATCCTAATTGTATTCTACTTCACTCCGGTTATGTCTCTGACCTTACCCACCCATCTATTTTCTCCTTTTGACATGCATTTAGATAGTATGATATTTAGAATCATGTTCCTCATTAATACCAAAGCAATTAGAATTATTCATGCTCATCCGATCTTCGGTAAATAACAGAAGACAGCAAGAATTACTTTAGGATAGAGGAGAATAGGAATACATTAACACACAAGTTGCATACGAATGGGAAAGATAGAAAACCATGCGATACTAATACAAATATAATGTCAATCGCATGCTGAATTGGGACAGATAGTTAATAATTGTAATTTGCTGAAGCTAGCTAGAATTTTACAATATAAACTTCAGAAAATTTAGAATCGGGGCTTCTTGAGTGCGCGCTTCTTTTTGTGCGAGACTAATCTTATATAAATGATCAAGGCTCGGCCCATGTGCCGTGCGTACCTCTGGGTACCGAGACCTTAGATCACTAGTGTTGAAACTAGGCGCGAAAGAATCGCGAAAGACAGGGTAGTTTAGGGAAGTGAGAACATGTAAAAAAACTAGGGAAAAATATAAAATGTTTTTCTGCTCGGAAAATAGAGTTCCATTGTATTATCTTTCTTTCAGCTGGTTCATGAGTTGTTCCTCAAGTGCTACCGTATACGAACGAAATCGCCGTGAACTAGATACTGTGCTTGTGCTGCGTTGCGTGGGCGATTTATTTAGCTGCTCTCATCTCAGCGGTGCCTAAGGTATTCAATCTGTGGTGGGCACATCGGTGCATATAATAGTTACTTATACACTACACATTATTTCTACAGTTAAGTTGAAATTTATTTCTTTCTGGACATGGCAAAGTGAATTATTTCACAATTTGCATTGTACTGACGCATCATTCTATTGCCGGGGTTATTTTTAGCATAGTTTGTCCAAAAGTATTGTTCTTGAAATAAATTAAGAGGTCTTAGATGACGGCTAGGTACATTAAATGTTATTTACGAAAGTTGTACACGTTGAGAAATTAAATTGATAAAGCAAAGCATGGAAAATTCGTAGCGTTCTTTGAGTGTTTGAATGTTAATGAGCATGCTTTATATGATGGAAGAGGGAATGTCGTCCAGGTTCGTTTACAAGGTGCGTTCAAAAGAATTTATTTTTTGACTGATTAGATGTGTTATTCGTGCTGGACAGTGTATGGGTTCCACACTACGCTGCAATATTCCAACATTGGTCTGACGTTTATATTTTATTGCGTAAGAGTCTGAAGCGTTTAATAAAGCCCAGCATATTTTTTACTTTATTTATTATTGTATCCTAATGTTCCACAAATATGAGCTTGGATTCTACGATTACGCCTAAATATCGTACAGATTCGCTTTTTTTCTACGAGTTTGTTATCTAAATGTATGTCGGTTGGCAGAGCTACAGAGGCAGATATGTGGTGTCTTCGGCAAACTTTCTTAGAGCTTTCTTGCCCAATTTTTTATATTGGTCGAATTAGGGTGGTCCTTGTGGTTAGGGTGTTTGAGGTATCAACTTCTTGGATATGTAAAATTCAGCTATATTGTATTCTATAGAGTTGTAGATCAATCAAATTGAGGCGGCTTTTCTGAAGAAACTTTATGGCTATCTCTGGTCGTTCATGTGTTATGATTTTTGCAATGTTTAAGGTAGGGGGGTTCTTGAAGGGTTGGTTTTCTGTTAATATTTTCTTGTGTGTCAGTTTCTCGCTAATACTTTGTTCTAGAGGTTTTTGGAACTTTTGTAAATACATATTTTTGTTGAAGCAAGGAGGTTTCTATCTCTTTTGTTTGCGTAGTTACAGGCGATTTTCAATACGAAAATACGAAATCACACACATTGACTATTTCTCAGTTGATTTTACCATAAGAGATTGAGCGAAGAAAACATGACCCCTAATATCACTATTTCTCATTTCTCACTTCATACATTGATTTAACGTTAATACTTTGTTTGAAGCACTTTTAGAACTTTTTATGGCGTATATTTTTGTTGCCTTCTTGTGTTTACTAGTGACCTTGGTGTATCCGTCTTCTTTTTTGGTCATTCCTGCGGCCGGTGTAAAAAAAATCTTTTCCTCGCATTACGGGCCGTCGATTCCCGATGCAAAGACAGTAAAGTACGAGTCAGATGATGCATCGGCTTCCGTCAGCGTCAGCGGAGCGTCACCGGTCCGTCAGGATAAGTTACATGCAGTTAAATGGAGGCATTCACACACAACATCAACGGCACGGAACGTTTTGACGTACGGCATGTGTGAACGGGCACAAGAGAAAAGTATTAAACTTATCCTGACGGAACGGTGACGTTCCGTTGACGTTGACGGAGGCTGATGTATCGTCTG
This sequence comes from Topomyia yanbarensis, assembly GCF_030247195.1. Classification (NCBI taxonomy): domain Eukaryota; kingdom Metazoa; phylum Arthropoda; class Insecta; order Diptera; family Culicidae; genus Topomyia; species Topomyia yanbarensis. The sequence continues at coordinate 155,347,600 of NC_080672.1, forward strand.
AATCGTACTTAAAAGTGCACAGAAAATGTCTAGCAACACAGTGTACATTCTAAAAATAGTGAAAAATGGTTTTTCGGAAAATAAAGTTCGATCCGAAAAGTGAAAAAATACGGCGATAAGAAAATTTGGCATAATCAAATAATTGGTGTTTCACCAGCGACTTGCGACTACCAGGTGTCGCCCCAAAAATCTTCACCCGAAAAATAGGTGGCAAACCAGCCGATCGGTGCTCAGCTAATTTCGTCCGCATCCCTTGTCACCTATTTTTTATTGGGTGTTTCATCGGCGGTGCTATCTTTGAAAATGAACCGCCTTGGATATTCAACTGTTTTTTTGCTTTCTTATTTTATTGCAAATGAGTAGAGGTTTTGATTCTTTTATATTCGGGATTGCAGATATTTTGTCGCATGTAAATTTTGGGCGTTCGTTGATGTGATGGCACTGTAAGGGAACACGTATCCGCCGGTCGGCCAACTTTTCTTTGGACTGAGCAAACTAATTTCTATGTTTGTTTGGGGTTTGTTTTACCAACGGGGGAACTGATCCACAGAGCATTCAATGTGCTTAGGGAAAACACATGGCCTGATTTAAGTGGAATGATGACTTCAATCATGTATAATGTTTGAGAATTGGCAATTCGCGAGAGGGATCGGGGACCGGTTGGCAATTACCTTCAGTTATGTCCGCACGAAGAATAAGTGTTTTTCTGTCATGTTCATTGGTTAGCGTTCAATTCTATCTCATGCCCCCACGCGAGTCTGGGTGTATTGATGATATTTGGTCCTTGGACAGGCGACGACTGGGTACTGTTGGCCTTCTGCCGGTGGTGGCAGAGTGAGGGGGTGCGAGCGGATCTGGCCGGGAAGACAATACCGTAAAGACGAATTGTTGTTGGGGAGTTGGCTCCAATGGGACTTTGATTTGACTGGTGTCGATGATCGCGGGTCGATGCGTACTGAAGGTTCGCCGCATCTGTTTTGGTGAATCTAATTTCAAGTTCCGTTATTGGTAACAGGCCCGTGCATCGGGTTAACTATCCTCTGTATTTCCCTTCATGGTTCGATATAATCGTTCGTATACGTATATTTCACAAACAATCCAATAAGGAAAATAGGAAATACTTTCGTTGATTTATAACATCTCGAGCTATCATAACTCTGTCTGTATAACGTGTTATCACTCGGTAGTTTGCAACCCAAAAATATATCGTAGGGAAGGAATATCAAAATTAGTCTAAATAATGTCGCAATAAATAGTGATCCGGCCCATTACGCAGATAAGATTAGCTTTTCTAGGCAATACTCCCACGGTCGGCTGTGTGGGGTTGGAATTGCTTTTGTTTGGTAAACGTGGGATACTCTCGGTGGCCGGCTGCCCAGAGTTTGGAAAGAACCAAAAACTAAACAAGATCTTCTTTTTTGAGCGATCGTGTTCTCGAAGACTAAATAAACTAGTACCTAGTGCTTTGCAGGTCGGATCGCTTGCTTGGAGCGAATCCTAGACCCTATATCCTTCCAAACCACTAACTCCGCGACATCTATGGAACAGTCTGATGAACCTTCTATATGCGGAATGTTATATATTATTTATATTATTTATATATTATTTTTATATTTATTCAAACGATCGCCGGGTAAAATCAGCACCGACACGATAGAAACCACGAACAAATTTGTCGCGTGATTGAATATTATTAAAAATATAAGCAGTGCTCCTCATAGCCGGCTATCCGGAGTTCAAGGTGCTCATTTTTCTAATCGTATTAATACAACAAATAAATTTCCCAAATTCTCTGCAGCCGGGTGCCCAGAGCAATTATTACATGATAACGCTATTGACACATTTACTAACAACTCTCCCCTTCCCGTGATACATGTGGAGATGCAGAGGATTCCTCGGTCTCTAGTAGCAACATGTATCGGACTAACATTCCTTCCTTTCCCAGAAGATCTGCATTCGGACGTAGCCGGCGTCGGTATTGATCAGCATGCAGGGATCAGAATAGATTGTACAATGTGGCTCATCATGTTATTCCCAAACATGTTGTTCCAATGAACATTTTGCAACCTAATTTGGTTCTGGTCAATAACGGAGTAGCAACTACGGGCGATCTCTTATGCTTATGCTTATGCTTATGCTAAATGTATGTCGGTTGGCAGAGCTGTATTATCCTGCAACATGAGGCCAATCTATGTCGCTATTCACCTCTGATACAGAACTGCTATCCCTTACCTCCCCGCGGTGCAATCCCACGGCAATCCAACGATGGTTTCGGATGTCCGATTGAGTGCCTGATTAAGAAACAGGAACTAAAAAGGATTGTTTCCATATTTCTGGGAATGCTTCATTTTTCAGTGACATGTTGAAAATATGCGGTAATGGTAGCGTGAATTCTTCTGTTAGATTTTCTAAAAATACTGGTGGAATTCCGTCAGCTCATGGTCCTTTTGATGCGTCTAGGTTTTTTAGTGCAGTGGAATTTTCGTAATTTGGACATGTCATGATTTCTTTTTCGATTTTACGATTATATTCTTCATGTGCAGTGTTAATGACTATGCCGAGTTGGGAGCAAATTTCTAAATAGCTTTGTCGATCTCTCTTGCACATTTTATGTGCCTTGTGTTCGCTATTTTTAAGTTTTCAGATGTTGGTTGGACAAGTCAGGTTGTTGACTGTCATAAGCCTTTCTTCTTCTTTCACTACAATTAAATAGAATTTTGTCACTGCTTCGGTGACATTTCCTTCTATATTCAATACATTTTGCCAATTTATTCTACATATCCTACGTCTGACTTCTTCAAAGTCAGTTTTATGGTATTCCGGCGCTTCCTCATACACCAAGTCGTTCGGAGAAGAGTTTTGATGCATGAAGAATGGATTTTCGATTGCTGTGTGAAATTCTTCATTTTTTCATTATGGAGTGCATTAACACAGAAGTCTTCAGTGCAGTTCGTGAATAGCAGGTCTAAATATGAGTTTTGTCTTTTTTTACACGGTTTCTTTGATGCAGGCCGAATTCTGATATTGGTCAAATAAGTATTAAAGTGTTTCGTTTTCGTCTACGACTGGGAGTAAGATCCATTCGTTTTCAATGTCTACAATGAAGTTGGAGTTACATTGATAAATGTCGCCATAAATATGTAGTTTTTCGTCAGGTTCCATGTTTGACATGATAGATTCTACAGTTTGAAAAGATAATTCAAATGATTTTTTTGAGCAGTTTGAGGTGAAAAGTGAGACTAAATGATTTTCCCTAAATAAATATATCAAAGCAAAGCAATGGTACTACATTCAGTTGCGTGTACAATGACAAGTGGAAGAATTCATTCTTGGCTAGAACATACGATGAGTGGTTTACGCAACAAGCGCATTACCTTCTGAACCGCCGACTGAAGGAGATAAATAATACACGTATAAGTGGACTAATAAAATTCGAGTTATCTGAAAAACCAGATAAGCCAATCTCAGAAAGATACTTGAAAATAGAAATTAATCGATTTGAATCAAATGTATCCCTTCATTAAGTAGCCTTCAACACTAATAAAACAGTAATGTCATGTTAACTTACCAGTAACCAACAGCATTATTATTCGTTCATTAATTTCACGTTTGTAGAGGGACTATACAACATTTCGCATATCTGTTAATAATCTGGCAGACCTTTATCTAATAGGTACAATCTCACCTCCCGCTTGTCCACGCGGTATTATTTTAGACCATATGCAACTTTGGTAAACTGCGAGAAAACGAAAGGGTTGATTGCGTCGTGCAAAATTAATGAGCTAGTACTTGGACATGGGTTGATTGAACAGTACTGCATACACACATAAACGCATTAAAGTGATTTTTCAGAATCGTATGGAAAGGGTTTCCGGCGGCTTTTCCTAGAAGTTAGTAAAACTGGTTTACTTTGAATTCTACAAATATCAAGAAGAGGGACAGTTGAACCCCTACAATCGCAGTGATAAAATCTATATTTCTGGGAAGTCAATAATTATAATTATTTGCACTGTCGATTATAATGCATTAGTCAGGTGTACGTTATGCTGCAACGAGGGAAAGGATGTATTTTACTGGTCTGAACACGACAGTCTTTCGATGGATGTCAATCCCATTGCAATGTTTTGTATTATTTCACTGATTGATGGACAGACGTATCAACGGAGCCGGACGTTCTAATGTTGAGCCGTGTCATGATAAACAGAGGTGCACGTATTTTAAAATATCCAATATATTGGTTTATTTATTGGCAACAAATCCGTCTTTGTTGAATAAAATTTGAAGTGGTAGAGAAAGTCCCGTAGTCATATAGCCCAGTAAATTACCATTTCTAATCGTTGAAAGTGAAATATGGACCATCTCCGCCCTTTCACACGGCAACCCTTCAATTGTCAAATAAAAACAGTCGGTGACGAGCGAACGTACCTTCTCATTGAATTCAGTATTGCTGATAATTAAATTAACGAACCTTGATGCAGAATGCATTCGGTACGGATTTCAACTGGACAGAAACTTTGAAACAGTGGTTCGGTATTGAAGAGATGTCATGACTAAATGAGCAGAGCGAGCGCGTCGGAATTTCAATACAGTAATGAAAATTTCCGTAAAATCTGTACTAATGATTCCGTACAGGAAATTGCTAAAACGTGTTCCAGCTGTTAATGAGAAGCCAAAGTTAACTGACGTGTGGAAGGATTCTAAATCAATTTCCTATATTTCTGTTTAGGCAGCCTAATTGATGATGAATCTAGAGTTTGATTGACTTTTGAATACAATATAAATGATACTGTTGTCTTCAGTTCAAGTCAGCGGAAACACATGCACATCTACGAAATATTGTAATTGCTCTCGTAACTGTATTCATAGTTATTCTATTTATTCAACAAGTATGCTTGGAAAAAGTATGCTTGGCTTTAAAAATGAATAGGGGAATTATGGGTGAAACCGATGTCCCACAACATTTCCCAGAAAGTAAATTTTCCTTCTTTTTATAATGACATGACAGAATGCAGTCAGTGCTGTCAGTTCACTTGCCATAAAATCAGCATGCAAGAAAAATTTTTAATTAAAAGTAACGTAGGTTAAATAGGTGATAGCAGTGAAATAAAATGCCTCAAACCGTTGAATAGACAAGATCGGAATTAGAAAGCTTTTAGGGAATACACAAATGACGGAGCTTTTTTTTGGCGATTTTTGACCCCTCCCTCCCCCCTCGTTGCATTTGGTCACAAAATTCTAACCTCTCCTCGTAAATAACGTAGCATTTACCTACCCCCCCCCCCCTCATCCTATGCAACGCGGCTGGTGTATTAAAAAAATTATATATGTTTTTCAATTATTTTAAATACATGTTATTTCAAAATGTTTGACGACTTTTATCAACATTTTCATTATAACAGCAAATTGCGTTCAAAATAATATTTTTGTTTTGAATTTTATATGTCAAGGGGAGCATGAAGAGAAGTTATTTCAGTTCATAATCCTGCAGCTGTTAATGATTCTAAGTAGCATGCGTTCATGTAAATTACTAAATTATGTTTGGTTGAATGCGAAAAGAAAATTTAATTCAGCTACCATACTAAGTCTACTAGTATGCAACATTGGCAATCACCCTGCAAATCGACTCTTTAAAAGAGGACCGGAGGGCCAAAACTCTTATACCATTCGATTCACTTCATCGAGTTCGGCAAATGTTCGTGTGAGCATGTGTGTTTGTACACTGAAAAGAACGATATGGTAGTTCTAACTACAGAGTCATGGTAGAAAAAACCATGTGAACTAAAAAGTTAAATTTATCATGAATAATGTTTAGTCTACCAGAAAATGCTTGAAACTACCATACAGTTCGGAAAAACACTCAATGTGTTTTTTACTATTTTGTGTATTTGATTTAAGCTTTATTTCATGACTAAAATAACCTCTAAAATTATCAATTTCACTATGATTCTGGTTTCAATTTGGAATGGATCTTCAGACTTCTATCTGTTTTACCACGAACATGGTAATAATAAAAGGAATTACCAGTGTTTTTCAACTGTACACGGCTTCATTTTAAAATCACTATAAATATGGTAATGTTTCGAGTAGTGAAAATGGTGTCCGCCATGTTGTTGAAAAATAGGATTTTTTTCTCCAAGAGCATTTGTTTGTTCCACAAATTAGTTTTTTTAGAAATGAAAGTGAATATCGAAACCAAAAATAAAAGATTGCGTTTCTAACACGCATTTTATCATCGGTGAGTATAATAATAACAAAAATTATTTCTATGATTTAATATGATTTCATTTTCCATGTATTAAAAACCACAAAAAACAAGTTTCATTAACTCTATTTTGAGTCCTAGAAACAACAGGCGTACGGGAATCTTATCGGCAAGATCTTATAATATGCTTGTTATAAACTCTGTAATATGGATTTTGGTTTCTAGGTCACGATATTACAGTTCCATACTAAAACAATGAAGTAAGGTGCTCAAAAATATAATAGCATCTAGCTAAGGAAATTGCGACGTGGAGCTTCACAATTAATATTTATGCCCGATTTTTTCACATATATTTTTATGCGCGAATCAATAAACGAACCAATAAACAAAACCTTTCAAATTTATTCAAAGAAATATTGATCATATATCACATATACTATAGTATTACTATAACATAGTGAACACCAAAAGTATTTTTAACCAACTAACAGTTTTCAAAACAACCATATTTATGTTAAATCTAACCGTTGTACGAAAATAGAAGCATAGTTAATAATACCTTTATATCACCATGAAATGGTAAGAAATACCATGTCTCTATGTTGGAATGGACATGGTACAAATGACAGGAATCATACTCAAGACAAGTATGATATATTGTCTACCAAAATTCACTGGTACAGCCCTTTTAATTTAAACCTCTAATATAGTAGTTTATACCATGGTCTTCGTTTCAGTGTAGGTATGTGTTAAACAATGGCACATTGGTTACTCGGAGACTGATTTTCTCAAACTTAATCTCAAACAAATGGCATGGCGTGCTATTGAAATTACTGGCTGAGAGCTGCGATCATACAGTAAATTCCCTTTTAAACTGATACCACCATGATATCTAGATGATGCAAAACTCATTAAAATGGGTGTTAGATTACTTAGATTTGAAGTCTGTAGTCGCTTTGAGCATATTGGCCACCTAGGATAGTCTTTATGCCCCAGAGAACTTGCCAATGTTCAGAGTAATTTTCACAACTATTCCTCAGAAAATTCTTGTCCGATTTCCACCATCTTCCAAATTTGAACTGATTGATGCAACGCTTCAATTGGCTGCTATTGAATTTCATCCCGATTTGACTTTCGGTTCCAGAGTTACAGGTTGGTAAGTGCGGTTAAATAGGAATTTCCCATATACATGTCCATATACCTGTTCCATCATAATACTTAATCGGTTAAGAACCACAAAATGTGATTATTGGATTTGTTTTGTTTTTTTCATAAAACGTTTATTTGACACGGCATTTGCAAAAGCTTTTTTACGCCGGGGTTTTTTTACATAACATGTTACAAAAGTTCAGGTTTAGATTTGTTAGAGGCTACGCGAAAGTATCTTGATTACAAAGTAGGTTCGTTGTGCTGGTATTATACCTACGGAACTGAATCCTGATTCATCCTAAATATGTAGTTAACCTTACCTTTGATGAATAATTGCACAACTAGCTGTGGGATGACTCGGCTCTTTGAATATATCAGACCCAAAATGCCTACACCCAGCATACTTTAAACCGACAAATTCGCACCCATTGAATATATGTGATCAGATTTGATATATCGAGACATTAATTTAGTAAAACCCACTAATGTGCAAGAAACTATGAAATAATTTCATTTTAAAGTGTATGTCTAAACCACGTAATGAATTTGGTTATGCGTAAAAATCACTTTACTTTCTCCACTCTCAGTACACGGGGCAATTTTTATGATTTTAAATTAACCATTTGCGCCTTTCTCATATAGAAAGGTAATGCAATCACTCAAAATCGTCAACCCAATCCCGGCGATTTTTTTCGACTGAGGTAGGGTTTCTGATTTTTAACATAGGCGTAGTGTAAGGGACCGCCTGAAAACCCTCTTAGATCACCCCTCATTACACCCCCCTTTAGACCATCACCCCACCCATCCCTAATACTTCTCCTCTCTACTGTATCATTTTTATACCACCACTATATCATCAAGCATACACAAATAAGCTGGGAGGGATCGGTTGTGGGTTATTCACCCTCTTCACATCCCCTCCCCCGCATGACAAAATAAGTTTGCAGGAAGACAACATTGAACTAATCCTGATTAAGCTAATTAAAGAGTATTATTTTTTATTTCATGTGTTTCACCGACACGTAGCTCATCAAGTTTGAGGCTGGCGAGCCATTGTGTACAATTGAAAGGTGTACTGAGTAAAGTAACCTATTTTAACCCTATGATGGAGGGTACCTCATAATTCCATTATTTACAATTAATTACATTAATTACAATCGATGGAATGCGTATAAATTGACATCAAAAGCTTTACTTCGTTGTTGATGTTTGGGTGCAACGAAAACTCGAATCGAGTATCCCAATTGCCCTGTCATTTAAACTATTGCGTTTCTGTTTACTGACAGCTTTTCAGGAAGGAATTATATTTAAAATGTTTCTTTTCTCCGTGTTGACATAAAAAAAAATCGAAATAATGATTTCTTTGACAAAAAAGTTTTGCCTTTCTCATATAGAAAGGTTATGCAATCGCTCTAAAAATCGTCAACCTAATCCCAGGTCGAAGGGCTAGTTCGTCGAGATCGACAAATGTCACACAAATGTTTTTTTCACATACACACAATGTATGTGTGTATGTGGAAAAAATGTCACCTCTGTTTCTCAGAGATGGCTGGACCGATTTACACAAACTTAGTCTCAAATGAAAGGTACAACCTTCCTATCGGCTGCTATTTAATTTTATGTTGATTGGACTTCTGGTTCCGGAGTTACGGGTTGAAAAGGGCGACCACACAGCAAATTCCCATATAAACTGAAACGAAAAATTCTCAAAGGGGAAGTAAGGGAAAATTTCAAAATCGAAAAAAATGCATAAAATGTTGAGATTTGATGCAATCTCGAAAAAAATTTTTTTAGCGAAAATTGACTTTTGACGAGTTTTGCACCATATCGTATTCAGAGTTGGCAGCACCCTCTCAGATTCTAATGAAACGTTCTGTCCATGAGAACTTTGTCACAAAAAGTCACTTTGCATATTTTGTTTTTCTTTTGAAAAAGGCCAAACTTTTTTCATCATTTTTTTCAAATGGCTATAGTCTAAAAAAACAAATCCTACAAAAAAAATGTTGTAGGAGTGGTTTTCACAAAATTAGTCAAATTTTAGAATAAAAATATTGAAAAAATTCTTCATTAACTCCTATACTGAAAAAAATCGATTTTAAAAATTTAAAGTCGATTTACAAAAAAAAAAAATTTTAATTTGGATGAAATTTTGTTCCATGATAGATAATTATGTTCCCTACTTACCGTCAAAAATTCAAATTGGGCACTTTTAAGAAAAAAAAAAGTTATTTAAAAAAAACTTTTCCTAGTCCAAACTGAATTTTTTTCTTCAGTGTTTTTTTTATCGAAAACTAAACCAATGAAAGTCATAATCATCTCAGAATCCAATAAAACTCAGTTTGTGATAAGATATTATCTAATTTAGCAACTAAACATATTTTCATTAAGAGGTCAACTACTTTTTCTTTTTTCATGAATTCGATTTTTTTTATTAACTCTTTGAGAATGTTTTTCCAAATTTTCATAAAGATCCGAGAAATAGATCGAAAGTTACAGCGCTTCCAAGCGCGCTTCGTCTACCAATTGCAGTGGTAATTTGAAATTTTAATCTCGATTATCTCGAAATGTCGTTTTATTAAAAATGGATTTTCCGTGATCACGATTGCCGAAAAACTACGCAATCAATTTTCTTAATTTTTTTTTTTTCAATTGATCGTAATTATTTTTTTCTCGTACTTTAACGATTCTTTTTTATTCCTAATATTTTTTTCATGGATAAGAATTTTTTAATACAATTTTTAGAGCTTAAAACAGCAATTTTTTTACTAAAAACGTTCTCGAATGCAGGAAAAATTATTGTTACTAATGGAATTTTTTGAGCTTTGGGATTTTAGATGATCTTTTGGTCTCCAATCGTGATCACCGCAAACCTCTTAAACAAAAAAGGGTTTCGGGGAAAAGCCATAACTCCGCCAATTATCAATTTATTTTAATAAACTAAGGAAGAATCAAAGAAAGAAATAACCACCACAACATTATGTACTGAATTTTACATAACCATTTATTTATTTTTATATATTACATTTGTCTTAAAACTATCTTCATGCATGCTATTTTGTATTATTTCTATACAAGGAAAATATTTTTGGTTCTTTTTCTTAATTAGAATTCCTTTTCGTCTCCCCAGGAATAGGCACAAAACTGTGGATTTTTTTGAGTTCCAGCTATTGTTTTGGCGTTATTATACAGCTCTTAGAGTTCTGATATTTTGTTGTACTGTTCAGTAAATATGTAGCAGAAAATTAATTTTGTGATATTTTTATCAGTTTGTTCAACTGTCCAGTTATATGAATCTCGGGGACTTTTTATGGTATTTCCATAGTCGCGAGCAAGGCTGACTCTTTTTGCCATTCGCTTGAGAGTGCCACCAATAACATCACAGGGTCCTTTTTCATGGGATGCTGCAACAAAATGCCATTCTGCGCTTAACTCATACTTTGACTGAAATCCACACAAGCTTGCAAAGTTTTTCTTATTTTTGTAATGTGCTGCTGCTCCATCAGACATAAAATAAATTTTAGAAAAGTTTGTCAATTGTTTCATAAAATTTATCAGTTTTGAGAGGAACAAATGAACTGCAGTCTTCAAGGCTCCCAATCTTCTTGTCTTCCAGTCTTTTCGTCTTTCAATCTTCCAGTCTTCATTTAAGTTTGTTATGAATATATACCAAATTCGTTACTGATATTTTTTGCATGTATCAGGCAACTAGCAGTTGGGAAAATGGATTCTGAGATGATTATGACTATCATTAGTTTAGTTTTCGATAAAAATATACTGAAAAAAAATCAAGGACACAGGAAGGATTTTTTTTTCGAATAACTTTTTTTCCTTGAAAGTACCCAACTTCAATTTTTAACAGTAAGTAGGGAACATAATTACCTATCTTGCAACAAAATTTCATCCCAATCAAAAATGGGATTTTTTTGTAAATCGATCTTAAATTTTCAAAATCGATTTTTTAAGTGTAGAAGTCAATGAAGAATTTTTTCAATATTTTTATTGGAAATTTGACTAATTTTGTGAAAACCACTCCTACAACATTTTTTGTAGGATTTGTCATTTTTAGACTATAGCCATTTGAAAAAAAAAATGGTAAAAAAAGTTTGGCCCTTTTCAAAAGACAGTCTAGATCATTTTTGGAAACACAAAGTATGCAAAGTGGCTTTTTGTGACAAAGTTCTCATGTAAAGAAAGTTTCATTAAAATCTGAGAGGGTGTTGACAACATTTGTTCGAGTTGGCGCAATATTCGTCTTTTTTGACTTTGGCACATTTTTGCATTTCTCATATAGAAAGGTTATGCAATCGCTCTGAAAATCGTCAACCTAATCCCGGCCAAATTTTTTTTTGACTTGTATAGGCTTAGGTAGGAGTATGCAATAACGGGTTGCTACTTTAAAATAATAAATAGTTTAAAATTTCTTAACGGATCTTCCTGCTTGATTCGCCGATGGTTTCAAGCGATGTTTCAGTGTCGACACATAGTATCTGAAAATCGTGGCTGTCGATCTATTATATGTACTATGTGCAAATCGTACTGAATATGTAATATACATTTTCACCATTGTATTGTATTGAACATAATGAAATCGTAGTTTGGACAAATAAGAAAGGCACAATTGCACCACTAGGTGGATTAAAACAGGTTTTTTGTAATTATGTTTAACCAAACATTGTTGACCTTTCGTGAAATACCATAACTTTATTTCAGAGCATTTTTTGTGCAAAAAAGGATTAATTTGCCGAAAATCTCATTCTTGGATAGTTTTGCTGTACAAAATACGGCTCCCCAGCAAATTTTTTTTAGAAAATTGTGCTTGCAAAAAAATCATGCCCGATTTAAAAAAGTTGCGTTTGCGAAACTAGTCTAGTTGCCAGTGGAAAATATGGAGATTCATATCCTTGTAAAGTTCCGTTCGAATCGGTGATGGCCAAGTTTTATAGTCTGCTGCTTTCTCATGGAATACCTCGCAAACGGTGTTTTGTTTAAAAGGTAAGCACTTATAATATGTCTCAAGTGTAAATCTTGTAAACCACGAAAAAACATATGACCATTCTATTGTAATATAAGCTAATTTAATCTCACGCATCTGGTATGTATCGGCTACAGGAAATCGATATATGTGTATTGTTGTAAACATTGTTTTCATTTCTTTGTCCAGTCAGCATGCGGAGTTTGTTATCACCCACACTTACCCACACAAATAAAACGCAACACATCGACAATATATCTTATCAACAATAGCTTTTCAATTTGCGTTGATATACGACAAACAGTTTATCGCTTTTCCACAGCGAAAATCCGATTGCTACACATTTGACAGTGCTCAATTTTTTCGATAGTTCAGAACCAATTTGTTTTCATTTGTTTTGAGATGCTCGCACGCGTTTTCAAGTTTGTCACAATGTGGTGTTTGTGCTACAAAACAGATGACTTTGCCTTTGTTACGTTTGTGTCTTGATAGTATGGGTTGGCTTGTATTTATCGCCTACTTTACCACTAGAATGAATGTCACCTTGGTAGCCCTCCGGTGGTAACCGAAAGAAATACCCACTAAAATCACGTTTCTCTATCACGAACGCGTGAGTTCATGACATGAACAGCGGAAAATCTGTGAGCTCGTATTGGTGAGATCTTCTCTGTTGTCTTAGTGGTTGGTTTCTTGCGTTTTCACTATTTCCACACCGCAGAGGATATAAACCCTCAAGATGCACACTGTTTTTCAAGTAAGGCGAAACACTTTGCACAGAATTCTACCGTCACAATTTCGCCGTTACTTTGCGACACCGGTCCCGGTGGGTTAACCGAATGGTCGAAGCGGACAGGCAGCTGGGTAGGTGGTTAACAACGCAAAAAACAAGAACATTGAAAGCGGAGAGCAAAAATAGCAGGCAACAGTAGCGCGAGCAGAGCGAAAAGGTGGCGTAATTAGGGCCGAAATTTTCTATTTTCCTACGAAACACACGAGAGTTCATTCTAAGTAGGGGTCGCGTTTTCTCTCATTCATATGCTCTTTGCATGGGACCAGTACAAGCAATACGCTCGGAAAAGTCTCTCCTAAAATTTTTATCATAAACAACCTATAAGAGATGTACAATTTATGACATCATTGAAAGTCAATGTTTTCTCTCTTTCTGTACGCTCTATGTCAACATTTTCCGATAAAGAAAAACTAGGAGTACGTGTGGTTCTATACAAGAGTGTGAGTGCAGTATTGGAGGGCAAGTCACTGCGCATGCATCGAAGCTGCTACTGGAAGGCTACCAAGAACGGCTGTCAAAATTAAATATTGTCGTTTGGAACAAACTTGTTGACTGGGTTGATTCGATTTTTCTAAAATTTTCCTAATATCCATTGGCGTTCCGTTTATTCCAAACATGCGATAAAGAAATATTTCGTTTTACGAGAAATTAAAACATTTTGCGAATGTTGTGCTACCTCACCTTGCAGAACTTCTAATGATGGCCTGAGCTTCTTTTGGAGTGCGATGATATAAACAATGTTGCCAAACCAATGCGGTACAAAAAAATTTAAAAAATCAATGATCTTTTAAAGCGATCTAATAAATAATGTAGGTCTAGTCAAATACAACACAAAACCATCTTTAAACAATTTAATATCTTTACTGTCAAAATCCTGATTTGCAGCTAAAACCATTTTACTTCAGCACCACAAATTTGGATGCGTTGTAATTTCTCATCCGATTAAAAATTTCTGGGAAGAAAAAGAATAGACCTTTCTAACGATATGCTATTTTGACAATCATAATGCAATTTTGGGACTACATTATAAAAATAACCATTTTTATGCGATTTTTTTGTGAATAATTTGTAAATAGCGCAACATTCTTCCAAGGAATCGTTCCTGTTCTAAAGATATTTTTGTTCCAATTATAGAAATTTGACATGTGTTATAAATGAAATGTATAGAATTCGCTCCAATTTTCAAGATTTTTTTTCCGAGTTCCGGAGGGCAGAGTCTTATATACTGATCGACTCAGATCGACGATTTGGAACAATGTGTACTCGTTTGTATTCAATGGACAAACTCTCATTCGTGTTTTTCAGCAATGGCTAATCCTGTCTTATCTAAACCAAATTCAAATGAAAGACCTAATACCAAGACAGAACACTATTAATTTGTTTTTGATTCTGAGGTTTAGTTTCCAAGATATGAATGTTTGAATGTGAAAAAAAGTGTTTTCAGTTTTTTGAAATTAACTGTCGAAATTGACAAAATAGATAGGCACTTCATAAATATTCAGACAGCTTATACTAATACCATTCCAACGAGCTAAGTTTTGTTGAAATCGGACTAATATCAAAAAAGATATTTAACATTGAATTCGGACGAAAGATTTATATTATATTCCATAGCTAGAAATAAGTCTAGAAACATGCAATATATAATTAAAGCCAAAACGGATAATTTTAGATCAATAGTGTCAATATGCCTTTTCTTTTGATACTGTGTGTTTGCTGATTATTCCCCATACAAGTGAGATATTTTCATAAATTTTCTTTCAAGTGATTGTATTGAAATAATACCTTCAACAAATTTATAGCTCTTACTTTCGCTAATAACTTTACTGAAGACACCATCTCGAATACTTTAAAAGTTTATAAACAATAAAATTTACATTCTATACAAAGTGGATTTAAGAACATTTCGTAAATATCACTTTATAGCTCGATATACTCCCTACACGTAGTATTCATACCTTAAACAAAGTTGTTTTAAAAGACAATCTCAACAAATTTGCTAAAGACACGAGGCCTGGTACTATTTTCTGAAAAATTTGATCGATTTTCACCAAACCGCCACTCCAAGTGAATAGAAACATAGTCGTTCTACACGCATCCACCAGAAACTTCTTCGAATACTGCTTATCTATTATAATTCAATGAAGCCCCCGATTTTGTCAGCCCCATATGAAAATATGTTTAGTGGGCTCTAGTAGGTGAACAAGGCTGAATTCGAGCTAATCTTTTCTTGGGCATATTTTTCTTATCTTAAAGATGCAAATATACAAAAATAAAAAGGCTCAATCTTTTTTAGATTTTTCACTGAAAGACCTCTTTAAAAGAAATTTTATATTAATTAATCGGAAATGCTTATGAGACTACACCAAGGGAATGTTTTAACAGCTTCAGTTTATTATAAAGAAAGAAGGAAGTATGTCTCGATTTAGTCAATACCCACATTTCGTCAGCCTAAAATACACCATGTGATTTTGAAGAACAAGTCTTTACTGTATTTATTATTCATTGTGTCCCAAATTAATAGGTATAATAGAATATATCTTTTTCAATTAAATAAGAAAAGTTCGATGTATGGAAAAAATATTTCACTTAAAACACTTTTTATAACTTTTGACATTAAAAATGAACTCAGCATCCCAAAAATACCCTAGCATTTGATTTTGAGCCAGATTAAGCAATATTTTTGGTTTTGTTCGATTTTTGTTCGAGGACCCGCAACTGTACGATACACGGCTGGCCGGGGCAAAATTATCTTTACTTACTTCCTTAAAAATATACAAATATGAGAGGCTCCTGGGCACAACCTACACCACCAATTATTTTTATATAGCTTGACTAACCGTATAGAGTTATTTTTTAAAATACTGTTGTACCTGTATTATCATGTGAAGTCACAGGTATTAAACAAATCTTTCTCGGAGATTGAAATCAATTTTGATACGCAATGATTACAGTAAACTAACGAAATAATGAATTCCGTGTTTCCATTTGCAGAGAAAACGGCACATTGTCATTCAGATGTGGTCGGTATTAAGTCAGACCGGACTAAGTGACAAAATATTCATTTCGAAAAAACGGGTTTGAAGTTTGAATTTCAGCATTCTCTACGTTATAATTGGAAATTATTTTTTGCCATAATTCTTGTTTATGGTTACATATTTCAAATCTGGCAAAAGTTGAATGTAGCTGAAGAAATTCTTTATCCAGTATTGTCATTATCTCATTTTTTGAAGTTTTGCGACTTAGTCCGGTCTGACTTAACACCGACCATGTTAAGATGTGAATGACCCCAAGGTTAAAACCTCCTTATTCAAAATTAAAAAAACCCAATTGCTGCAACAAGGTGCAAGCATGCAAGGTCGGTTGCTCAAACTCCCTCAAAGAAAAAAATCACAATCACCTGCTGAGCATCTTAATCTAGTAAGTGTCTATCTGCTATCTCGATAGTTTCAAGCAAACGATTTTTAAAGTTTAAGGTTGGTATCTTGAAATTTATAAATGGTAGAAGCTTTTCGAAGAAGGCAATCGATGCTTCTATGTTTTCTGTAGTAATCTCTCGATTTATGCGAAGATCGGTTGAGTATATTGACAGTTTTTGCTTAAGGGAGGGGGAAGGGGGGTATAGTTAGGGGCTTCAGCGTGAAAAAACACTTTTTTGCGATTTTTTTAGAACTTTGCGTGAAGCGAATTGGTCAAAACTTTTGTAAATTCTCATTGCAATAACATGCTGTAATTTTTCTTCACAAAAATATCGACAAACGACTCGGTGACGAAGTTTTTTGTGGAATGTCTCTGGAAAAACATGATTTGCAGTGTTACCTGCCATTTAAAATCTACTTAACCGATTTCTTTCAAACTTTGCAAAAACATTCTATGTAAAAAATACCTAACCCCTACGTTGAGTTTTAGAGATAAATTTTCAATTAAGGGTTCTTTTACTCATTTTAAATAAAAATTGCTATTTTTCACGAAAAATTCCGCCTTTTTATGACTAAACACCCCCTTAATCAAAATGTTATTTCAAAAACTCAACGTAGGTTTTGAATGGATGGTTACCACGTAAATTACGTTTTTTCAGAGATGTTCTACAAAAAGCTTCGTCACTGAGTCGTTCGTTGATATTTTTGAATGAAAAATCACAAGACGTATGTCATTAATTTACATCGGATAAATTGAATTCTTTACCTATTTACGTTTTAAATTCCTATTACACTGCAGCGCAAGTTTATCACGTACTGCTTCTCAAATCGAAATTGCTACTCATTTCTTAATTAAATTTATATAGTTTTTAGCTGTTTAGTTGTTTCAAAATTAACGTAATTAACTATTGTTCGTATATTATGGAAAACCTTTTAACCCTCAAAATGGCAAGGGGTCTCAGATGCCCGGCTACTTACAGTTCTCTAGTTTATTGAACTAATAATTTGAAATACAAATGATCGATCGTTATAGGGCTTTCGATTCTTTCACTGATAAAACGACAAAATAGAGGCATTTGATTGCATTGGGTCTTAGGAGCGATGTTTCTTAAAGTCACAATTTTAGCTTTTAGCATTAAATAAGTTCTACTTCATTTAATAATATTGTGATTTTTGATTTATGGGTAATATTCGCAATTAGTCTAGTCTAGTGATTTCTATGTACTATGAAATCAGATCATTTTAAAGGAAACATTGCAGCTGCAGAAACATTTCAATGTTATAGGTATTCCTGCTTCGATTTTTGAATAGAAGCGGTTCAGGCCTCTGCAGCGCATGCGCAGTATTACTCATATTGTTTTGCTCGTACATTTGAGAATTTTTTTAGGAAAAGTCTTTTATATGATTCAGATAGTATTTAAAAATCCTCAATGTCTGTTTGGTCGAAAATATGGCTACTCATTACAATAACCTTCAGGTTATATTCTAAATAAATGACGTTTGATATGCACTAAATAAACTTATGGTGTAGGTTTCAATTTGAAGTTATTCTGTGTTTACGTATGTGTGTAAAATCGCTTCAGTTAAGAACAACTTTCAAAAAATCGATTTTTCTTTTTTTCCTTTAATCGATAGCTATACTATCTGAACATATAATCCTCAAGTTTGATGGTCATACTGAGAATAATTTCGGATTATCCGTCCAGGAACCGACGCGCGCGAAGTCACTTCAACTGGTTGTGCCGTGCCTCTCGTGCGGTGACGTCAGTGCTTCTCGTCACACCTCTCGTGCGGTGACGGGAAAACTTTAGAGCGCCTAGAAACCCCTTTTTCAGACGGTATTCACGATTGCAAACGAAACACTACACATTTAATGAAAATCAGTTCTGGTGGTCAAATTTGGTTTGAAATGATTTTAAATTTGAATTTAAGCAGATATAAAATTGAAACTAACTTAAAACCCTCTCCCTGAATCCGCCAATGGCTTACATTATTAAAGTACTTTAATTTTTCCCTACGCACTGTCAAGTGTCATGGGTAGAAAATTTTTGATTGGAAACAATCACGTGTAATATCGTAATATCGTAACTTATGTAAGGCTAAAATTTGTAGGGAACCGTCAATACCCGCTATGATATAAATTGTAAAAATGTGGTAACTACCATTAAATGTTTCTACTGTACGAATCATGTTATCGCCGGCTCATTGCGAATCAGACCACTTTTTCATCTCACCATTAGCTTAGAAACATCTTAAAATTTAGCTTTTATAACTCGAAAAAAAATTCAAAAATATTCCATTTCTCCCACTTTTTGCGATGGTTCATCACTCCCCATCAAACTAAAAAATGCCACGCAATCGCAATCCACCTCAAACAAGACAACGATTATTTTAAATTGCTTCAGCCCGTGGATGTATTAAAGCAGTGATTCTCAACCTGGGGCTCGTGAAGTCGTTGCTGGGGTCCGCGGGGAAAAATATATTTTCCGAGTGCAGATTGAAATATCAAGTCTTGTTTCCTAACAAACCGAGAGAAATATAATGATAGAAACCTAGTCTGAATCAATTAAAATTAAAACAATGATTACAAAATTTGATCTTTTTGATTTACATCGCATGGATAATTGCATAATCCAGCGAACTAAGTATGATTTTAAGAACCTGATAACTTCAAGTAAGCATAAAAGACAAATTAATTTTTGTGTCAATTTTCGTCAGGATGTTCTATTGTTTCAGCTCATGAGTAAAAAATTAAAAAATGGTAATGCGCCAAGAATTTGTTGCAACAGCGTGGATAAGGTAGATTTGCAGAATGAGGAGTTAGGAGAATGACCAGGAGGTTTTTGAGGATCTCCCAGAAAGATGAACTATTCGAAGTAAAAACTATGCAACCTATAATGTCGAATTCCTACTTAAGGATAAACACCAGCTCGATTTATCTGAAAAGAAATTACAGCTCAAGATATGGATCATAGGTATAAAGGCATTCTCAAAACTGGTTCAACTATATAAACGCTACTTGGCTTCGCCGATGACGTTGATATTATTGCACGAAACTTTGAGAAGATGGAGGAAGCCTACATCAGACTGAAAAGAGAAGCCAAGCGCGTCGGACTTGCCATCAACACGTCGAAGACAAAGTACATGATAGGAAGGGGTTCACGAGAAGAGAATGAGAACCGCCCGCCTCGAGTTTGCATCGGTGGCGACGAAATCGAGGTGGTTGAAGAGTTCGTGTACTTGGGCTCACTGGTGACCGCCGACAATGATACCAGCAGAGAGATTCGTAGACGCATCGTGGCAGGAAATCGTGCTTACTTTGGCCTCCGCAAGACACTTCGGTCGAACAGAGTTCGCCGTCGTACGAAGTTGACCATCTACAAGACGCTGATTAGACCGGTAGTTCTCTACGGGCACGGGACCTGGACCATGCTCGTGGAGGACCAACGCGCACTTGGTGTCTTCGAACGGAAAGTGCTGCGTACCATCTACGGTGGAGTGCAGATGGAAGACGGCACATGGAGACGGCGAATGAACCATGAGTTGCATCAGCTGTTGGGGGAGCCACCCATCTGTCATACCGCGAAAATCGGACGACTAGGGTGGGCCGGGCACGTAGCCAGAATGTCGGACAATAGCCCGGTGAAAACGGTTCTCAATTGCAACCCGACCGGTACAAGAAGACGTGGCGCGCAGCGAGCACGATGGATCGACCAGGTGGAAGACGATTTGCGGACCCTTCGCAGACTGCGTGGCTGGCGACGCGCGGCCATGGACCGAGTGGAATGGAGGAATCTTTTGTATACGGCACAGGCCACTTCGGCCTTAAACTGTTAATAAATAAAAAAAATATAAACGAGATAAATAATTGATAAAATTTTACATAGCTTGAATAAATTTCAACCGAGTTTGTTTATTGATCAGACGCAATTTTTTCATGCATCCGACAGTTTATATTTTAAGAGAAATGCAACACTCTTTTGAATTATTCGTCTTCAAATTATTTTTTTGCGAAATTGTTGTTGAAAATAACTATTTAGCTATTTAATATATATTGTCTTCGAATTAATAATTTTTGTACAGACTGAAATACTATACTAACTTAAACCTATTTTCAATTTTAAAATTTCTCTACTTAAATTAAAGTCAAAATGATGAAAAACGCTATTGAAGAGCTGACAGCAAACATCTACCGGGTTATTCTGGCAGTACTGCGTGCGATGAGTAGAGCGCCGAAAGAAGTCCATTCTCCGCAGAGACCTACCAGGAACGTTGAAGTCCAGCTTAGCGAGAAGCAGAGGGCAATCAATGTTGCCAGCGAGAAGATCAAACACAAAAAGTCGCTGCAGAAAAACTCTTCTGTTTCGTAGCGTAGGCAGGTTGATAAGTTAGTTTTGATTTCTGCTCTACCATTCCTTGGTTACAAGCTTGGTAGACGAAAACACTGGGTCACTTGAAAAATTCATACATTTCGACATTCAAAATGTCTTACTCCAATATCTGGGGAAAGCTAGCATTCTAAAATCTAAAAAATCTCCTATGTAACGAAACTATGTAAAATTTACACGCTTATAACTCCGCTATTCGTCGATGGGTTTTAATTACTTATAGGCACACCTGATTATTGGCAGTAATTTAATATTGAAAAATCGACGATATTGGAAAGTTCAGGAAAAAACCATCCATGCGACTCATCCGAGGCTTAATTCGAGATTTTGATGGGTTGGGAGAATAGTCATATTGGAGTAGTTTCAATGTCGATTTTTCTTCCAAAATTTTTCGAATGCTTCACTACAGTGATTCAAAAATTAAAGTCATCTTACCAGCTGTTTTGTTTTATTACCAGTTATCAGGCATACTCTGTAGTCCTTGTCACACTAGAAATAGAACTACTTTATATTGGTAAAATTACTTTAAACGTGATATTGATGTTCCAGTTGTAACAATTTTATACTTTTTTTATCGATTTACTACTACACAAAAAATCAGTGGTATATTTTAGATGAAAATGTTCTAGGTCGATTGTAGCACACTAACTGCAGAATTTCTTATGGAAAATGATAAAATATTCGAACTCTTTTCTTCATTTCAAAGTAATACAAAAATAATATAAGGACTGAAGAGTATATAGTCTTGATCGGTTATCATTATTTGGCTCGTGAAAATTACTACATATACGAGAAAATAAGGGGAGGGCAATAGAAAAATCCTCAAACCACTTAAAATTCATTCATATGTTACTTAATAAGTATATTTGTTTGAATGAAATATTTGCCGAATTTTTAACCATATAATCAAATCATGGCAAACTAAAGCAAAATACTGGGACATTTATTTTGACAAATTCAACGTAAGATGCTTAGTATAGATGTAAATTGCCATGTATACTTACTCTGATACTTCTTCTTGTCATAGACCGAATACCGTAAAACCATTAGACCAAGGCACACGATATTTACATTTATTACCGTCAAATGGGGAAATCGATTACTTTTTGGAAAGTTTTTCGAATATCTTTCATGGAATCAAGCAGATGCTATGTTCTGTATTCTGAAAATCATTTTTGGCACTAACTGATTAAAAACATTTAAATTGATGATTTATTTTTGTTGTAAATTTGTTCTCAGGGCAATTTTATTCAGCATAATTATTGGATTGGACTATCAACTAAAATCACAATTTTTCTGTGATTTTATTGGTAAAACGTTTTTTAATAAAAAGATTATTCATATCTATATGCATTGTTTCCATATACGTACTAGCAATTGTTTAGACTGACTGAAGAGATGCTGATAAATATAATCATTTTCGATTTAAGTTTGTTGCTGATAAAAACTGTGAATATTTAGAAAAGGATTGGTCTTTGATTTTGATAAGTGCAATCGACATATTTCAAATTATTTGAAAAAAAGTCACATAGATATATGGCTTTATTATAACAATAACATTTAGTTATTGGGTAGACAGTTTTTTTTTCAAACATATCCAATAGTATTTCCGTGACTTTCGGCATTATCACACACATTGACTATTTCTCAGTTGATATCAGCATAATAGATTGTTAGTAATTAAACACTTTTACCGATGCCTTCCGTTTTAATTCCACTAAGATGATGATGATCATCATAGTGGAATTAAAACGGAAGATATTGGTAGAAGTGTTTAATATAACATTCCACTAAGTCGCTCAAAAACAGTGTTTTTGTTAAAGTGATAAGAGATTGTGCGATAAACGTGACCCCTAAAATCACTATTTTTCATGTGTCATTTCATACATTGAATTATCGTAAATACTTTGTTTGCAGCACTTTTAGAACTTTGTATTGCGCATATTTTTGCAAAAGTAACAAAGTTATTATCTCGTTTATTGGAAAAGTTATGAATGATTTTTGTTAAAAAATACATTACTTTTAAAAATAACTTGTTTAGTTTTACAGAAATAACGCTGCCGCATTTTTTTCATTAAAAACTAGAAAAGTTCCGATCTTTTAAATGAAATTAACAGATTGAAAATCCATTTGAAATCTTGGAAGATATATAGCTTTGTTTTGAAAATCGACTGTAACTATGCAAACAAAAGCGATAGAAACTTAGTTGTTCCGGCAAAAATGTGCATTTACAAAAGTTCTAAAAACTTCTAGAACAAAGTATATGCGATAAATTAACATATAAAAAGATATTAATGAAAAACCATTTTTTTAAGAGCCACCCTACGTTAAATATTGGAAAAATCATAACACATGAACAAATAAAGATAGCCATATTATTTGTTCAGAAAAGTTATTTCAATTGCTTTATAACATTGTAGAACATTATGTAGCTGAATTTTACATATCTAAAAAGTTGATACTTTGAACACCATAACCACAAGGACCACCCCAATTCAACTGCAAGCAAAGTTCCGAGAAAATTTTCCATACATACTTTATAACTAAACCTATTGCTAAAACCAACGGTTTGGGCGTAAACACTTTTATCTTCCTGAATACAACTTTGAAACTTTGGTACCATAGTGCTGTGTTTGCGTTGTTTATCCATTATTTATATCATATAGTATCTACTTCATAATTTAATATAAAATTGGTGAACATTTTTTCGATTGATTGGTGCAAAAATTGTGCAATTTCGTTCAGAACAATTACAATTATTAACGTTTAAAAACTATCATTCCATTATTTCAATATTTTAATAAGAGACCCCTACATTGAAAAGTTAGTCGTAGTCACAACAACATATATTATAAATGTGTCGTGCTTTTTAAAAATTGGCGGAGATTTTTTGTCACACCACCACACTGCACAGTGACCGGAGACCGGACAAAACCAATGTTTCAAATATAGGTATTTCTATTTGTTCCTAGGTTTCTTATGCATTGTATGACATATTCTCCAAGTTTTATGATAACCGAATGAGAATTAGATTTTAAATAGTAATTTAAACATCGCTGTATAACACAATTCTAATAAGATTCATTTTCGAAATCACAGTATCTATATTCACTTCAAAAACATGTTGCTCTTTCAATTTAAATCCGATTTGAGCACAACTAGTTTCATTTGAAAGGGTATTTAAAGAACTTTGGTGATTATTTCATTATGTACGCCAAATTTGATTCGAACTAATATTATTACAATACATCTTAAGTGGGTTGATAGCAAATTCTTGTTTCACAAATGTATTTCGTACAATCTCTACTCGAACTTAAAGGTCTCGTTTTGCCCCCTTTGCCCGGAGGGGTGTGAAATTTACATTTTTAAATTCCTGCTGACATGGAGGAGCATGGTGATTAGTGTAAAATAACAACTGAATAAAACGTAAATAAACACTTTTTGCAGAGATTGAAAATAGTTTTATTCTGAGTCGAACTGAGTAGGCGGGTGTAAATAGACGTGTCATTTTTTCAACAGGTCCTCCAAGATTTTTCAAGACAAACATTATAATTGTAGCAGTGCAGTGTGGCAAGTGGAATAAACTCTGGACTTTATGCTCACCAATGTGGTTCCATGTCTGGGCTTCTGGAGGCAACTCAAGACTAACGATAAACCAGGTGCTACGGGTGACATTCCGCAAGAAACCTCGCTCAGAGCAGCTATAGCAGCATATCGAAAACGTCGTATCTTCTATATCATGCTACGTGTGGCATATCGCTCTGCCGGTTTAATGGGAAGATGTCGCAAACTTTACCAACTAACACTTTAGCGCCATCCGCGAAAAGTAGATGTGTTAGCGGTTTTCTAATTAATTTGCCCGGACTCTTACCCCGGGGGGGGGGGCGGGGTGGGGGTGTGCACAGAAATACCGAAAATCAAGAAACAAAGGAAATACAAATATGACACCCACGGACCGCCAAATACCTGCTCCAGCAGTCTTTGCACAGTTTCTTCGGCCTGTGCTACGGCCAGGATCCAGAACTAGGCGAAAATCTGCTTCTAGGATCCACTTCTTCACACTTCATAAACCGAGAAACGCACGACACAAACCACGGCATTTGGAACAGTGCCCCGAATTTATTAAATGGACAGAACGACGGCCAACGCAAAAATCACAAAAAAAAAACAAAGTACTCAAACTGGACTCTTGACTGACTTGACTTGAACTGACATAAGTCAACATCTCAGCGGGCACACAAATTATGGGCCCCACTGACAGTTCAAATTGTTCTGCTCGTTTTGCTCGAAGCTCGATCTTCATTAGTCAGGCATGGTACGGCATGACTCAATTTTTAGTTGTTTGTTAAAAAGCGAAAATGTACGACCGCTAATTGATGAAAAATGTTGTTTTGGACATATCGGTGAATAAAAAAAATCTTTTTACCATGATGCATCAATGAATTAAACGAACTCGACTTCTACAAATATGTGTCGAATGGAATCGATTCTATTCATTGTAGATCAACCTTAACGTGACGTTTAAGATGTTGGCTTTGAAATCATGGAGGCGTAGCAGATACCTGCTGTAACCTCATAAAAACCACGCAAAACGGCTAGAAAAACGGATATTTTCTTGAACTTTTAAGCTCGGTTCAGTATGTGACGCGTAGCAAGTCATTCCGTACCCCAATGCCTCTCAACCCTCGCGTACCCCAGCATATTCCTGTTAGTAATCATGACCTCTTCACGACATTGCCAATTATTTCATGCATTTTCCGTTGCAACGCAACAATCATCAACCATCAACAAACGAAGCCGAACCGCATGAGCTTCAGTCGGATCCAGCAAATCTGTCGGCACCGGTGGCTCTTTTTCTGAAGTTTCCCCGGACGAAGTATCTTATCACAGTACCAATGGGCAGCTACCAGGACCGATGAAGAAAAGAGTTGCTGCCACACACCATGGAAGCTATATTGAAGAAATATTATGTTGAACCCTGCATTTATTGGTGAGCTCTTTCCGATCTTTTTCTTTATTTCAGAGAGCGAATAAAGGCGCTATAACCTAGACATGTTAGCCAGGACAGTTCTAAATACCTCTGTTCCATCTCTGGACCAAAGTAGTGACATTAACCTTTTTAGCTAAGTCACTCCCAGCGATTTCTCAAAACCCCTTTGAACTGAACTTTGGAATCTTCTTCTACATTGTACGCTGCACAGTTGGCCTGGCCGCTTTAATGGTAGTGTCACATATCATATGTGCCACACACATTAATATAGACAAGAAAAAAAATTGTAGGCTTGTAGGCTTCCTACATGTATTGGCTGCGTATGTGTTGACTAGACTAAACTAGACTAGATTGTTGTTATATCTAGTTTCAGTTATATCTAATCAGTAAAAAAAGATTTATCATAAAAATGGTATTATGCTTATAAAAAAGGTTCGATAATACTGTATGGGAAAATTTATCTTATCTTTTATAACTTTTGATATTAAAAATGAGCTCAGCATGTAATTTTTAGCCAGATTGGGCAACATTTTTCGATTTGTCCGACTTTTGTACGAAGACCCGCCACTGTGCATATTCTGCCGGAGCAATGCCAAAGTAATATACTAATCGACACGAAGACTTTTCTAAGATAAACCAAAATGATTTTTTTGCGACGAAATCGTTCGTAATATTCACAAACATTTATTGAAATAAACGAAACATTTCGTTTCATTCACGAAATTATAATTTCGTTATCAACGTACACCAAATAAGTAAAATTTACGAAAACTTTCGTTCGTCAAGTTGCCATTTCTTCATACCACAATCTTTCAACCCGTCAATAGTGATAAGCAGGTTGAAATAAAATCGATTTGACGAGATCGATCCTTTTAATTTTAAAAAAATCGGTGTTGTCAATCATCAATCCTAAAAGAGCGAATGAAAAAAATGCTAATAAATACGAAAACTTTTCTAAGATGAACGAAAATGATTCGTGCGACCAACGAAGTCGTTCGTAATATATACAAACATCAATTAAAATAGACGAAACATTTCGTTTCATTCGTGAAAAATAATTTCGTTATCAACGATAGCAATGTACACTAAATAGGTAAAATTTACGAAAAATTTCGTTTATCGAGCGGCCATTCTTCAGCTCATGAAATGAACAAAACCTACTATTTACTATGCACGAAAATATTTCGTTGCAGAAAACGACGAATGAACTCGTGCAGTGCACGATCTATTTCATTATTTTTACGAATTTATATTTTCAGTGCGATAACTAAATTATTTTACATTAGGAAATGTTACGTTGTGCGACGTTTGACCTTCTGTTTTCCATTTCTCCATTCGAGAGTCGAAAAATGGGCTTAGATGCGAGGATAATACACCATAATTCGACTTAAGCAGAAGCAAATTTGGCAAAACGTGCGATGAATAAAATATGAAGCGGATTCCAAACACCAGCCGGCAGATGCCGGTAATTCTACAGTGAACGTTTATTCCTTCTTTCATTTTTCTCAATTTCTGGCACGGATTGGTCTTCGTTTGTCCGGATATTGTGATCCTCTATTTATACTTGATAAAGATTAATCGAACCGTTTTACATTAGCTGGGTAGACAATTTGTAGCAGCCCATGCTCACTATCCGGAGGTATAGGTTGACGGGGTATCGATTGGTATCATTAGTAATCATTTGGGAATTCATTGGGGTTTTCATAAAAATGTGATTTCAGCACTAGATCTATGCAGA
This sequence comes from Topomyia yanbarensis, assembly GCF_030247195.1. Classification (NCBI taxonomy): domain Eukaryota; kingdom Metazoa; phylum Arthropoda; class Insecta; order Diptera; family Culicidae; genus Topomyia; species Topomyia yanbarensis. The sequence goes on from NC_080672.1 coordinate 155,375,248, forward strand.
TTTGGAATTGATCATATGTACGGATCTAGGATTCCCTATAGGAAAATAAAATTAAAACAAAAAGTGTCTCCAAAAAATGGAAATAAATTATATCTCGCTGAGATGCACACCTTTTGCCGACTTTTAACGAAATATATATTCCAATTTCCATTCCCCAAAGTAAAACGATCGAATCGAATTCCACTTTTCCGGTAAACCACACTATGGGAAGGAAGAAAATGATTTCCCAATGTTTAGGTCAGCAGTTGGAAGATGTTTAGCGAACGAAGAAGCAGTGAATCAATAAAACAAATAAAGAAATTGGAAATTCCAGTGTGTTTTAGAGCTGAAACTTGTGTTGACGACGTTTGCTACCCATCTTTTCTTGCTGCTGAGGCACGTCTGGAAACAGGTGTTTCGTTAAAATTGTACACATTTGTTGCGGCCGCCTGGTTATAGCGACAGCGGAACAGAAAGCCAAATATCTGCAGCCAATAAATTATAAACGCTGTGCGTAACAGCGTGACATCCTCTTGATGCTACGATCCCAGTGGCACTACGATAAAGAATGAAACAAAAAACAGCAAGTAGAAGTAGAAAGTGAAAATTAGCTTACAACAATTCGCGCCAATCCTGATGTTACATTTTTTGCTCCAGACCGACTCTTTTCTACCATCCTGAAACACTTTCTGTGTATAATTCCAACCATTGTCGTTACAGGGCAACGAATGGATCTCCACTTGAAAATTGAGTAGATTAATCTTCTGCCTTGAAGCTACATGGAACAAAAACCAATCATAAATTATCGGAAGGACAAACTCGACTGGCGAAACCGCCGGATATAGCATACAATATACAATTTTTCGGTAGGAATAAGTGATAGAAAAAAGGACAACTAGTAGCACTACTTTTCCATACATTTGTGTTCTTGGATTGAATCCAATTTTCTCATTGTGGTAGATTTTTTAAGATTCGTTGAGTTGTAAAGCTCTAGCTTTTCTCCAATACTGTAAAAGATTAGTGTTGGTTGCTTTGATTATTTAGACTGTAACACTGTATGGTCGGTGTTAAGTCAGAACGGACTAAGTGACAAAATATTGATTTCGAGAAAAACGAGTTATAAGCTTGAATCGCAGCATCCATCATGACTGGAAATTAATTTTTGCCATAATTCTTGTTTATTGTTACATATTTCCAATCTGGCAAAAGTCGAATGTAGCTGACGAAATTCTTTATTCAGAGCTATCATTATCTCATTTTTGATGTTTTGCGATTATTATTTTGTCGTGACTGTTGTAATCGTCTTTGACTTTAAGTATTTTTTCTGACTGAATCAATTTCTGCACGAAGTTATGTTAAGTTATGGGTAAAAATCAACTATTGAAATTATTTTTCAAAAATAGAGCATTATCTCAAAACCTTTAATTCCTGTATTGTTGGTACCTTTGGTACCTCAGAATAGCAGTGCCTAAAACTTCTTCGAAGACACCAACCTTCTATCATGCTTCATTAAACAGTTAGGTGGAGCGCCGCCCTTGCGGCCGAGTTGCAAACTACTTTGATGCAACCACATGAAGGCCTAGATACTAAGCATTAACTTTGCCGAAGACACTATACTTTTAAAACGTAACCACGAGGAGTTATTAATTTATTCCAATTTTTTCAATTTCCGACCACTGTGCGGCGTGACGCCGATCGCTAAAATCGGCGGTGGCGAGTCTTCGAGCAAAAGTCGGACAAAACCAGAAAAGGCTGCTAAATCTGGCTTAAAATTACATATTAAGGTAGTTTTGGGGAGCTGAGCTTATTTTTAATGTCAAAAGTTATAAAAGATGAGATGAATTTTCCCATACAGTGTTATCGAACCTTTCTTATGAGCATAATACCATTTGTATGATACATGGTTTTTTACTAATTAGCTGTATCAATAACAACATAATAATTGGATAAAACTACTTTCAATCTCTACATGAAGAGTATGCTTAGGTTTTGTTCAGTTGTTATTTAGCACTAATCACCAGGCTCCTCCATATCAGCAAGAATTTAAAAATGTCGATTTTTAACCCCTCCGGGACCTTGAAATTCGAAAAGTAGAGATGATTTCCCATAGAATTTATAATAAGTGACCGTTCCGAACTGTTTCGCCTGATTGTACAGAATACATTTGTAAATAAAGAATTTTCTATAAACCCACTAAAGATATATTTGTAATAATATTACATAATTCGAATCATATTTGGCAAATATCATTTCAACATGTTCTTTAAATGCCCCTTTAAAATGAAACTAGTTGTACTCCAATCGGATTAAAATTGAAAGAGCAATATGTTTTTGAAGTGAAGATAGATGCGATTTCGAAAATGAAATGTATTAGAATTATCTGACACAACGACGTTTAAATTGCTATTAACCCATTCATGCCCATGTTGTTTGTGAACAACAACGTTTTTAAATAGCTATAACTTTTGATTGAGGCAAGATTTGCTCGCAACAAACAAGTAAGGCTACTAAATGTGACTATTGCCTTTCAAAAAACTTGGGCATGAAAGGGTTAAAAATGAAATTCTCATTCGGTTGTCACAAAATTTGGATAGTATGTCATTCAATACATAAGCTTAAAAAAAACAAAAAGTATTAATATTTGAAAAATAGGTTTTGTCCGGCCTCCGTCCATTGGGCGGCGCATTAGGGCGTGGGATATTTTTTGACTAGGATGGGAAGTAGAAACGACTTTTTTTTCAATCTTGTGGTTATTGTGTATGCGTTTTTCAAAACTAAGCCGAGAATTGATGACGTAGTGTCAGCCTTTCGAATAACACGGTGGATTTAAACCTGGAATAAATTATATTTGAGTACTATGCTGTATTTCACATGAAGTAGAAAAATTGGGTAAACGCCAAAATTTCTCACTAGGGCGAAAATTTTTGGTAAAATCAGTCTTTGTATATGAACGACACAAATCCTAAATTATTAGTCATGGGTGCGTTTCGACTTCGTCTCTTCACAAACCGACACTAATTTTTTATCGGAATAGATTAGCGCCGGCGCCACAGCCACTTTTTCAAAAGCACCATTCAGCTAAGACGATGGTTTTCACAGCATATATTTTGCATGATTTGAATCGTGATGATCTAATAAATCGACTGATATTCTTCTTTAAATGTTTTGAAAAGGTTCAAATGAATAATCCGGTGGCAAAGCTGAACACAATTTTTCCTACGCATACTACCAAGCGTTCATTTCTAACACATGCTCAAAAAAGGTAAATTGAGCCTTAAAATTTATTTTTTTGCGGTTGCGGTGCGGACAGCCCATTTACCGCCCGCATCCGCGCCGCGACGAACCCTAGTATACGACAGCATCTTTGTCATTCACTTTCCCCTGATTATGGACTTCCTGCATACAAACTAAGAGCCACATCGTATTCGATGAAAGTAACGCAAAAGCTTTTTTCTATTATTTTCAAAATAGAAAAAAAACGAACAAACAGCTTTTCTTGTTCTCGCCGATGAGCATTGTAAAGTATCGCCCTAATGTCCGCAACCATAATGTAGCGGTTGTGAGGCGAAGCTTGCGTATGCGAACCAGCTACTCAAAGCTACGTGCTTTGAAAGTATTTCAATATGGGTTCGGTTCGAACATTTCTTGGAAACAGATTTTTCAAGAGCAACCAAACCTTAAATATATAAAAAATCGTAACTAAGTTGCTTCAAGTTAATTTGTAAAACATTGTGTAGATTAATTATACAAATCTAAAGAGTTGAGACTTTGTCAACCCTAACCACAAAAACCACCCTAATGTTTCTGATATAAGAATTTTGGCAAAAAAAGTACAAAGAAAACTTACTGAACACACCATTTATCTAAAACTAAAGATTTGGACGTAAACAGCTTTGACTTCCCAAATACAATTTCAATGAAAATTCATGTGTGAGCGTACTTTTAAATCCGTAACTCCCAGACCGGACTTAGGTTTTACCTTGCTATTCTAAATACAGAGGCTGTTCTAGTTCAATAATTTACGCCTATGCTTTATGCAAAAATATGCTGTACTCGGGACGGTTCGATGTTCAATCGGCACAGTACACATGTATTCATGCAACCCGGCTGGAAAGTAAGCAACACTTATGGCGTCTGGTAGACCATCAGGCCGCTGTCGACGCGTCTGATTGGCGCCGTCGACGCCTAGAACTGTTACAAGAATGAAATAATAAGAACCTTTATTTTCTGTTGAAATTAGTATTGCAATTCAGTTCCATTCTTTCATGTTGTCGTTCCACTTATGATCACACTGTGAGCGGTAATTTAGTTTCATTTGTTTTCGGATGAAATTTTGTATAGTGTTAGAATATACCTACCTAGAAAAAAAACATTCGAATCGTTTTCCTCAATCATTACCACGGAGCGGTAATCTGAAAGGGAGTGAAAAAGTAAAACTTTAAATTACGTTATGCAATTTTGGAGTGTTTCTGAGTGAATCTACCACCAGAACTGTTCGGGGGGATGAAAGATAAAGTAAAATATTGAATAATTTTACTGTGGTGCGTGAGATCCTTCCCACAGTGCCGGTTCAAATGGAGATGTTTGCCGCACCATATTCTGTCACTACCGAGAGCCGAACCACACGGGTACCTAAGTTTCAATGCATTAGTTAAAGGAAAAGTTTCGGTTTTCGGATTGCTCGTCGAACTGTAAATTAAAATTGCTGCTAGAGGCAAGTCGTGCGTAATAGATGAGTTGAAAACTGTGTGACCCATTCTAATTCGGAAAATTGCAGTGAATCCAACAAAATTAGCAATAATATTATCACTTAGCTTTTTGGAACATACGATTATGTGATTTATTTGAAATAAAATTATCTGAATTCACACAATACGATTTTATGGACCCAATAACCCAATAACAGTAATTTCAAAATGGTGGTGAATTTGTAGGGAATCGTTTAATAACTAGAGTAGAGTGGAGTCAAGTAGGTCAGTTTTCTTTGGCGAGCTCGTGCGATGGTATTTTGCACTGATTTTGACAAACAAGCACTCGTTGGAAATGTTATACATCTGCAACGTTTTATGCCTGGCTAAATGGTCGGTGTTAAGTCAGACCGGACTAAGTGACAAAATATTGATTTCGAGAAAAACGAGTTTGAATCGCAGAAGAGAAGTTTGAATCGCAGCATCTTTTACATTATGATCGGATATTAATTTTTGCCGTAATTCTTGTTTATTGTATTTCAAATCTGGCAAAAGTCGAATGTAGCTGACGAAATTCTTCATCCATTGCTATAATTATCTCACTTTTTGATGTTTTGCGACTTAGTCCGGTTTGACTTAACACCGACCAAATATTTTTCAAGCTTAATCCAAAAAGGCGAAGGTATTTTTTCCATGTTTTTAAAATATGGGGGTACGATAGGGTACTATATTCGAGGTTAAATTAAACAATCTACACACCTAGAAAATCACCGGTTCAACTTTTATCTGAAGAGTACTAATACTGAAGATTATTCAAAATTTAAATTGACGTCATTCAAGTAAGAATATGAGAAGTGGCAAAAGAAATGAAAAATAATGAAACCGCAAAAGGAAATGTTGAAAAAACATGTTGCTTCGGCAGCTGCGTCAGGCGTTGCACTTGCGAAGGGCTTCATCGCCATAGTGTGGAATTGAAGTTGTTCATTCCGGCTCACGTGGTTACTTAGTTGTGAGACGATCAGTAGTGACCTATAGTTCCCCCAAATGCCTGACCTATCGTGCCCAAGTGCATGTTTCGTATTGATGTCCATATAATTTTCAAAAACAAAAATATCGAGAAAACAAAACAACTATCGCGTTCAGCATTAATTTTTACGTAAGAAAATACTCACTGAACATTTTTTACATTGATTAAATGTACTGAACTGAGGACGAAAGACAATGCGCTTTCGCAGAACAACACACGAAAACATAAAGGACTAATCGAATCTAATAAAACTGATCCACGGTAAAAGTCGAAGTGACAGTCGTCAACGATGTTCTCGTGTATCTAATTCACACAAGATGAGCAATAGCATAGCAAAGATAATGCCCTATGCCAATTTTAGCCCCATACCTATTTGATCCCATCCAACTCTACTAACGAAAGTGTTATGTTATTTATGCCTAGGGTTACCAACCGTCCTTATTTTGAAGCACATGTCCTTGCATTCAAGATTTTTGAGAATTTTTTCTTATTTTACTTCAAATATCTTTAATTTTAGTATCAAACTTTGGCATATAGGGGAGCCCGGGGCTACCTCAAGTAATGTGAAACACATTATCCAACGTGTTTTTGTTGTGAAACATTATGTTTTGTAGAAGCTGTGGGCGATATTGTGTTTTTGAGCAAACTCTGTAAATTTTCTTAATTTTAAACATTTTGTGTTATTTAAGATGGTTTTCAATCTATTCCCCTAACGATTATACTTTTCGATAGTGCGTGAAAAGTGCTTTCAGCATCCGTATAGATGTTATACCTATTCATACCCAAAATTAATTTTTTAAATCCTTTTTTATAAAATATGCGGTTGGGGTAAGTTGGCGGTAACGCACACGGGGCAAGTTGGCGGTACAAAAATAGTCATCATATATTTTCATTTCTGGAATTCACTCCAAAGTAAGAGAAACTTTTTCTTGTGTCTCTTGTCAACGCAGGGGACAATTATTTCAGCCAATCGCCTGAAGAATTTCGAAAATTTGCTTTTGAATATGGAGTACGCGTCGAATCCAAAATGGCGTGGTATTGAGACTGAAATATAATGAAAAGTGTCGCATACTATACAGTTTTATTGAAAATACAATCGGCACATTTCATATGGACCACTTATGTAATTGTATTTCCATTGGTTTGCTTATTTTCTGGCAGTCCGCCAACTTACCCCATACATACCGCCAATCGCCGAGGCTGGGGTAAGTTGGTGGCTTTTCCGCAGCACATATTTTTGTCTCTAGAAATGAAGACAACGTATCAAACAATTTAATAAAATTCAGAGATGTTGCCAACAGTCTACCCTTTCATACAACGTGTTCTATTTTGCACGATCTACCAAAATCAAAGCGGTAAAAAATGAAAACTGAGAACACCGCCAACTAGCCCCGGTCTCCCCAACTGGGTTATTCAACATAAGGTTTTTTTCAAACTGTTTTCAAACAATAAATGGCTAAGAATGGTCTTTCGAGTAATTATAAGTTTTCGGGATACATATAACATATTTTCCATTTTTTATTGCTTCAAAAATCTTATTATCACCCTAAATTAAACTATTCAGATCAAGTTTATTCCAATTATTCGTTTTCGAGCACTCGGTCGAGCCACAAGTGTTTTGTTGTCAGTCCGTTCGCTTATTATTATTATTCACTTGGATCGAGAAGGCTCTTACGGAGGAGTACTCTCGGGGATCAAAAAGTGCTATTCTTTCAATCGAATCGATCTCCCCTCGACACCAGGCATTGAACTTGTTGCTTGCCAAATCAGAATTAAAGGCAAAGACCTTTTCATTGCTTCTACCTACATCCCCGCTAGAGCCTCAGTTAGCCACCGACGGCTTTGCGATATTGCGGAACTCCTTTCCATACCGAGGCTAGTTTTAAGTGACTTCAACTCCCACGGTACGGTTTGGGGTTGCCTTCATGACGATAATCAATCTACCCTATTCCATGAACTTTGCGACAATTTCAATATGACCATTTTGAATATGAGTGAAATCACACGGATTCCTACCCATCCAGCGCGTCCGAGCGCCTTAGACCTGTCCCTCTGCTCGACATCGCTGCGATTAGATTGCATAAGGAAGGTAGTCTCTGATCCCCACGGCAGCGACCATCTGCCAATCGTAACTAATAATGCTAACGGTTCAGGGCCACCGAATACAATCAATGGTTCGTATGACCTCACACGAAGTATTGTTTGGCTCCGCGATATCCGACATAATCGAGTCCACTCAAGAGCTTCCTCCGGAGGAAGAGTACGGGTTCCTGGCTGGCTTGATTCTCGATACCGCGATTCAAACTCAGACTAAACGCGCATGAAGAGTTTGATGAAAGCCAGAAAACCTAGCTACTGGCGCCGGTTTGTTCGTCGACGGGCTAACAAGAGCAACATCGATGAGCACTCATTCGGGCACGGCCCGGCGCTTACGAAACCGAAGCAGTACTAACGAGAGTGTGGAATATTCAAATCGTCGGATATTCGTCGTTTCTCATTTGCTCTCTTGTTATGTGACAATAAAGCCCCAGGGCCAGATAGGATCAAATTTAACTTGCTAAGAATCTGCCAAGAGAAACTTGTTAAATTTATTTAATAATTTTTTTGAGGGTTACATTGTCCATTATGACTGGAGGCAAGTGAAGGTCATCGCCATCCAAAAACCAGCAAAGCCATCCTCCGACCACAACTCGTTTCGATCGATTGCATAATGCTGTCCTGTATCCGAAAGTTGTTCGAGAGAATGATCTTGTTTCGCCTCGACAATTGGGTTGAAGCAAATGGCTTACTGTCAGATACGCAATTTGGTATCCGCAAAAGCAAAGGGACGAACGATTGTCTTGCGTAGCTCTCAACAGAAATTCAAATGGCTTATGCTAGAAAGGGTATTAGTTTCCCTAGATATTAAGGGGGCTTTTATTTTAGTTTCTATCAAAATTCTTTCTGAGAATCTGCAGTAGTATGGTCTTTCACCGACTCTACACAACTTTTTGCTTAACTTGCTGTCTGAAAAATACATGCATTTTTCGCATTGTGATTTATCGACATCACGAATTAGTTACATGGTGAGATGACGGTGTGGTCTCTATTACAGGGCCCAAAGCCGATATCGATCTGCAAGGACCATACCTTGGACAATTTGTCTGCTTGGACCTTCCAGCTGGGTGTCGAGTTCTCCACGGAGAAAACTGAGCTAGTCGTATTCTCAAGGAAGCGCGAACCAGCGCAACTACAGCTTCAAATAAAGGGTCAAACTATTACTCAGGTTTCAACTTACAAATATCTCAGGGTTTGGATCGATTCTAAAGGAGCCTGGGGATGTCACATTCGGTATCTGAAACAGAAGTGCCAACAAAGGATCAACTTTGTCCGTACAATAACCGGAACATGGAGAGGTGCCCACCCAGGAGACCTGATCAGGCTGTACCAAACAACGATATTATCGGTGATGGAATATGGTAGTTTCTGTTTCCGCTCCGCAGCGAACATACATTTCATCAAACTAGAGCGAATCCAATATTGTTGTTTGCGTATTGCTTTGGGTTGCATGCACTCGACACATACGATGAGTTTAGAAGTGCTGTCAAGCGTCCTTCCGCCGAAAAATCAATTTTGGGACCTCTCATATCGATTGCTCATCCGATGCGATATCTTGAACCCGTTAGTAATTGCAAATTTCGAAATGCTTGTCGAGCTCAATTCTCAAACACGATTTATGTCCAACTGTATTCGTCGACAAATCCATGAAGGACGAGATTCGTGGAATCCCGGATCGCATACGTCCTCAAGTAATACCAAGCATCTTTCATAGTAGATTTCGCGAAGTTGACTGCAACAAGATGTTTCACCTCAACGGGTCCACTGGGTTCAGTATATTCCATCAAAACCTAACCGCCTCATTCAAGCTCAATGATCCTGCTTCAGTTTACGTCGCAGAACTTGCTGCTATTCAGCACACCCTTGGGATCATAGATACTTTATTGTCTCGGGTAGCCTCAGCTCAATCGAAGCTCTCCGTTCAATGAAACCTAGAAAGCACATTCTATATTTTGTAACGAGTACGTTAATTGTAAATAATTAAATGTATATAGATTTGTAAATATTAGTACGTATGCGTAAATTGTTATTTGTTCTAAATTGTTTATTATGCATGGTATCCATATTATCAATTTAAACCATGGAGAAATGTTCGCAAAATCGAGTTGCTACGGTAGCGCGAGAGAGACTTCATCAAGAGACTTGCTATAATACGCACTTGATGAGTGCCCGTAGTTCTTCGCAATTGCCCATTACTAATTTGCTGGCCTAGCGATGCCGCCGGTGAGGGAAGGGATTGGGCTGCCGAAAGAGGCCATCTACCCTTGGTCAATTTCACGAATATTTGCACTGTTGGGAGAGCGTTTTGTTTCACTCTAATGTTAGGACAGGCAGCAGCCGTGCATGATAGACACCGTCCGCAGAAATGAGATGCGGTCATGAAACTGGGGAAGTTCGGGATGATCAATATGATATTAGAAATGTCTCTATTGTCCACTTCGTGGAAATTGCGTCAGATCCGCTGACGAAGATCTCCAAATCGCGGTTATTCTGAGGATTCCCAGAGCCCAATAAACCACTTTGATCGTTTCAGTGGAAGAGGCAAGAGTGGTTCAATTTTGTTCGCGCCGTGATGTGTTTAGTGTGGTAAATTGACTCGACTTTAATTATTTCACCAAATTACTAATAAGTTTCCCTCCCCAATAGAAAAGTATTGCAAAGTATAGCAATAAATAGCTTGGCGATTCTAGTGTGTGCGCTGCTAGAAAAATATAAGGTAAACCCGTAATTTTTGGTTACCCCCAAATGTGCGCGTGCTTATTTGTCGTCGTGCGACGGCAATTTACTTCACAGGTTCGTGGCAGCCGTCGAAAGTCCGACACATCACACCTCTTCGTTAGTGACCGCTCTTGACCCCACGATTCGGCTCAAGGTTGGTCCCGGCGGTACACGTGGCCGGAAGAAGGCGGCGTCCGTCAAATCGCGCCTTGGCAGGACCGTTCGAAGACAGCAAGTGCAACCTCAACAGCAATCTACGCTTTCCGGTGACGACCGAAAGTTTCGACGGAAGTACCCCGTCTGCGTAAGTTCCACGAACCGGCGGTGAAGACCATCGTCGTCAGTCCAGTCCGATCAAGAGTGATCGCACGTGGTGTCAGCAGTAGCAACAGCAGCAGAAGGAATCGCCGTCTCCCGCCATCATGTACACGTAAATCCTAGGTCGTGAGTAGAGTGAAATATATGTTGTGATTGTCCATGCGCATGGGGTCACATTAGACGGCCTTACCCTACCGTCAGATTTGCCAGCCGTGGCTCGAAGTGAACTTGCAAACTAAATAGCACCGCACGGTATAGAACAATACCCACGCCGAGAGCACGCACAATGCACTGTATATCGCCACACTAGAGGATAGGGAAACCGAGAGGGATAGAGAGGAAAATGCGTCTAGCTAGGTTTGAATAGAGAAAACCGAAGAATGGGAATAAAATCGCAATTGTAAATAGGAATAAATGTTTTGATGAAGTGAAAAGTTCTGTTCTGTGTTAATGAGGTTTCCCGTACGGTAGATGTAGTAATTGTGATTTGGTGAAGTCTTTGGGGTCTAGTTTATTTCGGTCGGTATTCTTTTCTCGTCTTTTTTTTTGTCTTTTGCTGGGGAGGTTGGCTTCGATACCAACCGGAACCACTCTCGAATCGAACGCTTGTTCGTCAATTGGTCGGATTGGACTCTGCCAGTGATGAAAAACCCCCGCGAACAGAATCTTTGCTTCGGAACTAGTTTGTATTGATCATTTCGGATATTTCTCGGGTTTATTATACGCGCGGCTCGGACGGTTGTGATCAGCTAGCTTGCTTCCTTCCTACATTGAGGAAAACCAGAACCTTCTCCTGAAGGGTCTCACAAGGCCGGGCAGCTCTAAACCAGGTGGGTGGTCTCTCAACTGAGAGTGGCGCATAAACCACCCACTTACTTACCTCGGAAGCTCGTTAGGCTGGCCAGTTACATTTGGCGCCCAACAAAACCAGGCATTTTACTTTTTTTTTGGTCAAACGTCGGTTCGACTTTACAGTCATCCAACGCAATTTGGCAGTCTTTATGTAAATATTTTTCCGTTCTACTAAGGGACATTTCTCAATAAAATTTCGGAAAAAATTCTATATACATTTATATTTATTCTTTATCTATACATGGTGATATATTATTCGCTGATTTCGCTCATTTATTTATTATTTATTTATTTATTGCATGTTCATTAATATTGTTAAGAAATCATTCCAATTATCATATTGTTATTTATTCATACTCGTCTAACGCGTGCTATATCGGTTACATCATTTGCTATAACGTCTATACAATACAATAGATTAAAAAAAATTTTTTTAAAAAAATGAATCGACTCTTCCCACATGCCGAAGATTTGAACCAAGACGAGGTCGATTATGAGTTGATGATTCGGGAGCAACCAGAAGATGCATTCTTACAAGATCTCCAAGCGAAACAGAGACATTTGCGAAGTTTGTTCAGGGCAGATCAGGCCGAAGGTCGAAATTATCGGTCGACGATTAACATTATGCATGAAGTTGCGCATATTGAGGGACGAATTTCAATGTTAGAAACAGCTTTATCAAGAAAGGTTGAACAAAAACTGGAATCGAGAGTTCTTCATTATTGGTACAGGGTAAAAAGGTGTTTGGCTAACAACGACGAAGAAAAAAAGATTCGTCGGGACCTGACTCGGCGAATCGAGAAGGTCATGCAGAATTTTCAATTTGGGCCACCGCTGTCTCCGTTTAAGAACAAGATAAATAGCATTATCCAAGAAGCTGAAGGGGCAGGGGGTACGCAAGATCAGAGGTTTCCCATTCCGGCTCCTACGCCATTAGATTTTAATCAGGCGCCTTCCGTCAATCCTTCACCAGACACAGGGAAAGGAGCCGTGCCTAAACGGCCAACGGAGCCACTTCTAGAAAAAGGTGCAGATGCCACAGTGACGGTGACCAAGAAAGAATGGGAGGATATGCAACGGGCGTTATCGGACCTGATGAAACGGGTTCAACTGAACATTCAGCCTAACGTAGTCGAACGGCGAAGGGACCACGAACTCAATACTTTCGAGACGACTTCAATGGAAAGACCACCACGGCCAACATTGTCAAACTTGCCAGAACGAGACCAGAACACGGATTCAAGCGAAGATGAATGCAATAGTCGATTATTAGCGAGATTTCCTGGAGGCCGGCAAAATTACCAAGACAGTACAGATGACTCCCACAGAAGCTTCGGAAGACACTCAACTTCCAGATACTCCGATGAACAACCTCGGTATTGGGAACAAAGACGATCCTATCGTGGAAGGAATGAGGCGCACGGACGGGTAGAGAAATGGAAGTTACGATTTACGGGAGAGCCAAGGTCCATCACAGTCGAAAATTTCCTTTACAAAGCCAAGAAACTGGCAGAACGAGAGGGAGTGCCAAAAAAAATGCTGTTGAGGGATATTCACATGCTCTTAGATGGAGCAGCATCAGATTGGTTCTTCACGTACGTGGATGATTTCTACTCTTGGGACGTTTTCGAAACGAGCATAACGTATCGGTTTGGGAACCCTAACCAAGATCAGGGAATTCGTTCAAAGATCCAAGAAAGAAAACAACAGCGCGGAGAACCTTTTATCGCCTTCGTCACCGAAATCGAAAAACTGAACCGCATGCTGTCTCGACCACTATCCAAACGAAGGAAATTTGAAGTGATCTGGGACAACATGCGCCAGCATTACAGATCTAAGATTTCAATCGTCGAAATAAACGATCTCCAACAACTGATCAGGTTAAACTATCGAATCGACGCAGCGGACCCGCAGCTACATCAGCAAACGGAAAACCAATTTCGCCGCCCCATTAACCAAATCGAGGCCGACGGAAGTGACTACGAAAGCGATCGTTCCGCCCCGCTAAACCTACTTAGAAGTCGACCAGGTAGAGACTCCTCTTTTCCTACTACAAGACCGAGACAACAAGTATCGTCAGGGGCTACAATGCAACGAGTTGAACGACCTATTCAGGGACAGGTCACGATAAAATGCTGGAATTGTCAGGGGGAGGGACACGGCTGGCGACAGTGCACGAAACCCAAACTAGTGTTTTGCTATGGTTGCGGGAGTCTGGGACGAACGATTCGAAACTGCGAACGTTGCGTAATTTCAACGGGTGCAGCTCCAAACGGATTACAGGGAAACGAATGAAGGGGTGTGAGTCGGGGAATTCGAGCATCCCAACTTCAGTAGATGTTCCCAAATCAATGTTCCAAACCCTAAACTACGACCCCTTATTGCAGGTTTATCATATCAAACTACGCGCCAGCAAATGTCCCCATTTAAAAGTAAAAATTTTTGACACTGAAATCGAAGCTCTTTTAGATTCCGGGGCGGGAATAAGTGTTCTAAACTCCCTCGAACTGGTACAAAAATACGGCTTGAAAATTCAGCCAGCTCCAATACGCGTTTCGACGGCAGATGGCACAAATTATAAGTGTCTCGGCTGTTTGAACATCCCCTTCACCTACAAAAATGTTACAAAGGTAATTCCAACAATTGTTGTCCCAGAAATCTCGAGGAAATTGATCCTTGGGGCAGACTTTTGGGAATACTTTAAAATTAAACCGATGATAGATATGGGCCATGGCCCGGAGGAACTTGAAACCGTAAACCCGAAAGAGGATTCGACAATTTGTTTCACGATCGAGCCAACGGAGGTTCCGTCGCAGGCGGAAGTGGAAACTGAAGACGACACGTTGGACATTCCAGTTTATGAAGGGCCAACCGAGTCAATACCTGATCCAGAACTGATAGAGACTGAACATACTCTCAGTGCAGACCAACGGAGACAACTTACGGAAGTCATAAAAGGCTTCGAGCTGACTTCTAACGGCAGACTGGGACGAACACACCTAATCGAACACAGTATAACCCTCAAAGAAGGAGCGGTACCACGAAATCCCCCGATGTACAAATGTTCACCCTACGTTCAAGATGCCATCAACGCCGAAGTTGAACGCTTCAAAAAGCTCGATGCCATTGAGGAATGCTATTCGGAATGGACGAATCCGCTTGTACCGGTGATGAAAAAGAACGGCAAGGTTAGAGTGTGCCTGGACTCCAGGAAAATCAACAAACTGACAGTAAAGGACACTTACCCAATGCGAAATATGCAGGACATATTTCGGCGTTTGGGAAAAGCAAAATATTTTTCAGTGATAGATTTAAAGGATGCCTACTTTCAGATACCACTGAAAGAAGAAAGCAGGAACTTAACAGCATTTCGTACAGCGGAGGGTGTATTCAGATTTAAAGTACTGCCCTTCGGCCTGATGAATGCGCCATTCACAATGTCGCGTTTGATGGCAAAGGCGATTGGGTTTGACCTCGAACCACGCGTGTTTGTATATCTCGATGATATAATCATCGCAACGGAGTCGTTTGAAGACCACCTGAAGCTGCTCAAAAGGGTGGCCGAAAGACTCCGCCAAGCAGGATTAACCATCTCACTCGACAAATCACGATTTTGTCGCAAGCAGGTGATGTACTTGGGTTACCTACTGAGTGAAAACGGGTTGACGATCGACTGTGGACGGATTCAACCAATTTTGGACTATGCACGTCCCAAAACGCAGCAGGACATTCGAAGGCTGATGGGACTGGCCGGCTTTTACCAACGCTTTATAAAAGATTACAGTAGGATCACGGCCCCCATAACGGACCTCCTATCAAAGGAAAACAAGCGCTTTACGTGGACGAAAGAAGCCGAAAGTGGATTCAATGAACTGAAGTCAGTGTTGACATCAGCACCAATCCTTGGAAACCCAGATTTCAGTCGTATGTTCACTATCGAATCAGATGCGTCGGACCGAGCCGTCGGGGCAGCGCTGGTGCAAGAGCAAGGCGGGGAAACGCGAGTAATAAGCTACTTTAGCAAAAAGCTAAACCGCACACAGCGACGGTACTCAGCAGTCGAAAAGGAATGCTTAGGTGTTCTATCTGCAATACACCACTTCCGTCACTATGTTGAAGGTACGAAGTTTCGGGTGGTAACGGACGCCAGAAGCTTACTCTGGTTATTCAATCTCGGTACAGAGACGGGGAATGCGAAGTTGCTAAGATGGGCGCTCCGCATTCAGGCCTATGACTTCGACCTTGAGTACCGAAAGGGAAAAAGTAACATTCTGGCAGACTGTTTGTCAAGGTCGATAGAGGTTGACTCAATCACGCTGCTGCAAGCCGATCAAGCATACGAAGACCTCGTTGAAAAGATTCGAGCGAACCCAGCCAAACACAGCGACAAGCGAATTGTAGATGGAAAAGTGTTCCAATATGTGAAAACCAATAGCAGGCAGAGTGACCCAAGGTTTGCTTGGAAACACTTCCCTCCGACAGCAAAACGTAAGGAAATCATTAATAAGGAACACGAAAAAGCCCACTTCGGGTTCGAAAAGACCTTGGCCGCCGTGAAACAACACTTCCATTGGCCCAGAATGAGTGAGGAAATTCGTCGGTTTTGTCGGGAGTGTCTGAAATGCCAGGTTAGCAAATCAGGGAATGTTAACGTCACCCCACCGATGGGAGCACAGAAACCGGTAGAGTACCCATGGCAGTTCATAACGCTGGATTACGTCGGCCCACTACCGGCGTCCGGCAGAAATAGGAACACTTGCCTTCTTGTTGCAACGGACGTCTTCAGCAAATTTGTTCTGGTCCAGCCATTCCGGGAAGCCAAAGCAAGTTCACTGGTCGAATTCGTGGAAAACATGATTTTCCGACTATTCGGGGTACCGGAGATCATGCTCACGGACAATGGATCGCAGTTCGTTTCAAAAACTTTTAAGAGTCTGCTGGAGGCTTATCAAGTGTCCCACTGGCTAACCCCTGCATACCACCCTCAGGTCAACAACACCGAAAGGGTGAATCGCGTCATTACGACGGCAATTCGGGCAACTTTAAAAAAGGCCACAATCATTGGGCAGACGATGTTCAGGAAATCGCCAACGCAATCCGTAACGCAGTTCATGACTCCACGAAGTACAGCCCGTACTTTGTCGTTTTTGGTCGGAACAAGATTTCGGACGGAAGGGAGTACGGTTACGTAAGGGACAACTATCAGCCAAGCGCGGATGACGACAATTCTGTTTCCGATAGACGGAAGAAACTGTTCGAGGAAGTGCGAACCAATCTGACCTTGGCGTACCAAAAACACGCTAAAACATACAACCTTCGATCAAATGCTAAATGTGCTTCTTATACAGTGGGGGAGAAGGTGCTGAAGCAAACCTTTGACCTTTCTGACAAGGGGAAAGGGTTTTGCAAAAAGCTAGCGCCCAAGTACGAACCGGCTGTCGTGCGGAAGGTACTTGGCTCCAATACCTATGAATTGGAAGATCTTGCGGGAAAAAGATTTGGGGTCTACTTCGCTAACCGGCTGAAAAAGTTGCACTCTTCTCATCTAAACAATTAAGTGAACAGAGTCGAGCTATGTACCTCCGCAAGGAGTAACCACACTATACGATGAGTAAGAAAACACCCTTCAGGTTAAATGCAGCTTACGGCCAATCTTGATGAACTCGTTCAAGGAAGTCCTCGGACGGAATTGCTACTGAGATACCAAGATTGTGCCTAAACAAATAGAAAATCCTCTCAGCTATGAATAAGCTTCTGCGAAGTGACAACGAATGGATGATTCACAAAAAAACCAAAAATGGGTAAACAAACCGACATAGCAAACCGGTTTAGAACCGCGAATCGCGAAACATAATACATCAGCGATGGTCAATTGTAAATAATTAATTTGTAAATAGTTAATTGCCTAATTACCTAACCCTTATGCTAGTATTAGTCCTTATTCTAAGTTAGTCATTAATTCTATACACTCACAGTTTTCCAACGATGGTCGAAACCCTGTTAACTTGCTTCCTTCCTTCGGAGGGGAATACTTGCAAGCAGGCAAAAAGAATACACATCCTTCCTTCTGAGGGATTGCTTGTTGATGACGTCATCGATGTATATTTGTATTTAGTAGTATATGATTCGGTTGAGGGTTTTTTTCTGCTTCCATTAGTTTCGTCTTCCTGTACATATAAAAATTTACATTTAGTTTTCATTCACAAATACTTACTTCATTCCTTTTCTTTATTTTGAGCGCGTCCCACGCAGCAGCTTATTCGGGTAGGTGACAGACCAAATCTTTTTCTCGCATTTCTACGATCCTATCCTTCCGTTTTGTAGATTTACATCCCACAAATCCAATTCCTTTTTGTCCTGAAACCCTCCAATATCTTCCAATCCAATAGCCAAGTTCCTCGTTTCCATCATTGATTTTTTCGATTAAATTTTGTTTTCCTTAGCCTTTCCAATTGCATCATGTTACAGCTTCCCTATAATTCCAGTTCCTTATCCATACCTCCCATCCGATCCTCCTTGAATTTTTTGCTTTAAATCAGTAGTCATCCCATTAAATAGGTGTCCTCTGTTAATTTCGACCAGTTAAAAACTTCCTCTATTTTGATTCTTAGTTTGCATCCTTCATTTCATGTTATTTTTTACTCATCCTTCATTGTCCGAGATCCTTCCTTAACGTTCAATTCCCGATCGATGGCATCCTACACAATCCTTCCTTTTCCTAGCTAGCTAGTGCCATTCTTCACAATAGCGGATGGTTCGTCTACCTGTAATGAAAAAGCCAACACACAACTTTACACCCGATAGGCCACGATTATAAAATTATACTCTCCTCCGTCAATGTTCACCCGTTAGATTTCCCGTGAATCGAACTAGCTGACGACCGATTTTTTTTCTCAATTTCCCGATAAGGGAAATACGAACACGTCGCGCACGCGATTCTACCACAATTTTTTTCATTTCTGTTCTTTTGTTTCATTTTGACGTTTCGGTTGAAGGTGCTGTGGAAAGCGTATGTATGATAGACCGGTTGAGCTCGCGTGTCGGAATTCAGCGCGTAGTTGGATTCTGATGCGCGTAGTGTGCAAGGGGCGAGTGAATGATTTTGTTACTATCGTGTTTAATTTTTCTTGGAGAATTTTGTTGTCGGAGTAAGTTTGGCGTTTAAAAATTCTCTTAAGAAGCAAGTTTCGTTCCAAGCGTGCAGTAAGCTAAAATCGCAGAGATTTATTTTTGTGGCAGTGAATTGCCAGCTTGGACAGTATATATTTTGGAGGGAAAGTTGTGTCCTGTGATCTCGCAATATGCTGGGGTAAGGACAGCAATCTGAACCTACTAGTTATGGTTTTCACTTAGGTGAATTATTTCGTGAACATTGTTTTCGTTAATCGGTTCGTCCTGGTGTAGACGACAATGTTCCAGTTTATTTTCGTGCGCTTGTTCAAAGTTTGTCGACAACTTTGAATTTAAGCCATTTTAATGTTGTATGTTTTGAATGTGGGATAAGTGGGATGAATAAGTGAGGAGTATGAATGGATTTCACAGTCACCAACGATTGTCGGTCAGAACACTCTTCGCGTCTCTGTTGTTCTTGATTGGTTATTGAAGGCGTTACAGTATAGTTTTGTTAGGCATTGAGTTATATTCTGTGAAGCTACAAGTAAATTTTTGCTGGAGACTGGAGACGAAAGTCGATGAGAGTCAGTAGCAGACTTCATCCGTAATAGGCGAAGTGCTGTAAACAGAGAACGAGCCAATCCCTATTGGCGATGACCATATATGACCCCGAATGTTGAAAATAGTTTCCGAATATGACTTGTTTGACCTACGAAAATTTGATTGGTTATTGCAATGTCCATTTCAAGGCCAATCAAATTTTCGTACTTTTAGCAGGGAATGATGTAACGAGTACGTTAATTG
This sequence comes from Topomyia yanbarensis, assembly GCF_030247195.1. Classification (NCBI taxonomy): domain Eukaryota; kingdom Metazoa; phylum Arthropoda; class Insecta; order Diptera; family Culicidae; genus Topomyia; species Topomyia yanbarensis. The sequence goes on from NC_080672.1 coordinate 155,394,844, forward strand.
TAAATAATTAAATGTATATAGATTTGTAAATATTAGTACGTATGCGTAAATTGTTATTTGTTCTAAATTGTTTATTATGCATGGTATCCATATTATCAATTTAAACCATGGAGAAATGTTCGCAAAATCGAGTTGCTACGGTAGCGCGAGAGAGACTTCATCAAGAGACTTGCTATAATACGCACTTGATGAGTGCCCGTAGTTCTTCGCAATTGCCCATTACTAATTTGCTGGCCTAGCGATGCCGCCGGTGAGGGAAGGGATTGGGCTGCCGAAAGAGGCCATCTACCCTTGGTCAATTTCACGAATATTTGCACTGTTGGGAGAGCGTTTTGTTTCACTCTAATGTTAGGACAGGCAGCAGCCGTGCATGATAGACACCGTCCGCAGAAATGAGATGCGGTCATGAAACTGGGGAAGTTCGGGATGATCAATATGATATTAGAAATGTCTCTATTGTCCACTTCGTGGAAATTGCGTCAGATCCGCTGACGAAGATCTCCAAATCGCGGTTATTCTGAGGATTCCCAGAGCCCAATAAACCACTTTGATCGTTTCAGTGGAAGAGGCAAGAGTGGTTCAATTTTGTTCGCGCCGTGATGTGTTTAGTGTGGTAAATTGACTCGACTTTAATTGTTTCACCAAATTACTAATAAGTTTCCCTCCCCAATAGAAAAGTATTGCAAAGTATAGCAATAAATAGCTTGGCGATTCTAGTGTGTGCGCTGCTAGAAAAATATAAGGTAAACCCGTAATTTTTGGTTACCCCCAAATGTGCGCGTGCTTATTTGTCGTCGTGCGACGGCAATTTACTTCACAGGTTCGTGGCAGCCGTCGAAAGTCCGACACATCACACCTCTTCGTTAGTGACCGCTCTTGACCCCACGATTCGGCTCAAGGTTGGTCCCGGCGGTACACGTGGCCGGAAGAAGGCGGCGTCCGTCAAATCGCGCCTTGGCAGGACCGTTCCAAGACAGCAAGTGCAACCTCAACAGCAATCTACGCTTTCCGGTGACGACCGAAAGTTTCGACGGAAGTACCCCGTCTGCGTAAGTTCCACGAACCGGCGGTGAAGACCATCGTCGTCAGTCCAGTCCGATCAAGGGTGATCGCACGTGGTGTCAGCAGTAGCAACAGCAGCAGAAGGAATCGCCGTCTCCCGCCATCATGTACACGTAAATCCTAGGTCGTGAGTAGAGTGAAATATATGTTGTGATTGTCCATGCGCATGGGGTCACATTAGACGGCCTTACCCTACCGTCAGATTTGCCAGCCGTGGCTCGAAGTGAACTTGCAAACTAAATAGCACCGCACGGTATAGAACAATACCCACGCCGAGAGCACGCACAATGCACTGTATATCGCCACACTAGAGGATAGGGAAACCGAGAGGGATAGAGAGGAAAATGCGTCTAGCTAGGTTTGAATAGAGAAAACCGAAGAATGGGAATAAAATCGCAATTGTAAATAGGAATAAATGTTTTGATGAAGTGAAAAGTTCTGTTCTGTGTTAATGAGGTTTCCCGTACGGTAGATGTAGTAATTGTGATTTGGTGAAGTCTTTGGGGTCTAGTTTATTTCGGTCGGTATTCTTTTCTCGTCTTTTTTTTGTCTTTTGCTGGGGAGGTTGGCTTCGATACCAACCGGAACCACTCTCGAATCGAACGCTTGTTCGTCAATTGGTCGGATTGGACTCTGCCAGTGATGAAAAACCCCCGCGAACAGAATCTTTGCTTCGGAACTAGTTTGTATTGATCATTTCGGATATTTCTCGGGTTTATTATACGCGCGGCTCGGACGGTTGTGATCAGCTAGCTTGCTTCCTTCCTACATTGAGGAAAACCAGAACCTTCTCCTGAAGGGTCTCACAAGGCCGGGCAGCTCTAAACCAGGTGGGTGGTCTCTCAACTGAGAGTGGCGCATAAACCACCCACTTACTTACCTCGGAAGCTCGTTAGGCTGGCCAGTTACAATTTTCCGGGGAAAATCTGGGAGCGCCTGCATGCTTTGCCTGTAAGATCGTACAAGATTACTTTAATTTGGGTTCCTTCGTATTGCTCCATTCCAGGTAATGAAGAAGTGGACTCTTTAGCTAAGCGGGCGCTTAAGAAAGTGACATATATGAAAGACCAATTTGCTTCAGCGAATTTTTCAGTATTATTCATCAGAGAACCCTCGAAAGTTGGCAAGCTTCATGGAGCAATGGTGAACGAGAAAGGTGGCTACATTCGATAATCCCTAAGGTATCGACGAAACCTTGGTTCGGAGGGATGGAGGGATTTCATTCGAGTGATGTCTCGGTTCATGTCCAATCGCTACACACTGGACGCTCATCTCCGACGTGTTGGGTTCGCAAATAGCGGTATCTGAACCTGGAGCAACGGTTATCAAGATATTGAACATATTTTCTGGGCATGCGCCGAGTATTGTTGAGCCAGATCTCAACTATTCGTTTCCCTTCGGGCCCGAGGAAGATCACTCAATGTCCCGGTTCGAGATGAATTGTCAAGCCGCGATTCCCTCTATATGTCCCTCGTATATATCTTCCTAAAAACCATCAATATTCAGATTTAACTGCCCCTATTATTGTCCTTATCATTCTCAAAAGTGCCCTCTTGCGCCTACCGTACCCCAACGATGGTTTGATGCGACTCCAATCAAAACATCTCGGTCAAATGACCAAACAAACACGAGATCAACAGCACAACATCACACGAGCAGCCTGGTGTGTTGCCGATCCGCCTCTGAGCCATACTACGAAATCATTTCGAGGAGCCCCTACCGGTTCGAGAAAGATCGCCCGGCGTCCCAATACATGATGCACCCGTCCGTATCTGTAATCCGTATATTATCCCCTCTTGTATATGTATAAGTTAGCTGTAAAATTTCTTTAGTTTTATTTTATAAAAACAAAATAATATTTAAACCTTGAATCTAAAAAAAAAAATAAAAAAAAGTTTATCCCAAGAGAAAGTAACTGTTCAGTTATCAATTTCAATTCCTTCCAGCCTTTTGAACCCCTGCGCGACCCATCTCAACCAAACGTTTTTTTACTCAAAGCAACCAAAATTTGTTAGATAGCTCAATATGACGTTTGGCCAAAGTGGTTATCTTCATTTGACATAGGCGCTACACCACCCAAGTAGCAATTGCAACTTGTTGAAAGTTTTAAATGTTGCACAACTGCTACACAATATTTTTTATTGTAGGATATATTTGAAAATAATGTCCACGGGTTTTTAAACTGATTGTGCAACTATGTAACTATAGAGTTGGCCAATAGTGTTAAGCATGCAAACATCAATAACAGTTGTGAGAAACTTTGCTAACTTGCACAAACAGTCTAACAAGTTGCAAATGCCTCTTTGTTTGCCATTTCACCCTAAAACAGAACTGTCCAACTACCCAGTACTCGACAAATGGCACAGCTATTGTTTTCATTATTTTGCTACAATTAGGAACATGTTGCACAACATATAAACAAAGTGCGCTTTTTCCATAACATAGTTGTTACCAAGAGAGTTACAAATACTATACAGTAACAAAGCGTGCTACTTGGGCATTCTAACTTGTCTCTATCGGGATTCAACGTCCCAGTTGTACACCTGGAATATGAGCCAGAATACCAATTGGCTTTTGCCAGAATTCTGGCTCAAATGACACGACTGATTCAGGCTCAAATTCCGAGTTGATTTGGTAACCCTATTTATGCCAAAGTATAAGTTGAATTGTGAATTGCCTGGCTAGGATTCCATACAACAGTCTATGAATATAGAAATGAAATTCACTCAGAATAATATGTACATTCCCAGTTTTACCACGCGCTGATTTTTCTTGCCGCCGATTTTATCAGCCCAATGAATTCGAAGAAATGTGCTTGTCATAGAGTATGAGGACCTGGGCCTATTAAGACTGTGGGGATAATTCAAAACCTCTCGTTTTATTAGAAAATCGTAAAACTTTCTGGCTATCGTACATATTCGTGGAAGCGCTATTCTGAAACATTAATTTTGACAGCTGAATGTCATCCTGCAGTTTTTAGATAATACCTTTGTAGAAAGAAATTGAAGGTTCGAACTGCCCCGTAGCACAGTGGCGGGTCTTCAAACAAAAGTCAGACAAAACCTCAAATGTTACCTAAATTGGCTGAAAATCACAATTTAAGCTAATCGTAAAATATTAAATGCATTTTTCCATACAGTGTCATTGAACCTTTCTTATAACTATGATTTTGCTTTCATGATATTTTTCGTTACTGTTCACCAATGTCAGCAATATCATAAAAAATGAACTTTAAATCCATTGTATAACGTGTTGGTTTACTGTAGATTGCTCAACTATTTTACACAAAACACCATGCGCCTCCATATCAGCAACAAAGCTTCAAAATCTCCTTAAAAATTTTTGCGCACCTAGGCGCAGGACGAGACCATGATATTCGAAAAGTAGAGGTTATTTCCCATAGAATGTATACTATGTGACCGTTTCGAAATGATTCCGAAATTTGTACAGAATACATTAGTGAAAACAAGTATTTTTGATCTGACCACCTCAAACATATTTAAACTAAAAAGTCATAGTTCTGAGCAAATTTACCAAATGTATTTTATTCACTAACGAAGTTCTTTCGTTCCTCTACACAATGAAACTAGTTGTGCTAAAATTGGACCAAAATCAAAAGAGCAACATGCATTTGAAGTGAACAGAGCAATGGTGGTTTCGGAAATGCAAATCATTAAAACGTCCGGACTTTGCTACGTTTAAACTCATGTCAAAAATCATGTTCTTATCCAATGATCATAGAATTTTGAATATACGTCATTCAATACATGAGAAATTTAGGAAAAATATAAAATATCAATATTTCAAAAATAAATTTTTGAGGTTTTGGCCAGCCTCCAGCCACTGTGCGTAGGGAGGTTCGAATTACTCCTTATTAGTAAAAGTATGGAAAACGTAAAGTTTTACCAATCGTCGCTTAGCGCTGTCATGGAGTGGTGCAAATGAATTTTTATGGATCCAAAAAGTAGGTGAAGTTTCAAACAAACAATTAGGACCTTTCACCAACAAATTCTTTCACTTCTATCCACCTAAAAGGGCGACTTGTTTAGGTGGGTTCGAATAGCACCGGATTCACCTATTAAAATCTTTTGATTTATTGAAATTATTATTATTAAGTATTGCTAGGATATTTGGGGATTAATTTGGGCCTTTTATACATTACGACAGATTTTTGGCAAAGTTTGTGGTAATCATCAAATAAAATCAACAAATGGATGATAAACTGCAATGAAATCCTGTGAACTCACATGAAAATACGTCTTATTGTTTACATACGCCTTTAAAGTTGTAAAACTGCTCAATACAAATTACAAATATACTAGAATTGAAAAAAAAAGCGGATGCAAACTTCAAACCTCAAAAACCAAGATGCTCTTCGACTAAAAACTTTTATTATAAAAACTGGAAAAATATATCCGGTTCTTGTAAAGAAGTTTTCTTTTGCCAAATTTAATTAGGAAAATAACGATATACGGATTTCATTTGCACAAATTATTTTAAATCGGTTTTTATACTGGAGATTTTTAGGCTGAAGAATTGCAGTCCGATTTTAATGCTAGAAATTATAAACTTCTAGAAGTCGATTACTGCCTTCTAATATAGTTAAACCGGATTCTAGGAAACATGTTCTATCCTTGTGATTATTATTTTCGGTCGTTCATAGGTAATGTGGGATCTGCAAACAATGTTTTATTTTAATTTTGGCACCGAATGGCCCCTTTTCTTCGTAGAAAGAAAATGAAGGCGCGCATATCGCCGTCCAACCAATTGACATAAAAAACACAATATGTATTGGCTCAGCTTGATCAATATTCTGTTTACTCAATTTGATGAAAAGATTATGCAGGAACCATATGCATAGCTCAGTAGCAAAACCGGAACGAATAAAACAGCAATAAAACAGCATTGTATTCGGTTGGATAGCCAGGAAACTTAATAAGAGCTTGAAATGTGAACAATCAAAAAGCTCTCAAGTAGCAACAACTGTGAGGCAAGAGCAAAAGTATAATAAGGATATAGGTATCTACCAACTATTCCAGTGTGCTCCGTGAAGATGTGAACCCTCAATCCATATCGGGCTCACTTTGGCACGTTTCACTCTTGGAATATGCACTTTCTGCAAGCAAGATGTTCAAAAGGTAGAGTAAGGTTGTGCCAAGTCTTCTTTTGCGTCTAGTCGATGCAAGTGAGTATGGTGTAGGGGAAATTATTCCTCGAGCCGAGATTTCTACAATGTATCGTATCTACTCTAGTCCGGATAGAGAAATTACAGATATCCTTACAATGAAAACGATTTTAATCCAGCTAACCGGGTGATGAGATATTTTTATATAACTCCTACTCTCTTCGGATATTATTTCCATTGTGAACATTTGGCCTTTCTCTTCTATATGTAATGTTATGCAATTAATACCTCGTTATTTTTTAAATCTGACTAATTTTATCAGTCATTCATTTTATTGATTTCATTCAAATTATTATTTCGACCCAATTCAATTTATTTCAACCTTTTGAGTATCGTTTAAGGTTTCATTTTAACCATTTAATTATTTTATTGTTTTTTCTTCTTTTTCCTAATTGTAGCAATTCTTTCCATTTGGAGTATTTTATTCATTTTATCGATTTAATTAACCGTTATGTGTCCGACGCGTTACCCGGGTACCTTTTTAAGTTTAAATTAATGAAATTCGCATGTTTTATCCATAGCTGGAAATTGAAACTTTGTGACATCTTAGAACTTCACTAAGTCAAGCTTTTGGGTTAATAATATTGTTGATATAGTAAGCGGGAGTGAGGAGGGGCTCCTGATTTTTTTTTATTGCGTAGCAGGCCGACGTGGGTACCCGAGTACCCACAAAACTGAAATGCCAATAACTAAGGCAATTTTCAACCGATTTCGACACTTTTGGGTGTTTTGGATTTAGGAACTCATCCACTTTTAGACTTGGTAAAAATGAATCGGGTTATTTCATACGGTTCCCGGGAATCCGGATTTCCGGAAGCAGGTTCCAGTGCTGGGATACTATTTGTGAACTTCAATGGAATACTAGCAATATGGGTATCAAAATTCTTGGAATCACATCAGTAGGCTGTATCTCGTGGTTTTGGAACCATTTGATGATTTGACTTCGGAACAGACATTATGGAGCAGGTTCCCGTGGGGCCATGAGTGGCCATTCCATTCCAAATACATTTTTGAAATTTCTATAGGGTCCCGTGACAATGAATAACATACTTCCGAGATAATTTAAAGAGTTTTGATACTCATATTGCTAGGACATTATTAAAATTTACAAATCATTCCCTAGTGCTGAAACATTGCTCCGGAAAATCCGGATTACCAAGAACCAGATCCATTCATCCAGTTCAATTTTATAGAATCAAAAAGTGGACGAGTTCTTGAATCCAAAACATCTAAAAGTGTCCAAATCGGTTAAAGGAAGCCATATTTATGAGCATTTCAATTTGTGGGTACCCGGGTGCCCACGTTGGCCTGTTAAAGGTGTTTTTTTTTGGACACACGTTGGTCTGTTAAAGGGTTTTTTTTGTTGGGAACAACTGTTAATTGTAGCAACTCTTTTCATTTGGATTATTTTATTCATTTTATCGATTTTATTATTCATATTCATATTGTTTATTTTATTCTTTTTATATTATTTGGTTAATTTATTCGTTTAATTTATTAGATAAGCTGAACTAATATGATTTTCAATAATCATTTCACTCATTTTATGAATATGATGACCTTTTCCTATTTTTCCTATATTTTACTGTACTGTGTGTCATTCTAAAATGTAAAATCTATCAATGTTATGGCACTATTTTGAACGCTAATATCTCTGTTATTTATGGATAAATTCTTGTCTTTTACCACCAAACCATTCGGAATTAACTGAAATTGTTTTATTGCTATGTCGTTTATGTATTTTAGGTGTTCTCTATTAAGGAGAAAATTGTTTAAAACCATCTTTGCGCATGAAGAGCACAATACCTATAATTAAATTAGTTACGGAATTTGCGTTTCGACTTCACCTCATCAGAATCCGACACTAACTTAGTGATCGGACTTAACTAGCGCCGGATTAACGCTAGCTCTACGAATGGAAAACACTATTGTGTTTCTGAGCATGAAAAAGAATTCTGATTAAGCTGATGAGAACTAATAAAATCCAAACTTGGTTTGGCTTAGCAAACCAATTATTTTTCTTCTTTGGGGGGAGAAATTTAGGTAAAACCTATTTCTCTCCATTAAGGAGGAAATTGCTTGAAATCATCTTTGCGCGTAAACAGCACAAAACCTGTAACTAAATTAAAAACCCCCCAAAAATGTGTCCCACACACAGTGAATATTGATTATAATAATAGACTAACTAATACCCGTCGCGCCTTGATGCGACTTTGAACGAAATTAGAGTAAAACACAATTTGTTTAGCTGAATATATTAGAAGAGTAGAATAAATATTTTTCTAATGGCTTTTTGAAAAGTGAGTGGATAAACAACATTCGGCTTATTTATTTAAACGGATCGTTACTGTATTTAACAATAAATAGGCGGAAAAAGGTCATCCACAAACAAGATGGATGTTTAATGTTTTCTGGTAAGTTGTTCGCAAAAGTAAGAGCTACAAATTTTCTGAAAGCATAATCTCTATATGTAATTATTTAAAAGAAAATTATTGAAAATATCTTACTTATAGAGGGATTTATCAGCGAAAACAGAATATTAAAAGAAAGGGCATAGTGCTTCTAATAAATTTTCTGAATATACTATTGGCCTAAAATTAGCCGTTTCAACGTTAACAATCATTTGCATGTTTTGGTCTTATTTCTAGGTATGGGAAAATGATAAGAAAATCCTTCGTCCAAACTCAAAGCCAAAGGTAAATATCTGTTTTTAAACAAAGGTAAATATCTGTTTTGATAAGAATTCGATTTTAACGATCTATAGTTCGTTGGTAATGAATTCGTATATTTGCTTTCTAGAGATACGTTTGCTTTCATTATAAATTTTGACAGTTAATGCAAAGTGTCTTCTTTACGTACACATTCATCCATATCTCCGAAACTGAACATCTGAACTGCAGAGTTTGCCTCGAGTTGTACACACAGACGATTTCCAAAATCGTCGAACTGAGTCGATAGGTACATATGATTCGGCCCTCCGAGTCCCAGTGAAAATATAGAAAGTTTGTGCGGTTTCTATACATTTCTTTTAAAATAGATGTAAAAATACAAACAGCTACCTGTCGCCAATAAACCCATCGCTTGCTTTATTTCGAATATATTTGTGTGTCCCTGTTGATATGCTCAACGCATCCTAAATTAACATAATTTCAATTAAACGTAATGGTTTGTCCTTTTCTGTCCTAAAAATTAATTAACTGCGTACACGGTGACTCACATTGGCAGTGACAGTTGGAGATGAATGACAAAACAAAAAAAATAGAAGAGTCAATCCTGAAAAAAGACTCATAGGAAAAAGTGGAAATCGCATCCCACGAATTTTGACTGAGAGCAGGAAAAGAAAATTACATTCCCAACTGGATGACGGAGGGTGTATCCAAAAAGCTGCGATGGAAGAATACCAAATGAGGTAGTTTTCTTTTCCCGGTGTATTGTTAATGACGGTGTCACGCTCAATAAGTTCCCTCGTTGTTGGGGGTTAACAATGCGTGAATGGTGAGTTATTGATCCACCTTTGCTCCAAGATAAGGTATGGCTTGGCTACTGATGACTCTGATTAACATATAATGAACAACTAAGCGAAATTGGGGGATTATGGTGTTTGTTCCATTATTCAACTTAGCTTCTATATTCTTCGCTTTCTATGTTGATTGAACTTCAAACAATGAACCAAACGTCGTGGTCACAAATTTACTGAATCAATTAACCAGTTAAGTGCAATAATTACTTTGAAACTAGTGAAAATTAAAAGACCTAACATGACACAATTATTTTGGATTTTAGATATGTTGCTTACTTTTTGAGATATGGGTAATTTTGTCAAAAACGACATGTTTTAAACACATAACTTTCATAACTTTCAAACAAAGCAATTTAGTCACACTGTGCACATTAGAGTTGGACATGGTTATATGAAAAAAATTGGCTCGGAGTAATTTTTTGGGTCCCATTTAGCTCCCAGAACAACTCTGCAAATTCTTAGCTCGATAGGTGAAACTATATTTTTGCGCCCGCATTTTAAAGTTTACATGGGAGTTCGTATGGGGTAATTGTCTGTTGCAAATTAATTCTTCCAAGAGTCGCCCGTTACCTCCTAAAAATAAACAGATGTCTGATTTTTGTAGGAAATTAGTCAAGGAAACAAAGTCTAGAAGACTGCAAAACAATCTGATGCTTGTGGAAAAAGTTATTAAGCGAAAACCGATTGATGCCCTGAAGATTGATAAAAACTTCATTTTTCATAGCATCACTGCTTCTGATGATCTAATTATATACAAAATTTTCAACTTTCTCTTATTATATGCAAAAGAAGCCTCAATTTATCCCTCAAAACCTTGTGAAGTGGCCAGTGTAGATAAACGGTTTAGACACATTAAGAGAGGATTAAAATAAATTTGCGTATAATTGAACAACCAACAGCAGTGATGCTAGAAAAAATGATTATTTTGTCAATCGTCAGAGCATCAATCGGTTTCTGCTTAATAACTTTTTTCTCAAGCGTCAGATCGTTTTATTGTTTTCGAACCTTTGTTTTTTTGTTAAATTTCCTATAAAAGTCACATAACGATTTATTTTTAGGAAGTAATGGGCGACTCCTGGAGGAATTATTTTGTAAAAGTTAATTTTCCCATACGAAATCCCATGTAAACTTTAAGCAGTGGGCACAAAAATATAGTTTCACCGATCGAGCACAGTTGTTCTAGGACCAAAAAGTTGCTCGGAGCTGTAATCTAATTTTTGTCCCACCCTAATGCACATACAATTAGAAATACCTAATTCTAACACGGTATAGATTGTCCGTTTACAAACGGAGGAGATATCGAACATTTTATATTTTTATTCTTCACTTACCAATTTTGAATAATTCGATGATGACGTTCATAGAGGCGTAGCGCACTTTGTACAAAAATCTGTCGTGCCAGACTTGAGAAGCACTACCTTCTGTGTGTAAATGCGCGGTATTTTGACAATGTTTTGCATTATTCAAATGTTTAATGTCATGGTTTCAAAAATCTGTGGGTTTATCCATTGGAATCTATTCTTAGAAGTATAGCGCTGTCCGAAAAAATATCAGCGTAAATATTTTTTGAGTGTAAAATACTACCATACGTTCTATTCTCCAATAACATTATATGTTTTTGTATGTGACCCAAGCCCGTGCGCAGAAAATTCTCAAGGGGGGGGGGGTTAATTTTTTAACGTTTATTTTGAAAGAAACGTATAGAAACCCTCAAACTTTGAAGATTTTTTCAGAGGCCTGGACCTAGTCTTGTGAACCAAACGACTCTGCTCAACAAATTGGGTAAATGTTTGTTATCGAGAAGGAGTCATCAAAAGACACCGCTGCATAGTGGTCGAAAACCCCAAAAACGTGAACTTATTTCACTAGAGGTCAAACCATCGAATATATTCACAGGGTATCTTTGGACGAATTGTTCGTAAGAATATTCCCCACAACCTTTTTAAAAATTAAAATTAGGCATGGCTTACTACGATCAAATTAAAAAAAAAATTATGCTAACGAGGTAGAAAGTTGGTGTCTTCGACAAAGTTTTAGAAATGCTCGTAATAAATAATTTTGTTGAACTAATTGAACTTGTAGGATTTAATGTTATCGATTTGTAAAGCGTTTTCTATGGCAACACCCTCAAATTTAGTTTTTTTTAAATAACTATTTTCACTGAGACTTTTCGTGCAAACCGTGCTCCAGACAAATGTGAAGGCATTAAACCCACATAATATTGTTGAAGACTGTAAGTAAAAATACCCAAGTAAAAATACCCAAGTAAAAAACATTACAAAATGAGCTTAAAACCTTCTTACCTTTATTATGCGTAGTCCGGACATTGAAAATAGCGTCTGCTCGTCCATTTTGGTTTGTACCTCTCTCTCTTATACGCAGTTGAACTTGGTGTAAAAAATTTAAAATTCTTCAATAACTCTAAAACGAATCAGTATTTTTACAAGAGGTGTGCGCCGCGCCGCCGATTTCGGGTACAATTTTTATATGCAGTCTTCAACAATAATTTAATTTTTACATGTAGTCTTCAACAATATTATGTGGTTTTAATACCTCAACATTTGTCTGGAACATCGTTTGCACAAAAAATCACAGCGAAAAAAGCTAAATTTAAGGGGTTTGCCTCAGAAAACGATTTATAAATCGATAACATTTAGTCCTACAAGTTCAAGTTGTTCAACAAAATTCTTCATTATGAGCATTCCTAAAACTTTGTTGAAGACACCATCTTTCTACCCCGTCAGCATAAAAAGTTAATTTTTCTAGTTCAATCATAGTAAGCCATGCTTCAATTTAATTTTTATCAGATTGTGGGGAATATTCTTACGAACAATTCCTCCAAAGGTACCCTACGAATATATTCAATGGTTTGGCCTCTAGTGACGTTTTTGTCATTTCCGACCACTGTGCGTTGCCTGCTGGCTCGTGGTGGATTCGGATTGGTTTGTAGTAGTTGTTGAGCCAACCAACTAAACTTAAATCTCTTGTATCTCGTAATCCTCTTCCATCTGGGTCAACCGTTAAGTACTGCTTTAGTAAGGATTGTGTTCTTGCTTATTTTGTTTTGTGTTAATCGTCATGTTTTTATTTATCCATAGCTACTTTTCCTTACTTGCTGTCAAATCTTCGCGATATATCTCACCTGCTCAGGTCTGCTGTAAATATCGTACCCTGTTGAGACATGAACCGATCCGGGGTGTCGACCATAAGGATTTACATCTGTTTACAACCACCTTCGCCGGGTTTCTTATCCTTCTTGATACTAGTCGTTCCTATTTATCTGCTAGCTGGTGCTGAGAACTTCTTGGCGGCAGCATTTCACCCTATACCGATGCCCATTTTCGCGATCCATTTCGCTGCCACTCTAACGGAATAATCATCGGCGGTAAAATTTCTCTAGACAAGGATATCCCGATTTTCTCCAACTTCGTGTTTTTCCTCCTTGACTGTCGTTGCTAGCCCGCTGACCGACATCTGCTGTCTACTCACTACTTTTGCTAACATCGAAGCTTGTCGAAACGTTAACCGAACCTTCAGTGTAGTGTGTCCAAACGGTTTGCAGTATATTTTTTCCTGGACAGGAAGATAATAAATTTTTAAAAGTTATTCAAAGCGCTCATGGGGGGGGGGGTTTGAACCCCCAAACCCCCCCCCCCCCCCCCGTGCGTGCTGCCTGAAGTGACCTAAAGTACGAAGAGTAAAACACGCCACCATTTAGAATCATTGGCTTATTGTTTACGAAACACAGCTGTCATTTCGGAAGAAAGTCGATATAAAGCTGTTCGTAAAAATAGCAGCGCTACCACAAAAGGTATTCAAAACGCTAAAGTTTCCAAGATTTTTAGTTTAGTCAATCTGTTTTGTTTGGAATAATATTCCTACGCTTACAATTGACCCGAAATTATAAGTTAAGATTTCACTTAAACTGCTATAGCAAACGAACAAAATGCACCAAAGCTTCAAATTTTAAGAAAAATCGTAAATTAGGCTTTAAAATAAACTAGCTGAACCGGCAAACTTCGTCATTGAATTTATTTCGATTTCATTAAAATAATTCAATGTTGTGTCAAATTTGAAGTTTTCCTGCATGTTTGGAATTTGGGAGTTACGCATTCGAAATTATGCACTTCCGCGAAATGAGGACGATTTGGATTAATTTGGACAGTGGTGTTCGTTGGGTTTGTTAGAATCACTTTGGCTTTGTTATCAATTGCTGTGTAAATTCCGGGTGCTACGGCTACGTCTGTTGTGAGACGTAAAAGGTTTTCGATATAAAAATCATCATTTTGTGCATTAATGGGTAATTTGGAAATTACGGCTTCGCGGACGTTAAGTTGTAATGTGTAGGTGGTTGAATATTTTCTTAGCATGGTAATTGATGTGTCGGAGAATTTTATGACGTCATTGGAACAGTTGATTTCGGCTTTTAGCGATTGAAGGGTTTCATATCCGATCAATCCTTCAAAAAATTGGTGAAAGTTAAATAAGTAAAAAATTTCAGGTTGCTTATCGCCAAAGGGAGAGAAGAATATAAATCTGTCGATTTTATGCTTTCCGTTTACATTATTGACACTCATTTGATTCTTTTTCAGTATCGAATTTTCGGTTACCTACGCGGGGTCGATATAATTCTTGTTAGAGCCGAAGGAATTCCACGAAGGTCCGTCCGAAAATCTCTAAAATCGTGACCGACCATCTTAGATTCCGACAAAACTTTACAGGTTCAACCGGCATGGAAGACTAAACATTCTCCACAGTCAATAAGATTATTTTGACTCAAGCGTAGACAAGGTCGGTGACAAAGCTTTTTGTAGAACATCACTGGAAAAACATGATTTGCGGTGTTACCTGCCATTCCAAAACTACTTAACCGATTTCTTTCAAACTTTGCATACACATTCTATGTAAAAAAACCTAACCCTTACGTTGAGTGTTCGAGATAAATTTACTGTGTTTTTACTCATTTTAAATAAAAATTACTATTTTCCATGAAAAATTCGACATTTTTGTGAGTTTTGATAAATTTGCTTCACGCATAGTTCTAAAACAAATTCGTAAAAAAAGTGTTTTTTCACGCTGAAACCTTTACCCTCCCCTTAAGGGAGTCTGACAGTGAAAAATATAAAAAAAAAAGCGATCTGCTTCATTCATCATTCTTTCGACGGCGGCTGCGACCTCCGCCAGTTGATCTTGCTGTTGGTTCATTATTTCATGTTTTCTTTTAGAAGAGAGATTTTTCCACTTAAATATAAACAATTTTTTTTATTCTTGATCACTTTATTTCACTTATATTCACGTTAATCATATTAAAATTACTTAATTGATCGGTTTTCCAGAGCCGAAAGAGGATCCCAGACTGCGATGACCCGTCACTCGTCGAGTTATTTATTTTCCTTCGGTGGTGTACGACGATTTCCGTTCGCTTTGCAGGGTTGGTCGCTGTGTTGAGTAGGTTACACCGCTGCTTCTCAATAAGCCAAATTGGATATGCCATCCTACCGTTCCTGCACCAATTAACGAATAATGGCGACCGATTAGGGTTTTCAAAATAAACGATTTACTCGGCTCCACGGTCAGGCACTAAGTGAAGTTTTATTTATTAATTTATATGTTACAGAGGCCTAACGTGATCGATATTTCCCTGATCCAGTTATTTTTTGAATTGGACTAAGCACACTAAATGCTGCGTTGGCGTCTGGTATTGCGTGCTGGCACGTTGCTGCTAGTGTCCTCGATTGTCGATATCGCTTATTACTGACGAATAAAATCAGCGAACGGTGGCTCTGGCGATGACTTGTATTAGGGCATTGCAAAAAATTTTTTTTTTGAATTCTCAAAGGCCCCCCTCTCATATTGTGACAAATGTCAAAGTAAACTCAGATGCCAAATTTCACATCATTTGGACAATTCTAGACCCCCGCCCACTTTGCTTGAAAGTTTTGAAAATGGTGCTATGGGAAAATGTGGAACAAAAATATATTAAATGCTATAACTTTTGAAGTAGCAATCATAAAATTACAATTTATACCTCTTTTTAAAGGAAATAGACTTAGTATTGGAATGAAGATATTCCTGTATCTATAAAAATACGGGAAAGTGGGTACTGGGTCATTTTGACCACAAAATCCCCTATTTTTTTAATTTTTCTGCTCCGTTGTGCAAACCATACATATTTTGATGTTTTTCTAATGTAAAAAAATCTCAGAAATCGAACGGAATCTTTTAGACCTTTGTCCGAATACGAGAAGTTGGAGCTATAGGGCCTTTTGTCATTTATATTAAATTTTATCATTTTCTCGTGCATATATCTTTATTATTCTTCATTCAATTTTCATAAATTGTACCTTGTTCAACGTGGAAAATCCTTAGGAACAAAATAAAAATAGATTCGTTACCGGTAAAATTCAGAAACATCAAATTATCTGACATATAGTCTCGATTTCACATTTTTATCATGAAATCGCACATATTAACTCCATTTAACTACAAAATTCTTAGTTCATTTACTATTTATAATGAAAAATGCGCTTAGGAATCACATGAGAAAAGTTTCATGCCTGGAAAAATAGGTGAAGTTGAGGTATTAGGACATTTAATGAAAAAAATGTGGATTGCAGAGTTAATGTCAAAAAATTTGATGTTTTTGAATTTTAACGCATACGAATCTATTTTTGTTGTATTTCTAAGAATTTTTCGCGTTCAACAAGGCACAAATCATTAAAATTGAATGAAGAACAATAGAGATATATGCACGAGAAAATGATAAAATTTAATATAAATAACAAAAGACCCTATAACCCCAACTTCTCGTAATCGGACAAAGGTCTAAAAGGTTTCGTTCAATTTCTGAGATTTTTTCACATTAGAAAAACTGCAAAATATGTATGGTTTGCACAACGGAGCAGAAAAATTTAAAAAATAGTGGATTTTGGGGCCAAAATGACCCAGTACCCCACAATCCCGTATTTTTCTAGAAACAGAAATATTTTCATTCCAATACAAAGGTTATTTCTTTTAAAAAGAGGTATAAATTGTAATTTTCTGATTGCTACTTCAAAAGTTATAGCATTTAATATATTTTTCCTCCACATTTTCCCATAGCACAAATTTCAAAAATTTCAAGCGAAGTGGGCGGGGGTCTAGAATTGTCCAAATGATGTGAAATTTGGCATCTGAGCTTACTTTGACATTTGTCATAATATGAGAGGGGGGCCTTTGAGAATTCAAAAAAAAAAATTTTTTTTGCAATGCCCTAACTTGTATACATGTATGTTTGTGTGCGTGTGTGTTGTAACCCGTAAGGGTAATAATTTTGCACTGGGTGGAAAAAAACTCGAATTTGTATGTACACTTCGTAGTGTATTTGTTTGCGCGTTAACGTTCATGTATTAGGGTAATTTCGGGAGAGATGCCGCGTCAGGAGAGATGCCGCACTCTCTATATCTCGTATATGAGGTAACTTTTATACGGTAATATGATATTGTGAGGTTGTCTTTCTAAAAATTACAACACTGAAGATGTAAAATAATCCTTATCATTAACTCACGAAAATTTTATTAATGATTATGTGCGTCCAGTTGCATAACGGAGCGTCGAAAATTTTTCAGCACCGCATTAAAATTCCGTTTTTTTTTAAATTGTTCGATTTTTTTTGGTAAATCATGTGGTCGGTGTTAGGTCAGACCGGACTAAGTGACAGTGCATTGATTTCGAGAAAAACGCGTTTAAAGTTTGAATCGCAGCATCCTTTACATTATAATTGGAAAATAATTTTTACCATAATTCTTGTTTATTGTTTCATATTTCAAGTCTGGTAAAAGTGGAATGTAGATGAAGAAATTCTTTATCCAGTGCTATCGTTAACTCATTTTTTGATGTTTTGCGACTTGGTCCGGTCTGACTTAACACCGACCATGTATCGATTGAATAGCTGGGACCTTTTAGAAGGCATTCCAATCATGAGTACAGTCATCCATAATATCAAAGGAAAATGTTGTCGTGCGGCATCTCTCCCCTACAATTGGGATAGATGCCGCATCAAAATTGCGGGTGAGATGCCACACATGATGGCGAAGGATCCATAGCTAAAAGTATTTTCTCACATCGGAATGTCCTTAAATGAACATCTGCGTTAGGTATAGGTTCTTAATAAGGTATATTCAAAAACTAACGGACCTAACACAGTGACATATAAGATTATGAGTACCTATATTTATCTATATTTTTAATATTTAAAGCGGGCGATATATAACTAAGTATTAGTTACTTCGGTTTATTCTTTAAAGTTTCAGGCACTAATTTTCGTGAATTGATTTGTAGTGATGTCAATATTGGAATAAAAACGAAATTTTTAAGGAAATAATGCTTTTTTCAAAATGAATCTTTCAAGAACTAACTTAAGTTATATAAATTCATTGTTGGAAGAAACAGCCAAAAACTACATTTAAGAAACCCTACTAACACATAGATATGTGTCGCTCGAGCAAACAAATAGACAAATAGTACCCTTAATTAAGTTACTCAAACTTAACCGTTACACAAGGTTGCGAAAGAAAAATATTTTTTAAATGTTAAATAAAATAATGTTTCTAGAGTAGTAGAAGTAGAGGTAGGTCCCCCCTAATAAAAGTATAGGTGCTAGCCGATTTATAGGTATAATCAAACTTCAACTAGACACCTAATCACAAAAAACACCAACGAGAGCTAAAAAAATACTTTTGTTCGCCACTTTTCAGTTTGTGACGACGGTGCGGCGTCTCACCCGCACATGCGGCATCTCTCCCGCAATGACCTTTTTTTAAAATGTTCGTGAAAATTTGATGAATTTTTTTTTTCATGACAAAAATCATTTCACACTATTTTAGAAAGTTGTCGCAATTGATAAAAATGATTTTATCAAATATTGAATGGTTAACTTCGATGCAGGATCGATTTTTAAAAATGTGCGGTTTGGCTAGGTTAAATAATTTTTGTTACATGTTTATAAATGAAAACGTAGGGCTTAGGTAGGCTAGATTTGTCCTTTTGCTGCCGAAAACCAATGCTGAATTCGCTATTCAGCATGCCTTAGTGGCGGCGGTGATGGAAGGCGGGGTTTGTTGTAGTTGTGCGGCGAACCAAATAAAAAGAAGATTGCTAACCTCGAAGCGAAGATGTGGCGTTGTCGTAGAGCTTCCGTAAAAGTTATATTACTGGAAGATACCAGCTCGCATGCGATAATTCCAGCTAGAGAAGCCGCGGAAGTATCGACCGGTCGAAGAAATTGAGCAGTATCCGCTCCGCCTATCCACCGGTAGCAAACGCATAACAAAGGAGAAACGCTTAGAACAAGGTACAGTAAAACTTAGCTTGTTTTTCTTTTTTCTTTGTGGCTACGAAGATCAGAAATCACCAGTAAAGGTATCTTTGCCGTCCTGTGAAATAGTGTCCGCCGGGAAAATAAATAAGAAGCTAAGTAGTGGGTAAAGGCATAAATCTGCGATCAACATGGGGACCGTGCCATTTGAGCCAGTCGCTACTGATTCCAAGTAGTGGGTTAACCCGCTCCTTACATTTGGTGCACAGCGCAATACACAAGCGGAAAAAATATTTAGGTGTTACTTTCCACAGTGATTGACGCGCACTTTTATATCGAGCTTTCTACCTTTGTGCAATAGATGCGCTGTAATCTCTGTCACTTATCATTTGTAAGGGGGAAGGAAAGGGATGTCAATCTACTTGATATATAGTGTTCGATTTGAGTCTAAGTTTGCGTAAATCGTGTAACTTTTTTGGTCACTTACATACATGCACACATATTCTCCACGAACAGAGTCAAATGTTATATGAGAATATACATAGGTGCAAGCTACGATAATTTGCCAACCTCGACTCAAAAAACGCGACCACATTTTTACTCAAAAAGTATCAAATCGTGCCAACTCGTGGTGAACCAGAACACCACAGCAAAAATCGCGTCCCGAGCAATTTTGTTTAATGCCATGACTGCATAATGCTCACACACCGTTTGGCGGCATGTAATAAATTCAAACCTAAAAGTCGACAGACACACGGGCAAACTTTTCAAATTTTAATTTCACTAATAGCCCAGGTATCACCGCTTCGAACAAACGATATTGAGAGTTGCGTTTCCCGCATTTTCGCTCATTTGATTATAGTTTGCACGAAACGTTTACCCATTAGAGCAAAGTGCTAAAACGACGGTTGAATCTTTGCATACATACAAAAATATATGTATAGCAGCAAATGCAGTTCCCCCTGTTGGGCGCCAGCTGAGCAAAAGTGACCTGTAATTCCATGAAAGCCGAAAACTAAATCACGCCACGTCAATGTAGCACTGTGGGCTAGAGAAAAATTGTTATCAACGAAAAATGAAAGTATTGTATTACTTGTAAAAGTAGAATTTAATCTTACTTCAGAATCTAGGGTTTGTCGCAGTTGACTAAAGCCATGTCAAGTGATCCTCGAATTTTTCGCAAAATCACCGATCTTCATGAGGTATATTTTATTGGATAGAGATTATGGTGAATAGCTTTTGGTATAAATATTTCGTTAAAACACCTTTTATTTTTTAAGATATTAACCCTTAAACTTTATTGCATGAAAAAATTTAAAAATTTATATCTTAAAAACCACTGCAGACAATTTAATGATTTTTTGTACACTTATGTAATGATATTTGCACTATCTTATAAAAACATTTTTGCTGTATAATTATGTGAATAACGGTACTTTGCATCTATTTAAAAATTTCAATTATATTTTTTCTTGTGCTCTTCACGCTAAAATTTTTCAAAAAGTATGTCAAATTATGCGGCAATCTTTCACCTTCAATAATCTGTATTGATCATTTTTCATTTTTGTTCCTATCGAGAGTTATGGAGGATTTTGTAACAGTACGCTTATTCAACGCACGGCCCATTTTGATGCAGCCTGCGAGAACATACATATTGGCAACGCCGCACGTTGCAACGTCCTAATGCGCATCGCTTTGAAGGAGCGTATCTCATGTGCAAAATTGGCATCTGTGAGATTAAAACAAAAAGCCAAGCTTTTCTTTATTGATTATTGAAGGTGAATGTTTTATTCAGGAGTTATTCAATTTTCTGTCACTCAATACCTCGGACAAGCGCGCTCGGATATTGGCAACCTATGAGCAAAGTTGAGCAGTGGGCATGTTTTACCCTGCGTTCACCATATTTGATTGTCAGTTCATTTGTCTGAGAGGTAGCATGGTTTATTGCGAATCTTTTCTTAAATCCACATTACAACTTTTCAGCCATGCGCCATCGGGCCTTGCGTTAAATTACGCGCCTATTTAATTTGCATCAGTGCGAGTGAAAAAACGTTTTGACGTTTGTTTTTGTTTCGATCGCACTCGAGTGTTTCCCATATAGCAAGAACTCGACAAAATGCTAGATTATCTCAAAATAGACAAACTTTGCTAAAAAAACATTCGATTTTTTGATGTTGTAAATATGGGTCGATCACACAAATGATTTATTCCGTTAAAAAAATTCATAAATGTTTTCGTCGTATCTGGTTATTGTGATAAATTTAAAAATTATATTGGTCAACACATGTATGGCATATGTCGTAATGGATGCAGAAAATACTACAAAAATAAATATGGACATGAACAAAACACAATGTTCGTTAAATTTTCAATTTTTATCCCATGTTTATGGTAATGGGTTCCTCAATTACGCGTTTAGAATATAGGAAATATTTTCTTTTAGTGTTTGCCAAAGTAATGAACTGGAATATTCGTTGACTCAACAGGTTCATGCGGAAAACTGTAACGATGATTTATAAATAAAGATCGTTGATGATTAATTGAAATTCGATAAAATAAATAATATCTTACCAGAACTTGGAGAACCACAAATTAACAGAATTAACAGAAGCAATAGCGGTAAAAAAACCTCAACATCGATGCGATTGAACAAGTAAAGATTCTAAGTAAACTTTTTTCAAAAGACACATCGTTGTTCAAAGGTAATATCACCCGGTGAAAATAAAAACGTGAAATAAAATGCTGTTGTCATAAGATTTTTCATTTTCCTATATTAATGTTGTAGACTAAAAATGAATTTGGATATAACGTAGATGTACTTTGACTAACAAAAGTGTTTTTGATGATGTTAATTGTTGGAAACGTTAAATTATATTAATAAAAAATACTAAGCAACTATAATTTTTGTTGTTTACCTCGGTCTGGAAAAAAGTCAGCTTCGATAATCCGTATAGAAAAGTTTACCCTTTTGCAATAATCAAGAGATGTGGTTTCTTTTTGTCATGCGATGCGCACTTCCTACGCGATGCGCATTCTGACGTTGCTACGTGCGACGTTGCCAATATGTACGTTCTCGCGGGCTGCATCAAAGTGGGCCGTGCGTTGAAAGAGTGCACTGTTACAAAATCCTCCAGAACTCTCGATAGGAACAAAAATGAAAAATGATCAATACAGATTATTGAAGGTGAAAGATTGCCGCATAATTTGACATACTTTTTGAAAAATTTTAGCGTGAAGAACAGAAGAAAAAATACAATTGAAATATTTAAATAGATGCAAAGTACCGTTATTTACATAATTATACAGTAAAAATATTTTTATGAGATAACGCAAATATCATTCCATAAGTGTGCAAAAATTCATTGAATTATCTTTAGTAGTTTTTAAGATATAAAATTTACAATTTTATCATACAATAAAGTTTAAGGGTTAATAACTTAAAAAATAAAAGGTGTTTTAACGAAATATTTATACCAAAAGCTATTCACCATAATCCCTATCCAATAAAATATTCCTCATGAAGATCGGTGATTTTGCGAAAAATTCGAGGATCACTTGACATGGCTTTACTCAGTTGCGGTAAAACTTTATTGTTTAAATATCACTCTAGACTACATACTCTGATGTGTTTTCAAAGGTAAGTTTTTCAATCGAGCAGATTTTTGACGAACTATATGACTTAACCACATCAGAATTGTCTGACAATGTTGAAGTTTTGAATACAAAATTAGTTTGAAAATAAAACCCGAGTAAAAGTATTTTTTGAAAATATGTTTCTTAAAAAATGCAATATTTTACGAATTTCAAGACACCCCAAAAAGTTATCACAATAAGCTTATAGTCATAAGTTTACTCTTATATTCAAACCGACTCTCAATTGGGTTGTTGTTAAGAGTTAATACATTTTTAAAATCGTTGATTTTTTCAAGATAATTGTATGAAAATTTTTCAATGCATCGATTACAAATCGAATCGGTATATTCTATTTTTAATCCCTTCTAAAGTTCAACCAGAAAAATTGTAGTTAAACCAGAGTTAGAGATATTTTAAAATTTCTACCTATTTCTTCGGTCGAACTTTCGATTCACCTGTAAACCCACTGCCCATTAAAGTATTTAGCTGATTTTTGGCCGGGCTTTCCCACATTTACATAAACAAATGCTGAAAGTTTAATCAAAATTTGAGCACAGTAATATAATCTCTCGAACAAAAACTGACAGTAGTATTCATAGCCGGATCGGCGTAAAATCAGCAATGGTCCATCCGAACCTAGCACCACTATTTGGTGACGAATTTTGAACATAACCAGAGACCTGTCAGAGTTTTGACAGGACGGAAGCCATTTCAAGTCAGTATCATCCTTCCTTACTCAGGAAGAACAGCACGCATGTAAGCCCAAAGTTTCCGTCCAATTCGTGATCCGCGTACTATTGGTTAACGTTCACAATGACCAGTATGCCGTAATCAGCATGTTACAGACGCTAATCCTGATGTACCGGTTGGTACTCAGGTTGAGCTAGGGTGCTTTTGTTGCTAAGATCTTTGATATCTATTTTTTACATTTTAAAGACATTGAATAATGTGTTTCAAATTACTTGAGATACACAACGAGAGGTAGCGTTTTATGTCCAATAGAAACGAAGAAAAAGTGATTCCGCCAACTTATCCCAGCCGCCAACTAGCCCCGAGCTCCCCTATAGCAACAACGACACCATATTCTATCTCTATTGGAGATCTTTTGACGTAGACGGTTTGACGAGTGGTGCTCCTAAATATTATAAAGACTTTCGTATATATCAGCGAACAATTCGCTTTCCTAATGAAGCCGATTCGTATTAAGCCAAACGAACGATTCATTATAGGGTAAAGTGCCTATTTTCACCATACTAAGGACGGTGCCTCACTAATTCATTAATTACTCGGCCTACAATCAATGGAATGCGTACATATTGACAGCTTTGATTCGTTGTTAAGAACCAAGGTAATAACACAAATGCACTGAAAACAGTGGAATTCTCGAGTTTGAGCGCAACGTAAATCGAATCGAGTGCCCCTATTGTTAGGCTATCCTTTGACTCAATGCGCTGAACAAAGATGGCAGACGCTGCTCTAACCAACGGGTTCAAGTAGGATGAAAATAGAAACACGGCGAAAAAAGGCTCATCTCCCTAAGTAAGAAAAATTGATATATTTTTGGAAAATTGTCGGTACGAAATTAATTCGTGGCGATTTCCGAATATATTTAATCAGTGTGCACTATATAGAGTTCAAACCAGAATGGAGAGATAATCCAGTGGTGCGACAATTTCCGTATGTGATGTCTCCGAAAGTGATTCCGATGGGGCCTTGAATATGGTACCCGTGATAAAACCCAGTAGAAACGTTCGGCTCTGTTTAGACGCCCGAAAAATTAATGTGTGGGATTTCTACAGAATTTCGCACGAAATTTCGCGCGAAATTTCGCACAAAACTTCGCATGAAATTTTGCGCGGAATTTCTCCCGGAATTTCACACGAAAATTCGCACGGAATTTCGCACGAAATTTCGCACGGAATATCGCACGAAATTTCGTACCGAATTTCGCACGAAATTTCACACGGAATTTTGCACGGAATGTTGAACGAAATTTCGCATGGAACTTCGAACGGAATTTCGCGCGGAGTTTCGCACGGAATTTCGTGCGAAACCCCGTGCGAAATTTTGTACGAAATTTCGCACGAAATTTCGCACGGAGTTTTGCACGAAATATCGCACAGAATTTCCCTCGTAATTTCGCACGAAATTTCGCACGGAGTTTCACACGAAATTTCGCACAGAATTTCGCACGAGTTTTCGCACGGAATTTCGCACGAAATTTCGCACGGAATTTCACACAGAATTTCACATGGAATTTCGCACGGTGTTTCGCACGGAGTTTCGCACGGAATTTCGGACGGAATTTCGCACGAAATTTCACACGGAATTTCGCATGGAATTTCGCACGGAATTTCGCACGGAATTTCGGACGGAATATCGCATGAAATTTCGCACGGAATTTCGCATGGAATTTCGCACGGAATATCGCACGAAATTTCGCACGAAATTTCACACGGAATTTCGCACGGAATTTCGTGCGGAATTTCACACGAAATTTCGCACGGAATTTCGCACGAGATTTCGCCCGGAATTTCGCATCGAATTTCGCACGAAATTTCGCACGGAATATCGTACGAAATTTTGTACCGAATTTCGCACGAAATTTCACACGGAATTACGCACGGAATTTCGCACGGAGTTTCGCACGGAATGTCGTACGAAATTTCGCATGGAACTTCGAACGGAATTTCGCACGAAATATTGCAGGGAATTTCGCACGGAATTTCGCACGAAATTTCGCTCAAAATTTCGCACGGAGTTTCGCACGGAATTTCGCACGAAATTTCGTGCGGAATTTCGCACGAAATTTCGCACGGAGCTTCGCGCGGAATTTCGCACGGAAATTCGCACGGAATTTCGCACGGAATTTCGCACGGAATTTCGCACTGAATTTCGCACGAAATTTCGCACTGAATATCGCACGAAATATCGCACGAAATTTCGCACGGAATTTCGCACTAAATTTTGCACAGAATTTCGCCCGGAATTTCGCACGAAATTTCGCGCGGAATTTCACACGGAATTTCACACGAAATTCCACACGAAATTTCGCACGAAATTTCGCACTGAATTTCGCACGAGATTTCGCACGAAATTTCGTCCGGAATTTCGCACGGAATTTCGCACGGAATACCGCACGAAATTTCGTACCGAATTTCGCACGAAATTTCGCACGGAATTACGCACGGAGTTTTGCACGGAATGTCGAACGAAATTTTGCATGGAACTTCGAACGGAATTTCGCACGAATTTCGCACAGAATTTCGTGCGAAATTTCGCACGGAATTTTGCGCGAAATTTCGCACGGAATTTCGCACGAAATTTCGCACGGAGTTTCACACGAAATTTCGCGCGGAATTTGGCACGGAATTTCGCACAGGATGTCGCTCGAAATTTCGCACGGAGTTTCGAAAAAAAATTCGCACGAAAAAACTCTGGGTTCACGGGATGTTGAACCAAGATTTATATAGTTAGTGGGTTTCATTGCGTTCGGGATATAAGAGTGAGAGTTCCACGGTGTCGGGCCATTAGGCCGAAAGCCGTTAGGCCGAATGCTGCAAGGCCACACGCCGTTAGGCCGAATGGGTCATAAGGCCGAATGTCATTAGGCCGAATGAGTCATTAGGCCGAACGCCATTCAGCCGAATGGGCCATAAAGCCGAGTTGGTCATTAGGCCGAATGGGTCATTAGGCCGAATGGGTCATTAGGCCGAATGGGTCATCAGGCCGAATGGGTCATTAGGCCGAATGGGTCATTAGGCCGAATGGGTCATTAGGCCGAATGGGTCATTAGGCCGAATGGGTCATTAGGCCGAATGGGTCATTAGGCCGAATGGGTCATTAGGCCGAATGGGTCATTAGGCCGAATGGGTCATTAGGCCGAATGGGTCATTAGGCCGAATGGGTCATTAGGCCGAATGGGTCATTAGGCCGAATGGGTCATTAGGCCGAATGGGTCATTAGGCCGACTGGGTCATTAGGCCGAATGGGTCATTAGGCTGAATGGGTCATTAGGCCGAATGGGTCATTAGGCCGAATGGGTCATTAGGCCGAATGGGTCATTAGGCCGAATGGGTCATTAGGCCGAATGGGTCATTAGGCCGAATGGGTCATTAGGCCGAATGGGTCATTAGGCCGAATGGGTCATTAGGCCGAATGGGTCATTAGGCCGAATGGGTCATTAGGCCGAATGGGTCATTAGGCCGAATGGGTCATTAGGCCGAATGGGTCATTAGGCCGAATGGGTCATTAGGCCGAATGGGTCATTAGGCCGAATGGGTCATTAGGCCGAATGGGTCATTAGGCCGAATGGGTCATTAGGCCGAATGGGTCATTAGGCCGAATGGGTCATTAGGCCGAATGGGTCATTAGGCCGAATGGGTCATTAGGCCGAATGGGTCATTAGGCCGAATGGGTCATTAGGCCGAATGGGTCATTAGGCCGAATGGGTCATTAGGCCGAATGGGTCATTAGGCCGAATGGGTCATTAGGCCGAATGGGTCATTAGGCCGAATGGGTCATTAGGCCGAATGGGTCATTAGGCCGAATGGGTCATTAGGCCGAATGGGTCATCAGGCCGAATGGGTCATCAGGCCGAATGGGTCATCAGGCCGAATGGGTCATCAGGCCGAATGGGTCATTAGGCCGAATGGGTCATTAGGCCGAATGGGTCATTAGACCGAATGGGTCATTAGGCCGAATGACTCATTAGATCGTATGTACCATTGTGCTGAATGTCATTTGATTAAAAGCATCGTTACAGAGACTAATTGAGATGGGCTCACGAGTTCCCCATGGTTCAAAAGTTTCTAACTCATGTTGTACTAGAGGGTCCCTCGAAATGTCAAACAGAAAACGCGTTGATAATCGAAAGTGCTTTACTTTTCTTTGGAGAGTGCTGTATATTTCTTAACATCGGTTGTGATGGGTTTATTTAGATGTATTTTATTCAGAAACATTTTTTTTAAATTTGCTGATTTCGGATACCAATACATATTCATTAGCATTGCATATATCACCCAGAACATTAAGTGTGTCATAACATCCGGAAATTAAAGTTTCAACCCAAATTGTTTCCAAATTTTACAACGTACCCCTAATACGTCATAATGTCTCTCTGGCACAACGACGCTTATTTGTTATCAGTTTTAATATTAGTTAGCGCCTCAAAACATCTCGTCATAAAATTTCTTTACGAGTACAAGTGGAATCTCCCTTTGAATACTTAAATCCCTCACGCTTTACCAATCTTCTGATGATTTTCCTAGTCCATTTAACGAGCTAGTTTCTCCCAATCTCGGTGGAGTTGCATGATTTAAAAATCTTTACACATTTTTGCTCGTAAAAAATGATCCTAGAAACGAACTTAATAACGAACAATAAACAATTGCTACCATATTTACGAGCCTGATGGAAAGTTCGAACCTTGACTTTTATTTGTCAAAGCCGCCAAAACTAAAGGGAGCGTTCTTTTTTCTTTACTTCAAAAGATCTAGTATACGATGTACCATGGAATTTGGAGTACTTCTTCGTGAATAGTCTCGACTAATCTCTGATCGTTAGCTAGTTAGTCTCCGCAGCGCAATCTTCCTATGTACCCTCCGTCTTTTTCATCTGTATATTCCAATGTAGCGAATTACCAAGAACAACAAACCAGGTCGAATCGTGGCATAGCCAGTTGTCGAAACTTGTTGGAGCACCACATGTGGGAACATGGAAGACGATTGACGAACTTCGTTTGGAACAGAAAGCTGGTAGTGTGTGGGGGAATGTGTTCCTTGTTGGAGGAAGAGCCGCACAGAAGAATGAACACGCTCAGAAGAATGAACGACTCCGCAAAAGTCGTTAAAAAATTTAATACCTATGCAATTAATGATTATATTATTGCTTTTGTAGCAATCATTCCCGAAATAAAATATAAATACCAACTAGTTCTGTTTACGATGTTAACTGCAATCAGATGGAGTCCAACGTAGTTCTACAAGTTTTAGCTAAACATTCCCTAGAAAATATAATGTCGAAGAGTTTTCCCTAGAAAATACAATCACCAAACAAACCCATTCTTATTATAATATCAATTTCCGGAAATAATTTCTCAGAATGTACCGTTCACCAGAAATTCAACCCTAAAGTATATTGCCAATGATTGATATTTCAAAATAAAATCCCATTTATAAAATGCAT
This sequence comes from Topomyia yanbarensis, assembly GCF_030247195.1. Lineage (NCBI taxonomy): Eukaryota > Metazoa > Arthropoda > Insecta > Diptera > Culicidae > Topomyia > Topomyia yanbarensis. The sequence continues at coordinate 155,423,725 of NC_080672.1, forward strand.
AGGTAATAAAAGAAAATTAAAATAAAAAAGTCAGTTTGGCTTAATATAACCGCTAGCCACAACCATTTTTCGGTTGTTACACTGCTCTAGCGCATGCGGCCTAGCCGCATAACCGAGGCCAAGGATCCGAAGCGGCGTAAAGCCGCTGAGGATTCGCCGGACGAGGTGGCCGTCGACCCGCCGCGCCGTCGGAAGCGGCGGCCTCTCGCAAGCAAACCTGTGATCCACTCGTTTGCCCGGATTACTCAAACATATGGGCTTAAATTAGTTTAAGTCGGACGGAGCGGAGCGATGTCGGACAGCACTTGACATAAAGCGATGTGGCGTAGCCACATTAAGCGTCTATGTCTCCCGTTGTTACTTGGTATAATTTTCTGTTAGTTTAACTACTAACGAAACCAAATTTATAACACAATATGTTACGAAATTGCATTCTGTTACAATCTTGTTATTTCATTCTGATCGGAGACTGCCAGTGAGCGCGTCGAAAAGTTACTGGTCCTATAGCTAGCATGCCCGAATTAAAATTTGTCGTACGGCTTCTCCCTCTAAATAACCCACTCTTATTAGGGTACCATGTAAATGTAGTGTCCGCTCGAGTACTCCTTGATAGTACGTCGACACACGATTCCGCTTCCCGTCGATCGATCACTCCACGCGGGTGATCATACCTCGCCGATCTCGTCATTACGATCGACGATACAGTTGCGAAAGAAGACACGTTGGACCCAACACTACGAAGCCTGGATCCGCATCCCTCTCGTTATCTCATCAGCAACCACTACTACGATAGCTATCCCACACTACCCGCTTATCGTGAACTCTCACCGAACATCGACAACCCGTCACCACCACCGTTGCGACCGGCGAGTCGCTCACTAAGGTATGTGAGTACTCCTAACATGAACTGCTTGCTTTGCCCGGACACGAAGAGTCTGTCCGGTAGTTTCTACATATCAAGGCGCTCACCCGACCGACTGCCGTACCATGCTAGCCAACGATGGAAAAAATTTAACCTAAAAAATAAAGGAGGGCGTCGGGTGTAGAAGCCAAAAATAATCGACTTTTTTAATCCGTTTAATTGTTTGCATTGAATCTCTAGAAAGGTCTCCAGAAATCTCGGTGGTCATTCTGAACTTCTTTTGTTTTAAACAGCCATCCATTCCACGCGCGCATTTGCTATAACACACGCAGATTTCAATCTATCGGAAACAATTTTCGAAAAACTGACAGTGATAAAAATACAGTTTAAACAATACAAACTACTTCAACCCAAATTTTCAAGAGAAAATACCCAATGAGTCATTTTCTACAGCGTTTTTTCCGTGATGCAATTTGATGTGGGACACCCTTTAATAAAGTTTTTTTTTCTCGAAACAGCTTTTTAATTTTTTTCAAATCAGCGACTTGATTTTTTATGAGGACGCCCAATATGTGTAGTCTGTCGATGAACCACAGAAAACTGAAGAAAAAAAAATTTCACTCTGTTATTACGAATAAAAATGAGCGAATTTTACAGGAAAATATGAGATTTTTCAGTTTTCATGAAGCCGTTTTCCGAAATTCGAACTTTTTGACGTAGGACTACGTCTTTGTTTTCGATATGGGGGTGCACTCTGCAAATTCTACAAAAAAGGGATTGTAACGAAAAGTGGTCCAATTTTAAACGCATATAATTCAGCCATCTCACGATAAATTTTCAAATTTTTTGCGCATATCGCCCCGAAATACTTCTAAGAATAGATTCCAATAGATAAACCCAAAGATTTTTGATATCATAGCATTAAAAAAATAAATAATATACAACCTTGTCAAAATATCGCGCATTAACACACAGAAGATAGCGCTTCCCAAGCCCTGTACGACGGTTTGGTGTACCTAGCGCGCAACGCTTCTATGAATGACGTCATCATCGACTATTTAAAGAACGGACTTGGCCAGACACGCTCAGTTCCCTGTTGAACGGCTGGCGAAGCAGATCACTGCGCTGTGTTTTTTACAGCCAGTGTAGCTGAGCTAGAAGTCCGTTACACTGGCTGTGGAGGGACGTTACCCTGTGTCGTCCAACAGGCGACCGCTCCAACTGCTTCCTAAATGCCGCTGTAATGTTGCCAGTAAATTTTTGGTTTAACTAGCACATGTATTTGCTATTAGCGCTTGAAATTAAGTAATGTAGTGGTACTAATAAGCTTCCCATTTTGGTTTAAACGCAAGGACAGTTTTTAAAACAGGATTTGATTAATTAGTTTAGCTCATCTAAGCAATTTTATCAATTCTGCAATTTAAAAGGAATTTTACGGAACTTGGTGAATTTGGCCCCACTTGCAACTAGTATAATCAACCTGCACAAAGTGTTGCATAACGCAGGGCTGTTTTTGGAACAAAATGATTCAGCCCTTCGCTATGCAAAATCACGATATTATAACAGATGGGCTAAGCGCGGCCGTTTCTTTCAATCGGGAAAGGCCGCGTGGAATTTTGGTGAAACGCGCTAATAGTGTCGTGGTGGTACTAGTTGTCTCTTTCGCTCTACCCATCATCATCAGCGTTGACTCATTCACGGCTCACAGAAAGGAGGCTTGCTATTCCGCGAATTGACAGTTTTCAGTGACGTCAGAGAAATCGTTGAGATAAACAAACGGATTTCTCGAAAGTTGTTAATTGACTATATTTGAGCTCTTACGGTGGAAAAAATAGTGTGCAATGGATTTTAGACGTAAATTACGCCATAATTACACCGGACACAGTGGATAATCAGTGCATCTATGTGATTATTAGCGTAAATCGGGAATTTGGATGCATGCCATAGAAAACATATCCCACCGTAATTTTCTGATCATAGCAAAGGTTTTGGACATCCGCATAGCTTCCTTGTGATTTACCAGGTGCCGATCATTCGCTAGCAGCAAACAATATATGAATTTCATGTAATTGTTTTCGCCGACGATTTCTATGACGCGCTCTCGTCAAATGTTTACACTCTAACGAGCTAGCCTAGTATATGTAAGCCGTGGACTCATTTTGCATTGTGCGCTTGGGTTCAATGTTTGGAGCGAATGTGCAAAGCAAAGTCATTATTTTCTAACTAATAAGTGAATGAGATATTACAATCACCTTATACGTTTCTTGTTAGACATGTTTTGTACATATCTGGTAAAAATAATTCGTCATAAACACATTTTTTTAAACATGATTCTTGATTTCTAAACCTGTCCAAAAATAAGACATGTTTATAGCAAGTGGGTAAAATGAACAGCTTCTGGTGACCTGCAAAATTCCAATGCGCTGGTTGGAAAGCATTTTCCGATCAATGCTAATACCCAACAAATCATGAGCTTTGCATACACACAGGGCATTTTGCAGGCAAAAAAAATAATCACGGAAGAATTGAATTTTCATGACGTAATATTTACCATTTTACAATCCTGTGGCATCGAAAACACATCTACAAACTTGGGGTTATCCATGGGTGTTTGAACTTTTAGGATCTGTTTGAGAGCAACTAGAAAGCTTGTCCTATACATGAGATGTGATTATATTGTCTAAAATTTGATTTTTCTTCACCGGTCCGGGTGTTTTTTCCCACACACTAAATATTTTACATTAAGTAGTATAGTCCTACGTCTACAGTTCGTGCAACCCCATAAGGCTGCCCCTTGTAGTTTTTTATATTTTTTTGGTTCATCGACTAGCTACAAGTCTAAGCTTTACAAAACTTATTGAGTTTCCCATATCAGACAATTTTATCGAGAGTTATCGTGTCCGCCGCGGCGCTCCTCGACTTGGCAATGGATGGACGTCTACTCTTGGAACGCTTGTATGTGTGGCTCTGTGTGACTGAAAATATTTTTTTTCGTACACAATGAATGTATAAAGCAATCTAACATTACACAAAAGATCTATTGTTGCCTTGCCTTACACCAGACGCTCCCCTTAAGTTTTATCTTAAGGGGAGCGTCTGGTGTAAAATGCTCAAAACGAAAGTTATTTTGTTTCACGATTTTGAAGGCAAGGCAACAATAGATCTTTTGTGTAAGATTGCGCAACATGCAATTTTTCAAAATTTCAAATTCTCCAATAATACACGTAAAATGCAGTTAAACTAGCTTTTTTATATATAATCCGTTCCGAAAAAAGGAACATTGTGAGGTCATTTTTGAGAAGGTAAGTACCAATCGGTCGTTCTATCCCGTAGTTTGCCCTGAGAAGAAGTTTTTAGCCGGAAATAGTTTAATTTCATAAAAAAGGAGAAAAAACTTCGTTTCAAACTGTCAAACATGTACGCTACTGAAAATCGGTTTGCTATGAAATGGAATCAAATCGTAAAATGGGAGTAAATTTTAGAACAAATATACAGATTGGGGACGATCCATAAATGACGTAGCATTTTTTGAGTGATTTTAAACACCCCCCTCCCCCATCGTAGCATTTCGTCACAAGCCTCTAAATGCCCCCCTTGGTAATTACGCAGCTTGACGGTAATTCTCCCCCCTCTTGTCCCCGTAAAATTTAAAAAGATGGGTGGGTAATGTCTGCGACATAACCGGAGAGATGTAGAATACATAAGGAACACGTTCTTCAAATATGTTGATACTCATTGGAATTTTCGGACAAAAGGTGATTTGGGCGAGGAATATTTCAAATTATTCTTTACAAAAATGATGGTGGTCCTGAAAAGGACCGGTTTTGTTGGCGTTGTTGGCCTTGGTGAGGGAGATGGCTAACGATGAAATTAATTGTTAGCATGAGGAAGTCGCGTAGTACTGGCCAATGGAAGAACAGATAATAATTGATTCCTGAAAATCAATTTTTCTTTATTCATGTAAATTATACATACTTACAAATCTAACAGAAGATTCCTGATCATATTTCTGAATCATTAGTGCGAACATTGTGTAATTTGGTTAAGTACAATGAAAGTTACAAACTTTCCAAACTCGACCTTCTGTTCATTCAGAAATATTGAAATGGGGTGTCGTGGTCACAATAAAAAAAGATGGGTGGGTAATGTCTGTCACATAACCGGAGCGTCGTGATTTCAATTCGAGACGTTAATTTAAATCTAATAATATTCAACAGAATCACGTTTGAATGGGAAATTTTCAAATAATTCTCTATGGTAATAATGGTGGTTCTGAAAAGGACCGGTTTTGTTGGCGTTGTTGGCCTTGGTGAGGGAGATGGCTAACGATGAAATTAATTGTTAGCATGAGGAAGTCGCGTAGTACTGGCCAATGGAAGAACAGATAATAATTGATTCCTGAAAATCAATTTTTCTTTATTCATGTAAATTATACATACTTACAAATCTAACAGAAGATTCCTGATCATATTTCTGAATCATTAGTGCGAACATTGTGTAATTTGGTTAAGTACAATGAAAGTTACAAACTTTCCAAACTCGACCTTCTGTTCATTCAGAAATATTGAAATGGGGTGTCGTGGTCACAATAAAAAAAGATGGGTGGGTAATGTCTGCGACATAACCGGAGAGATGTAGAATACATAAGGAACACGTTCTTCAAATATGTTGATACTCATTGGAATTTTCGGACAAAAGGTGATTTGGGCGAGGAATATTTCAAATTATTCTTTACAAAAATGATGGTGGTCCTGAAAAGGACCGGTTTTGTTGGCGTTGTTGGCCTTGGTGAGGGAGATGGCTAACGATGAAATTAATTGTTAGCATGAGGAAGTCGCGTAGTACTGGCCAATGGAAGAACAGATAATAATTGATTCCTGAAAATCAATTTTTCTTTATTCATGTAAATTATACATACTTACAAATCTAACAGAAGATTCCTGATCATATTTCTGAATCATTAGTGCGAACATTGTGTAATTTGGTTAAGTACAATGAAAGTTACAAACTTTCCAAACTCGACCTTCTGTTCATTCAGAAATATTGAAATGGGGTGTCGTGGTCACAATAAAAAAAGATGGGTGGGTAATGTCTGTCACATAACCGGAGCGTCGTGATTTCAATTCGAGACGTTAATTTAAATCTAATAATATTCAACAGAATCACGTTTGAATGGGAAATTTTCAAATAATTCTCTATGGTAATAATGGTGGTTCTGAAAAGGACCGGTTTTGTTGGCGTTGTTGGCCTTGGTGAGGGAGATGGCTAACGATGAAATTAATTGTTAGCATGAGGAAGTCGCGTAGTACTGGCCAATGGAAGAACAGATAATAATTGATTCCTGAAAATCAATTTTTCTTTATTCATGTAAATTATACATACTTACAAATCTAACAGAAGATTCCTGATCATATTTCTGAATCATTAGTGCGAACATTGTGTAATTTGGTTAAGTACAATGAAAGTTACAAACTTTCCAAACTCGACCTTCTGTTCATTCAGAAATATTGAAATGGGGTGTCGTGGTCACAATAAAAAAAGATGGGTGGGTAATGTCTGTCACATAACCGGAGCGTCGTGATTTCAATTCGAGACGTTAATTTAAATCTAATAATATTCAACAGAATCACGTTTGAATGGGAAATTTTCAAATAATTCTCTATGGTAATAATGGTGGTTCTGAAAAGAACCTTTGGTATCGGCGTTGGTGTTGATGGTGATGCGCTGGATCGTTGGATATTTTTGGCATGATAGTTACGTGCCTGGCGAACTGTTTTGTAGCCTCGAACAAAACGACAAGACTGCCTTCTTCGGGTACCATTACGGCTGAACTTTATAAGCTTAGCTCGACTTTGAAATCCTGCACAATCTCACGAATCAGACACTGGTAGGGCCATTTTGTTTGCTACTAGCACGGAGCTGCACAAAAAATCATTTAATGCAGTTAGTTCACGGGGGCTGCCAAAAAGCTTGAATAGAAGCATGCGACTTCAACGTTTCTCTTAAACACATGCAACAACACATTCGTTTTGGTAATACTGATAATAACAGTAGAAAGGAATGGAAAAGCAGTGCACGAAACGAGCGAGAGGATAATTTAAATTTTTGTTCCGTGTGCAAGCTACTTCTTTCCACCCAACGTATTATGTTGCTTGTTGAAAATTTGCTACACACCTTAAAATAAAAGTTTCAGTTTAACTCTCACTAGAACACAATTGATTGGTCCTGAAAAGAACCGTTGCTTTTATTGTAATTTACGCCCACTCCCACAAACCGACCAAGTAGGCATCAGTGGCTTCATTACGGCTGAGTTTTGTAAGCGTAGCTCGACTTTGAAGTAATACACAACCTTACGAACCAGACGCTGGAATGTTAGCCAGCGGATTAGTTGCTCCGTTGCCCTTTAGTTGGGGCGAAATACTAGCATGGCGACAGTTCCTGATCGGTAGTTGGTTGCGATGGGCCACCAGTAGCTGGGGCACTTTTGCGGACCGTCATCATCGCCAACTGCTTTCCTCCGGTGGACTGGCTGCTTGCTAGTGCTTGAACGAATACGAATGATGAGAAAAACCGACCGACCAATATTCATATATGAAAACACAAGAAAGCACTACTATCGCTCTCCCGCTCGTTTTCGTGCCATTCCTGTGCCTTTCCTTTCCGTTCGGCTACCAATACTAGCATAACCAAAACGAATATTCTGTCTTTCCATCGCCTTCAATCTAGTGGCCAGTGCTAGCAAACTTGCATGTTCAGTTTTTCAATAACAACATTCCAACAATATTTTCAAAGAATGTTGCAGATTTGAAAAGAAGGAAGAAGAAGATTTTCACAAATTTAAATTCTTTTGTTTTATTTGTTAGCGCTGATAAAGGCTATTTAGTTTGCTACTAGCAAGGAGCTGCACAAACAAATCGATTTATGCAGTTAATCAACGGAGGCTGCCAAAAAGTTCGAATAAAAGCATGCGACTAGTGTACTTTGCATGTTCTATATTTTATCAATACTAGAGAGGATCAATAAAATAATTCAAATTGTTATAGCGACATGGAATTGTGGCAACACTGGCCATGAGATGGTGGGGGAACACGCACATTCGTTTTAGTTATGATGGTAGTAGCAGCAGAAAGGAATGGAAAAGCAGTGCACGAAAACGAGCGAGAGAAGATAATTTAAATTCTCTTTCTTTCTTTCCACACATCGTATTTCTTATATTGCTTTCTGAAAATTATTTGTTATACACCATAAAATGTAAATTTCAGTTTAACTCTTATTAGAACACAATTAATTGGTCCTGTAAAGAACCGTTTATTGTTTTATTGCGGGAGCATAATTCAGACGCACTCCCCGCGGACACGGTGAGCTAGAAAGCACTATTTTGCATTCTCGAACAAACCGACCAAGTAGGCATCGTTGGCTTCTCGGGGCATCATTACGACTGAGCTTTGTAAGCGTAGCTCGACTTTGCAGTCCTGCACAATCTCACGACCCAGACGCTGGAACGATAGCCTACTCTGTTGCCCTTTAGTTGGGGCGAAATTCTTGCAGGGCGACAGTTCCGATGAGTCACCAGTAGCTGGGGCACTTTTTCCGTCCGTCGCTATTGCCAACTGCTTTCCTTCGGTGGACTGGCTGCTTGCTAGTGCTTGAACGAATACGAATGATGAGAAAAACCGAACGACCAATATTCATATACGAGAAAGCACTACTATCGCTCTCTCGCTCGTTTTCGTGCCATTCCTGCGCCTTTCCTTTCCGTTCGGCTACCAATACTAGCATAACCAAAACGAATATTCTGTCTTTCCATCGCCATCTAGTGGCCAATGCTAGCAAACTTGCATGTTCAGTTTTTCAATAACAACATTCAAACAATATTTTCAAAGAATGTTGCAGATTTGAAAAGAAGGAAGGAAAAGATTTTCACAAATTTAAATTCTTTCGTGTTATTTGTTAGCGCTGATAAAGGCTATTTAGTTTGCTACTAGCAAGGAGCTGCACAAACAAATCGATTTATGCAGTTAATCAACGGAGGCTGCCAAAAAGTTCGAATAAAAGCATGCGACTAGTGTACTTTGCATGTTCTATATTTTATCAATACTAGAGAGGATCAATAAAATAATTCAAATTGTTATAGCGACATGGAATTGTGGCAACACTGGCCATGAGATGGTGGGGGAACACGCACATTCGTTTTAGTTATGATGGTAGTAGCAGCAGAAAGGAATGGAAAAGCAGTGCACGAAAACGAGCGAGAGAAGATAATTTAAATTCTCTTTCTTTCTTTCCACACATCGTATTTCTTATATTGCTTTCTGAAAATTATTTGTTATACACCATAAAATGTAAATTTCAGTTTAACTCTTATTAGAACACAATTAATTGGTCCTGTAAAGAACCGTTTATTGTTTTATTGCGGGAGCATAATTCAGACGCACTCCCCGCGGACACGGTGAGCTAGAAAGCACTATTTTGCATTCTCGAACAAACCGACCAAGTAGGCATCGTTGGCTTCTCGGGGCATCATTACGACTGAGCTTTGTAAGCGTAGCTCGACTTTGCAGTCCTGCACAATCTCACGACCCAGACGCTGGAACGATAGCCTACTCTGTTGCCCTTTAGTTGGGGCGAAATTCTTGCAGGGCGACAGTTCCTGATCGGGTTGCGATGAGTCACCAGTAGCTGGGGCACTTTTTCCGCCGTCGTCATCGCCGACTGCTTTTCTTCGGTGGACTGGCTGCTTGCTAGTGCTTGAACGAATACGAATGATGAGAAAAACCGACCGACAGATATTTATATAATCGCGCTAATATGCACTACTATCGCTTTCTCGCTCGTTCTCGTGCCGTGCATGAGCCTTTCCTTTCCGTCCGGCTTCTAATGGCCTAACCAAAGGAATATGCCGTCTTTCCCCCACCAAGTGCTCTCGTCAAGCAACCCAATGCGAATAACCATACGAACAAACATGTAATGGACCTATATATAAACTTTTCATTATTTTATTGTTCGGTTGGTCTACCATAACGACGGCTCTGTGCGGGATGGGCTGAAAATTTTCACTTTTCCGAGTCGTTTTCGAAAGATTTTTCAAAACACATTTTTTTTGTTATTAGTACATGTTATACATACTTCAAATTTTAATACAGCATAGAGGAACATATTTGCAACAAATTGGTCTAAAAATCAAATCATTCTGTTAAGTATGATAAAAGTTATTAACGTTCAAAATCTGACGCGGCGCCGCAGCCGATATTTTGAAACGGGACCCCTATATTGAAACCTTAAATGTATTCTACATTAAAAGATGGGTGGGTAATGTCTGTCACATAACCGGAGCGTCGTGATTTCAATTCGAGACGTTAATTTAAATCTAATAATATTCAACAGAATCACGTTTGAATGGGAAATTTTCAAATAATTCTCTATGGTAATAATGGTGGTTCTGAAAAGAACCTTTGGTATCGGCGTTGGTGTTGATGGTGATGCGCTGGATCGTTGGATATTTTTGGCATGATAGTTACGTGCCTGGCGAACTGTTTTGTAGCCTCGAACAAAACGACAAGACTGGCTTCTTCGGGTACCATTACGGCTGAACTTTATAAGCTTAGCTCGACTTTGAAATCCTGCACAATCTCACGAATCAGACACTGGTAGGGCCATTTTGTTTGCTACTAGCACGGAGCTGCACAAAAAATCATTTAATGCAGTTAGTTCACGGGGGCTGCCAAAAAGCTTGAATAGAAGCATGCGACTTCAACGTTTCTCTTAAACACATGCAACAACACATTCGTTTTGGTAATACTGATAATAACAGTAGAAAGGAATGGAAAAGCAGTGCACGAAACGAGCGAGAGGATAATTTAAATTTTTGTTCCGTGTGCAAGCTACTTCTTTCCACCCAACGTATTATGTTGCTTGTTGAAAATTTGCTACACACCTTAAAATAAAAGTTTCAGTTTAACTCTCACTAGAACACAATTGATTGGTCCTGAAAAGAACCGTTGCTTTTATTGTAATTTACGCCCACTCCCACAAACCGACCAAGTAGGCATCAGTGGCTTCATTACGGCTGAGTTTTGTAAGCGTAGCTCGACTTTGAAGTAATACACAACCTTACGAACCAGACGCTGGAATGTTAGCCAGCGGATTAGTTGCTCCGTTGCCCTTTAGTTGGGGCGAAATACTAGCATGGCGACAGTTCCTGATCGGTAGTTGGTTGCGATGGGCCACCAGTAGCTGGGGCACTTTTGCGGACCGTCATCATCGCCAACTGCTTTCCTCCGGTGGACTGGCTGCTTGCTAGTGCTTGAACGAATACGAATGATGAGAAAAACCGACCGACCAATATTCATATATGAAAACACAAGAAAGCACTACTATCGCTCTCCCGCTCGTTTTCGTGCCATTCCTGTGCCTTTCCTTTCCGTTCGGCTACCAATACTAGCATAACCAAAACGAATATTCTGTCTTTCCATCGCCTTCAATCTAGTGGCCAGTGCTAGCAAACTTGCATGTTCAGTTTTTCAATAACAACATTCCAACAATATTTTCAAAGAATGTTGCAGATTTGAAAAGAAGGAAGAAGAAGATTTTCACAAATTTAAATTCTTTTGTTTTATTTGTTAGCGCTGATAAAGGCTATTTAGTTTGCTACTAGCAAGGAGCTGCACAAACAAATCGATTTATGCAGTTAATCAACGGAGGCTGCCAAAAAGTTCGAATAAAAGCATGCGACTAGTGTACTTTGCATGTTCTATATTTTATCAATACTAGAGAGGATCAATAAAATAATTCAAATTGTTATAGCGACATGGAATTGTGGCAACACTGGCCATGAGATGGTGGGGGAACACGCACATTCGTTTTAGTTATGATGGTAGTAGCAGCAGAAAGGAATGGAAAAGCAGTGCACGAAAACGAGCGAGAGAAGATAATTTAAATTCTCTTTCTTTCTTTCCACACATCGTATTTCTTATATTGCTTTCTGAAAATTATTTGTTATACACCATAAAATGTAAATTTCAGTTTAACTCTTATTAGAACACAATTAATTGGTCCTGTAAAGAACCGTTTATTGTTTTATTGCGGGAGCATAATTCAGACGCACTCCCCGCGGACACGGTGAGCTAGAAAGCACTATTTTGCATTCTCGAACAAACCGACCAAGTAGGCATCGTTGGCTTCTCGGGGCATCATTACGACTGAGCTTTGTAAGCGTAGCTCGACTTTGCAGTCCTGCACAATCTCACGACCCAGACGCTGGAACGATAGCCTACTCTGTTGCCCTTTAGTTGGGGCGAAATTCTTGCAGGGCGACAGTTCCGATGAGTCACCAGTAGCTGGGGCACTTTTTCCGTCCGTCGCTATTGCCAACTGCTTTCCTTCGGTGGACTGGCTGCTTGCTAGTGCTTGAACGAATACGAATGATGAGAAAAACCGAACGACCAATATTCATATACGAGAAAGCACTACTATCGCTCTCTCGCTCGTTTTCGTGCCATTCCTGCGCCTTTCCTTTCCGTTCGGCTACCAATACTAGCATAACCAAAACGAATATTCTGTCTTTCCATCGCCATCTAGTGGCCAATGCTAGCAAACTTGCATGTTCAGTTTTTCAATAACAACATTCAAACAATATTTTCAAAGAATGTTGCAGATTTGAAAAGAAGGAAGGAAAAGATTTTCACAAATTTAAATTCTTTCGTGTTATTTGTTAGCGCTGATAAAGGCTATTTAGTTTGCTACTAGCAAGGAGCTGCACAAACAAATCGATTTATGCAGTTAATCAACGGAGGCTGCCAAAAAGTTCGAATAAAAGCATGCGACTAGTGTACTTTGCATGTTCTATATTTTATCAATACTAGAGAGGATCAATAAAATAATTCAAATTGTTATAGCGACATGGAATTGTGGCAACACTGGCCATGAGATGGTGGGGGAACACGCACATTCGTTTTAGTTATGATGGTAGTAGCAGCAGAAAGGAATGGAAAAGCAGTGCACGAAAACGAGCGAGAGAAGATAATTTAAATTCTCTTTCTTTCTTTCCACACATCGTATTTCTTATATTGCTTTCTGAAAATTATTTGTTATACACCATAAAATGTAAATTTCAGTTTAACTCTTATTAGAACACAATTAATTGGTCCTGTAAAGAACCGTTTATTGTTTTATTGCGGGAGCATAATTCAGACGCACTCCCCGCGGACACGGTGAGCTAGAAAGCACTATTTTGCATTCTCGAACAAACCGACCAAGTAGGCATCGTTGGCTTCTCGGGGCATCATTACGACTGAGCTTTGTAAGCGTAGCTCGACTTTGCAGTCCTGCACAATCTCACGACCCAGACGCTGGAACGATAGCCTACTCTGTTGCCCTTTAGTTGGGGCGAAATTCTTGCAGGGCGACAGTTCCTGATCGGGTTGCGATGAGTCACCAGTAGCTGGGGCACTTTTTCCGCCGTCGTCATCGCCGACTGCTTTTCTTCGGTGGACTGGCTGCTTGCTAGTGCTTGAACGAATACGAATGATGAGAAAAACCGACCGACAGATATTTATATAATCGCGCTAATATGCACTACTATCGCTTTCTCGCTCGTTCTCGTGCCGTGCATGAGCCTTTCCTTTCCGTCCGGCTTCTAATGGCCTAACCAAAGGAATATGCCGTCTTTCCCCCACCAAGTGCTCTCGTCAAGCAACCCAATGCGAATAACCATACGAACAAACATGTAATGGACCTATATATAAACTTTTCATTATTTTATTGTTCGGTTGGTCTACCATAACGACGGCTCTGTGCGGGATGGGCTGAAAATTTTCACTTTTCCGAGTCGTTTTCGAAAGATTTTTCAAAACACATTTTTTTTGTTATTAGTACATGTTATACATACTTCAAATTTTAATACAGCATAGAGGAACATATTTGCAACAAATTGGTCTAAAAATCAAATCATTCTGTTAAGTATGATAAAAGTTATTAACGTTCAAAATCTGACGCGGCGCCGCAGCCGATATTTTGAAACGGGACCCCTATATTGAAACCTTAAATGTATTCTACATTAAAAGATGGGTGGGTAATGTCTGCGACATAACCGGAGAGATGTAGAATACATAAGGAACACGTTCTTCAAATATGTTGATACTCATTGGAATTTTCGGACAAAAGGTGATTTGGGCGAGGAATATTTCAAATTATTCTTTACAAAAATGATGGTGGTCCTGAAAAGGACCGGTTTTGTTGGCGTTGTTGGCCTTGGTGAGGGAGATGGCTAACGATGAAATTAATTGTTAGCATGAGGAAGTCGCGTAGTACTGGCCAATGGAAGAACAGATAATAATTGATTCCTGAAAATCAATTTTTCTTTATTCATGTAAATTATACATACTTACAAATCTAACAGAAGATTCCTGATCATATTTCTGAATCATTAGTGCGAACATTGTGTAATTTGGTTAAGTACAATGAAAGTTACAAACTTTCCAAACTCGACCTTCTGTTCATTCAGAAATATTGAAATGGGGTGTCGTGGTCACAATAAAAAAAGATGGGTGGGTAATGTCTGTCACATAACCGGAGCGTCGTGATTTCAATTCGAGACGTTAATTTAAATCTAATAATATTCAACAGAATCACGTTTGAATGGGAAATTTTCAAATAATTCTCTATGGTAATAATGGTGGTTCTGAAAAGAACCTTTGGTATCGGCGTTGGTGTTGATGGTGATGCGCTGGATCGTTGGATATTTTTGGCATGATAGTTACGTGCCTGGCGAACTGTTTTGTAGCCTCGAACAAAACGACAAGACTGGCTTCTTCGGGTACCATTACGGCTGAACTTTATAAGCTTAGCTCGACTTTGAAATCCTGCACAATCTCACGAATCAGACACTGGTAGGGCCATTTTGTTTGCTACTAGCACGGAGCTGCACAAAAAATCATTTAATGCAGTTAGTTCACGGGGGCTGCCAAAAAGCTTGAATAGAAGCATGCGACTTCAACGTTTCTCTTAAACACATGCAACAACACATTCGTTTTGGTAATACTGATAATAACAGTAGAAAGGAATGGAAAAGCAGTGCACGAAACGAGCGAGAGGATAATTTAAATTTTTGTTCCGTGTGCAAGCTACTTCTTTCCACCCAACGTATTATGTTGCTTGTTGAAAATTTGCTACACACCTTAAAATAAAAGTTTCAGTTTAACTCTCACTAGAACACAATTGATTGGTCCTGAAAAGAACCGTTGCTTTTATTGTAATTTACGCCCACTCCCACAAACCGACCAAGTAGGCATCAGTGGCTTCATTACGGCTGAGTTTTGTAAGCGTAGCTCGACTTTGAAGTAATACACAACCTTACGAACCAGACGCTGGAATGTTAGCCAGCGGATTAGTTGCTCCGTTGCCCTTTAGTTGGGGCGAAATACTAGCATGGCGACAGTTCCTGATCGGTAGTTGGTTGCGATGGGCCACCAGTAGCTGGGGCACTTTTGCGGACCGTCATCATCGCCAACTGCTTTCCTCCGGTGGACTGGCTGCTTGCTAGTGCTTGAACGAATACGAATGATGAGAAAAACCGACCGACCAATATTCATATATGAAAACACAAGAAAGCACTACTATCGCTCTCCCGCTCGTTTTCGTGCCATTCCTGTGCCTTTCCTTTCCGTTCGGCTACCAATACTAGCATAACCAAAACGAATATTCTGTCTTTCCATCGCCTTCAATCTAGTGGCCAGTGCTAGCAAACTTGCATGTTCAGTTTTTCAATAACAACATTCCAACAATATTTTCAAAGAATGTTGCAGATTTGAAAAGAAGGAAGAAGAAGATTTTCACAAATTTAAATTCTTTTGTTTTATTTGTTAGCGCTGATAAAGGCTATTTAGTTTGCTACTAGCAAGGAGCTGCACAAACAAATCGATTTATGCAGTTAATCAACGGAGGCTGCCAAAAAGTTCGAATAAAAGCATGCGACTAGTGTACTTTGCATGTTCTATATTTTATCAATACTAGAGAGGATCAATAAAATAATTCAAATTGTTATAGCGACATGGAATTGTGGCAACACTGGCCATGAGATGGTGGGGGAACACGCACATTCGTTTTAGTTATGATGGTAGTAGCAGCAGAAAGGAATGGAAAAGCAGTGCACGAAAACGAGCGAGAGAAGATAATTTAAATTCTCTTTCTTTCTTTCCACACATCGTATTTCTTATATTGCTTTCTGAAAATTATTTGTTATACACCATAAAATGTAAATTTCAGTTTAACTCTTATTAGAACACAATTAATTGGTCCTGTAAAGAACCGTTTATTGTTTTATTGCGGGAGCATAATTCAGACGCACTCCCCGCGGACACGGTGAGCTAGAAAGCACTATTTTGCATTCTCGAACAAACCGACCAAGTAGGCATCGTTGGCTTCTCGGGGCATCATTACGACTGAGCTTTGTAAGCGTAGCTCGACTTTGCAGTCCTGCACAATCTCACGACCCAGACGCTGGAACGATAGCCTACTCTGTTGCCCTTTAGTTGGGGCGAAATTCTTGCAGGGCGACAGTTCCGATGAGTCACCAGTAGCTGGGGCACTTTTTCCGTCCGTCGCTATTGCCAACTGCTTTCCTTCGGTGGACTGGCTGCTTGCTAGTGCTTGAACGAATACGAATGATGAGAAAAACCGAACGACCAATATTCATATACGAGAAAGCACTACTATCGCTCTCTCGCTCGTTTTCGTGCCATTCCTGCGCCTTTCCTTTCCGTTCGGCTACCAATACTAGCATAACCAAAACGAATATTCTGTCTTTCCATCGCCATCTAGTGGCCAATGCTAGCAAACTTGCATGTTCAGTTTTTCAATAACAACATTCAAACAATATTTTCAAAGAATGTTGCAGATTTGAAAAGAAGGAAGGAAAAGATTTTCACAAATTTAAATTCTTTCGTGTTATTTGTTAGCGCTGATAAAGGCTATTTAGTTTGCTACTAGCAAGGAGCTGCACAAACAAATCGATTTATGCAGTTAATCAACGGAGGCTGCCAAAAAGTTCGAATAAAAGCATGCGACTAGTGTACTTTGCATGTTCTATATTTTATCAATACTAGAGAGGATCAATAAAATAATTCAAATTGTTATAGCGACATGGAATTGTGGCAACACTGGCCATGAGATGGTGGGGGAACACGCACATTTGTTTTAGTTATGATGGTAGTAGCAGCAGAAAGGAATGGAAAAGCAGTGCACGAAAACGAGCGAGAGAAGATAATTTAAATTCTCTTTCTTTCTTTCCACACATCGTATTTCTTATATTGCTTTCTGAAAATTATTTGTTATACACCATAAAATGTAAATTTCAGTTTAACTCTTATTAGAACACAATTAATTGGTCCTGTAAAGAACCGTTTATTGTTTTATTGCGGGAGCATAATTCAGACGCACTCCCCGCGGACACGGTGAGCTAGAAAGCACTATTTTGCATTCTCGAACAAACTGTACTCTGTTGCCCTTTAGTTGGGGCGAAATTCTTGCAGGGCGACAGTTCCTGATCGGGTTGCGATGAGTCACCAGTAGCTGGGGCACTTTTTCCGCCGTCGTCATCGCCGACTGCTTTTCTTCGGTGGACTGGCTGCTTGCTAGTGCTTGAACGAATACGAATGATGAGAAAAACCGACCGACAGATATTTATATAATCGCGCTAATATGCACTACTATCGCTTTCTCGCTCGTTCTCGTGCCGTGCATGAGCCTTTCCTTTCCGTCCGGCTTCTAATGGCCTAACCAAAGGAATATGCCGTCTTTCCCCCACCAAGTGCTCTCGTCAAGCAACCCAATGCGAATAACCATACGAACAAACATGTAATGGACCTATATATAAACTTTTCATTATTTTATTGTTCGGTTGGTCTACCATAACGACGGCTCTGTGCGGGATGGGCTGAAAATTTTCACTTTTCCGAGTCGTTTTCGAAAGATTTTTCAAAACACATTTTTTTTGTTATTAGTACATGTTATACATACTTCAAATTTTAATACAGCATAGAGGAACATATTTGCAACAAATTGGTCTAAAAATCAAATCATTCTGTTAAGTATGATAAAAGTTATTAACGTTCAAAATCTGACGCGGCGCCGCAGCCGATATTTTGAAACGGGACCCCTATATTGAAACCTTAAATGTATTCTACATTAAAAAATAAAAAACGATGTTAGTTATTCCCCTCTAAAAAAACTACGTAGCATGACATGACCCACATAATCACAAAATACAATACTCCTCCCTCCCCCATATAATGCTACGTCATTTATGGATGATCTCTTGTATAATATATACTTGAGTAAAGCTTGGCGTAAAGCAGCAAATTTTTTAATTGCATTACATTTACATTACCAGGTTATTTTGCGTAATCTTTCTCCTCTTATCTAATAATTTATTAGTACATCACATTTTTCCAAGAGAATTTTAGTTACCAGGTTTTTATTTCATTTTGTGTTTCAATTTGATCGCCTGCTACGTTACTTGCAAATATTCTCTTAAAAATATATCAAATTTTTATATTCGATTTGATCCAGCGAATAATACTATGTTTTGCTTTTGTCAAAATATTTCCTTAAATTTAACCTGGAAGCTTAAATCATTCTTTAATTTTGGCGTAAAGTAGCCCTCGATGAAGGTAGAAATTAGATTAGAACGAAAATTAATTTTCGTTCGAATTCGCTCGCAGAAGTACTAGATTATCGAGAAGATTTGGCATTATGCAACCAAAACAATCAAACTCGAAAACGACTCGATTCGATCGTAAATACTCGATAGTATTATTGCTGTCGACCGCCCAAGCTCGGTTTCGAGAACCGTTTATTTTATTTAATTTAACAATCAAAATCTTCGTTTTTCTTACGTCTCTGTAAGCCACCATAAGCATGTAAGTATAAAATACTTTTGTGCTAAGGATTTTCGTAAAGTCACGTTTATACTGAGGATAGTTTTATTGTAATTTTCAATATTTTTTCTGAAATACTCGCGTGAACTGAACGTTCGAAATCATTCCTCTAGGGAAATGTTGCATCTTTGCATGGGTTTTTCAAATCGTTTTTTTTTGCATTACACAGGAGCAAACCGAAAATGACCATGGGGATCAACCCTCAACAAGTTGGAGAATTGACCAAATTTATGGAGCTACACCCGGATCTCGCTCGTGGGATCCTCAACAGAGCGGACGGGAGGCACAACTCAAATAAATTGTGGGACAATATTAAAGAGCGTTTGAACGAAAAAGGTCCTCCCATGCGGGAAGTAAAGGAATGGAAAAAAGTAAGATTTTTTCGATGTGTTTGTTTCTTTCGTCTATCATAAGCACATTATTGTTGCATCAATGAACCAAATTATTGTATAGTAGAAAAAAAGCAACACAAACTTTCAAAGTTGTATTATATTCAATGATGTACCGGCATCATAATTTCATTTGATTTTAGGTTTGGGCAGATTATAAATACAATGTTAAAAACAAACTACAAAACAATCTAAACAGCATCCGCAAAACTGGAGGTGGGCCAAATGAGATAAAAAACCTCAACCCATTCGAAGAGAGCGTGGTCCGATCAGCGGGTTTGGAGGCGGCTGTTAATGGTGTCAATGGGACAAAGGCGTTTGGAGCCAACAGCAACAATCTCAGACTAACGTCATCGACAGAGACAGACGAAGGCCAATCAGTTGATAGCCCCCAGAGAATGGAGCAATACACTACGGAATGGCTAGAAGGAAACTACACGAGCGAGTTAACGGAAGTAAATTTGGTAGAAGACACTGCCAATGACGAGAATGAAAATCAATCAACAAACTGTGCACCATTTTTACCTCGCCGCCGCATGAACTATAAAGCCGAAAAACTGAAGCTTTTTAAAAGATACGTAGAAGCACTCGAAGAAAGCAATAGCATTCAAAGAGAGCTATTGTCTGCTCAAAAAGAAAACTGTTGCGTGCAACAACAGTTGCTCGAATTCAAACGAAGAAAATACTGTCAGAATGTTTCAAATGATAGTGATTAAGATGTTTTTTTTATGTTGTAGAGCCTTGATTCCACTGCGACCTTTTAAAGGAATATTGTGGTAGATTAAGATGTTGTATACAGTGTTGCGTATAATGATAAAAATGACGATGATAATAAAATAAAAATAAAACTTTTTAGTAGCTTCTTCATATTGAAAGGTTATTGAGATCCTTTGAAATTTGACTTTTTTACTAAAACTAGGGGTGGTTCTCATACCATTCGTCGAAAATGTGTATGAAATATCTAATGGGTCTGGTCGGCGACGAAATCCTTTGGACTGAATAAGCGTTCTTTGAAAAAAAAAAAAGCCTTGAGGAAGATTGGTTTAGCTTTAGACAAATGCTTATATAGAACCGTTGTTAGAAGCCGTGATCAATTTCAATAAAGCAACTGGTGAACAGGGAAACTACTGAATGTGCCTCAAAAAACATTTTCGGGTTACTTTTTAGAAATGAATTGCAATTACAGTGAGTTTTTTCATGAACAACTAGAAAGATAGATTGCTTTTTAGATTCACAGAGGATTTCTCATGCTTCACGAAAATTTATTAAAAAAACTCATATTTAAAAACTTTACTTTTTGATTACTTTAAAGTTCTTCAGATATTAATGTTTTGACATATTCCTTAAAACCAAGAAAATTTTAAAGGGGGAAGTGTTATTGTTATAATGAAATTATATTCGGTACACTGGGGTTTGTGGAACCTTACCTATCTTCAGTTTTTAGATACAATTCATGTGCAATGTAGAATGCGAAACAATAATTATTGATACCTACTTTGAAGCTATCCAAAGACATCTCGAACACTATTTTTGCTTTGAGAGGTCCCATATGCCCTAATGTACCATACTTATTCATTTCATTACATTTAGCATTGATATATATTTCATTTGTTAAAAGTATTGGACGTTAAAGGGCTACTGATTTGGTCATCTTCTCACCAAAGAGTCTCTAATGGAGTTTCTGATTCTTTCGGCTCTTCTTGTAACAGCGTTGTCGTTGGCAGAAAGGTCCGCTGACCTATGAATAATAGGGTCATCCGGATGCACTATGTCTGATGAGTTAAAATGCACATTGTACTCAATGCATATGTTATGTAAAGCGGCGAATACGTTAACGATAGATGATGTTTTGACGTAGGACTACGTCTTTGTTTTCGATATGGGGGTGCACTCTGCAAATTCTACAAAAAAGGGATTGTAACGAAAAGTGGTCCAATTTTAAACGCATATAATTCAGCCATCTCACGATAAATTTTCAAATTTTTTGCGCATATCGCCCCGAAATACTTCTAAGAATAGATTCCAATAGATAAACCCAAAGATTTTTGATATCATAGCATTAAAAAAATAAATAATATACAACCTTGTCAAAATATCGCGCATTAACACACAGAAGATAGCGCTTCCCAAGCCCTGTACGACGGTTTGGTGTACCTAGCGCGCAACGCTTCTATGAATGACGTCATCATCGACTATTTAAAGAACGGACTTGGCCAGACACGCTCAGTTCCCTATTGAACGGCTGGCGAAGCAGATCACTGCGCTGTGTTTTTTACAGCCAGTGTAGCTGAGCTAGAAGTCCGTTACACTGGCTGTGGAGGGACGTTACCCTGTGTCGTCCAACAGGCGACCGCTCCAACTGCTTCCTAAATGCCGCTGTAATGTTGCCAGTAAATTTTTGGTTTAACTAGCACATGTATTTGCTATTAGCGCTTGAAATTAAGTAATGTAGTGGTACTAATAAGCTTCCCATTTTGGTTTAAACGCAAGGACAGTTTTTAAAACAGGATTTGATTAATTAGTTTAGCTCATCTAAGCAATTTTATCAATTCTGCAATTTAAAAGGAATTTTACGGAACTTGGTGAATTTGGCCCCACTTGCAACTAGTATAATCAACCTGCACAAAGTGTTGCATAACGCAGGGCTGTTTTTGGAACAAAATGATTCAGCCCTTCGCTATGCAAAATCACGATATTATAACAGATGGGCTAAGCGCGGCCGTTTCTTTCAATCGGGAAAGGCCGCGTGGAATTTTGGTGAAACGCGCTAATAGTGTCGTGGTGGTACTAGTTGTCTCTTTCGCTCTACCCATCATCATCAGCGTTGACTCATTCACGGCTCACAGAAAGGAGGCTTGCTATTCCGCGAATTGACAGTTTTCAGTGACGTCAGAGAAATCGTTGAGATAAACAAACGGATTTCTCGAAAGTTGTTAATTGACTATATTTGAGCTCTTACGGTGGAAAAAATAGTGTGCAATGGATTTTAGACGTAAATTACGCCATAATTACACCGGACACAGTGGATAATCAGTGCATCTATGTGATTATTAGCGTAAATCGGGAATTTGGATGCATGCCATAGAAAACATATCCCACCGTAATTTTCTGATCATAGCAAAGGTTTTGGACATCCGCATAGCTTCCTTGTGATTTACCAGGTGCCGATCATTCGCTAGCAGCAAACAATATATGAATTTCATGTAATTGTTTTCGCCGACGATTTCTATGACGCGCTCTCGTCAAATGTTTACACTCTAACGAGCTAGCCTAGTATATGTAAGCCGTGGACTCATTTTGCATTGTGCGCTTGGGTTCAATGTTTGGAGCGAATGTGCAAAGCAAAGTCATTATTTTCTAACTAATAAGTGAATGAGATATTACAATCACCTTATACGTTTCTTGTTAGACATGTTTTGTACATATCTGGTAAAAATAATTCGTCATAAACACATTTTTTCAAACATGATTCTTGATTTCTAAACCTGTCCAAAAATAAGACATGTTTATAGCAAGTGGGTAAAATGAACAGCTTCTGGTGACCTGCAAAATTCCAATGCGCTGGTTGGAAAGCATTTTCCGATCAATGCTAATACCCAACAAATCATGAGCTTTGCATACACACAGGGCATTTTGCAGGCAAAAAAAATAATCACGGAAGAATTGAATTTTCATGACGTAATATTTACCATTTTACAATCCTGTGGCATCGAAAACACATCTACAAACTTGGGGTTATCCATGGGTGTTTGAACTTTTAGGATCTGTTTGAGAGCAACTAGAAAGCTTGTCCTATACATGAGATGTGATTATATTGTCTAAAATTTGATTTTTCTTCACCGGTCCGGGTGTTTTTTCCCACACACTAAATATTTTACATTAAGTAGTATAGTCCTACGTCTACAGTTCGTGCAACCCCATAAGGCTGCCCCTTGTAGTTTTTTATATCGGCTTGTATCTTATTTTCCTATCAGAGCTGCAACTTCTCCATCGACCTTTAAGTACACCGATCGCTCGCTCGACTGTTGTTCTGGCTGAAGAGTGAACACCATTGAAAGTTTCTTCATCAGAACCGTCGTTGGCATTGCGATATGGAACCAAAAGCCAAGGTGCAAGCCCATATCCACTATCACCTAGAAATATAGTAATGGTCCATCTTTGTTAATGAACTTTTTCATGTCGTGAATACAAACGAGGCAAATAATTGATTACTTATGTCTGAAAGAACCACACTACATTTTTTTAGTTTATGTTATATTCGGCAGTACTGTAGATTATGACAGTGTAGTTCTAGCAATCAAGCATTTCTAAATAATGTATTACAGCACAATTCACATCCTAGCATCTAACATTGAATTTAATTTTGAAATAACTAATATATTTTCCAGTTAAAATAACGGTATGGGATACTAGACAAAGGTGAATGAACTGAAAAGACTAGAAGTAAGTTTCCCAACTAAAAATTAGAATTGGCCGATCGCTTTGAACTAGTATGGTTTGTATTAATATGGAAAACAAACTGGTCCCCGCAAATCCTCTTTAATAAAATTGATATTGTGATTATTCTGTATTTTTTGAAACCAAAGGCATAACACCCTACCTAATAGCTTGGAGTTGCAATCTCCGTCTGCGTACATTTGTTCAAAAAATATTTTTTCATTGCTCATGTTCCTCACGAATTAGTCATGCGCAGCTCCACAATAACATGCGTTCACTGCTAGTATGCGGTAGTTATGGTCACATATCTGAAAAGATTCCAGTAAAGTACTTTAATGTTGTTTGATACAAGAAGATTGATGATATGCTACTCACAATCATTGCATTTATGCTGTGATTTCCTTTTCTGTTGAAATACATGTGCTCATCTTCTGTAGGTCTTAGTATAGAGATGTGCGTTCCATCAATACATCCAACGACACTGGGGATTTTGAATTTATCAAATCACTGAAGATAACAGAAACCGTGGGCTGTGCCATTCCAATCATAAATCCACTTCCAGCATTTATTTGCCACTTCCTAGTATATTGAGTGTGGCGGCTAATTTTAAGACAGGAGAAATCGATGTAGACCTGGACCCTGCAGGAATTTGTGCAAAATTAAGGACATAATTAAATGCTTCACGACTTAATCTGAAGTTTTGCTGAAACCTATGCAAAGATGAAAAAACTGTTAAAAAGGCAATAGATTTTGCAATTGAAAAGTATGCTCATAAATTGAGTGCGAAAATATACCGAATGTTCAACCCCTTTCTATAGATAGATAGATAAAAGGAAATATATTGACAGATTTCTGTGACTGCTGCGGAATGCTTCAAAGGAAAGGGAGGGGGGTTGTGCAACAGCTAATCCCCAGTTAAGTTCAGCCGGAAAATCAGCCGGAATGCTGTCTAGTTCTAATTCGTATTCCGGCTCCAATGACACAGCCGATTCTAACTAGAATCGGTTGTGTCACTGGAGCCGGAGTACGAACTGGAACCAGCCACAATTCCAGTTTATTTCCGGTTGAGCTTAACTGGGACGGTTTACTACATTTGTCTGCTGGTTTTGGCAACCTGAAGTTTTGTGTAAATATCGAGTGACTTGTACAATGTGCGATGCATGCTTGATTGCATGAAAAAACTCATTTTTGATTTATTTAGTATTTAGAAAACACAAGCATGGAACTCCGACTTCAAAACACGATTCCCCGGTTAAAGATTATTCCGGATCTTTTATCTATGTACAATGTAATCCTAACTGAAGATCACTTTACGGTAGGTTCCAAAATCCGATATCCAAAACTATTTTACAATAAGTTTCACATACCGAAATTTGGGTTCCTACTACTGCCAAATAATCACAGTTAACGCACAACCACCAGGTTGAATTTACATATATGTAACAGGCAAAATTGATTATACATTCACGGAGAACGAAAATTCAGCTCAGAAGCGAAAACCTTAGTTGATTTTTTGTTTTTCATTAGTTATTATTTGAGACAGCTAACAAAATTTTAAATTTGCTGATTTGGAAGAGTTGTTTTTTATCCCCTTGAATAAACCTAAAACATTGGTTGAAATTACTATTTTTTTAGTTAATGTTGTGGTGTAGAGTATGCTGTCAGTTTTAGCACAGACACACCTCTCTTACATTTAACCACTTTACTGGGTGATTTCAGCAAGTTTTTGTCGATTTCAACCAATATTAATTGCTAATTTCAACGAAAGTCCTTGTTGTATTCAGTAAGGGTTTTTGTTGATTTCAACCAGTATCAATTGCTAATATAACTAAAAACCTTATTGTATTCAGCGAAGGGCTTTATCAATTTCAACTAATATCAATTATTATTTTAACCACATTTTATGTTGTATTCAATAATAGCTTTTGTTGATTTTCACTAAATACTATTTCTGAAATTTGGTTTTATTAGTTGAATACACTTTTTCAGAATCGAGGATTTCTGTTCCTTTTTCAAAACCTATACTACTAATGTAAACTTCGGAAGTAATAATAAGGTATACTATTATAAAAAATGATATATACTACTGTTTCACATTACATTGTTATTCGTAATGGTAATGCTAATCGTCGTTGTTACTCGTGTGTCTTGGACTGTTGCACGTGAGCTCATTTATGCTACAACTTATCATAAACATAATGACTGAACGAGATGCTTCCCCAAAGACACTAGCGATCCTCGAAAAAGTCCTCTTTTTGCAACTGATCGCCCGTTTACCGATTAATGAACCTGTTTGAAAATTGAATAAAAATATTATAACAGATACTTTATCTGATGAGAACATATAAAGGAAACAAGAAATATTGAAAAGGTTCTGTCACCGTACCTAGTGATTTTAAGAAAATTTATTTGAAGTCACTTGGTTACGTGTCTGTTGGAATATAGCGCTTGATACCACTAATCTTTGTTGGGATTGATTTATCTAATATATGAGATATTAGATAATCCCATAATTGGATATAGTTTGTTCATTCGCATATGTTGTTAAAATACCCATCACAAAGTACAAAGCAATCAACTTTACTTTATAATGGGGTGCGCACAGTCTCTCGATGCCTATTACGCATCGATAATATAAGAGCGAAGACTTATTTTCGAGCGTTCTGTTAGTCTGTGCTAATACTCCCACGCAAACGCGTTTGGTTATGGCTGCCAGAGATGTCAAATTGAAATCTGCCAGTCAATTTTTTTCTGCCATAAGTTATACCTAGAATATAATAAAATCTGTGAAATATCTGAATATTTACAAAGATCAGTAAAATTTTCAAAAAACATTCAATGAACCTAATCTGTTATAGATTGTAATTATTAATATGTTGTATATGATTCAGTGATGGACCAGATAATTGATTTTATACCATCTTTTTACTAACTCACTCATATATTAGGATCTTCCTTATCTTAGATATTATAGAATTGTTCCAAGGTTGTTGCGATTAAGCCGAAAATTCATTGGAAACCAAATAGAATCCCGAATCACAATCCTGATAGATTTCTCTCCTTTCACATACCTACGTTTAATTGAAATTTACGATAAAACTTATTTTATTCTGATATGATCTATTGTTTATCTTTAGGTTTATTCCAGTACTGGAAAAAAGAAAAAAATCATAGAAAACTGCAATTCCGTTTTGCCTTTTCTTTCTTAATTCGATTAACTGTCAAATCATCGATGTTTACTAGAAATAAGTCTTTCCGTGAGAGATTACCGATAAGTTGATTTTTTAAATCCTTCTGACGTTTCTCGGGTGATCTGATCTCTGCTCGTTGTCCCACAAAATCGTCGATTCGGTTAAACATTAAACTTATAGGATCAATAAATGACGTTCGTCGGACGGGTTTTTGTATTCGTGGGAAGAAGGATCCCGCAACGAAAGCGGTAGAGCAAAACAAATGAGTCCGTCAAATCCACCAGCGAATTGTCAAGCGTCGCATGGAACAGATCGAAAATGGAATTGTTTAGCTCCATATGCACTTAGGAGCTTATGACCAGAGATGATGTTTATAGAGAAGACTGAAGCCAAAAGTTTCGATCAACCCAAAACATCGGTTCCAAACGAGCGATGTAAACAAATATGACGGATTAGGGAAGTAATGCGTGGGGAGTATTGAGATTAAAATAAGAAATGCTTGTCAATATGTTTACATACGAAGAGTGTAAACTTTTTATACATTCATAATAAATAATTTTTATGATACAAATAAAATAGGAGTAAATTTAAATACCTAGGAGAAGGTTGTTACTAAATCGTTCAATAACGGACGTTCTTTAGGCCAACGCTGGATAACGTCCAACAAACCGTTGAAGTAAGAGACATCCATCATTGGACCCGTGTTTGACGATTTTGGAAGATTTTTTTTTAGTTTCTTAGTGGGCACGTAAGAGTTCAGAGACCATAAAAAAAGAAGATATCGGTGGGAGCACCTTTCATCGAGTTAACCCTTTCATGCCCAACTTTTTTCTAGTCCATGTATGGTTTCAAAACAACTTTTCCTTGAAAACGTTGACGTCAAGAAACACGAAAAGCCTTTTTTCGTAAAGTTAGGTGCTTCCCCCGCAGTGCTAGAAGCTGCTCAATTTTTACCTTCCAATGCACAATGCATGTCTCTCAGAATGTTTACAACAGTCCAATTGCGTCAAAAACGTAGCCAAAGACAGTCTAAACTGATAAGTTTTATCAGTTTTCAATAATATTGCAACATAACGAAGATATATGAAAAACTTGTTTTCCGTCGTCAACGTACACTGTTCCTGGCAGCACAGCTCCATCGGAATCCAATTAGACTAAGTGCAATAACTTCAGTTCTAGAGCTGATCCTTGTAACTGTTAATACTCAAATGAAAGGCAATAGTCACATTTATTAGCCTTACTTATTATTGTGAGAAAATCTTTCCTCAATCAAAAGTTATAGCTGTTTAAAAACGTTGTTGTCCACAAACAACATGGGCATGAATGGGTTAAACGAATTGTGGAAAAGCTCCCACACCATCAAATCTTAACCGTAACATAGTTATTGAACTTTTTCGGCAATAAACTTGGACCGCCAAGGAAAAGAATCTTAATACGTAGCAGCAGTCTTGGTTTTAACGTATTCGTACGCATATGCGACGTCGTGTTGCGGGTTTTTCCTTGCAATGAGGTGTTTTACCTGTGCTAAGGCTCTAATTACGAAATTAAATAATTATTAATTCTAATTACACAATTACGAAACTGATGTTGCTGTATTTAGGTCACATCCTTAAGATGAAGCTTTAGTAAGTGCTCTACCCCACGGATTGTATATCTAATGCTAGTTCGCTTAAAGTGAATCGAAATTCTATTTTTCGTTGAGTCGGTACTTTTATTTTCAGTGGGTCAGTCACTTCACTGCGCAGTCGGAAGTTTCGTTACTATACTGTTTTATGCATTATTTAAACAACAAAGTGTTAGATACCATTGTTTGCTTGCTTTACTGATGGTTATTGCATGCAATTTTGGCTTATTCTTTGTGCAAGAACGTTGACTCATTAGGAATTCTTACCGAAATAACAGAATTCAGCCTGAGTTGACCAGAGGGAAACCAAATCAGTGAGCTGTCAACACCGCTATATTATTTGAATACACGTCATTGAATCTACAAATCCGACATCTCAATGTATTGATTAATAATGATATGTTAGAGTCCTTCAAATCGCTTTTATCTTTTATTTTTATTTATAGTTTATGGTGAACATTACATCCTTTTAGGAATATACAAAATTGAACGTAATCTTTAGAATACATTGCCATATTTGGTGTATCACGAAACATTTATTATCACATACTAATATTTTTAGATCCCTGAAACTCGAATCCAATATTTTGTGTTTTGAGAAGAATATCAATTGGGACCTTTTGAATAAGTACCCTTATTATGTACACTCGACTGACTTGTCCATCGACGTATTATTGTGTGTCTTCGAATTAACAGTCTTCTTTTTTATGCTCGCTCGTTCGTGGTCCTTTTGACAGTTGACTTACAGCTGCTTTTATTTTTATATTCATTTTAAATACACTCACTACAATTTTAATCTTAAATATATTTAATTGTGTCGTTACCAGTTTTTTGTTAGTTTTTTCCCTGTTGCAGTCAACTTGGCATATTGGTATGTACTTATAAACAATATGTGCATTCTCTTTTGAATTATTGCATTAAACTTTCATTCTATTTGTAGATATTGATGTTTTTGTACAAGTCGTCAAATGTTTACAGAATGTTCACAGTTCGTTTACGGCGGGCAGTGCTGCATGCTTTAGTCTGAGGACTATCAATGAACTGTATTCAACTTTGCTATTCCGTTATTTTTTGCATGTAGGTATAATATTGTGAAACTATAATAAGTATAGCACACAACAGTGCAATAACTGCATCGTTAGTATAAAGGGACTACTAAATCGTTTAGAAAGTTTGTCGAAAACTCGAAATAGAGGGGATGTATATCATTAAAACTTTCTGGACTAAAATTCCATTAGGGAATTACAATTTGTCTCGTCATATTTCAAAGTCGATTCATAGTACACTCAGGTTTTTTTACGCGGGGGATATAGGCCGCGTAAATGAAAACCGCGCAAATGAAAACCGCGTAAATTTCAAAATCCGCGTAAATGAAGACCACTTAAATTTAAGAATCCGCGCTAAAGGGAACCTCGTTGATAGATACCGCGTAAATTCCAAAATCCGCGTAAATGAAAACCGCGTAAATTTCAAAAACCGCGTAAATGAAAACCGCGTAAATTTCAAAATCCGCCTAAATGAAAACCGCGTAAATTTCAAAATCCGCGTAAATGAAAACCACGTAAATTTCAAAATCCGCGTAAAAAAACCGCGTAAAAAAATACCGCGCAAAAAAACCGCGTAAAAAAAACTTGAGTGTATATCATTTTGATAATACTAAAGCAAATGCAATGTCCTACAGACAACTACCCTAGTTGACGTATATACTAAATCATGAGATTTAGCTTTGACTAATAAATTTAGAACCCTCGTCTAAGAATGACATGAAAACATAACTAGTAGGCAAAGGCGGTACTAGTGGTGTTAACATTCAAAGCAAATTCGTAAATGGTAGTGGATTCGGTTTTGATACCATTTTTTTAAGCTTGTGTGGTGTACATACTCTTAGTCTGTTTATTCGATATGGTAAGGTATGTGCTATGGTATATTCGGTTTTGTCTGTGAGCTACATTGGTCTAGCACCGACTATTTCTCTTGCTTGAGAAAAATAAGTTTCTTTTTTTACATTACATTAGTTTGGAAAAAATACAAAACGAAGTCGATAATAATATGGAGTTACTGATTAATCCCACTCAATATAGTCAGTGGCGTAGCCAGGGGGGGTTTTGGGGGTTAAAACCCCCCCCAAACCAAAATTAATTGGATTGAAAAAAATTGATGCTGACGAATTTAATTTAATATTACACAAAATATTTTTGGAAAAATATTCTCTGATCACTACATTGAGAACTGTGTTTGAAGTGTCATGAGAACTTTTGGAAAATTGTGGGAAGGGGATCTTGTAACTTATCTCTTAGCCAAAATCCCATAGTTGTCAAATTACTTCAATATAAAATAAAATAACTGTCTGAATTATTATGAGCTCATTTTTGGAAAGATGCTTCAAAATATGGATTAAAGACAATTTTTCGAATGGGAATCTAAATTTAAATAGGTTGATTGCATATAAAACATAAGCTTGTTTACCGAAAACTTACATACATTTCAACATTTGCTGAAAATGTATTTTTTTAGATTGTGTAGAGTTTAGACAACAATTCAATATGGTTGACAACAAGAATAACATTTCAGAAACTAGTTGAAAGCTGATGTAATTTTGTCTCTAGCAGGTCAGGATCGGTTTTATGAGCATTGGATTTTTGTTGTATTATCAACTATATGAATAGCCTCTTAGCAGGATGCAATGAATGGCGTACTAAAATTTTGTGTGCTACGTACTAGTACTGTAAGTTGTGAGGTTGACTAATGAAGAAAAGTAAAATTGCTGTATCGATTTTGTTGGCTATTTTCGGCAAATTTGAGACTAAGAGAAACGAAAGCAATGAAATTGAAAGACGGATAGGTATTCTAGAGCGAATCTGTTATAAACTTAGAACGGAAAACTAGAACTAGGTAGGCTCATATGGGCATGATCGAAAGGAAATGTGAAGAATTCTTTGCCTTATGCAGAGTAGGAGTTGGGCGTTGCACCCAAGTCTACCGCATGGTCTATGGTAGAACATAACTCATCATCATGTTTTACCGCCGGCGTCGGCGGTAAAACATGATGATGAGTTATGTTCTACCATAGACCATGCGGTAGACTTGGGTGCAACGCCCAACTCCTACTCTGCATAAGGCAAAGAATTCTTCACATTTCCTTTCGATCATACCCATATGAGCCTGCCTAGTTCTAGTTTTCCGTTCTAAGTTTATAACTGATTCGCTCTAGAATACCTATCCGTCTTTCAATTTCATTGCTTTCGTTTCTCTTAGTCTCAAATTTGCCGAAAATAGCCAACAAAATCGATACAGTAGAACCTTGCGGCAATTAAAACATAGTAACATAACAGAAAAGTAAAATTAATGCTCGATAAATTTTTAACGGTCACGATCACATTCATTCGAAACTGCCAAATTTCGATGTTAAGTAACATTGAAGAATTTCAAAACGTAAAACTGTTCATCTGCTGATAGAATAATTTTGACGGTTAATCCTCCTAGAAGTAATTATAGACAAGAATTACTCTTCAACCAAATTTGGGTCGAGACTTGTCTCCAGCAAAGTTTTCGAAAGTGCTATTTCAAACAACTTTGTCAAAGACATAAATATCCCACATATTCAGAGTATCGAAATATAGTAGTAGAAAACCTTTACAACAAGCTATTCTGAAATTACTGTATTTGATAAATCTCTTCTGCGGTAATTAAATAATAAATTCACATTGCGTTCAAGGTGCCTTTGAAGCTTACAAAAAAATAAGGGAACTGGATTTAAAACAAATAATTCCCAGATATTAAAAGGACTCAAAAACACAAAGAGTGATTCCATTTTCAGGAGCTAGCATCAATTCGGCGCAAGCTTAGTCCGCCCACCAAGATAGTGTCGGATTCTGATGAGATGAAGTCGAAACGCAAGTTTCAGTTCCATCCATCCATAATTTAGTTATAGGTTTTGTGTTCTCAACTCGCAATTATTGTTTCAAACAATTTTATCCGTAGCGCAGAAAAAAATAGTTTTCAGCTAAATTTTTCTTCACTAAGAAGAAATAGAGCAGGCCCAGTCCATTTAAATCCCTATATGTTGAATTCATGTAGCCTTCATATTTTCAACAAAATTGTTTGAAATGACATTATCAAAAACTTTGCTGAAGGCACCATGTCTCCTAATATTTTTGAAAAATTAATTCACCATAATTACCTCTATGAGAGTTAATCACTAAAATTTCTATATCAAAGTAGGCGCTGTTTTATGTTGACAACTTCCCGAAGTTGTCAAACCTTCAAAGTCAAGGATTATTATATTAGGTGATCTTGAACGTTGAAATTTTTTTAGATCATTTATCCCACTTTAAAAGATCGCAATTTTTGACTTCATTGACATATTATACAAGAAAATAATCTATAGAGGTTTGAAAACTGTTCCATGTTGATCCTTCTTGTTTGTAGACTGGAATGACATCTGTTAGACTACTTATGTTTTTGAGTTTTCAATAATTTATCAAACTCATATTAAATTTTAGCATTTTTTCAAAAAATTTGCGATTTTTATCAAAACCCCCTCCAAACCAAAATTCTGGCTACGCCACTGAATATAGTATCATAACCATTGAAGCATTACCCATATTTTTTCACAATAACTTCCATCATACGCTGGGCTCGAACTAAGTTGTGCTTTCTCCATCAACTTATTGAAAACTCAGATTGTGTAACTTTACTTATACTATCGCTCTTTTCAAAAAAGGTTTGATATGCTTATTAACCAGATTTTGTACGATGGACGATCTCGACGTAAAATATAGTTTATAACTGACTGAAGTACAATTACAATACTACTTGTTACACTAGCTTGCCACTATTGTCACGTAATAAGCATACAGTTATAAACCAAAAAACTTTCAAATTTCGAAAATGGATTGATCAGAAGTTCGTTCACTGATATTGCCAAACATTGTTTGCTGTCACTTGAAATTTGATATGAAGGCAATACTTACGAAAATATTCGAGGAATGCCAGCGTTCCACAAACTTGCTTACCTTGTGCAAACATTTTGCTCTGCTGGTTTATTGATAGAAACATTAATAAAATTAATTTTCTTCACAGTTCAATATTATTTATAAATATCGTAATACTCAACCAATATCTTGATTTTATTACCTTTACTCTTTGGAAAACACATCTCATTCAACCGCACACCAGCCAGATGCAAACGATACTTATTTGTTAGTGTGAAAAACGTCAATTTTACAATAAAAGATCTACTTGTAGTATTCAGCTTTGATTTTAATTAAAAAATCTATAACGGGCTCTTGTTTTTTAATGTGCTGTATTTTTACAGCTTTTTCTACAACTCAAGAGGAAAAAAATAACTTTAACCCATTGTTTAGTTGAAAACCTCATTCAAATTACTGTTTTTAGGCGCTCACATAGTTAAATGGAAAAGTTGCATTTTTACTTTTTGTTTTTGTGGATTGTGTCTAGGGTTTCATTCAACTAAATACATTTCTTAAATCTAAGAAATATTTTTAGAAACAAACGAGTTGAATAACAACAAAGCTATTAGTTATTTTATTGATTTTTTTCCTTAAATTTAACTAATTCAAAAACAGAAAACGGTTTTAGCATTCCAGCTGATTTCGTTCTTTCCGTGTTGAATCACAAAACTTGTACATAAAATCTGAGCCCAAAAAGTTACGCACCGGAACCGATTAATGGAATATTAAAGTAATTCACTGATGCCAAAAGTGTGAGGTAGGCAAACGAACATAACATTAAATAAACCATTCACGATCAGCTGCTGATGCACCGAACAAAACGCTTTTTCCTTTCCGCAAGTTTTGAAGATACTCTCGTTCATTCAAATCCAATGGGTTGCTTTTGTCTCTCAAATGGCGCCTCATAATCCCCGTATTGAAAGAGTACTCCTCATCCTCACTGTCCGAAGCGAATATATAAAAACCAAGCATCTTTAAGGAATTAAAATAAATTAAATAATTTTGAATGTTTATAAGTATCAGGCAAAAGTAACCATTACGACAATTAGGCAAAAATTACTTTACGACGACGAATTGAGTCCTTTCGTTTTATATGCTCCTCCACCGATACCAGAAATTTGGTTTATTTATTTCAATTTGACAGCTTGCTCTCGAACAGCTCGTACGAATGCAGTCGAAATCTAGTACCGCAAACGAAGGAACTCGAAAGCTCGGTCGAACGCGATACGTAATACCCCAATTTAGTCGATTAGTTGAAAAATGTTCGAATCGAGATGCGGAATGCCACCTCTGCTTCACTGGTATAGATATAGTGGAGGATTTTCAGTTTCTGTTCTGTGCGTAAGCAGAAGGTTGACTGATTTACTGGCCTAATGAATAATCGAATGACAATGAGTTCCAAAATTTTGACAACTATCACTAAAACAATTCAACGCTTTGCTTATAAATATCAATAATTACGCCTTTTACACGAAAACAACAAATTATATCCAGCCCACAGTTTGTTCGGTGACTAATGCTGAGTTGCAGCTAGTTGCTGAAAATGGCGACGCACCACCCAGCCATGGTGGCGACTACACAATTTAATTGGGACCATTATTTCAAGCGGAAAGGTGAACTAGACGTCAGTAGAATAATTGAAATGTAGGCTCACTGCAAAACTAGTAATAGGGCAAAAATATCAATTAGGAGAATGATACCGAACTTCGATACTTTTCATTTATTGTATATAAGACATCCCTTTATAGCCATTAGTAGCATCTGTTGAATTCTACTAGTGGGTTGTTTCTCTATAGTTTCAGCAAAGATTCACTCTTTTAGACATCTACATTTCAAGTCAGTAAATCAACTGCTTATCTATATGCGCTACGGTGAACAAAAATCTAACTAGTGGAGGCTCAAAATTGTGTCTTCAGTTTTTCGCTGAAGTTGGGTATCATTTTTCTTATTGAAATCTTTGATTAAGGATAAAACTGGATTAGGTTTCTACTACCCTGGTTTTCGAATTAATAACACCACTATCAATTGAACGAATCGGCATGCAAGAACAAATCGATTTACCTTGTACCTATACAGGGTGATGAGCCTATTTTTGCCATGTTTCTATTACCCATTTGAAGCCGTTGGTTAGAGCAGTGTCTGTCAGCTTTGTTCAACGCAATAGCTCAAATGACAGGGTGACAATTGGGGCACCCGATTAGAGTTTTCGTTGCGCTCAAACATGAGCTTCCATCATTTTCAGGGCTTTTGCGTCGCTAGATCGGTCCTTAACAGCGAAGCAAAGTGTTGATGCCAATTTAATGGAATGCATCGATTGTAGGCCGAATATTTAATGAATTTGTGAGGTGCCCTCCATAATAGGGTGAAAATAGGCACTTTACCCTAATCAAAAACACTGTCGCACTTGAACACGTGTGGAAGTGAAACAGGTACAACCAAAAAAGTAGGCGGAACGCATGGGACACGACCAGAATGTGAATTATTACGTTCCAACAAAAGGCGCGCCTCCATCATCCTTCGAGGGAAAGGGATCTCAGCCGGATTGATTAGCACCTTACTTCGAGTATATAGCGAAAATGCGTGTCCTTTCGCATGTTAGAACAGAGATAAAGAAAGCAAATGTTCTTTTTGACCAGCAACCAATATTGCTTGCGGCCAAAAGTGCATAAGAATACATAAAATCCAAAATGTACGATAAAGTAGGGAAGTTGATTACCTGGAAATACATATAGATTTGTAGCCATAATATTTATGTTTGCAGTCTATACGAATACGTGCGTTGATTGATATCATCAACATACCAAAAATCGCAGATTGCGTATCCAATTCACCTTATTTGGTCGATCAGAATTTTTAATCCACCTTGTTTTGTCGAAATGCTTTAACATAATAATTAGGTTTGATGATTTTATCGGAGCATTCTAAGATAGATTGGTTCATGCAATATCTAGGTTCGCAAGTCGCAAGTGTTTTCGGAGAAGGCAAACGACGGAGACAATTTTCAAAACTCATTTTTTCATCCTTTTACAATGTAGAGGTAACTTGCACCTCCCTGCGGGGCAATTCAGACCGTGAATTTTTATTATTTTTTACAATGGATTTACATATGACACTTTTTAGGGAGAAACTCCTTAAGCAAAAACAATAAATTGCGCTACAAACACTTAATCTGTCACAGCTATCGATTGGCGATGTATTTTCTTTATTGTGGTGTGTGCAATCGTGTGTGTAACCGCAAGCCGCTTAACGGTGGTTGATGGAATAGGGCGTCCGAATAGCCCTGTACGTTCATTTCGCATAAAGGTGGAGAATGTCTCGAAAATATCAGCGTTTTCACCAAAACCAAAATCATTCCTCAGGCTTTCCACAACACTTACCTGTTATTTTTTCACTTTTATTTGTTGCTTTAATTAGGGTTTTATCATTATAATGATTTTTGTTTTGAGGATGGCAATAAAAAAGAAACACGTTTTATCTTCTTTCTAAAAACAAACTTAAGAATAAGATTCATCTGTCAAAATTTATGTTTTAGAATGGCACTTCCACGAATATGTATAACAGTCAGAAAGTCTTCCGATTTTCTAAGAAATCGAAGAGGCCCTAATTACCCTCACGGTCTTGATAGCCCCGGGTTCTCCTACTAAAACTTTCGAACTAAAAAATTACAGTTCATACATTTTAATGGGGATTAATCTTGGTATTTGAATGAGAATACTTCCGTTTTTCGAAAAATATGGAAGTAAGGTTTTTGGGATATATTATTCTTAAAATCTCCTACTTTTGAAAACATATCTGCAGTATGTTGCAAATCATACATTTTTGTAGTTTTTCTAATGTTCAATAATTCTCTACCAGTTGAGTATGGATGAATTCCTATTAAGGCGTGATGTGTAGAACGATTTGTTTTACGTCAAATATGGCGTCGTTCTAATTAATGAAATTTATCATGTTTTTATATCACTATATTGAGATACATGCGCTGCTATATAGAAGTGGTGGTGTTTTATCTACGAGGAGTCAATCCCCGAGATAAAACTGACCGCAGAACACGCGATCAACACTGTGGCGGAATGGATGAGCGCGAGAGGCTTGGAGCTCGCTCAGCACAAGACGGAGGTAGTTATCGTCAACAACCGCAAGTCGGCACAACATGCAGTTATCCAGGTGGGAGAAGTCACGATCACTTCACAGCGGAGTCTGAAGTCTCTCGTAATCATCATAGACGACAAGCTGACCTTCGGAAGCCATGTCGAATATACGTGCAAGAGAGCATCGACTGCTGTTGCGGCATTATCGAGGATGATGTCTAACAGCTCAAAGGTGTGCGCCAGTAGACGTAGGTTACTGGCAGGCGTTGCCGTATCTATCCTCAAGTACGGCGGCCCGTCATGGTCAAGAGCACTGACGGTAACCAGTTACCTGCAGAAACTGGAGAGCACCTACCGCGTGATGTGCCGCAGAGTGATAT
Organism: Topomyia yanbarensis; assembly: GCF_030247195.1. Lineage (NCBI taxonomy): Eukaryota > Metazoa > Arthropoda > Insecta > Diptera > Culicidae > Topomyia > Topomyia yanbarensis. The sequence goes on from NC_080672.1 coordinate 155,461,602, forward strand.
CTGCTTACCGCACGGTATCACACGATGCATCCTGTGTGATAGCGAGCATGAGGAGTGCTTTGAGCTGCGTGGCATTAGAGGAGTCCGCGAGCGCATCAGGGTGGCTTCGGTCGCCAGATGGCAGCGTGAGTGGGACAACTCCTCGAAAGGTAGGTGGACCCACCGGCTGATACCTAACATATCGAGCTGGGTGGGTAGACCCCATCGGGAAGTTCACTTTCATCCGACACAATTCCTGTCAGGCCATAGCTGCTTCCGACAGTACCTTTACAGGTTCGGGCACGCGGAGGTCCCCGTCTGCCCTGACTTCCCAGGTGTAGACGAAACTGCCGAGCACATCCTGTTTGTATGGGACACAACCCCTGATACCCTTATTGAGTGGATGTGTCAAGCGGTGGAGAAGTGGAACGTAGTCTCGACTGCAACCACTCAGATTACCTGCAGGCTACAGAGAATCTGGCGCGCCGAGCAACAGACGACGAGCACGACTAACTTGTGATTGGTTAGTTGGAGCAGAAAGGGTTGAGTGCGAAAAAGTGAGTGAATCGTTTGTTCATGCTGTGGCAGGTTTGGCGCAGCGACTGGCAACCACGTAAGGGGTAAACCCAGCCACCCCGAAGCAAGGTAGAAGAGTGAGTGAATAGGCGTATAAATGGACTGCCTCATGCCAAGACGGGAGGGTCGCAGCGTAGTATGTTGGGACTTCGCTATTGATACCTCGTAACGTAGCAGAGGAAGGAAGGGTGAGCACCCAAGTAAGCCTCACATGGTATGTCAGAAGTGGGGCCTAAGAAAAATGTCCCACATGCGATGCCAGGCGGAGCGACAGGGCGTAATAGAGTGGTATGATCGAGATTGAATGAGGTGACAGGGTGAGCATCCAAGGCAGTCTCACATGGCGTGGTAGGGGTGAGCACAAAAGTAAGGCGTGGTAGGGGTGAGCACAAAAGTGACAGAGCGAGCACCCAAGTAAGCCTCATACAGTATGTATGAACGCGTGAGCGAGAGTGAGTGAGTAAATCAAGTACAGCCATCCCCCCAGAAATAATACCGAAAGGTAGTCACTGGGGAGAACAATGGCGGAGCCCAATGGAGTTTAGTCGGTATTACCTTGTTCATGGTGGAGCCCGACACTCCAGTACACTCCGTGTGGTAGCTTGGAATCTACTAAGCACGTGTACTGGATCAGTGCGTAAATTGCATTCTCCATTGCAAACAAAAGAAAAAATTAAAATTACATTTGACATAAACAAAATTGCGACGTATTTTGCTGTCTAATAATGGAATTTTACATGTTTTGACATGTGAAATAAAATATTGTGTCTCTTTTGATGTAAAACTCGGTTGAATAGAGATGGAGAATTGTGAACAAAGCGCGTTTTACAAGTTCTTGATGTAAATTTAAGTGAATTGTGACGACATCTTATGAGATGTAAATATTTTTAAGTGTGTAGAGGCACTCAGTCAGAGATGTGAGGAGATCTCTACGCCCAAAACGCGAACCATATGAATTACATGCGAATAAGCATGATTCTAATAAGAATTTTGCATTGTAACTGGTATAATGCATAGAAAGCGATGTTGGTTTGGGACAAAAATGCATTAAATGGCGATTACACCACAGAAACTTACACAAACCCACAGTTGGGAATGTATTAGTGAATTTAACGATATCGGAGTATTAGTATTGAAATGACTCCGCACTAATACACATATAAATGACATCTCCACTCGGATACATGTGCGCTCTGAAAATACTAATACAAGCTCAAGGACCTGTTTCCATTTTGCCTTTCTACTGATCACATGCTGCATATTGGAGAGAACAGTTTATAACAAATTGATGGGGTGTGGGTGATGATTATGTGTTGATTTTATGTTGAGCTTTCGGCGTTCTCTCAACCCTAAATTTACCAGCTATATGCGAGTTGTAGCCACTAGATAGGTTCATAAATGTTAATAATGATTAATGATTTTTTAAGCGCACTATACGCAGGAGAAAATTACCTATATGGGAACATTGGGCTAACAAATTTCAACACTTGTCTGATAGAAGCCGTCCGCCAATCATTTCTGACATTCCTTATATCAACAGTATTTTCAGGTGATATAATATCAGTATTTCGCAGTAAAAGTATTTAAGTTTAAAGTATCATAAACTATAAGGGAGGTGATGACATGGTTTTACACTTTTGAGCAGCAGTGGCATTTCAGTTTGTATTATTTCCCTAACATGCGAATCCAGCGCACACAGGTAACTGGCTTCCCTATCTTTATATACAGAGTTTGACAATTAGGTTTTACACCAACCGACATAACCCCACAAAATGAGCCGGATGAATTTTGTTTGACATTTCTCGGTGGTTTGTTTACATGGGAGTTACGTGAGTACGAATGTAACAGATGAGCACACGTTGCACTCGCACTCACGCAATTGACAAAGTAAACAAACCACCGAGAATTGTCAAACATGAACTTCATTAACATAAGTTCATTCGTGTCGTCACCTTGTCGAACTCAATAGGTAACATCGTTTGTTAACCGATCAATGGGGGTCTCTAATTTGATCGAAACTGAAGTGCTTCTCGTTTGTATTTAGACAAATTTCGTTAATTTTGTTACAAAGTTTTTTATGTTGACTACGCCAATATGACGCCATCCCGATCAGAACGACATAACAGAAAGCTATCAAATTTATATCTCATGTTGATATTTATTACTCATTGTGTTATCTTTGTGATATCCCAATCAGCAAGGCAACCAAACATACATCAAGATTATATCTTCTGGTCATATCACTGGACTGCTAATACGATATTAATGTACGCATATAACGATGATGTTATAATAAGTTATACATATGTTCTTTCACAATTATCTTTGAACGCTAACGGTAAACTGTAAAGCGGGCAAATGACCATTTGGTTAAAGCCCCAATAAACAAATTAATCAATCAACTGTGAATGATTGTTACATTACACAAATGACCGTCTATTTACTAAAACGCTGAAGTTTCTTTTCATGCGTCGTTATTCAACTTTTTAAAGCAAATTTTCGAAGTTTTAGATGTAAGTGGTCGGAAAACTTGTCAGTAAGGTGTTCGACTTACTTGGTTGCATTTTGATTAACAGATTATTTATTTTCTGAGACACTCGTCTGACACACAATTTCGAATATGGGGCTAATGATTTCAATGCCTTTATTCAAAAAGTTTTGGAATCGTAAAGTTATCATCAAGATATTCTAAAGATTATAATTTTCATATAAAACTTATTTTGAAAAAGATGCAGGAAGTATCGAGCACTCCAGATGAAATAATAAATATCAATAATATAATATCAATAAAAATTGCAAAGGTTGATTTTTTTTCATAAACAAAGAGTCTGTCAAAATCAAATTTCGTCTGAATAAAATTTACCTTTTTGTTTTTAAAAATGAAGAACTTTCCACACTATTTTTAAAAATACATCAATTTCATTGCATTGCAGTTGCGATAGACGGAGCGGTTTTATCATTTTTTTGCGGTTGCGGTGCGGACAATGCATTTTCCGCCCGCATCGGCATGCCGACGAACCCTAATGGCAGTAGGGAAGCTGGCTGTGGGTCGAGAATTAGTGCTCTTCTCTCACTAGGGTTATGCGAACCCTTAGCAAGCCAATGCAATTACGTAGATGTGTTTTCATACCCTGATATTGAAAATCGGTTTAGTTTTGCCCCTAGTACACTAGTATATTTATACTCTTTATATAACGAACTCATTTTTAGTTATTGAAAATTATTAAGTGAAAAATACATACAAGTATATAATGTATAATATCTTCGTCGTTTGTCAACGGATTTTGACAATCTGTAGTTTATTGGAAAGCTAATTTTATGCACATCACACACAAATTTGCTCTGTTTAAGAGTGATGTGCCTTGGGACGAAAGTGTTAGAAGTGAAGAAGTTTTCGGGAACAGCTACAATGTGTTTAGAGCTGACCGAGACATTCATATGTCTGAAAAGAAGTCAGGAGGGGGAGTTTTAATAGCAATTACATCAAAATTTAATGCAGAAATCATTACTACAAGGAAATTTAAAGAATTTGAGCATGTGTGGGTTAAAACCCATCTGGCAGGTGAAACACATATATTTGCCTCTGTGTACTTCCCCCCAAATAATGCCCGCGAAGATACATTTGAAAAGTTTTTTCTTATTGCCGAAGACAGTATAACCAAGCTCCCCCCAGAGGTAAAAGTTCATATTTATGGTGACTTCAATCAACGAAGCATTGACTTCTTTCCAGACACTGAAAATGAAAGCATTCTACTTCCAGTCGTTGGGGATAACGAAACTCTGCAGGCCATATTTGATAAAACTGCAAGTTTAGGACTTAACCAAATTAATCATGTTAGAAATCAGCAAAACTGTTATTTAGATTTATTATTCACAAACATTCTTGAAGACTTCTGTGTCACCGAATCATTAACTCCACTATGGAAAAATGAAGCGTTTCATACAGCAATAGAGTTTTCTGTATTTGTACATGATAACAAAAGACCCGATGACTGCGAGTACGAAGAGGCCTTTCAATTTCAATTGGCAAATTTTGACAACATAAAACAAAGACTAAGCAGTATAGATTGGCAAACGTTGTTTAGAAATGAAACAAGTATCGAAAATTCAGTAGACGTCTTTTACACAAAATTGTTTGATATAATAGTTGAACAAGTACCACTGAAAAAAATTAGGCGACAAGGCAACACAAAATATCCAGTTTGGTATAACGAGCAAATTAAAAATTTAAAAAATCGTAAACAAAAGGCCCACAAAAAGTATAAAAAAATCAGAAATGAAAGGAACTCATTTAACTATTTGGACATTTGCGATCAACTAAACCTATCCATTAAAATAGCATTTGAAGAGTATAACTCAAAAACCGAACTTCAAATAAAATCTTGCCCAAAAAAATTCTTTAATCATGTTAAAAATAATTTAAAATCGGAAAACTTCCCTTCAAAAATGAAACTTAAAGAAAATACCACATTTTCTGAAGAAGATCGTGATCGCGAATATTTCGGTTTCTTCCCAGAATTCACCACAGACATTGGCGTCAATCATGTCAGTGTGCAAGATATTATGGAGGCTCTAAACAAACTAGATGCCTCCAAAGGTTCTGGACCTGACGGGATCCCACCCGTATTTATGAAGAACTTAGCGTTGGAACTCACAGCTCCTCTGTTTTGGCTTTTTAACATGTCGCTTGAATCTGGCATTTTCCCCAATTTATGGAAAAGCTCGTACCTGGTACCCATTTTTAAAAGTGGCAAAAAATCTGACATATGTAACTACCGTGGAATTGCCATTATGTCATGTATGCCTAAACTCTTTGAAGCAATCGTTAACGAAAAACTATTCAATCAAATCAAAAACAGAATTACTAACACGCAGCATGGGTTCTTCAAAGGACGTTCAACTAATACAAATTTACTAGAATTCGTTAACTACTCATTGATTGCAATGGAGAATGGAAACTACACTGAAGCTCTTTACACGGACTTTAGCAAGGCATTTGATCGTATCGACATACCCTTGCTATTATTCAAACTGAAAAAATTAGGAATTGAATCAGGTCTTCTCAAATGGCTCGAATCATATTTAACTAACCGTCAACAAATAGTTAGATTTAAAGGGAAGAAATCGAATCCCATTCAAGTCACATCAGGAGTTCCTCAAGGCTCACATCTAGGCCCTCTTTTGTTCATTTTATTCGTAAACGACATATCATACATTCTCAAAAACATAAAAGTTCTTATCTATGCCGACGACATGAAGCTCTTTTTAGAAATTAGGAACGAACAAGACATAAAGATATTACAGGAAGAAATACATGTTTTACCTCTGGTGTAACAAAAGCCTTCTGCAACTAAACGTAAAAAAATGTAATGCAATAACTTTTAGTAGGAAACGAAATACACCTGACATTTCAATCACTCTAGGAAATCAAGTGGTACAAAAGTGCGAAAGAGTTAAAGATTTGGGAGTCATTCTAGATTCAAAATTAACATTCATTGACCATTACAACACAATCATCAATAGAGCAAATAACATGCTTGGATTTATAAAGCGTTTTAGTTACAATTTTAATGATCCATATACAATAAAAACATTATACATCTCGTATGTAAGGTCAATACTGGAATATTGTAGCATAGTTTGGTCACCTTTCTCAATCACACATGAAGAAAGAATAGAATCAGTACAAAGGCAATTTTTATTGTTTGCACTTCGCAAAATAGGTTGGACACGATTTCCTCTCCCATCTTATAAAGCTCGCTGTATGCTCATTAACATCCAAACACTAAAAGAGCGCCGAGAATATGCAATGGTTTCATTTCTAAACGATATAATTTCGTGTCGTATTGATTCAGTCGAACTTCTATCTAAACTTAATTTGTATATACCTTCCCGGCAGTTACGAATCCGAAATACATTTATAACAAACAATTATCGTACAAATTATGCCAAGTTTGGACCATTAAATCAGATGATGGCAACTTACAACAAGCACTGCGAAGCTATTGACTTAACAATGACAAAAAGCAAATTAAAAAAATATTTCAATTCTATTCGCTTATAAAGAACATCCTAAAGTAGTGCTATGTAAACCAGATAGTGTTTAGTTTAGTTTTTAGTATTTTATGTTTTAAGTGTATACTATATTTTATCGTTGTAACAAAACGGTCTACTCTTGTTTGACGACAATAAATAAATAAATAAACACGTTGTGTTTTGACAAAAACACCCATATCTTAGTAAGAAAACAACATATCTAAAAAATTTCGTTAAGATCTGTTTAGCCATTTCGAAGATAATTACATGACATTAATGCACATACATACAGTCACACAAACATTGTCCCAATTCGTCTAGCTGAGTCGATTAGTTTACTTAGATTAGACTCGCCCTTCAGACCCTCGCTTTCAAAGTTTGAGCGAACTTTATAGATTTTATCAATAGGAAATGCAAAAAATATTCTTTTTCAATAACATCGTTTTTTCGGAAGAATAAAACAGAACAGCAAAACAATATTAAAAAGCTACACACGTAAATATATTATACAACGAAATGGAGAAAATCCGGCAAGATTCATGATGCCGTTGCATCGGTCCTTCCGCCTGTGGTCGCACTGTCGCAAGAAACGCAATCGAACAAAAAGAGCAGCAATAATTAGAGAACACAAAAGCAATTCTTTTTCATCCGAAATTTACACGTAATTCTCGACTGTGGACGTGCGGATGATACTTAATGAGCCTGGTGAGTAGCCATATTTCGTCCTCCCGAGCTGCCACCCGACGATTCACTAATTCACATTTCATCTCGGCTTCTCAACTGGTCAGCACTTTACCTAGTCATGTCAGCACTGGGGATGGTTTTCCGTTCCACGTTTCGCGTTCTTATTTATGCCGAAAGGCCTGAAAGTGGGATGGCACTTTCGCGCATTTCAGGCACAGTCCGGGGTGGCCATATCCGCAGCATTATCTTAATTCAAGCAAAGTGTAATAATTTCGACTGCGCACGATTTTCGCAGTTCATAAAAATGGAGCTTTTTGACGTGATTCGCAAGATGCGGAACACAAACGAGAGAAAGAGAATAGTCCACAGGCCAGGATTGAAAGTTTTTTAATGGGCACACATTTTGGCGGCTTGTCGACTATCACGTATTATTCATTTGGAAAGTTTGTCCTTTAGGAGGGGTGACTGCGTACTTTCGGGCACTGTGGTCATTGCAAATGAAAGTGCCTGACATTAAGTAAATGAAACAGGTCAGCTGAATGTTTTTGTGAGGGAAAAGGAATACGGAAAAAATAAGATGTCAAATCTAAAACATTTCACATTCAAATCTCGTTATTAACTGTAACATCTCTGCACACAGATGATGAGCTCATTTTTAATATATATGATAATTGGAGTTGAAGAAAGCCTAGTCAGTCCAATGGGAAATGTAAATTTCACAACTCAAGCATCAAGCAAGTAATTTCAACACGTTATGGTTCCGTAATTCAGGATGCAGAGGCTTGATATCAAACAATTTCGTCGGAAGAGTTGAACAGAGTAGTAGCTTTTTAAAAATTAAATACACCCAAAACAAAAATCTCTTTAAATAGTTGCAAGCGACAATCACTTGCAAATAATGTTAGCATCGCTTGCAATTTTGCAGTGAAAGCCGCTTGCAATCATTGCAAGCATATAAAATCACTTCATCTCTCGCTATACGTACATACGTTTCTTCAACACACTGTCAAAGGATTACCACCACATTCACGTGTCTATGCTGGGTGTTATAGAAACGCATCGCAAGTTTTTATTTTCCGTCTACTTTTTATTCATTCCTTACCAACATCAGCAAACGCAGTTTTGTGGCTAATTCATTACACACGAGATAGTATCAAATTGCGGATGTGCTGATTGTACGAGCATTAACGCTCTGTCCGCATGTGCACAGATTGAACAGTGCCTATAGTCGGGGATACGATGCGCAAGGACTTGAGTTCAAATCTTGATGCAGTTTTTACTTTTTTTTATTAATCGTGAAATCATCCAAGTGTTTATATACGACTTTTAGCCACTGAGATAATCATCTGATAGCATGGTTGGGTGGATTAGATATTGGTTAGTGATCTGCTTGTATGGGACTCGTTTTTTAACGCTAGCTGCCTTTTTTATCTAACGCATATTGGTCACCAATACACATACATCGCTAATACGTAGGCAAAATTCATTTTCTTTTGTTTCTTGCATTACATGCAAGGAAGCTTCTTGCAATTTTTGCACATTACCAGAACGCTTGCAATATTCGCTCGTATTTATTGATTTAATGTAAGCGATTGTTACAGGGCCTGTTTTGGGTGTAGTTACTGCAACTTAACCTTTACACAAGGTAGCAAAAGGAAAATATTTTTAAAAAATTGAGCAAAAAAATGTTTTTAGTAATGGTAGTATCCCCTTTAGAAAAATGAAGGTGCTAGCCGATTTATAGCTAATCAAACTTCATGAAACTCAGCTGATCGCACCTAATCACAAAAATATCAACGAGTCTTGTTATTAATTCAACTTTCAGCCAAAATATCCATTTTTGACATGATTTCATGTGAAACGGTGTTGAGCATTGTGAAAAACTAGCTGCGTTATACACATACATGCACGAGCCGCAGCTCAATGCGCTTGGATCGTTCACGCTAAAGCGAAACTTATATACGCCACTTTGCAGTCCCGTTGTTATGTGTTGTTTTATCTCAGCCAGTAAGGGGTGTCTTTGGACAATAATAGTCGGTTCATTATTTAACGGGATTTTTTTTGATGTCGATATGGTCACCAACACATACGTAACTTATTTTTTAGCACGATATGTGGCCAATGTAAAATTAAGCAGGTGCATGATTTTACACTATTGGTCGCGTTCATTTTATGTGCAGTAAGACATTTTAATTTTTTTTACATTTAGTTAGCATAATTTTACATGATTTTTTTATCTGTGTTGTTTGTTTTTGTGCTGTTATTTTTCCCACCCTTCCACTTCTGCTTCCCTACACCTCCATGTCCTTTCCTACCGCTCAGGAAATGATGAAAACACACGGCAAGGCACAAATCTCCGACTACATACGGGGAACGTGCCATTTAAGTTAACGCTCTAGCGCCCAATTTTTTTTTTTTTTGGGGTTGAAAAAACTTTTGGAGGTGGGCCTCGTGATGCGAAAAACGAAAATAATGTTGAAAATTCTTGGAAGTAATGGGGTTTTCATTAAGGCATTAAAATAAGTAAACCGCCTAGAGGCGGTGTTGGGCACCTGGGCGAATAAAAAACAAACTTTTTTTCTACTAGTTACTTCAACATAAGCGAATACAGATGGTTTCTTATATTTTGGACTTCATCAGAACACAAAATACCTAAACTGTTCTCTAGTGCTTTGGTTGTTTAATTATTGACTTCTAATTTATAGTAGGGGAGTCCAGGGTCTGCTGGCGATGGTTTCACTTATTATGTTTTATGTTTTTAATTTAAGAAGATCGTGTAAAAGTGAATGCGTTGCAATAAAAGGGAGGACTGTTGTCTGCATTACAGAATTTTAAATATGTGTCGCCGAAATCTCGCCAATTTACGACTATACGCACAATGATGCCACCTGATCACTTTTGATGATAAAGTATGGATCGCGTGAGATGTTTTTTGAATAAAACTGCAAATCAATGATACTTGTTATTATTTTTCAGTCTTAATGTTCCTGCATTTTAATTTCGGCGCACAAGTTGTATTCAAAAGCTAAATTTTCGAAATTTTTCAGGTGAAATTCCGAAGTAAACAAACAAACAAAACTGTATCGATTTTGTTAGCTATTTTCGGCAAATTTGAGACTAAGAGAAGCGAAAGCAATGAAATCCGGCGTCGGCGGTAAAACATGATGATGAGTTATGTTCTACCATAGGCCATGCGGTAGACTTGGGTGCAACGCCCAACTCCTACTCTGCAGAAGGCAAAGAATTCTTCACATTTCCTTTCGATCATGCCCATATGAGCCTGCCTAGTTCTAGTTTTCCGTTCTAAGTTTATAACTGATTCGCTCTAGAATACCTATCCGTCTTTCATATTCATTGCCTTCGTTTCTCTTAGTCTCAAATTTGCCGAAAATAGTCAACAAAATCGATACAGTAGAACCTTGCGGCAATTAAAACATAGTAACACACAAACAAAAAAAAACAATTTTTTCTTGTGGTTACGTATATTACATATACGGCCAAGGAAAGTTCTTTTCGCGCGCTATCGAAAAATCTAGTCATTCGTGGAATAGCTTTGAACACGCCCTAAATAACAAAAATGCTGAAATTTAAGAACGTTACTTAGGGTAATAAGCCTATTTTCGTCATAACCATGTAAAACCGTTGGTTAGAGCGGCGTTAGCCATCTTTGTTCAACGTATTGGTTCAAATGGCGATTTTTGATATCATAATGGTTCATAAGAAGAAAGCAAAAATATTGATGCCAATTCATACGCATTGCATCAATTGTATTCCGAGTAATTAATGAAATTATGAGGCACCCTTCCTAATACGACTAAAGTGGGCTCTTCACTCTAATACACTCGAAAACTCAATATCACTTACAACATGTACGAAACAGAATTTAATGCAACATAAACACATTGGAGAATGGATTAAACAGTACTTGAAGTGCAGAACTAGAGACAACGCCATATGTCTAATACAAAAGGAGAAAAAAGATTCTGCCAACTAGCCCCAGACTCCCCTAAATATTATTAAATGATAAGAATATCCATATTCTAACTGCAACATTCACCCAAAGTTTTTAAAAAATACGTTAAAATTGCACATCATACTGGTTTCGGTACGATAAGTAATCACTAAAGACTGAATTTTTTTTTCGCTCAGGTGCCCGTGTTGGCGGTGTTCGCCTCTAGGCGGGCAAAGTATTTTATCAAAAAACCTAAACTTCCGAAATATTCCACTAAACCAATTCACATCTACAGTGAAATGCTAGTAACAGGCTACTCAAAAATATTTTTTTTAGTTATTGAAATTTCTAAAAACAGTTAAAATTTGTTTAATGAAGCTTCCACTAAACACAAAATAGTTTTTTTCCGCGTTTTCCTCGAATTTTCAACTTTGAACCTCAAATGCCTTCGACAGAAAGCTACGAATATTAAAATAATGTGTGTGTATGAAGGGTGCGAGCGTTGGGAAGAAATGCTAGTGCGGATGACAACATACAATCATGTTTTAGTAGTTTTATTTAGATTTTTATAGAGACCGCCTAGAGGCGGTGTTGGGAACTAGAGGGTTAATGTATTCTGATTCCTGATAACCGTACTTACACATGGAGCTCGACTGTACAAGCGATTTTGCGTACGAATGCATTCGAGATTGTACATAGAAGAGTGCTTGAAAAGAGCACAACACAAAAGAAAGTATGGTGTTTGAACGGACGCGTGTTGACGTTCAACAGTTGAACTGCACTCCTTAGCGTACCTCCACAGCCAGTGTAACGAACTTTTCACTCAGCTACACTGGCCGTGAAAGCACGCAGCGCAGTGATCTATCCCGCCTGTCGTTCAACAGACAACTGTCCGGCCAAATCCGTTTTTCAAATAGTCAATAGTCATTCATAGAAGAATTGCGCGATAGGTACATAAATCTGTCGTGCCAGACTTGGGAAGCGCTACCTTCTGTGTACAAATGCGTGGTATTTTGACTATGTTATACATCTTTCAAATTTTTAATTTCTTTGGGTTTATCTATTGGAATTTGTTCTTAGAAGTATTTCTGAGCGATATGTGCAAAAAAATTGAAAATTTATCGTGAGATGGCTGAATTATAAGCGTTTAAAACCGGATCATTTTTGTTGAATTTGCAAAGTGCACTCCCATATCGAAAACAAAGACGTAGTCTTACATCAAGAAAGGTTTTGTTTTTTATTCGCTCAGGTGCTCAACACCGCCTCTAGGCTTACTTATTTTAAGGCTTAAATGAAAAGTCTAATACTTATAAGAATTATCAACATTATTTTCTTCTTTCTCATCACGAAGATCATCTGCAAAATCTTGACAAGTAGGTGCCAGTAATGTCTGTTTGACGCAATGTTGAAATCCAAGATGGTGACTTCCGGTTTAACGAAATTTGATATAATCCAATAAATGGGGGTATTTTCGGAATGGTCTTGATGAGTAGGACACAAAGTTCGATGTTTGATGCCATTTTGAAGTCCAAGATGCAAGGGTGGATCCAGAAAAAAATTTCGGGAGGGGTCTGAAATTTCAATTTTAAAATTAACATTGTTAAATTCGTAATACGTAAATAACGTTATTTAACAAGTATCAGTTTTGTTAAACAAATTTGGTTTGGAATGATTTTGAGTTTGAAATTAATAGAAAATTGAAACTAATTTAAAATTTCTCAAAAAGTAAAAAAAAAATCGGGGGGAGGGGTCCGGACCCCCAAGACCCTCCCCCTGAATTCGCCACTGCCAAGATGGCGACTTTCGGGTTAGCCATATTAGCTATATCCCAGTCAATATGGGTATTTTCGGAATGGTCTTGACGAGTAGGTTCCAAAAATAAATTTTTGACGCTATTTTGAAACCCAAGATGGCGATTTCCGATTTGGCGAAATTCGCTATAAACCAATCAATATGGGTATTTGAAGTTGTAGTACAAATAGTTTTAATTAAACAGCTGAATTTACTTACATTTATGGAATGTGTTTAATTTGAATCATTTCAAACCCCCAATTCACACCACATCCTTCTATTTCTCTTCTCACTTCCATTCTCACCGCACTCTTCTAGATGAACACATAAAAATATTTTGTATTTCGTTGCATTATATTTAAGGAAATTTTGGATGATCGCCCAGATCTTCCAGGCGGGAATTTCGGTGAACTGGAAGTCGCCATCTTAAATTTTGTAAATGACGTCATACATCGACCTTTGTCTCCTACTTGTAAAGACCATTCGAAAAATACCCATATTGATTGAGTTGTAGAGTTTCGTTAAGCCAGAAGTAGCAATCTTGGATTTCAAAATGGCGTCAAAAATCATTTTTTCATAGACTACCTTCCAAACTATTGCATTCAAATTCGCCTAGAAGCTGAGTTTCGACGGCTATTTACAGAATACACCCTATAAACCGGTTGCAATACAAGATAGCGAGTTGACGTGTCCAGAAGAATTATTACAAAAAGTCTATTCTACAACGTTCTAGAAGACACCAGTACAGGTGTATCTCCCTCCATTAAAAAGTTAGTGCTGATGCCCTCTAGTCTGTGAAATATGGAACTAACTATTTAACCCATCTCATATACTACCATTCTTTCTAACATACCATTCAGCTAAACCTACCCATTTTTTTCGCAAAATTTGTTTTAAGTTCGATCGACTTTTGAACCACCAGCATGTTCATCAAGCGCAGTTAGACCCCGTGTAAAACTAACTCAGACATCACATCGTTAAAAAATTAATAATTTTTTTGTTTGAGTCGGTTCGCTTTGCTGTCTTCAACAAAATTGTAGATAATAGAATTATCGTCTTAAGCTTCGCTTTTGATATTAATCTGATGGACATAGTGCCACCTATCGGCGAAAATTTGAGCAAGTGGGTTTTTTCCATATGAATTGTCGAAAAATTCCATACAAACTTCAAGCACGTTGGTCCGGTAGCTAGACTTGTTCGATTTGACTCAAATTGTGAGCAGACACTTCTACTGGAACTAGGAATCGATTTAGAGATGGACCGATAGGGATCATTTTTTCTGTCACTCTAGTGTACAAACTAACAAGGAGATACAATAAAACAGCCGTAGATGCCAATGTATCACCATCTCTCCCAATTGAGACCCATTCCAAAATTTTCATCGATTTTCTCTATTTCAGAGATTCTTCCAAATTCGGCATTTTCAGATTTGTCTGTCGAAAGATTCCAGGGACTCAACCAGAGAAGCATTAAAAACTTTTACGGCAAAGTTATTAGCTGGTTCACATGGAACGTTCCCAGTCGACAACATGTGCTAATTAACTGAAAGCAGACCCGAATGACAACATGCGCGCTCTAAAGAAAACAGTAACGACAATAGGTGTTCTGAGAAATGCAGCTAGTTATATCGCAACACTGTAGTTATGTATAGGCCGATAGGGAACAATATTAACAGTCTTAGTTCTAACGATAAAGTAATCAATAATAACAATTATTTTGTTTTACTCCCAGTAAGTGAATGAAAATTAACTACTGAAAGGAATGAAATGATTACAACTATAAACTTAAAAGTAGGCAATTTTACACCAAAAACCCAGTGAAAGACCTTTTATAATTGTAATATTTCCTAAAATACTTCGAATTCCATTATGAAATTTTCACACAATCTTCTCAATATAATTATATAAAAAATATAATTTTTTTCCGGCTTGTCATCTTTTTTTTGCTTCTAATATTTGCAGAATGCGTGGCATTCTTCGTTAGATTCTTTTGCTAAAAAATATTGGCGCAAATTTCTTGCTTTGGCCTAATATAATATTTTTTTCAAGTTATGAGTTTTTGAACTTTAAAAAATATTTTGAAAATTTTTATAAATTTTATGAAAGTGAACATTTTTCAATCACTTATTTGTTTTGTTGTGTAACTTATATAGTCTGCAAATGTTAGAAGCAAATGATTTTTTAAGTTGAGCCAAAAAACATTGTTTATTTTTTTAAATCATTTATAATTATTTTGATAAGACTGGATAAAAATTTCAGAATGGATCTCTAAATACTTTACGAGATATTATAGTTTGTTACTATGTTTTAATTGCGGCAAGGTTCTACAGTATCGATTTTTTTGGCTATTTTCGGAAAATTTAAGACAGAGAGAAACGAAAGCAATGGAATCGAAAGACGGATGGGTATTCTAGAGCGAATCAGTTATAAACTTAGAACGGAAAACTAGGACTAGGCAGGCTCATATGGACATGATCGAAAGGAAATGTGAAGAGTCCTTTGCCTTCTGCTAAGTAGGAGTTGGGCGTTGCACCCAAGTCTACCGCATGGTCTATGGTAGAACATAACTCATCATAATGTTTTACCGCCGGCAAAAGAAACTTCACATATCCTGCCTAGTACTAGTTTTTCGTTCTAAGTTTATAACTGATTCGCTCTAGAATACCTATCCGTTTTTCAATTCCATTGCTTTCGTTTCTCTCAGTCTTAAATTTGCCGAAAATAGCCAACAAAATCGATACAGTAGATATTATAATTATAACGGGCCTGCCAATGTACAAATGCCTTATTTTCAGTTTATAATTGTAATATTTCGCAAAGTATTTAGATATCCACTCCCAAATTTTTACACAATCTTTTAAACATGATTCCTAATATTTGAAGAAAATATTAAGTAAAAAAATCGTCCTTAAAAAAACCCTTAAAAAATTCAATTTGTTTAAAATAATTGCAGGCTTCATAAGTTGTATAAAAAATTCCGCAAGCTCATCTGAAAACGCAACTTTATTTAATTTAATCATTTCCGAGTGATTGTTTCAGTGATTGAAAAATGTTCTTATAAACCTCAAAAGTTCAAAAATTAGTAACTTGAAAAATATCATATTCAGCCAAAACAAAACATACGTATTGTTTTTAGCTGCAGAATGCAAGAAAAAACTGGAAGGAATTAAAATGTTGGTTGTTCATTTGACGTGGAATTCTAGGCCTGCAAATGCAGGTGTAAAGGACAGTATAGATTATAATAATTATCGTTAAATCTTATGATCCTCCTTAATATTTTTAAACGACATTAAGTTCAGCAATTACACTGTGACTACCTTAACTTCGGCTTCATAGCTCTGCCTATATTCATAGTGCCATTCTGTGCGGTAGAAAATCATTTGTAAAGCATTCCACCCGGCCGAGCAATGAAACAATATCGTTCGCACGTAAATCAACCCAAACACAGGGGAAGGATAACCGGATTCCTTTGGAATCTTGAACCCAGTCCTATAAGAAAAAAAAAATCAGCAAGACAGTAGAAAGATGGAGACACATGCCTTGCCACTTTTTCGGGGAAACTGAGTAACATAATCTTATGGTACGGTAAATTATCAGGACGAACTAGTCCTTAGCCTTATGCTAAAAGGATAAAAAACTAGATTTATGGGATCAGTTTGATGCTAAGGAGAATCCAATTCTAACAAAAACTTGAAAGAAAGGATGCATAGAAAACACTTGATCTTACATAACGCTTAGCATTGAATCTCGGGTGTGAAATTCCGGAAATTGATTTCATCCGAAACACTTCGCGATAAGCTCCACAAGCCATTTCCACGAGCGATTACCGAACATCGCACCCCCAAAGTACACATTTGAGCACACTGTGCAAAGATATTGCGAAACTCATGCGTTTTCCATTTCATATCACTTTAAAATGACTCTACTATTCTCCCAGGACGCGAGTGCGTGGAAATTGCCCACCACCCAAAACCATAAGAAATGCCTGCTCACTCTCGGGAAAAGCTCATTCGGCAAACATGGAACATTAAATAAACATTGCACGCGTCGAGAAGCGACAAGCATCGAATTGCTTCGTAGCTCTACGTTCGTGGCTTGTCGGTGATGCGAAGACGATGCGGCATTGATACGTTCATTCTGCCTGTCGAAAGCCAAAATAACTGCTTTTTTGAAACCGACGCGGCACAGTATTCTGGCGCAGAAAAGTCTGTTCTCCTCATTCCAACTGCCATTTTGCAGCAAACGTCGAATCGCGACGATGGGGTGCTATTAAGGGGGTCCTCTACAGATATCCTCTTTTTAAACACTTTTTGAGGATGGATTGCAGTAGAAGCATTAAGGTTGCACGGAGAATGCGCAAAATTCTCAAACGAAAAAAGCAGTTTTTTTCCACACCGTATGTCAGATCTTCATAAAAATCAATCAGCATGTGTAGAATGTTGTTACAGTACTGCTGATTGATTTTTATGAAGATCTGACATACGGTGTGGAAAAAAACTGCTTTTTTCGTTTGCGAATTTTGCGCATTCTCTGTGCAACCTTAATGCGAATGCAATGAGACTTTGGTTCGAATTGTTTATTGTTGAACTTTTAACATAAATTTATATTTTTATTAGATGTTGTGTGACTTCTGTTTGATCTTGAACGCATTCCTCTAAAAAAATTTAGGTCAAACGGCTGGCAGGATTCCGGTCATGCAATTAAACTGAAACAGAGAATTCTAAAAGAATTGATTTTTGTATCTCCTTGACTGTTACTTGATATACGGTGTACCCAAAATTCAAAAAAATTACAAAATGGTTGAACTATGACCAAAAAAAAATTCCTTTGTTTTTGATTAGAATAAAGATTATAATAAACTATGTAAAATTGAAAAAGCTTGTGTCGGACAATAGCGGTTCGTTTTACGAACATTTCACAAGTTGTTCCAAGCCGATTGATAAATTATTTTCTGAGATATCTTGCTAACCAGTTGCAAAAACATGACTTTTGGGAAACCTGCGGAGGCGAGTTATAGAGGACAACGCTCAATCATCTTCAAAGCTCCCAGGAAACTAAACTAATGCGTATTCTATTAAAACCTGTTACGATTATATTTGAAACAGGTTTTAGAGTAGAGAAATGCGAAAAAATATTTTTTTTAAAACCGCATCTGTAGAGGACCCCCTTAAGACGTAATTTTCCATCTCAGCTCTATTAGTATCAGTTGTGCATACATCGTACGGAACGTAAAAATGTGAACTTAACCATAACAACGAAAATTCACCGGAAACTTGTGTTGGAACATATGATGAGAATCTATAAATATTTTGAATGTTGTTAAACTATTCTTCCTGGCACTCGGTAGGAAGATCGACCGCAGCAACTGATACTTAGATTATCTATTTTTGCCCTTGCTATAGCTACCGTTGGTCGATTCGAGTATGGTCTATTTAATAAATCGTCTATCGGTTAGTGATTATAATTTTATTCCTTGTCAACTAAAACAGATCGTAATCACATGGTTCGCTGAGTCCACAATATAGCAAAAGATGGTAGGTAGGATCTCAAATTGTCCAAAATATTCGAATACATCGTCAGATTTTTACACGAATCTCTATGCGAAAATTCCGTTTTACATATTGTATTTGATCCTGCCGGTGATGAAACTTCTGCTCTTTCTTCGCAGTAATGTTAAAAGATTTCGTCCTTTGCTATTTCGGTACATCTCAACTTACGTAAGCAAGCTCAACGTTACATATCTTATCAGCTTTTCAGCCACCCCGACCAGGGAAAAAACTTTAGGCATTATAGAAAAACCACATTCACCGCTTTGTAGCTCATGTGCGAACCTATATTTTCTCCCACTAACCTCGAAAGATAGGTTGACTAGCTAGATCACGAAACTTCGCAGTCAACGAATCATAGGGACAGTTGTCTATCCCTAGATTTCCATCAGTCTGCTTGTAGTGCATAAGTACTCCCGGCGGAGGGTAAAATACACACTTGTGGCTTCTCTTGACTGTTATGAAATAGATCTATGTCAGCAAAGGTGCAGAAATAGGCAATCGCACTTAGGATTTGGAAATTCAGTGAAGAGACGATTTCCCTCCGATTGTGCCTACCCCCGATTTTGTCTACCCTGATTTTGTTAGCTTTTTGACTGGATTTTATCAGCTTATTGAATTCGACCAAATTTAAAGTGAATGAAGTACGACAAATGTAAAAAGAGGAGTATTGAGTAGATACAACTAATTACATGACAATAGGGAATTTAGTTACACAGAAAAAAATATTTTGTAATTTTAAGTTTATTTTCATGCACATATTTGGAGCATGAATGTAAATGTAACATTTCCACCACAAATACACACGACTTGTCGTGCTTTCTTCAACGAATTTTCTTATAATTTTATACGTGGTTTGAAAATTACAGTTTCTTTACACGGAAAAACAATTGCACTTCAATGTATTTTTTACTCGAATATTGCTGTAAAATGAATGACATGTAATATTACACGAATGAAAGTGTAAAATTGTATGCTGTTTGATGCTCTAATTGCTTTTAACGTAATTTTCAATCAAATTTTCGATTCAATCTTTGTATATTTACATTCGTATTGATTTACATCTCGTTTAAATTTCATTATTTTTGGTGTGTAGTTCAAGTGAAAATGCGAAATATAATTTACATACATAGTGTGATAACCGATACAGACAGCAATGCAATACAAATTAAATCACAGTGGAACTACGATTGATGATAGAGAAAAATATTAAATTATGAAAAATCCAAAACAAAATTTTGAGGTTTTGTCCAGCTAGGCGACACTGTACGATGGGAAGGTTGTACCTTTCATTTGAGACTAAGTTTGTGCAAATCGGTCCAGCCATATCTGGGAAACAGAGGTGACATTTTTTCCACATGCACACATACACACATATACACACACATTTTCCGATCTCGACGAACTGAGTCGAATGGCATATGACACTCGGCCCTACGGGCCGGGATTAGGTTGGCTATTTTTAGAGTGATTGCATAACCTTTCTATAGGGTAATTTGGGGAGAGATGCCGCACATTTCCTAAAATCAATCCTGCATCGAAGCTAACCATTCAATATTTGATAAAATCATTTTTATCGTTTGCGACAAGTTTCGAAAATACTGTGAAATGGTTTTTTTCATGAAAAAAATTCATCACATTTCTTATAACTCTTATCACTCTCTTCGGATATTATATCGTTTGAGAACATTTAGAACTTGATGCTTCGCGATGTTTTTGATAACATATACTACATGGGATAGTGGCAGGACTCAGAGAATCGCTCAAATCAGCATAGGACAACATCAGTGCTAGAAATCTCAAACCAAATCAATGGGAAAGCGAAAAAATGGCCCATAAAATAGACATGCAAACGAATTATTGCTAATGCTCTGTTAATATAATATTTAAATTCCTCAATCAATGCATTGTGGTGGGAAAACTGAATTTGCCTAAAGGGGTTATATATTGTACTGAGCCAAAAAAAAATCGATTTTTTTAATCGATTTGAAGTTTATACTTTACTCAAATTTCCAACGCGACTGAGAACTAAGAAAAAAAAACACTATCGTTTTACACCACCGATATCGTCCGGGTTTTTTCAATAGCGATCATTGTTACTATTTACAGCTGATAATCCTAAAAAATACGAAAAGAAGAGTTTAGCCTCTAAACTGCTAGCAAAAAAAGTATCGCCCTGTTTGTTTGCATGGAGCGTAGAGGGTGAAACTTTAAATAAACAAACAAAAATACAGTTTCGCCCGTTGTATTTTTTGCTGTAGTTTAAGAAAGCAATATCGTAGAATCCAAATTTTTAGGTTAATTTGTTGCGTTTCAAAGCCCTCATTTGCATGTATGAAAAAAGCCTTATGTTTACATTTGTAAGTATCGCCCTTTTCACAAAAAAGCGTTGAACTGAAATCGCAGCTCCTGATATCACGCTATCTCTGAAGTGCATGCGTGCATAGTTCCAAATTTTACTTCGACATCGACTTTTTCTAAAGGTGACTTCCCAGTAGTATCCTTGATATAAATTATTATCGCTAATCCTAATGCCAAAGAACAAATAAAAACCTCTCGAAAACGAACCGTTTGGGAAAATCATCATCATTTCTGGAATTTTCATTTTCACGAAACTTTTCGATAACCTTCCGTCACTTGCGTTAATGCACTGGGTGCACAGTGCTCTGAAAATCTAGCAAAATCCTCTTAGGGCACCAGCGGGTCTAATTCAGAGCTATCTGCGCGGCGAGTTAAATCTGTAAAGAATACTAAAAATTAATTTCTATTCCATAATTTTCAGTTGAGCAATTCGAGAGATCGTGCTCACCGCAAGCTATGAAAAATAGACTACGTTGTGAAGCGATGGTCACTATTTATTAAAAAATCACGGTTAAATAAAAAATAAAACTATTAAAAAAATTCAAATAGTTTATAATTTTCACAAACTTATTAGGAAAAATTGTTTAATAAGCTTTCGTAATATTGTGTAGGAAAAAATCTGAAAATTTCAGTATTTTCTCTATCTGCAACATATAAACCCTTAAGTATACCAATTAATTGGTATACGAATTGGAATAGGTTCGCCAAATTTTGGAAGAAGTCTACAAAATAACCCCTTGAAAACTACCTAAAAATTGTTGTAGTTCGATGCAATAAAAAAATCCTAAAAAATGAAATGTACCTATTAATGTGAAACACAGTGAATAATACATACAATAAAGACCCATTTTTATCAATCTCATGGTGTATTTTAGGCAGACAAAATGGGAACATTGACTAAATCGGGCAATTTTTTTCTTTATAATACACTCAAGCTGTTAAAATATTCTTCCCGTCCCTTGATGTAGTCTGATAACTATTTCTGATTATGATGAACTTTTTATTTTTGCATATTTCCATCTTCATGATAAGGAAAACATGCTCAGATTTACTCGAATTCAGTTTTGTTCGTCTGCTAGAGCCCATCAAACATATGTTCATATTTGGCTGATAAAATCGGGGTTTCAATGTGTTATAATAGATATTCAGTATTCGAAGAAGTTTCTTGTGAACGACTTTGTTTCTACTTACTTGAAATCAGCGGCGTAGCAAGAAATTCGGTTTGGTGAAAATCGATCATACTGTCCAAACGGCATAATTCCGAAACCGTAATTTTTGAAGTTTTAAAATTATGCAGAATTAATTTTTCAGAAAATAGTAACAGAGTTCGTGTCTTTAGCGAATTTGTTGAGACATTATTGTAGTCATGAATATTAACCTGAAAAACTTCACCATAAATACTTCTTGGACGATATACCGTCAAAATTATTTTATCAAATGATGCGCTGTTTAACGTTTGTAAAACCCATCGAGGATACTAAACCTCCGAAATTGGCGGTTTCAAAATGATGTTATCTTGACCTTAAATTACTGTTTTTGAACATTTTACCTATAATTGGTCATACAACAAAAATCAAATGCTCATCAAAATCGATCAGGACCTGCTAGAGTCGAATGGAAATCGTCATTTTTAATAAATTTCTCTTTATATTCGGAAAGTGTTATCCTCGTTATTAATCATATTACGTTTTCGTCTCGACTCGACGCATTCCCAAAATAAAAACCTGTTTTAATCCACCTAGTGGTGCAATTGTGCTTTTCTCATTTGTCCAGACTTCCAGATTCCATGGCTGGTTATGTTCAATACAATGGTGGAAATGAATATTACATGTTCAGTACGATTTGCACATACATACAACGGATCGACAGCTACGATCTTCAGATACTATGTGATACTGAAACATCGCTTGAAACCAGCGGCAAATCATGGAGAAAGATCCGGGAGATCCGGGTCCTGCCGAAAATTTTCAACTTGTTAAGAAATTTTAAACTAGTTTTAATTTTAAAGTAGCAACCCCTCACTGCATACTCCCTCCGGGCCGGTATGATTGACGATTTTTAGAGTGATTGCATAACCTTTCTATATGAGAAAGGCAAAAATGTACCAAAGTCCAAAAAAGTCAATTTTTGTCAAACATTATTTTTTTCGAGTTTACATCAAATCTCAATGTTTCATGCATTTTAAAGTCATTTGGCATCAAAAATACAAATTTGATTTTGAAAATTTTTCATTTCATTTGTGAAAATCGATCCTGCCATCTCTGATTAACATACACATACATACACAAACAGACATTTTCCGATCTCGACGAACTGTGTCGATTGGCATATGACACTTGGCCCTCCCTGTCGGGATTAGATTGACGAATTTTAGAGTGAATGAGAAAGGCAAAAACATTTTTAGCAAATGTTGAAAGTTATGCATTTTTTGGTGAGCAGTTCTATGTTTCATAGACTTTAAATCAATTTTAACTTCGCTTCCTATTAAATAAAGACCCTTATTACAGTACATCTCTACAAAAACGAGCTCGATTTGAAAATAAATCTGAGGATTATGATGAATTACAGAACTCTGGAATTTTCTATTGGAATGTTTTCAGGCAGGAATTTGATATTGATGCTATTAGACAACTGTGAAATCAAGACCCATAGATCAGTTACATATCAGGACCCCATTCCGACAATTTATCAAAAGTCCTCATGATGTTTACAACAACAGGTTATCAATCTACGGATCAGATAATTGTTATTGTAATATTGAATTAAATCAGTCAGCATCAATAAATTTTCAACTTCAATCCAATTTTTTTTGGGTGTGGTGGGGGGGGGGGAGTTGTATGGTATTAAACCCCGAAACCTTCTCTTGACTACGCCGTCGCTTGGAGTTATTTACTTCGCTTTCATTTTCCGATATGTTTCAGAACGATCCGATGGTTATAAGTTATAAAAATTGCAAACAGAAGGTTCGTACAAATGAACATTTTTGCACTGATAAGTTATCAAGTTCCTTCCAGACAACTTGGAAGTGTTTGGTGAGCGGTTGTAGATAGAAAAATTTAATACAAAATTCGTTTTATCGTGATAATGTTTGGCTTATTTCAAGGGATTATTACTATATTGAACAATAAATAGACGACAAAGAATAATCCACAAACAACAAGCCATAACTTTTAAAGTATTCAAAATAGATATTTCTGAAGTCTTCAGTAAAGTTAATCTCAAAAAAAAAGCTACAAATTTGCTGAAGGCATCATTTCGATATAATCACTTCCAAGAAAATTTATGAAAATATCTCACTCATAGGGGGATTATTCAGCAAAAGCACAATACCAAAAGAAAGGGCATATTGCCTCCAATAAATTCACCGAAGATACTATTGACCTAAAATAAGCCGTTTTGGCGTTAATAATAGATTACATGTTTTTGGTCATATTTCTGGCAATGGGAAATGATAAAAATCTTTCGTCCGCATTTAATTATAAATATCTCTTTTGATAATAGTCCGATTTCAACAAGCTATAGCTTGTTCGAAAGGCATTTCGTATAAGCTGCCTAAAATATATATAAATTGTTAATCTATGTTGTCAATTTCGGCAGATAATTTAAAAAAACGCCATTTTTACACGTTCCAACATTCATATCTTGGAAACTAAACATCAGAATCAAAAACAAATGAATAGCGTTCTTACTGTTTGATAGTTCTTTCTTTTAAAATTGGTTTGGATAAGATCGGTTCAGCTACTGCTGAGAAACACGAATGAGAGTTTGTCCGTTACATACACACACAGACACACACACAGACATTGTCCCAAATCGTCGAGCTGAAACGATTGGTAAATATGACTTGGCCCTCCGGGCTTCCGAAAAAATCTTGAAAGTTTGAGCGAATTCTATACATTTCTTTTCTAAGAAATGTAAAAGGTCATTGCGGGAGAGATGCCGAACCATGCTCACAAACTGAAAAATGGTGAACAAAAGTATTTTTAGCTATCATTAATGTTTTTGTGATTAAGAGTCTTCAGCTGAGTTCCATGAAGTTTGATTACACCTATAAATCGGCCAGCACCTTTATTTTTCTTAAGGGGGTAATACCATTTCTAGAAACATTTTTTTATTCAACATTTTAAAAATATTTTAGTTTTGCAACCTTGTGTAACGGTTTAGTTGGAGTAGGGGAGAGAGGGTAACAGTGGATCAGCAGGAACTATGAAACATTCGCAATAAAATCATAATGCATGATCAGAATCGTCTCATTCTCTCATATTTCACGATTTCTAATTCTTTACACGTGTTGCTATATTTTGGAAGAGATCTGATAACTGTATCTCTTTTAATGGATATTTGTTTGTTTTGTGATAGCCAGAGTAAATTCGCAATGAAAAACATTATTGCATCTTTATGAGTTACCATTCATTGAATAAATGTTTAGTCTATTGCTATTTATAGCAAATTTTATGCTCAACATATGCCGCGAACAAAGTTTTTTGGTAACTTCTCATGGTTCTGTGTAATTTCGCAATTTTCATGAATAGACCCATTGGGTAACTGTGGAACGAAGGCGTATGGGGAACAGTGATTATTTTTTGTTTTTGTGGTCTGTCTCAAAATGTGAATGGATTCCGATTTTCAACAGTAAATACTACTCATATAGTGCAAAATTAGTGAATTTGGGCAAGTTTTGTAGAAATTGGCTCTTATTTCAGGATTGCAGCTGATATGCATATATGGTGGTTCAATGTTACGCGATGTTATAGTGGATTCTTTCGTAAACAAACGATTTTCGCCTCAATATAACTTAAATTCAAAGCGTTAGGATCATTCTTCGTCAAAACAAAAGAATAAAATTTATAAGTAGAATATTTCACTATAGACGACATCGTGTTTCATAGTTCCTACCCATGGGGCCCACTGATACATTTTACCACCGACTGTTTATTATCCAAAAAATGTTATTTCCCGTGAATTTTACCAGCTGGAAAAAATATATGTATTAGTTAACAACAGAGTGGCAATATGTATCACTTTTGGTTACACAAATAACAAGTATTATCATCAAAATTAAATTGTAGAAAAAATGTGTTTCATTGTTACCCTCTCTCCCCTAACTTAATTAAGAGTACTGTTTATTTATATGTTTATACGAGCGATATATTGGTAGGGGTTATTTAGAAGCAGTTTTTGGTTGTTTCTTCCAACAATGTATTTATATAACTTTGGTTTGTTCTTGAAAGATTCATTTTAAAAAGCATCAATTCGTCGAAATTTTCATTTTTAGCCCAAGATCGACATCACTACAAATCAATGCGTTTACGAAAATTAGTGCCTGAAACTTTAAAGAATTAACCGAAGTAACTAATACTTAGATACATATCGTCCGTTCAAATGTATAAATAAATAGACTCATATTTCTATATGCCACTGTTTTAGGTCCGTTTAGGTTGTGTATATACCTTATTAATAATCTATATCTGATGCAAATGATCATTTAATGACATTTCGAAGCGAAAAAAATACATTTTAGCTACGTATCCTCCGCCATCGAGTCCGGCATCTCACCCGCAATTTTGATGCGGCATCTCTCCCAATTGTATGGGAGAGATGCCGCACGACGACATTTTCCTCTGAAATAATGGATGACCGTGCACATGATCAGAATGCCTTCTAAAAGGTCCCAGCTACTCAACCGATACATGATTTACAAAAAAAAAAATCGAACAATTTAAAAAAACGAAATTTTAATGTGGTACTGAAAAACTTTCGGCACTCCGTGTGCAACTGGACGCACATAATCATTAATAAAATTTTTGTAAACTAATGATAAGGATTATTTTACATCTCCAGTGTTGTAATTCTTCAAAAGACAAACTCACAATATCATATTACCGTATAAAACTGTGGGAATTTTTATTGAATTTTGATTTCTTGTTTCCGATTTTCCATATTAACCAGAACAGCTTCAAAACTCTTGTGAGTGAACTAGAGCTATAGGAAAAGCTCATAAGTGGCATATAGTTTTGTAGAGCTAATTAGCACTTGATTTAGCAGTGTTCCCAAAAAAGTTCAAAAAAAGTTGCCGGTCTAGTATATGGGCACAGTTCTGGGTGTATAGAAAAGCGTTTGCGTGAGAAAAATTACATGACATAACTAAAAAGTAAATGTGTTTTAACTTAATCGAAGATAAGTTCGTCAAAGCTTAGGAAATATTTGTAAAAACTAAAATGAATCCATCAAAATTGATTTTTGGATGCAAACATATGTGCCAGGAATATTATTTGCATCACCAGTATGAAAAGTTGATATCGGAGTACCTAGTGGGCCCGGTAGGAATTCTTGCCTTTTTGTGCATTTAAAAGTTTATACGAATCTATGAAGCACTTCATATGTGATATTTCCGTAATAACTTACTTTTTAAATGAATTTTAGCGTCAGTTAATGGAATTTCCATGCTCAAGCATAACGCTTTGTAACTAAGAAACCGATAGCTGGACTGGAATACTCGCGTACCTTTTTAAGGGTTAATGTATCCGACCCGACCCGTAGCCGGTGATAACAAAACCCGAACCCACCCCGATTCCTGCGGGTACGGGTTCGGGTCGAGTATCAGGTAAAAATAATCCGTGCACGCCCATCTCTAGTTTGGACATTCTTGTCAATCATGTCATATGGCTGAACGCCTCTTGTGGTGAGCACAATAAAGTAACTTTTAAAAACGCCGTTATTTTTTGCTACACTTTGATGACCTGGAGCCTCTGGCTAGTCTGTGATCAAACTAAATCTAAAACTGTAGTCACTAGTTCTGACGGCTCTCGAATCCCAAGATTCTATTTTTATCATTTCCAGATTTATTTTACATTAACCGCATATGTCCATTTGTTCTTTAAGTTTCGCAACCTGTTGGTGGACGTTTTCAGAAAACGGGTAATGGCTAACAGTTTGAGCCAATTACCAGCAATAAAGATACCAACGTTTTGATTCTAGATAGGGTAAACAGGTCTAATACGCCCCTCTTAAGCAAAAATAGTTATATTCCACCACTCGACACTATGATCTTCCTACTAATTACTCTAATTTATTGTTATATTGGTTAGAAATTGGTATCCGTTTCATTTTTTATTAAAAACATCCTGATACAAGTACTATTAAACATTTTTCAAAGATGCCTAAATTCTAGTTTTTTTTCTTTCACCCAGGGCAAAATGCCCCCGGCTATAGTGTAATATGCCCCACAACAAGAGGACGGTATGCCCCACAGCAATCGGTGAGTATGCCCCACAACAATGGGTAGGGCGTTTTGGCCGGTGATGAGCTGTTGTGAATATATGAATAATTCTACACACACGTAGTTTTAAGCCAAGCTAAAAACTAAGACAGTAACTATAATATTCTAGTGAGCTACTTTAAATAGTTCTATCGAATCCGACTGTTTCTAATTGGTTGTAATCCTATTGGCAAAAGTGGGAGCTTACATCAAAGTAGCTCTTTTGAATCTTTTGTGTATATTGTTGTTTTGCAACATATTAAATATACCAAACTAACTTAGTACGTTGATTTCATGAAACGATACTGTTATCAGTCATTTTTACTTTATAGATTATTCAGGAATCCTGGGAATCGAAGAAGGGCATTTTGCCCCGGTGGGACGTAATACACCCTTTTACCCTAATTGCGGAGCACAAAAGTACTTTCGAGTCATAACTATTGCTCGAGTACTTTTTCAAATGGACGTAAGTAACATTGAGAGCCTCTCTTTGTTTACTTTCTCTTTCGTTTATTACGACGTCATTACAACACTTTGTACTAATTTTCCAGTACATATCGAAACCCGACGGTTTTTACTACAATATTATGCAAATAGTAGAGTAGTAAATGTTGAAATGGCCGAGTAATGAACAGAAGAGAAAGACCTCAAAGAGAATCTCTCATTGTTACTTACGTCCATTTGAAAAAGTACTCGAGATTGGTCTTTTCCAATGGCTCGGATAACTACGGGTGAAGTGACAAACATCCCTACTATCTTTTTTTATATCAAAGCTCCTTAATTATATGGTTAGTAGATAGTGACATCGTACAGAATCCTTTGAGATCGTGACTCAAACAAATGACACATTTCGTCGCTGTTGTGCTATCTTATGACAAACGCCATTTTGGGGTAAACTGAGTTAGATATGCCACATTACTTGTTTGAAAAATCTCTACAAAGTGGCGTTTTCAGAATTTTGAAATTCTACTTGGTTACTTAGATATTGCGAGAAACGTCATGAGAAATTGTGAGTTTTTTGCTTAAAATCACTGTATCTAGGGATTTGCTCAAGTTATATTGAAGTTTTAGATGTTTTTATGCGTGAAAATGTCTGAGGAACACAATGACATAAACATTTTCAAAAGAAAATTACACGAGTTGTGAGAAAAACACAGTTTTAGTTTTAAATTGGAAATAAAGGATATTTGGCAACACTGTAACTAAAAATAACTATTTTTTCTAGATTCCCTGACTCATTCCCTTCAAAATGCATTTCACCGATTGTTTATAGCCCATATGAACGCAAAGATATGAATAAAAGTTAAAAATTGATGATTTTTTTCTATGGAAAATTTTTCATGCACGATTATGACACGTTATACAAATTTTGTCATCAATACACGCCTATGACACGTGTGAGTGCGACTTTTGTTTACATTCATAGTAAAAACTCGCAACATAGTCAAGCGATCTTCGTAATATTTGAGAGATTGATGAAGAATAGATAGAAGCATTAATTGTCTTCTTTGGAATGTTTATACCATTTATAAGTTTCAAGATATTCAATCTCAAACTTTAAAAATCGTTTTTCTCGAAATGTGCTAAATGGCGCTTGTCATAAGATAGCACAACAGCGACGATTTATGATTTTGGTTTTACCAGCCTATAGGAAATAAATTGAGCAAATGCAAAAAAACATGGCATCGGAATGGTTCGATCTCACTGTTAGATGCATTGAATCGATTTTTAGATTTCTCAGCCACGTTTATTTCACTCAGTTGGTGGTATTTTACAGTGTTTAATGCGTAAGTACCTTACATGGCTGTGTGTAGTCAAAGTTAGTTAGTTCGTCAAATTATGTGCAAAAAGAGTTAAAACAGCTTGCTTTCGCCTTAAACTATGTAAGTAAGCGATTTACTCAAAAGAAGATTGATTTTTAGATCGAAAGTATATGCTTTGTCATATTGAAGAAACTCCCTACATATTTTTGCGCAAAGTCCGAGGAAAACCTAATTGGGATAATTTATTTTTGGCAGAATTATGGCACTGAAGGTGCGTGCAACGAATTTCAAGCTCTTGAACTATCAATAATCTGACCAATTAATTCTGGTATCGGTTGTGCCGTTCGCACTGAAGGGATTTATAACGAAACAAATTTACTCAATTGCCCAATTAGCTACTGGCAAACATTGAACTTTATGCCGTTCGTGTAAGCATGAAAGTTATTGTATTAATCAAGTTGGCTCATTTATGCTTTGATGCACGAAACTTGTCGAATCATAGTAGGGCAATGTGCCTATCCTAGCTGTAGAGCCTATTGTGACCCCATTTCGCACTTTTGGTTTCGAACCAAGCATATTGGACAATGACAAAATCTAGTTGCCTAAAACAGGTGTGCAAAAATAAGCTCAAATTATATTCTTTATTTATTCCCGGCGGTGGATCTAGCCTACTCACGAGCTCCCCGGTAAGGTGTCGAGGTCGACCCGGCGATTCCGGTGAAGTTGCGTATTACTCAACTGGTCCGCGGCGGTGGACTTAGCCTATACCGTTGGAGAGTTCCCCGGCAGCGGAATTTCTTCGAAGACCACGTGTTTCGGTGTCTCTTGCACGTTCACACACTCAAGACAAAGGGGTGACGAAGCGTACCCAAACTGATGCAGGTACTTCCGCAAGCATCCGTGCTCGGACAAAAACTGCATCAAATGGAAGTTCACCTCTCCATGCTTCCTATGCAGCCAAGCCGACACATTTGGGATGAGTCGGTGGGTTCATTTTCCTTTCTCTACGTTGTGCCACTCTTGCTGCCTCTTAGCCAACGAGTCCGTTTGGACCAGTCTCTTTGCGTTACGTGCATTTCTCCGCTGGTAGCATTCCACATCTTCAGCCAGAGTGATGCACATGGGAATTATCCTGGCAATTACGCATACCACCTCCTACGATATCGTTCTGTACGCACTCGCCACATGAACAGAAATTAGACGAAACGTGCTTGTCAACTTCGTCCGGTTCCCCTTGGAGTTCAGCGCAGCAGCCTAGACCGGTACGCCATACCTCATAATTGAGGATGAGGCACCCGCCAGGAGACGTCTCGTGCTGCCTTTTGCTCCTCCGTGATTCGGCATGAACCTTGCCAATGCGTTAGTTGTCCTTGCAGCCTTCTCACATGCATAGTAATTGTAATTTGACCGACGCGACCATCACACCAAGTTGTTTCAGCGATCGCATAGAAGGGATGGATTGTCCCCCGACGCTGATCTCGACACGCTGGATTTTTTCCAGTTTGCTAAACAGCACTACTTCAGTCCTGGTTTTCACCATACCTATTGTCTATACCGTCAACATCTCCACATCCTCAAGGATCTCGCCGGTTATCATCAAGACAACATCATCTGCAAAGCCGACGATCTCAACTCTCCTGGGCAGTTCCAGTGCTAATTTTCCGTTGTATATATTCCAGAGCGTTGGGCCGAGTATGGAGCCCCTCATATTCGTTTCGTAGACCAGTACTCGGCTCCTGAACTCACTTTTCAGAACCTTGCACAGATAGTTTGGAACCCGCAATATTTGCAACGCTACAGCAATCGCCCCCAGCTGGAACTGTTGAACGCGTTCTTCGCGTCTATCGTTACTACGGCGCAGTAGCGATTACCCCTTCACTTTTGCTTCAATGCTTTCTCCGCGCTCGCGATGAATGTGCGGATGGCGTCCACCATCGCTATCCCTTTCCGGAACCAGAACTGCCTATGCGATAGTCCGATCTCACTTTCAGCATAAGTCGTCAGTCTGAGATGACCCTCTCCAGAAGTATACCAAGAGTATCTAGCAGACATATAGGCCGATACGATGCTTGATCTCCTGGTGGTTTCCCTGCTTTTGACAGCAACACCAGCTTCTGGATCTTCTATCTATCCAGGAAGTAGCCATCATCCAGGCATTTCTGTAAAACTATACTGAACATATCCGGAAACACCAGGATCGCAGTCTTCAGTATCACGTTGGGGATACCATCCGGTCCAGGGGCTTTCTTCGTTTTCAGCCCTTTTGCCACTATAAGGAGCTCGTTGTTGGAGACTAGATTGTCACCAGCATTTTCAGCGTCTGCATAAACGTACGGTGTAGACCCATGCGGTTCGATCGTGCATCGGGAAAAGACGCTCCACGATAATTATCAGTTTGTCAGCGCACATTTCGACTGGCGTCGTTAGATCCTTGATCCTGGCCATAACGACACGGTAATCATTGCCCTAGGGGTTAGCGTCTACTTCTCTGCGCAGCTCCTCTTGTAGCAGGTGGACTTGCTTATCACTAGTTCGTGTTTAATAGTGGCCCTGGCTGTCCGGAATGTTACCTTACACTCTTCTCTGACTGCCTCAGATCTTGCTCTCTGAACGCGTCTTCTGATTTTCAAGCAGGCTGCGAGGAGGATGCTGAGTCTTTCGTTCCACCAGTACGCCGGACGCCTTGGCTCCATTTTTCTCACATTCCCTCGTTATTATTTCTAACAGCCCTTCGGCGCTCGGAATTGGAGTGACGCTGTCAAAACGAAGTGCTTCCACAAAAATGTCCCAGTCAAGGTGCTTTATTTTCTCTTTCGCTCGCCAGTCCTCACTCTCCGCGATACAGTACAATTCCGCCAACCAATGGTGTAGTGGATCGCCTAGTGGTCGCTATGTGTATACTACTCACTAACTCGCCAATTCGAGTTATCCGATAGCGAATGACTGCAGAATTTTATGTCGATGATGGATTTCCGACCGTCTTTGCGGAATGTGCCACCGGACCTTCGTTGCACAGTCTTACATCCAGCTTCGCCAGGGCTTCCAACAAGTTGTTACCTCTTGCGTTGGTCAGCATGCTACCCCTCTCCACGGCCCATGCGTTAAAGTCTCCTCCTATAACAACGGGCTTTCGTCCGACTAACGAGTCAGTTAGTGCGTCCAGCATCCGATTGCACTGTTCTAGTGCCCATCTTAGCGGATCATAGCAGCTACAGACGAATACGCCGTTGATCCTGGCGATCACAAAACCTTCGTGTGTGATATCCACCACCTCTTAGACAGAGAAACCGCCCATTATTTGCTTTGCAGCCATCCCTGCACTATCCACTAGAGATGGACGAATGAATCCTGAATCGATCAAAAGAATCGACTCTTCAAAAAGAATGAATGAACCGTGATTCTTTTTTAAAGAACTGTGGTTCACTAAAAATGTGGCTAATTATTATGAGAGAGACCCAACAAGAACCGAATGAGTCAATTTGACAGTTTACCGTGATGATGAATCTTTAGAGCGAATGAAACAAAATGAATGATTGAGATTAAGCTTGTTTATCTTCATCATTGCTAGCCTGCCTTTGCCTATTTGTACGCAGGACATTTGAAGTCGCCCGTCGTGTGATCATTTTCGTCCTCCGGTTTGCAGATCATGCACCTTGGTTGCTTCATGCAGTCTCCAGCAACGTGCCCCTTTCCTCCGCATTTTCTACACAGTGCTGACCTGTTCGGTTCCTTGCAGTTCTTCTCCGGATGTCCGAGGACCAAGCACCTGAAGAATCGCTCCATCTGCTTGGTAAATCGTGGAGCGACTCTCAACGAGCACAACGACCATCTGACTTTTATCATGCCGGTCTCCGGCAGTTTGTTGGCAACACCCATTGGTAGTCGAATGCACGCTTCAGTTCATCGACGATCGTTAACTCC
Organism: Topomyia yanbarensis; assembly: GCF_030247195.1. Lineage (NCBI taxonomy): Eukaryota > Metazoa > Arthropoda > Insecta > Diptera > Culicidae > Topomyia > Topomyia yanbarensis. The sequence goes on from NC_080672.1 coordinate 155,495,468, forward strand.
CTTTTTTGTAAGTATTCGACTACGGCTTCCTGCGACATCCTTCTTCAGCTCGAAGATCATCTCGCCTTTCTGAGTGCGTCTCGTTTTAACGACGTTCTCTCAAGCTCCTTCAACTCTGGGTCGTCTCCCACTTTTTTGAGAAGAGCTGTGTAGGACGTCGTATCGTTCGCTTCGATGATCAATGTATCGCCTTTGTATCTTCTTCTTTTCTTCCCTTCTGTTTCCGTTCCCTCCGCTTCGCCTGCTGGCTTCCCATGATGCGCTAACCATGGTCTTTCTCAACGTTCCTCTGGTCGCAGGAGCCCTCCAGCTCGCTCTTCTACTTTTTCGGGTCCTCTTGTTCTCCCTGTGTACCCCTCACTCTTCTCAACGAGTGTGGTGACTCTTCGGTGTCACCTCATTTTCTACCCTCGCGTGTTCTGCGGCTTCCATCAGAGCTTTTTCGACTGATTCAGCTATCATCAAGAGCGCCCGCTGCAGCTGTTACGGCCGTTTTGATACTCGTCACTAGCTGCTTCACCTTGTTGTTTACATTGTCATCTATGAACTTATAGAGCAACTTCTCAATATGTGAGTCATTCTGGGTAGCGTCGCTACCTGATCTCAAGGTGAACACTCAGTTCGGTAAGCCCATCTCACATTGGTTCTCTCGTGGCTCACTCTGTATCAAGCCGCTGCTGGTACTCGCTGTGGCTACCAGTGGCGTAGCCGGTGATCTCTGCAGCTTACCGCTCCTTGCAAACGTAATCAAACGTAATCGACCTCCTCATTTGTTTTATTGGATGTCTGCATTTTGTTGAGTCCCAACTCCGGGCCCCTATCTCCACTCGTTGTACATAGTCACCTCTCGTGAGTCCATGATTATCTATACAAGCACAGTGGGGTCATGCTAGAGTTGACACTATGCTTCATGGAGAGTAGTGTTCAGAACAGGATCGGCGTAAACTCGGGAATGCTTCAACTGAACCTAGTACCACCAACTAAATGGGGACGAGTTTTGAACTTTTTCGGAGAACTGCCAGAGTTTTGATTGGTTCGCGCCTTTAAGGGTTAAGTCGGTGTCATCTTTTCTTATTCAGGGAGTAGGACAGTAAGTCTGTCAGCCCAAAGTCACCGTCCAATTCGTAATCCGTGCCCTGTACGTTGAAGTTCACTATGGCCAGTATGTCATTATCAAGATGTTACTGGCGTCGATCCTGATGTGCTGGTTGGGCTAGAGTGTTTTATTGCTAAGATCTTAGATTGTTGGAATCAAAGGATCTTGGCAGAAGCGGCACAGACTCGCTTCGTCGGAGCTGCTTTCGGAGTTATATCTTTTTTAGAGGTTTAACAGAGCCCAACCCAAACCCCACCATATCCTAGCAAAACTCCCCAACTCGCAGTGTGGCCGGGGGTGGGAGGTTCGTATGTATGTTTATATCTATGTGTATATGCGTGTATATGTGCGTCATTTAAACTTACATAATTTTCTCAGATATGTCAGACAAAGACAAAGTTTCAAATGAATGGTATAACGCTTCCATTAGCTGCTATTGAATATTTAGTTGATTCGACTTTCGGTTCAAGAGTTGCGGGATGAAGAGTGCGGTCACACAGCGAATTCACATATGATGTTCATATTCAAATATGTTCAACATTATTTGGATTTTCGGGTTTAGATCACTAATGACCAATAAAAGTAGCTTTGATCACATTGGCCACCTATGTTAGTTCTTGATGCCTCCGGGGAACTCCACAAGTTCCTTAACTAATTTCGTACCTTTTTTCCAACGAACTATTAATCGATTTTACAAACTTTATTTCAAATGGAAGAAATAATACAGGTTTTTTACGCGATTTTTTTGCGCGGTAGTTTTACGCGGATTTTAAAGATTACGCGGTTTTCATTTACGCGGATTTTGAAATTTACGCGGTTTTCATTTACGCGGATTTTGAAATTTACGCGGTTTTCATTTACGCGGCCTGTATTCCCTACGTAAAAAATGGGTGGGTAATGTCAGCGACATAACTGGAGTGAAGTAGAATACACTTAGGATTATTTATATGGATATGTAGGTTATCAACGGGAAGGGTAAAGGGAAAGCCTTCTAATTAATTCTTCATTAAAATAATAGTGGAAAAGGACCGTTTATGTTCGCTTTGGCGAATGACGCGCTGGAATCGATTCTCGTTGGATGCTGCTGACTTCTACTCTCTATTTCCGGATTGAACTGTTGTCCGTGGGTACGATACTGACATGATTGGTGTAGCTGTAGCGTTATAAACCGTTTATGATTTCTTTCTGCATTAAAGAAAGATGGCGTTTGGAAATTTTCAAATGATTCGTTATGATAATTATGGTTAAGAAAGTAAAATTAAAAAATTAAAATTGAGAATTGTTTTCCATCGTCAACTAGTTTTCTTCTTTTCAAATCTGCAACATTCTTTGAAAATATTGTTGAAATTTTATTGATGAAACGCTGAAAATGCGTTTGGCAACACTGCCCACTAAATGGATGGTGGGGGAAAGACGCGTATTCATTTAGGTTATGCTAGTATTAGTAGCAGAAAGGAATGAAAAAGTGCATGGCACGAAAACGAGTGAGCAAGAGTGATAGTAGTGCGTATTCGCGCGTAAATATTGGTCGGTCGGTTTTCTCATCATTCGTTGTACACCAGAATAGCAGTAATTTCCGCGCCATAGCCCGTACCAAACAGACCGTTCGCAAGCAGACAACAACGAAAACCATCCGCGAAAGTACCTAAACCGCTGGTGACGTTGAGGAGCCAAATGCTACGGAACAGGAACTGTCACCCTGTGAGAAATTCGCCGCTATCGGAAGTGAACGGTATTTCCTCCCACGATAAAACAAACCAATGCACTATGGTCCCAAAGCTGTATTTAGGAAGACAAAACTATTGGTTTTAGATATATAGTATCTTCGGCAAACTTTGTTAGTATTTTCTTGCCGATTTTTTTATATTAGTTGAATTAGGGTGGTCCTTGTGGTTAGGGTGTTCAAAGTATCAACTTCTTAGATATATAAAATTTAGCTACATAGTGTTCTACAAAGTTATAAATCAATCAAATTGAAGCAACTTTTCTGAAAAAACTATGTGGCTATCTCTAATGGTTCATGTGCTATAATTTTTGCAATATTTAAGGTAGGGTGGCTCTTTAAAAATTGGTTTTCTATTAATATCTTTTTATGTGTTAATTTCTCGCCCATACTTTGTTCTAGAGGTTTTTTCAACTTTTGTAAATACACATTTTTGCCGAAGCAATGAAGTTTCTATCTCTTTTGTTTGCATAGTTACAGGCGATTTTCAAAACAAAAATGGTTTTTTTCAAAGCTATATATCTTCCAACATTGCAAATGAATTTTCAATCTTTTAATTTCATTTAAAAGATCGGAACTTTTGCAGTTTTTGGTAAAAAAAAACTGCGGGAGCGTTATTTCTGTAAAATAAATAATTAATTTTTGAAAATGGTGTATTTTTCAACAAAAATCGTTCATAACTTTTCAAATAGATGAGATAATAACTTTGTTACTTCAGCAAAAATATTTGCCATACAAAGTTCTAAAAGTGCTGCAAACAAACTATTTACGATAAATCAATGTATGAAGTGACAAATGAGAAATAGTGATTTCAAGGGGTCACGTTTTCATCGTTCAATCTCTTATGGAAAAATCAACTGAGAAATAGTCAATGTGTGTTATAATGAAAATCTATTGAATATATGAAACTGTTTGAAAACACAACGTCTTTTTTATTGGAACTGAAAAGTGCATAATCTGTTTGCCGATGAGAAAAATCCGCTAATTATTATCACAATTTGAATTATTGATCATCGTTGAAATCAGTTCGTTTGTCGCCGGCGACCCGCTTCGTTAGTTCCTGGAAGGAATACTGCCCGTTAGCAGCAGCAAACAAAGGCGCTCTCAAAATGGCCTCCTTCACTAGACGTGCACAGAAGTCGCATTGTTTTTGCAAGGAATAGGCGATATAATCACAACAAACGGTCCTTATTAGGACCACAAACTCGTTCTCAGAACAATTACAAATGAAATTTCCATTTCGTGTTTTGGAAAATAACTTCCCTCCTATCGGGTTAGTTATTTTCTATAATAATATCCGAAAAATGTGCGATACAACAAATGAACTGACCAATTTGAAGAAAATACATACCTACAAAAATTTGAATCAGAAAAGTGACATTGACGGGAAATTGATTCGATCGTTTCTAAGTGTTTGGCAATAGAATTTGCCGATTTGTTTTCCAACGTCAATTATTTGCGCGGTTGGCGAAAGAAAAGATTTTCAAAATTAATTATTTCTAATGGAATGATAGCGTTGATAAGGGCTAATTTGTTTGCCGAAGAAAATATTCTAATACGAAGCTGCACAAATTAATCCACGGACTTGAATCCTAATAATCATCTCTCCCGGAATTGACATCTGACAAGTGGACTTGCTGAAACCGATTGAAATCCCGAGCAAATACTCATGGGTTCAAACACCACATAGCCCCTTGAAAAGACCTTAAACATGGTCCATGCCAAAATTCACTATCATCAATACACCATAAAATGGTCTCAGTAACCCATAAATATACCAACATATGGTATTTTATATGGGATCTACCGGACCATGGTGATGGTGTTTTCAAGGGGTGAACCCATTTCAAACACCCATGTCAAACCCCATGAGCATGGGGGTATTATGGGCTTTTCGTTTGCTCGGGATGACAATTCTTTCTGACCAGATTTGCGGCTTGGTTCATGAAATTAGAGGGAACCAATCAGGAATGAGATTCAGACAGATGATTTGAAATCGGGTTTTTTTCGTGTGTGTATGCTATCCATCAGAAATGAAAATGATGGCTTCTGCTAGTAGCACGGTTGGTGCACCATATCGTTGGCGCTGGCCGAGATGAGCTGAAAATTTTCACCATTTTCGGCAGTTTTTGAAAGATTTTTTTAAAACACAGTATTTTCGGTATTAATGCATGTTATACATACTCCAAATTTTAATACTACATTGCGGAACATATTTTCGATAAAATTGCTTTAAACCTCAAATCATTCTATTAAGTATGATGGAAGCTATTAACGTTCAAAATCTGACGCGACTGCCACAGGCGATATTTTGAAACGGGCCCCCATATTGAAACGTTAGAAGTATTCTACTTCAAAAAACCTGGCTTTTGGATCCGGAGTTACAGGTTGGTTATTGTGGTCACATAGGAAATTCTCATATGAACAGGTACAATCGTAATACTTCATATTTCTAAAATCTATTCAAATAAAATTTAAATTAGTTCCATTCGTAGGGCTAGATCACTGATGGCGAATCAAAGATTCTTGGAATATATTGTCCACTATCGATAATCCCGCAAGTCCCTGGTTCCGGGGATATTCCAGAACTAAAACCTCTTCAGCGATGACTGCACCAATTTTCACTAAACTAGTATCATATGGAAAATATAATATGCAGTTGAGTTTTGGACCCCTCCCCCCATGCACCATTCCACCCTGCTTCCTTTCACAACCCATCCCACTATCACCCCCTCCCTCTCAGACCAACCTAACCCTGTATAGCAAAATTTCTTATATGGTTCCCGACGTATGCTCCTTCCTCTCACTAATTATCCCCTCCCCGTTCTCCACCATCCCGTATTTTCATAGTATCATAGTTAGCGTCGACATGTCGCTCGTCAGGATCGTGCCAATCGTGCACTTATATATACTTACCAAGTGTAATAAGAATGGAACATTAGGCTGTCCCAAAAAAATCGAAGTTGGAAAAGTCATGGTTCTCAATCCTATAATGAAAGATAAGCACATTTTAAGCACTTTTGTAGAACAAATCAAGTTTCTAAAAAATCATCTAGAGGTTCCGCAAATGCGATTTATAAAAAATGGTAATTTTTGAGCAATATTGTCGTATATAAGTGGTTTTCGCAACTTTTTCAAAGCCCAATTATTTTTAATATATTTTTTCATTTTTCTGTGGATCTCCGAGAATAAATCCCATTTAAAAGTTTTTACAAAAAGTCCTTATATTAATTATAGAACCTCTTAGTCACGGCGAAAAAAATATTTTTTTGGTTAATTTTGAAGAAAATCCACACAAAACGAATGTCAATAAATTTTTTTCAATAAACCAAAGACATGTTTTGGAAAGTACTGTTCATTGCAAAAATTTTCGTGAACAAATGTTGTGAAAATTCGGTCGAGGGGCTGAGATACAGCATTTTTAGTAAATGCTTTCAAACCATGAAACTTTGCTACATTTTTTGAATTGTTCAATATCTCAACCGTAACTTGACCAGTGTAGGTATATTGGGTGTCAAATAAAAAGGATTTTTCTCAATCTTACAAAGCATTTTCATATGTGGAATCTACCAAAGTCAAACATCAAAATTACAGCAAGTAGACATCATATTTTGATATCAGTCATCAAATTCAAATCTTATTTTGATATCGGTTTAAACTTTTTCAGAGATGACATCATATTTTGATCCCATTTTGATGTGCTTACATGCTTTGCGTTTTTTAGAAAAAAAAATGATTGTTTCTATTTCTTTGACAAACATCAAATTGATTACTTATTTTGTTTTTATTGAAATATTTCAACATCTCAACGAGTTTTCAATTTGCTTTCACTGATAGCTCAAATGGTTTTCTACTTGATGCCATAGGACAATTTTTCTGCTCTCGATTTTGATCTTTTAACCGTTAAAACGACCAAAACGATAACAACATGAGCAATCATTACCTATTACATCACAACATCAAGTTAAGTTCTCAATTTGATATCAGACTCTGCTCGGGTACGGCCTGATTGAAGCTTTAGAAGATTTATTTTGGCTATTTCTGTTTTTGGCGATAGTTAGTAATAACTCGTTTGTATCAATACCATTCTTTGAGCCATCTTTGTTGAATTCTTCACATGAAGCTAATAATCGTACAGTTTGATAATTACTGAAAATTTTTCCGAGCATGCTCAAGATTTCCGAGCAAACTTTGACATGCCTAAAACGATTCTTGGTAGTCCGTGCTGATTGATCGGTGTTAAAGACAAGTTGTATCGAAATATTGGAGTAAAGTTTGGAAAACATAATCTGGTATCGTGGGTTCAAAATATTTAGCTTAATCAGACATCCATGACAAAATTGATTGTAAAATCTTAAAAAAGAAAAGTACTGGGAAATTCTTGATCAGAGTAAAACAGCTCGAATCTCTGTACGCTACCAGATTAAGTTGCCCAAAATATATTCCAATATCTCGGTATAACTGAATTTGTCTTTAACACAGATCAATCAGCATGGACTACAATGAATCGCTTCAGGCAAAGTTTGTTCGGAAATCTTAAAGTTAAACTGAAAATGGTACAAAAATTTACAACGAGATAATTCAATTTTCTCTACTGCGTTTGCAAAATCTTCACTAAATTCAATCAGTAGTACTAATACTATATAAGCTAATTTTGTTGGCAAAAATCGGTGAGGAAATAAACTGCTATTTTCGTTTTCCTGTATTTTCCCGTTTAAACATAAATGACAGTAATGATCGTACTGAAAGAACAGTAGCTTTATGTGGAGAAATCTACGAGATGGCTCTAAAAATGACACTGATAGAAATGAATTATTACTGACTATCACCCAAAATATGCAGAGTCAAAATAACTTCTAAAAATTGAATTATAACATATGAAATGGATTCATTTTGACTGTTTTATTACAAGACTTAGTATATATTCACATTAATAAATAAATCTAATCAATCGTGAATGTTACATAGGTTATAGCAACATTGGTGTTATCACTTCTTATTCGAAAAAGTTGTTGATCATGCACAATCCCATAAATCTCTCAATAACTACCTTAGAATAAAAATATTTTTTTTTCGCCGTGGTTAAGAGGTTCTATAATTAATATAAGGACTTTTTGTAAAAAACTTTTAAATGGGATTTATCCTCTGAGGTCCACAGAAAAATGAAAAAATATATTAAAAATAATTGGGCTTTGAAAAAGTTGCGAAAACCACTTATATACGACAATATTGCTCAAAAATTACCATTTTTCATAAATCGCATTTGCGGAACCTCTAGATGATTTTTTAGAAACTTGATTTGTTCTACAAAAGTGCTTAAAATGTGCTTATCTTTCATTATAGGGTTGAGCACCATGACTTTTCGAACATCGATTTTTTTGGGACAGCCTAATGGAACATACATTTCCACAATGTTAGCATCATAGTTTAAATAAACATGTTTTTGTCTTATTTGTAACTATAGGAACATGAAGAAAATTTAATGTTAAATGACTCATTTGATAATAGTCTGATTATGACAATCTATAGCTCGTTGGAAAGGTACTCGTATCTGCAGATATGCAAAGCATTTGGCTATGTTGTCAATTACAGTAAATCTAAAAAAACTCCAAAAAATAATTTCTTTGCGCACATTCGTTTCATTTCCCATTATAAAATGGCCTCCTATCAAAAAATCCCCTCTCAAGAATGCAAAAAATAGCTTCGTTCTGCGATCAACTCCAATCATATTTCGTCTGCGAGGTAAAAGAGCATGTGAGATCTCGTTCCGTTCCTTTGCGCGCCAGATCTTCCTGTCGCACTTTCAACCGCTATGTCGAACAACAAATTAGAAAGTACACGACCCTGCTTTAACCCAACCCAAATTACAAACGAATCGCATTGGCGATAAGGGACCATTCATAAATTACGTAACGTGTCTAGGTGTGGGGCGGGGGGGGGGGGTGGTAGAACAAGTTGTGGCATAAGGGGAGGAGGAGTAAGCTAGATCGTTACGTAACATGTTTCCACCGAAGAAAACATTGTTTTTGCAAGGAATTCGTTACGTAATAGAGGAGGGGGATGGATAAATTTTTGACAATTTGTTACATGGGGGAAGGGGGAGTCAATTTTTGCGTTACGTAATTTATGAATGGTCCCTAATGAGGATCATTATGCTTCAATAACTATCACATTAACACAACTAATTAATGGCTCGTCTACTCTAGTTCGTCGCTGTTGTGCTATCTTATGACAAGCGCCATTTAGCACTTTTCGAGAAAAACGATTTTTAAAGTTTGAGATGGAATATCTTGAAAATTATAAATGGTATAAGCAATTCAAAAAAGACAATTGATGCTTCTATCTATTCTGTATTAATCTCTCAAATATTGGGAAGATCGGTTGACTATGTTGCGAGTTTTTACTATAAATGTAAACAAAAGTCGCGCTCACACGTGTCATAGGCGTGTATTGATGACAAAATTTATATGGCGTGTCATAATCGTGCATGGAAAATTTTCCATACAAAAAAAGCATCATTTATTAACTTTTATTCATATCTTTGAAGCAAAATATTTAAATTTTCTCAGCATGTTTCTCGCTATATTTCAATAACCAAGCAGAATGTCAAAATTCTGAAAACGCCATTTTGTAGAGATTTTTTAGTTTAGTAATGTGGCATATCTAACTCATTTTACCCCAAAATTGCGTTTGTCATAAGATAGCACAACAGCGACGAGTTATCAACTCCCCGGATCATTAGAACAATGTTGGAATTAAATCTTAATATTATCCAAAATTTTCGCTTTGAACATAGTTACACACGAACAAAAACTTCCTTCTGTGCCTCACGCCTCACTTTGAGACAGATTCGTATGGGTCATAACTATGCTTTGAATTTCAATCAAGACTCCATTAAAACTAAATCAATCCCTAACCTCAGACCTAATCTTATAAGAAACAAATCCCGGTTTAATTATTCATCTATAAAAGGATTACAACACTCTCTGCAAGAACTACCCTGAGACCGAATGCTTGCCGGACCCTGTCTCGGATATAGCTTGTAAATCATCCATTCGAAGTGCGTCCAACAGAACCCCGCAAAATTTGACCAACCAACATCCAACCACTCTCACTTAGTTTCAGCGACAAAGTTACTCCTGCTGCCCGACGAAAGTGCTATACCGTTTCTTTCAAATTAATTTATTTTCTTATTCCAATCACATTTCGGTCACATACAAGGAGATTTATCCTTCACCAAAGGGGTAATTAAAGTTTACTCCCCAGCTGGATTTGGCAAGTTCATATCCCTCTTCTCACTTTACTAATGACGGAAGGGTTAAACTCCGACTGTCAGTTTCCGGTCGGAAGGAAGCTATGTGCTGTGGTTATCTTATGATTATTTTATTAGCCTAGGGATTCGATGCAGCTCCGCATACGGAATGAATGTGGTGTTTTGAGAAGCTGTTAATTGTTTCCATATCTTGTGGATCCACTTCTCATGCTAGCAGGTAAATAATGCGTTTTTAATAGAAACTTCAAATAAAGTGATTGGTGTTGATAATTGCAGATTTCCCATTCGTCATTTTTCTTATTTATCGTAAATAAAACATATACGAAGGATTTAAATTTCGCTTATAAAATGTTTGCATGAGCTCTTGGTTGACATGATAATCTCGAAGAATGGATCAACAAGCTATTAAGTTTGTCTATTTTATTGTATCACATTTATTAACTAAACCAAAGAAATGTTCTGGTGGTTCACCAGGCTACAAATTATGGAAGAAAGTTTTTTGAAATTCATTGTGAATATGTCATTGTGTTAAATTACAATAGATTGGTTCTATGAGTAAAAGTTCATACTTTTTTCTATGATTTTTTGAATATTTTCAATAAATTTCAAAAATTTTTACCATAAATCGTAGCCTGCCTTATTTGCATTCGATTGATGCATAAATATGTGTATGTCATCGCATTGGATTCAAAATTACAGGCTGGCTAAGTGTTTACCACGCTAGCACCGGGCATGTTGGTCCACGCGGAGCTGTTTGCGCCTTCAATCCGTTGCTCGAAATTCGTGTGTGGCGACGTTCGGCGTTGAATAACTTAGTTGCATATGGCAGGCCATTTTTTTCTCGACGGCATGATGTTAGGTACTAAAAGTAGTATATGCGGTATTTTTTGGAACAAAAAAGAGGCGCAGAACACTTTTTAATTTCATTCTTTTATGAACAATTGTTAAAAAAATATGCAAAATAGTAACTTTTTGGATCGAAGAAAATCATGAACAATCTGTGTCTCACGACAATTTTATTGTTGCTTAGTTCGTGAAATTCGGTCAATTAGGTCGCCTGTAGTATTTTTTTTAAATAAACGGGTTAAAAACTCGAAATGTCAATGTTATGGCCAAAATTCGCGAATCCCATCAGGATTTAGTTTTGCAATACCAAATAATATCAAAAAATTGGATCTTCCATTGAATTTGCGATATCGCCTAATTTGGGTAGCCCACTTGAGAAATTTTGACTCAATTATTTTCGTACACTTTACTGTTCTTGCATGAATAATTAATCGCAGGTTATGGAGAAAAAAACACTGTAAAGCGAAGATTTATAAGCCAAATATTGAAGAATGTGCCTTAAAGAGTAGGTTTTGTCAAATCTATTGCATGAAAAAAAATGTTTTGATTCGATTATCTGGAGTAAAATTTGTCTGAGCACTACGGATAATTGATCCTGTATATATTTTTGCAAATTTACTACTTTGGCTACAAAATAGAATGAAGAAAATCTCGCTAAAACATACAATCACTTTCTCAGTGCTCGGTAGATCTACGTCAAAAAGATATAGCCACAACATGTGTTTTATATACATATATGAGATACATTGACTAATTGGCTTCACTTGTCAAATAATGTGATAGGAAAATAAACAGAATTACTACCTGTTCAACCGAAATTGAGATTGATGCCGGTCTCTCCTATTTCCACTTGGATAGCTAGTCGACAGAATCCATCATCATTAGTATTGAGATTACAGCCACTGCCGTATCCAAAAGAAGCCAAATCCAATGGATGCACGATTTAATCGGACGAAATGTTCCCTCTATTCGATGCGGCATGCTCTATTCCAGAATACACCCACACACAGACCGGTACTCGCAGCTGATGACGGTTCAGTCTCAACACCTGGACCAGGGCACTATAGTGAGGCTGTCGTGTTGGTTTGCTATCTGGGCTGTTGGTTGGTTGGGTGTCAGGGCCAAGCTAATCTTATCTAATGACAGCACTCGGCTGCTGACTGTGCTCGTTTGCACTGCAGTGATAGTGATGAAGTGCAGAATTAGCATAATAAATTGATTAAATTTTAAGCTCCTGCTCGCATACTACAGGTATTTTGTGGTATTCACTCGGAATGGCCGAGATCTGTCCAAGTTCGGTGGAATACTAGTAATTAGTCTTCCATATGTCACGATGAGCAGTGAATTTAGTGGTAGGCTCGTTTAGCATACGGGAAGTATTTTCTGGGAAATGTAGAATATTCATTTCGTTTATTGGCTCAATAAATCAGTTCAATCTTTTTACTATTGCGTGCAAATTCATATCAAAAGACAAATTCAGAGAATCACCCACAAATTGGATTCATTTTGATTAAAATATCAACGCTTCAACCGCGGTAAAAAATCTCATTACGGATTTAATTGACTAAGAGCGAGAAAAGCGGAACAAGAAATGCTATCTGCTAAACAATCGTGTACCGTCTTGCTAAATAATTCATTCCCCGAAAAACATCATCTTCTTTGGTGCAGCTCACGCCTCTTTCCATCCAACTTTATCGATGTAAAAGATTTTCAACCCCTCCTGCACAACACCAGATTTGCAGATGAAAACTCACACCTCAATATTTATTCTCCCCTCGTCGTTTTGTTATTCGAATAAACGACCCGACGTTGACTTCTCAGGCTGGGCCCTCCGATAACGGTGCTGAAGTTTTCTTCAACCGGTAGGAATACAATTTTTGGGATGGAAACGTTCGTTCTACAATCTCGATTGTCTTCCATTTTTTGTACGTACTGTTGTCTCAAATTACCGGATTTATTTGTACAAATAATTTCGTCAGAAGTCAAGCAGGGTGTGATTGGCCTTCTTGTTTTTTTCCTATCCTGAAGCTTTCTCTATCATTACAACATAGTGAATTACCATGAATTTACCGTGGCTATTCGTCCACAGGACGCTGCACTATGGAGTGGCTAGAACTAAAAGTTAGACAAAGCAGGATTTTTTTTAACTTTTTGATCCAACTATATTACATTTCTTATAAAAGAAAAGTATAGAATTCATTTCAGCTTTGAAAACTTTGTCCAAGGCCAGGAGGTCTTAGTCCCATAAACCACTCAAATCAGCTCAACAAATTGAGACTAGCTATGTGCGCCGCTGCGCCACGCAGCTGCCGGTACTTTTTGTACACCACGCCGACGCTGTTCGATCCCTCGGCGGCGCGCTGCTGCCGAGTTTTGCCACGCCGAATTTCTTTTATGCTCGTTAATATTTTACGAATGCAAACATTCCCAGAAAGCTCATGTTACCAAAAAGGCATGCTTTGGGGTTTAAGGGGATTGAAAGCGCATGTGACCTTGTCTCACTTTGCTATTTCCAATTGCGCGTATTCACGGATTCTGTACAAACATCTTTTTTTGGAAATATGTGATCAAAAATAAAACTTTAAATTCCAAAATGAATTGAACGTTCTAGATTCCTGACAACTAATTAAGGTCCATCAATAAAGTAGAAACACCAGAGAATCTTAAACGCCAAGAAAAGAACAACGAAAATGAAAAGGTGAAAACAAAAAAAGTATGAAAACCCTAGAAAGTTCATTGCATAGTAATTAGCCATTTATAAAATAATGGAATTTTAAAAAACGAATAATAACTTTCTTTAAATTAAGTTTTATTTTTTGTGTTTCGAATTCATCTCGTCAGTAACTAACACCATCTGGGTGTCTAGTTAGACGATGTATCTAAACTAGTACCCAATTTAGCACTAGTTAGACGTACCGGCCACGTTGTCACGGTAAAGATAGATACGTCTACCTTTATCAGGACACATGATAGTGAACTCGGGTGATTCGTAGTTATTCTGCCTAAGCTCGACCCTCATTATCAGAAGGCAAAAATTAAGCCCGCATGATATTAAGCCTGTTCTAATGACCCTGCCACTTCTAGCTTTCCGATCTGTTTACTTCACATCCTTGCTCTCACTTGAGTACTATGGCTCTAAGTTTCATAACTTTCCCTACCCAGTAATCTCTAGCTAATTGAATGTCGTTAAAACGTAAAAAAAATATGAAAACTACTTAGCGCATCTTATTATACTAATTTCCATTAATTACCGGATCGTTTTTCGTAGAACAAATTATATTAATGCTTTTGGCCAGCTTTTTGTTACGAATACTCTTCTGTGGAACGGTTCTAACACTCCCACAAGCTGCTATTGTATTTTTGTTGATTCTACTTCCGGTTCCGGAATTACGGGTTGAAGACTGCAGCCATATAGCAAATTCCCATGTAAACTTGCACTATGAATATGTCCATATGATGCAATATTAAAACGGATTCAACATTACACAACATTGACTGATTTTTACAAACTTGGTTTTAAATGATAATTACAATACACCCATTGACTGCAATTGAATTTCATTCAGATCTGACTTTTGATACCGGAGTTACTGCGGTAATGTAGGAATTTAAACCGAAACAAGGTACCAGGCATATTCCCGAATTAAAGTCACATCGGATTCGGTGATGACTGAACCCATTTTCACCAACTAGGCATCTCTCACATCCTCTTTTACAGTTATAATCCCTTTCCCCTCCCACTGCATTCCAAAATAGGTTAACACGAAGACAACATTTAACTCATGCTGATTTATCCACTTAAATATTATACGTCATCGTCAACATGTTGCTCATCAGGCTCTTGGCAGTCGTGCCCTTGTAAACATGTGCAAAGTGTATTATTTTACATTTTGAATTTCCTAAAACTAGGGGTTACACATATTTATCAATACAATTTTGTTTTTATATAATGAAACTAAAGAGATTTTACAGCTAACTAATACATATACAAGGGGGGATAATTTAATATTTGTAAGACTAGGGGGAGGTCATTTTGTGTGTTCTTTGTATAGTAGTGCACTATGGGATTTTTAGAAGGGAGATTGTTGGAGCAATTAATTATTTACTAAGCCGAACATTTTACAAACTAGAAATAACTAGAGGGAGTGGTTCAATTTTATTGGGATTAGGGGGGATTTATTAGGGCTATTTTTAAGTAGTGGTACTTGGGCATTAAAACTAGAAGATAGGGGGCCACAGTTTTGGGAAGATACTCAAGAAGGAGGAGGGAGGAGGTGATGTCCTACGTCTGTGTATCAGAAACAGTGGAGAGAGGGTGGACAAGGCTGACAGGGAGAGGGGAGATATTACCTTTCAATTTCTGGCATCGGGAATCAACGGTAAGGATTACAGATTCGGACGGATGTATCATGTATTGGGACGCCGGGCGGTCTTCCTCGCGCCATCAGGGGTTCTTTAAGACGATTTCGTAGTACGGCTCAGATGTGGATCGGCAACACACCGCGTTGCGCGTGTGATGTTGTGCTGTAGGTCTCGTGTTTGTTGGGTCATTCCACAGAGATGTTCTGTGCCGTCTTGGAGTCGCATCAAACCATCGTTGGGGTACGGTAGGCGGAAGAAGGCACTTATGAGGATGATCAGAAAAATGATAGTGGCATTTAAATCTGGATATTGATAGTTTCTAGGAATTCGAATCTCATCTTTCATGGATGTGTCGAAAAATACAATTGAATCAGAAGCATATTGCAAAACTATATCTCACATTGTTACTTGTTATAAATTTTGTTTTATTTTAACTACTAACGAGACCTAAATTATAACTCAATATATTACAGAAATTGTGTTCTGTTATAATCCTGTAACTTCATTCTGATCGGGATGAGAAAGGATTGATATTATGTACCATGTAATCGAAGTACAAGGACATAAATCGTGTTTGAGAATTGAGCTCGACAAGCCTATCGAAATTTGCAATTACTAACGGGTTCAAGATATCGCATCGGATAAGCAATCGATATGAGAGGTCCCAAAATGGATTTTTCAGTGTCGAGTGCATGCAACCCAAAGAAATACGCAAACAACATTATTGGATGGATTTGCTATAGTTTGATGAAATATATGTTCGCAGCGGAGCGGAAACAGAAACTCCCGTACTCCATCACCGACAATATTGTTGTTTGGTACAGCCTGATCAGGTCTCCTGGATGAGCACTAGAGTGGCTCGCGGTTGTGTGTGTGTGTGTTAACCATCCTATCTCCCACTAGCTGGTAGTGATTTACAGAAAAAAGATGTTTGCATGTATTTAAACATTCATGCAAATAACTCGGTTCACGGATTTAGGAAGCTGTTAGCTCAATTGACTTTCCGATGACCCATTTCGTGTACAGTGCCAGACATGTTCCGAGGTCATCGTTCCATCAACTAGCCCCGCCTTACTGTAATGTTTGTATCAATTGGATTGTAACATTACAGTAAGACTTTCGATTCCATTTAAGCAGAAAATCGACGCGTATTTAGTATATTGGTTCAATTTGTATATATGACATAACATATGTGTACTAGAAAACTTACCATTTTTGCAGTTTCCTACCTTCATTTCTATCTCCCATTTATGTCACTTTTGACTCTCATCCACATTTTTTTTGAATTCCTGCTTATTTAAGAAAGAAAAGGAGAAATACTGAAAAAGAACCGATAGGCTTCGTGTTTTCCTCAGCGCTTTCGTTTCTCTTAGTCTGGTGTCACTGCCTGTTGGACTTGTGCAAGTGGCTCCAATGGAGATCTTCAAGGGGCTGTAATTGGAGGAAGATCCGACTTCTATCCAGAAGTATCAGTTTTTCATATTAATAGATTATATGTGTGCACTACAAAACAATCCCGTGTATAATGCAACCATTTTTTGAACATTTATATGTACATATACACACATATACACATACACACACCAAAAAATAATGCAATTCAAACGACATGTAATTCAATACGAATGTAAACATACAAAGCTTGAATCAAAAATTTAATTGACAATTAAGTTGAATTCGATGCACTCAATGGGAGCATCAATAAGCATATGATTTTACACTTTCGTTCGTATAATATTACATGCCATTTATTTTACAACAATATTGGATTAAAAATACATTAAAGTGCTTTGGCATCCGGTTTAATGCAACTGTAATCTTCAATCAACGTGTAAAACTATAATGAAATTCGTTGAAGTAAGCACGACAATTTATGTGTATTTGTGGTGGAATGCAATTTTACATTTATATTCACGCTCCAAATATGTGCATAAACATAAATTCAAGATTCCATTTTTTTCCTGTGCATATATACATACATAGATACACACATGTATACATAAAAAAGATACACATACATTCATACACACATACATATACAAATACCTACATACATATACGCATTGTAATACATTGTAATACAATTACAATTACATACATATACTCGAGTTGAAGGAGGACCCCAAGATTAACAGCTCAACTATATAAGAGATTATTACCACATCACTGGGTGAAAGGGCAGAAGTTAAAGCCTTAAAGACAGTGATTATGTGTAGAGACCAGGATGATATCAGGACTGTGAACGAGCTGAAAGGTGCACTGAAGCTGCTTTTTAACCTGGGCGAGTTGCAAATAACGATCCGGTTAACTAAGGAGACACGGTACCGTACCGAAATGGTAGGGTATAAACTATAGAGTTCTATGCAAATAATTTCACACACACTAATTGGAGGTTTGTTTTCCTCCAGCTGTCATATATAAAACTGTCAACCAATTTAAACGTTTAGAATAGCTCTCGTAAAGTATTTATAATGGTACACTAGAGTGGCTCGCGGTTGTATGGGAAAACTTCAAAATGATTTAAACTAGCGGGCACAGCACTTTTTGAGTTCCTTTTGTGGTCCCAAATGCCTGTGCAAAATTTGGTAGCGATTGGTTGCTTCCCGGGTTTGCGCATTGCGTTCAAAGTTTGTATGGGATTTTATATGGGGAAATTAATTATTTTGCATTTACGTTAATGAAGATCGCTATTTCACTGAATATGAAAAACCAGCTTTATAAAACTATAGCTCAAACCTTGGTTAACAACTTTGTCGAAGACCGTAACTAGCTACGAGTTTTCAAAAAATAGTTATAACGATTTTAAAACTTATGGTAAAATACAAATGCAGAAATTGATTACTTTTTCCAACACTGCCAGTGCACCACCGACATCGACATTAAAAACTTAAATTCATGAGAATACAGTCATCACAGAGACTTGGTACCTTTGAATGAAATGTTCAGAGTGAATTGCTGAATATCATAGACGTAGTCAGAAAATTCAAGAAGAAGGGGGGGGGGGGGCATGTGTACTCCCCAGTCCCTGCTTAGATTGTTTTGTTTAAGACAAAGAATCATTACGTCCTTGTAAATGCCAATAACTGAATTTTTTTAATATTTTAATAGACCCAAATATGAATCATACTAGAATCTTTGTTGTGGGAAATAACATTTACAATATTTAGAATTTACACCTACAAATTTATGTGTTGTTTTTGCTTGGGGCAAAAACTAACTCAGGTCTGGAAATCGCGTTGGGTTCTTACCTGAATTATATTTCTAGTTCGCCAACATCACCTCTGTTTTACGTTAACCTAACCCAATTTCATCAAAAAACACTTTTTTGACATAACTATCCTGGTTTCGTTCCTAGATTCTCAAACGATTAATAGAAACGTTAATAGAAACAATTCCGATATCTCAAGGAATCTAAGGATATGCTTTTTTAAAAATTGTGACTCTGAACGGCTAAGAAATAGGGTTTTAAAATATGTAAAACTTATAAACCGCTGTACCATTAAATAGTAGCACTCAAACACGTAAGATTAATTTTTAATTCGGCGGTTTAAACCTGCGTTGAAGATGTGCTCCTTATGTTATACTAAACTATCTAAACAGGGAACTGGGGAGTACACAAGCCACACCCCCTCTTATTTTAATTTTCTGACTACGTCTATGTTATTCAGCAATTCATTCTGTACATTTCATTCAAAGGTACCAAATCTCTGCGTTGAATATATTCTCATTTATTCAATTTTAAAGTATCGGTGTCGTGGTGTACTGCCAGTGTTGGAAGAAATAATTAATTTCTGCATTTGGATTGATCCATAAGTTTTAAAAACGTTATAATTATTTTTTTAAAACTCGTAGCTAGTTACCGTCTTCTACAAAGTTGTTAACCAAGGTTTTATAAAGCTGGTTTTTCATATTCAGTGAAATAGCGATTTTTATTAACGTAAATGCAGAATAATTGATTTCCCCATATAAAATCCCATACAAACTTTAAACGCAATGCGCAAACCCGGGAAGCAACCGACCGCTTCCAAACTTTGCACAGGCATTTGGGACCACAAAAGGAACTCAAAAAGTGCTGTGCTGAAAAATGTCATTTTCGAGCCACTCTAATGGGCACTTCACCATGTTCCGGTTATTGTACGGAAAAAGTTGATCCTTTGTTGGCACTTCTGTTTCAGATACCTAATGTGACATCCCCAGGTTCCTTTAGAGTCGAACCAGACCCCGATATATTTGAAAGTTGAAACCTGAGCAAAAGTTTGACCCATTCATTGAAGTTGTAGTTGCGCTGGTTCACGCATCCTTGAAAATACGACAAGTTCTATTTTCTCCGTAGAGAACTCGATACCCAGTTGTAGGGCCCAATCAGACAAATTGTCCAAGGTATCTTGCAG
Organism: Topomyia yanbarensis; assembly: GCF_030247195.1. Classification (NCBI taxonomy): domain Eukaryota; kingdom Metazoa; phylum Arthropoda; class Insecta; order Diptera; family Culicidae; genus Topomyia; species Topomyia yanbarensis. The sequence goes on from NC_080672.1 coordinate 155,515,159, forward strand.
TGATCCTTGCAAATCAACGGCTTTTGGACCTGTAATAGAGACCACACCATCATCTGCAAGCTGCCTTAGCATGCAGGAATTGACAAGACATTCGTCAATGTCATTCACGTAAAAGTTGTAGAGAAGAGGGCTTAGACATGAGCCCTGGGGTAAACCCAGATACCTAATTCGTGATGTCGACAAATCAGCAAGCGAAAAATGCATGTGTTTTTCGGACAGCAAGTTTAGCAAAAATTTGTTTAAAACCGGCGAAGGACCATGGTGGTACAGTTTCTCGTAAAGAATGTTGATAGAAACTGAATCAAAAGCCCCCTTTACATATAGGAAAACTGATGCCATCTGCTCTTTGCTAGCGTAAGCCATTACGCGTTTAGTCTGAGCTTGAATCGCAGTATCGAGAATCAAACCAGCCAGGAACCTGTACTTTTACTCAGGAGGAAGCTGTTGGGTGGACTCGATTTTGTCGGATATAGCAGACGCGTAGCTCTTCCAATCAATATTTCGTGTAAGGCCATACGACACATTGATTGTATTCGGTAGTCCTAAACCGTTAGCAATATTAATTATGATTGTCAGATGGTCGCTGCCGTGGGGATCAGAGACTACTCTCCACATGCAGTAACCGCAGCGATGTCGAGCAGAGGGACAGGTCTAAGGTGCGGGACGCGCTGGAGGGGCCGGAATCCGTGTCGTTTCATCCTTGTTCAAAATGGTCATATTAAAAAGCTCATGGATTGATGTAGATACATTATCGTCATGAAGGCAACCCCATTCCGTACCGTGGGAGTTGAAATCACCTAAAACTGGCCTCGGTGCGGGGAAGAGTTCCGCAATATCGCAAAGCCGTCGGTGGCTAACTGAGGTTCTAAGGGGGATGAAAGCAATGCAAAGGTCTTTACCTTTAATTATGGTTTGGCAAGCGACAACTTCAATGCCTGGTGTCAAGGGGAGGTCGATTCGATTGAAAGAGTATCACTTTTTGATCCCCAAAAGTACTCCTCCGTAAGATTCTTCTCGATTCAAGCGAATAATATTAAAATCGTGGAAGTATAGGTCAATTCCTGAAGTAAGCCTTATATCGCATGGTGCAAATGCATCGCATTTCGGGTTATTTACTAAGATTTTATAAGAATTGATATTCGGGACAGTGCTTCTGCAATTCCACTGTAGAAATGTTTTTACTGCGGGGAGAAAGCTGATTTTAAGAGGGTCAGAAATATTTAGTGCTGTAAAAATACGGTCCACAATGTCTGAGAAATTTATTAAGCCAGCGCTGGTTTCTTTCTCTGGCTGAAATATGGGAAACTTGGGTCTTTGATGTTCCTGGAAGTGCTGGGAACTCCTTTCTGAGCTCAGGTTTCTGAGACCGGGAGCGACTTGCTTCAGTTTTGCACCAGTACTTTCTTGAGCAATTATTTTAGGGAGGGGGGGGCATGGCCTATACGACGAAGCTTAGGAGAGGAAATGTTCCTCCCTTTTCTATTACTTCTAGGCACAACAGAAGATGTTCCCGCCTGGAGTTCATCATAGTCGCCTTCGTCAGTAGACAAGTTGGTATAAATGTTCGTAGAGGCCGGGGGCGTGACTATCTTAAGCATTTCTGCAAAAGATCGCTTAGAGCACCCTTGAAGGGAATGCTTAAGATTCTCCTCGCGCTGTTTGTACGCGTGACATGCCGGGAGATAATGAGGGTTTCCCCACAATTGAGACATTTTTCGGCATCCCTTCCACAGGAATCATCCGAATGATTCCCACCGCATTTCCCACAACGGGCCTTAATGCTACAATGGGAGGCTGTGTGTCCCAATTGTTTGCAATTAGTACAGTTCATGACCCGCGGCACAAAGAGGCGAACAGGTAGACGAACCTTGTCAAAGCGAAAGTAGTTGAGTAGAGCAGAACCGGCGAAAATCTACCGATAAGAGTTTGAGTTGACGTATGTTTTCTTCCCGTCAGCTGCGACTGATGCAGAATGCAAACGTTTCAGCAGGTCCTCGCAACTCAGACTCGAATCGGAAACGACCCCACAGACTTCAACCCTGTTAACTGGAATATACCAACTGTCACGGCCGAATACCGATCCGCCAGAACTCGAGAAATCTGCAACAGATTCAAACACTTTTTGTCTTTGGCCCGGAAGAAGATTACGAAGGGTCCTTGGCCGAGCTTGGATATACTTTGAGCCGAGGAGCAGATTTTATTTCGACGACACTCTCACCTTGCGATGAACCGCCGTCAGGGGAAGTTATCTTTGCACGGGCTTATTGCCCAGTGTACGTTAGTAGGAAAACCAAGAAGGGGAATCGTAAAATAATACTTAACTTGTGTAGGTAATATTATCCAGACGGCTTGCTAGAAGAACACTGCTTCACTAGTCCTCGACGAAGCGGAGAATGCACAAGATAACCTTAAACGCGAATTGGCACAATTCTTTGTCGCTATACACTGCACAGGCCCGCAACAAAACAGTTGTGTCTCGACCGAGCGCTCGAAAAGCTATTAAAATAATAAGTTGATACTTTTGACATACCATAACATGTTTGCAATGGAGGGGCGGGCAATTGCCTTGTACGCAGCTCTTTTGGGTTTGATTCCTATCCATGCATGATTAGAGATTTCTCTAAAAAGATTTCTCTAACTCGAAGAAAAAGCGAATGACCCTGTGGTTTAATCCTCTATAATCAAAATATTAAATGTAGCCAAACTGTATTGGACAAGTTATTTCAAAAACTTGAACTAAAATGAACACTGAAAAAGACTATACGTTATCGTCTAAATACTAATGGCTGTTACAGTTTACACTCTCTCATCTTAGTCTTAGGGTAATTACTCCGTTTCATGTACGACTCTTCTTGTCACCCTATTTTAATACTGCGATGTTTTTTACGCTTCAAAATAAATGCTACACTATTCAGAAAACTGGAAGTAGCTTTTAATTCATTTACTAGGTATGTTCATAATTTGTCAAAGAAAGACCATATATCACAAATCCACAAGTCATACTGTATCTTCGAATCCGTGCTATCAATCTTTGGATATATTCTTCTTTCAACTATAAAATCCAATATCTCCTTAACTCGATTCAAAATCGACTCATTGAAATTTTACTCATCCCTTTGCTGAGATCTATATAATTAGGCACTAGTGCATACTTGGAGAACAGATACGTTACTTGCATAATTGTGAGGTTTAGTTGTTTAATAAATAAATAAAGAAAATCTATCTTAAGAGGGTTATTTAAAAACATTTTAAAACTCAAAGGGTGTCACTTTTTTCGGGGTGTCCATCTTCGATGCACTTCTTTTACATAATGTAATGATGAAAATACCACCGAAACGGTTATTTCCATTAACCGGTAAAACGCTCCTCATCGTACCCCTGCCAACCACACAAGTTACCAAAATAGCGACCAAAATTCGATTACCCGGCGCCAAAAATTACCATCCCCTCACCAGTCAGTGCATTTACTCATCGGGTGACCTGTTCGTTTCGATTCTAGCAGCATCCGTGAACTCCCACGCAAACTGCCATCCCCCGAAAAGGGGGGATGAGAAAGTGAAAAGCCGGCACTCAGGAAATAAAGTGTTTTTGACATTGTTTCCGGTTCACCTATTTGGACCAAGTACGGAAAGTCGCGCTAGGGATCGGTGTTACTCTTGTGTGAATTTTATACACACAGACACACTTCGACAAACTCCAAAAATGTGGAGCCGTTAATCTCTGTAATAAAATTACCGCCACCGTAAACATCCAATATATATGATGTGATTATCCTGATTATTTGCCGGCGTTTCGACCCTTGATAAAGGTGGAACGTGCTGAACTTGGTGTCTGGAAGAAGCGCATGCAAGCAGAGGAAAGTGCATCGAGGCCGTCGCGAGGGTAACCAACAAACGCTTCCGCCTCGGACCGGAAAAAGGAAGAAAGTGTGAAAGTTTATTGCTTAAGATAAATTATAAAATTACCTTGAATAATTAATTTTACCATTTTTCGTTTTTACGACTTCAATCTGGATTCCGAATGGATATTGGAAAATGTAAGTGTTTGTAGCGAAACTTCGTTATTTTATAATAACTGGAAGAACGAGCACTTTGTTTTCAATTGAAAGAGATGGCATTTTGTTACTGTTTTAGCAAATATTATTTAATTTTGTCTATTGCCTACGTTTCAAAGGTGCCTTTATTTTCAGGGCAAAAAACGGTTACACTTGACGAAGATACCTTTGAAACGTAAGCGATAGACAAAATAGAATAATATTCTTTAAAAACGCGACTAAATGCCATCTCCTTCTCTTTTATTTTATAAAACAAGCGTAATAAGGCTTGTATTTTCTAGAACTCAGAATCAGTAGATAAAATATAAACTCGCAACGTTTTGGCAATACTACACATATATGGTGGCCTGGTGCAAATTACCGTTATTACTGCTAAAACCTCAAATTTAGTTTTTACACGATGGATGCGTATAGCGTACGCGTAAAAAGAAATATCTGGGTGAAAAACCGTGCCAATTGAAAAAAAACTGCATTCATTCGAAAATATTCAAACCATTTTGAGATACCAACCATTTTGGACTTCAAATTTGCGTCAAACATCGAATTCTGGAATCTAATCGTAACACCCATTCTGAAAACACACGGAAAACCGATTCATCACAATTTCAACTAAAAAAATAGTTTAATTTTTGGTTTCGTCTAGCTAATATTTGGGCGAACAAAGTTTTTGTTGAAAACAATAATCCAACGCTGTTGGTTTGATGCTGCCAATTTCAGTGTGGACACGAACGCTTCAGCCTAGCACAAAAATCGGCAAACATTTGCTTTTCCAACTGATTTGTAGATCTTTGGACTATATATCTTTAGGCTCGCTGATATGTTTTCATGATTTTTTAGGTATGGATTAATGGATTAATTTGCCGGCCGTTGTACCGAAGTATTTCCTTACAGTAGCGTTAGTGATGCGTACGATATCTCTGCAACCGATGAGCCGATTGATCAGATTTTTTAAAAGTTCTTTTAATAGATTATTTTAATCTTGAATGAAAGATCTTGAATGAATGCAATCAAATTAGTAATTGAAATGGCGGTAATTTCTTAAAAAAATCGATGAGTGTTTGTTTCGAAATTTGGGATAGTTTTTAGTGATATCATGCTTAACGCAAACGCTATTTAAAATAAAGAATGTGTCTACAACGTCTGCAGAACTATTTGATCGGTTCATCGTCTAATTTGTTATACCGTAACTAAAATATCTGTAAATTTTTGATGTATGAAAAGAAAGACATAACGCTGTACCTGTCCAATATTATGCGCATCCAACCTATTTGAATGTCGCTTTCAAGGATGCAGGCAAAATGTTTGAAGGGATAAGATCAAGCAATCTAGATACTCGCACGTAACAGGAAATCGATGCATCATGTAGGCTTCATCCATCGCTGCACAGTTCGTTCATTATCTGCTTGATTTTGATTCACACTTAATTCGGAATGATGCTGATCCTACTGCGACAGAAATGGATTCCATATATCACATTTTCTCATTTGGTCGCAAATAACTGCACAATACCCTGAAGCAGCTCAATCTTTTCACTCAAGATTACCAAAGAAGGTACTTTGCATTAAATTGATCCATCGTATAAGAACAACGAATTCCAATTTTGGACAGTAACTCCAGCAGCTGCGTTTAGTATATCGTCCCAATCGTATCCGTGATTACAAAAATTTAGGTTATACATATAACCAAGAAAAATCAAAAGAAGTTGATGTTTAGTAAACTTATTGACGAGTTATCAAATGATTGAATGATGTGTAGGACGCCTTTTTCTGACAACTGCTTTTAGGACAGATATACATGCAATCAAACTGGTTTGAAAACTTTTCAATTTATTCTTTAAGAAAATCATTCACCTTTTTATTTTTCTTCTGTATTCCCGGGATTTCCCGGGAAATTTATTATTCATTTCCCGAATGCTCAAGTAAGGATTACTCGAATTCAACTTGGTACGTCTGCTAGAGCCCATCAAACTACCAACTATCAATTTTCATATGAAGCTGATAAAATCGGGTCAAAAAGCTGATAAAATCGGGGGTCGATAAAATCGGGTACTGATAAAGTCGGGTGCTGATATAATCGGGTCTTCACTACAGTAGTACTGTCAGAGCTACAAATTTTCAACTGATTTGTTTTGAAATCCAGCCACTCAATCATTTTCAATTTTATTGACACTGTTAATATCTCTCTACTGGAGTGTTGACTAGGATTTTAAACAAAACTACTCAGAACATACTTCACATTATCAATGTATGCTTGAAAATGCTAAAACTGTCAAGTGAACATTTAACCTAAACTGGTCACTAAGAGCAGATGATAGATTTGGTTGATGAATGAAAAAGCATCAATTTGAAATGAATACGTTCGGTTTAGTCATGAAAAACCCCGTGCTGTAAAGTTGTTTAATTGTTTTGTTGCTATTTTTTCGATGCTCATATATAATTTCTTTTAAGTTCAATGTAAACGCGGTGGATATGTTCTATTCTCATGTTATTCATAGAAGCCAATAATAAATTAATTGATAGCATAGCATAGCACGAACACCTGCACAAATCGCCGATGGAGTTGCAGAATTGAGCGTATCCATTGCCATATCAGACCTCGCCACGATCTACAATGACATAGTACCGCTCATCTCCACACACCTGGCCATGTCCTTACAAACGTTTTTATTCCGTAATAGTACCACCACCTACTTGGAAAACGCTCGGAGCCGAAACAGTTTTTATAGATGGCGGAGATAACAGAAGGCCAAAAAATGTGCGCTGGAGATTATATAAAATCATATCACACAAATCCCTGAACAATGTTATTGCTCAAAGGGTTACACCACTGTAGAACACGAAAAAATAGGCAGAGCCAAAAACTAAAGTTTTCTGATTCCTTACGTCAATAGCAAGCGACGTACATAGGATTTTTTCGATATTTTTATTTTACGCAAAATGGCAGGCTTTTCAGTGAAAAAAACGCCGAAAATATCATAACAATTGACACAAAATTGTTAATTAAAAAAACCTGTTTTAATCCACCTAGTGGTGCAATTGTGCCTTTCTCATTTCTCTAAACTATGAGTCTAAGGCTGGTTATGTTCGTTTCAATTATGGAAACATCTACTACATTCTTAGTACACTTTACACTTACACACAATGGTTCGCCAGCCACGAACCTGATGAGCTATATGATGTCGACGGTGAAACACTTGAAACAAAAAATATATTACTTTATTAGCCAAATCAGCATTAGTTCAATGTTGGCTTCCTGCTAACTATGAATTAAGCTGGGGAGTGCCCCATCTTAATTCGGGATGCCTTGTGCTATAGCGGTGATATAAAGATGATGGGGTTGAGAGGGGGAGGGGTATGAGTGATGAATGGAGCTGTGGCCTGGGGGGGGAGGCTGCAATGAGGGGTGATCTAAGGGGAATGCAATGAGGAGTGATCTAAGGGGGTGACCGGTGAGTGGGAGGGGGGTGTAACTCTCTCCTGTTAAAACCCAAAAACCTTATGTCAATGCCGGGATTAGGTTGACGATTTTTAGAGTGATTGCATATCCTTTCTATATGAGAAAGGCAAAAAGCTATGTCATTTGTGCATGACCCCTTAGCTGACAATTAGCTAAAATATATATTTTCGAAATCTGGACGGATCTGATTTTTTCAGGTTTGTATGAATCGGAGGTGACAAAAAGTGTTATAACAAGTGTATTAGGAAAAGATTGAGGATTTAAAATAACTCATTTGCTCCTTTTATAAACTGGCTGTCCAGAAATGGACGAAAGCAAACAGAACAAAATTGAATATGATTTTTAATGTGAACAATGGACTAGTTCGCTACCCAAGTAACAATTCTGGGTTTATAGCACACTACAAGTGCAGTCTAAGTTTTAAGAGGCGCTCCAAGAGTGCCATGAAATCTCAATTGTTACTAGGGTATGGACGTGTGTGAAAAAGATCAATTTACGGAGAGTACAGTCGCAATGAGACGAGAAGGTATTTATGGAACATTGTTGTCATGTTGTTGTGCCATTACATTTTACGATTGATAGATTATAGAGAAGACCAGATTTTATCAGCCCATGATTTTGTCAGCCTCATATGAAAATTGATAGTTGGTAGTTTGATGGGCTCTAGCAGACGAACCAAGTCGAATTCGAGTGAATTTTTTAAAAAGAAAGAAAAATATATGTTCTGATTTTGTCAATATCCCCGTTTTAACAGACTAAATCTCACCAAAGGGCTGTTAAAAATGGATCTTCATTGTATTAGAATTGTCTAAAGTTGATGCAAGTTATTATGAAAATTCTTCTAGTTAACTTGAGTGCTTATGCTACAGAATTTGCGAAGTTAAATGCTGATGAAGTACTATCTCTGATAGTCGACACTAAGCTAACAAGGTATCAATGCTTATTAATTTGCGCATAAGTAGTAGAAAGGCGCCTTTTAATATTTGGCTAGATTATAACAGCAGCGCTTTTTCTAAAGATACTTCTAGTTTTCCGATCTGTATACTTCACATCCTTGCTCTCACTTGAGTACTATGGCTCTAAATTTTCATAACTTTCCCTACCCAATCCAGTAATCTCTAGATAATTAAATATCGCTAAAATGTAAAAAAGTGTTATACCTAAATCGAAAATACAGCTAAGAAATCAACCGAATTGAAGCTAGCCTAAACACACAATTAATAAAATCGTCGATTAAAACCAACAAACAATACCGAGTTGATAACTAAAAGTCATAGTAAGAATGTCGATAGATTCTATCATCTAATATAAAATTTGTAGTAAAAAAGTTACAAGGACCAAATTGACGATAATCAGATCGGATAGTTTATTTATGTTCTCTTTCGTATTTTCCTCGTGCCAAAATCAATTTATCACTATAAGATGAATTGATCTGATCTTTTCGATATCAAATTTGAGCTGAGCGACTCCAAATTCACTTATAATATATGGCTATGGAACGAAATTCTCCAAAAATGAATTTGGCGGATGAAGAGAATGTAGGTCAAAGGGTGGGGGAGGGGGGATGGTATGTAGAAAAAGATGGTGTGAGGGGAAGTTGAGAGGGGGCTGATGGAGTATGCAACACCCAACAGCATATTGTACCCTCCATTTGAGATTTGGTTTATGAAAATCGGTTCAGTCATCACTGAGTAGGGGAACATGGGGAGACTTGACCAAGCGCAAAATTCTATTTTTGGCTATGGCGTCTTCTATTCGTTTCTTAAAATTTTTTCAAAAATATTTTTATACTTGTTTCGTTCCCTTAAGGTAATTTTAAAAGTTTGGAATGAAAAATCCTTTCCTTATAGAAAATATTACGTGATTAATAAATTTGCATTAAATGATGTAATTTTTTATCAAACTTTGTTTGGACATATCTACTCAACTACTAATTACTATTAATGTACTAATATACCATCTTAATCCTTGTGAAGTAGTGAAATGGTTTTACATATATTGTAACATTGGAATAGTTATTACTAGAATCCGCATGACATTGAATGCAATAACTAATGTTGGGGAGACTTGACCAAGATTTTATGGGGAGACTTGACCAAGTGGCAATTAGATGAAGAAAGTTACAAAATTCCTGATATTTATTATGCTTTGGTATTTACTGTTAATGTTAATCACGCTATAAAAAAATCCCACCTCTAACATAAGTCTTTATATTTTAGTATTAGTAAACAAAGTTACAATAGTAGGACTAATTTCGTGACGTGTGAACATACAATGCAAGCAGTACGGTTAATTCTTAAAAAGAAATGCATTAAAAAAATCGAAATTTATCAAATGCAACCCTTTTATATTTTTTACTGCTACCTAAGGATCTCGACAATATGGAAAAAATAATTACAGTATGTTTTATGTCATTATTTTTTGTTATGATTTTTCAAAATTCTATTGGTTAAGTCTCCCCACGCCTTGGTCAAGTCTCCCCGCAGTGGGGAGGTACTACAAGTTGTGACAAGTTGTGACATAGGGGGGAGGGGGTGTTAACTAGATCGTTACGTAACATGTTTTCATCGAAGAAAAAAAATTTTTTTCTTGGAACTTGTTACGTAACAGGGGAGGGGGAGATGGAAAAATTTGTGACAATTTGTTACATAGGGGGAGGGGGAGGTCAATTTTGGGCAATTTTTGCGTTACGTAATTTATGAATGGTCCCTTATATTCTAAGAATCTTTGATTGGCGATCAGTGATCTAGACTTGCAAATAGAAATGAATTTTTAACCTTTGAAGAATTACGATTGTACCGGTTTATATGGGAAATTCCTATGTGGTCGCAACAAACAACCTGTAACTCTGGAACCAAATGTCAGATACAAATGAAATTCAGTAACAGTCCATGGGAGTATATATTTCATTTGAAACCAAGTTTATGAAAATCTGTCAAGAATTCCCTGAGAAAAAGGTGTGAGATTAACTTACGAACTTGAAAAGTACCTGGGGCATCAAGAACCGTTATTGGTGGCCAATGAGGTCAAAGCTGCTTAGAACGATTAATAGTGATCTGGACTCGCAAATCCGAGTTATGTTACACCCTTTTTAATATGCATTACACCATCTGGACATCATGGTGTTACCATTTTATATGGGAATTTGCTGGGTGACCGCACTCTTCAACACGTAAATCTGGAACCGGAAGTCCGATCGACAAAAAATTCAATAGCAGCTTATACCTTTCATTTGAAATCAAGTTTGAGTGATTCGGTTTAGCCATCTCTGAGAAAAGTGAGTGAGTTTTGAAAACACACACACATACAGACATTTGTCAATTTCGACGAACTGAGTCTAATGGTATATGAGACTCGGCCCTCCGGGCCTCGGTCAAAAAGTCGGTTTTCAGAGTGATTGCATATCCTTTCTATATGAGAAAGGCAAAAAGGTAAGCAATAAAAAAAATAAAATTCTACGTATGTCGATGGAGCAATCGACTTCGAATATGTTGTAAAAATTTCAAAGCAATCAAAAATCATTTTTTCGAGTTACATTTCTGGCCCGCTTAAAAAAATGGTTTCGAGAAAAACACGGCTAAAGTTTTCAGTACACACGGGATATACATAAGAGGTGTTGCGGCAGAATTGAAAATTTGAACATTTATCTATAGTTTTTGTCTTCCATGTTTTGGAATATCATTTTTAACACCCTAAAGCATATTTTAGACTCATGAAAAGAAAATCGATTTTTTAAATTCTACCGCCATAAAGCCATGATATTTAAAATAAATTTAAAATAAATTTAAAATGTACATGAAACGGTCTCGCCGGTATTCAGCATGCGAAGATCCTTTGTATATCCTATGTACTGCCAAAAACAAGTTCCACTTCGCTTCTGGAAGAGTAATGCACTACACGGAAACCGGATTTGGAATTGCAGTTTCTATTATTTAATCGGGACAACCGCAAATGGTCCAAAATATCGAAAATCCACAATTTAAAGACGATGAAAACTGATTTTTTCTGGCTACATTCGATAATCCCTAAGGTATCGATGAAACCTTGGTTCAGGGGGATGGATGTGGGTCGGGATTTCATTCGCATCTCTGATAAACACAGATGTATGACTTCACCCCCTTCCCCTTGAATATCTTCCCAAGACTTATGTGCCTCTTTTAGTTGATCAATATTTAATCTCGTTAAGAAATGCCCAACAGTACCATAAAATTGAACCACTCCCTCTAGTTATTTCTAGTTAATAATACTACGTTCACACTACGAGTTAAAACGTGTTTTAACGCTATCTTGATGTTTTTCTTGTTGCTAATTGTTATAACATTTTTTCACTCTGTAGTGTGAACATGGTATAAGCTTGTAAAATGTTCCGCTTAGTTAATAATAAATTGCTCCAACAATCTCCCTTCTAAAAATCTTAAAGTTAATTACTATACAAAGAACACACAACATGACCCGTCCCCCTAATCTTACGAATATTATATTATCCCCTCTTGTATATGTATAAGTTAGCTGTAAAGTTTTTTTTAGTTTTATTATATAAAACAAAATAATATTGAAATGTGTAACCCCCTAGTTTTAGGAAATTCACAATGTAAAACAATGAAAAAATGGAACCTTTAAGCTAACGCCTTATCAAATAAACGAATTGAAAAAAAACTTAATTTTTCACGGACAGCGAAAATTACTTGCGTCTGCATTTTACGATTGCTGCGATCTATATGAAATTATTAATAAATTAATTCATTCGCGTAAAAATAACTCGATGGTTGACGAAAGAAAAAATAGAAAATTACTAATTTTGTATAAGGTAATCTTATTGTTGTATCCGACACTATGTAACAGTTAATCTGAATAAGCCCTTTATAAACTTTATATGCTCTTGCAAAGTGAGAGACTGTGCGAGAGCTTGGGTGATAAAAACTGTTGGCTACGACCATCAATTCAATATTAGAAATGAACCCTTCTCACATGTTTTTTCATACAAATCATTTCTTCAGGGAACTGTTATTACCGTTTTTATGGTGTTTTATTGCGTTTCATAATTTACTTGCGTTTTGGTCTTTGGATGGCTTATCAACGCTTACACTCTGGACGTTTTGGTGGTCGTTATCTCATACCCATTTCCGTCCCCGGATGTCCGCATTTATGTTTAGCTGTCAAGCAAATTCTCGTCAAAATTGTCACGGACTTGCAATCACCCGCAGTAAGGCGATACAGCAACAACAAACAACATCGTCTCACGGTATGTCTTGGAAGCAGGCGGGAAATATATAGGTACATCCTGAACGTTGGATACCAACCATCATAAACGGACAGGTTAGTTAAGGTGAGTGGAAATACTTTTATTTATGTACTCCTGCAGAAACCGAATTGGTTTTCGGGAAATTTACGACGCAAATATATTTAGGGGGTTGCCTAAAGACACCTTCCAACAGTTTTTTTATGACCAATGGCAACAGCTTTCACATGATCTGGCCATTCGCCTGCGATTTCGAATGACACATGTCGATTTCCAAAACCATTCTACTGCGTTACTACTGAGTGAAGTTGCTTTGCAGCAGAATGGATGTCATCATTAATGTTAGATTTTTATTACTGTTGTCAGTTGGAAAATTATATGTGACAGGGTCCAACGAATATTTGAAGGATGTGGCTCGCTGGCAACCTTTAAATTTATTTTTATTTTATTATTATAGAAGCACTAAACTTTCGGTCCTTTCGCCTCATTCGCAGTCAAATAATTTGAAACTGTCTGCGAGGACCCCCCTTTCCATATTGTGACAGCTCTCAAAGTAAGTTCATATGCTAAATTTCACATTCCAGCGATGCCAACATTTCAGTTTAAACTGAATTCTTGCCGTTTTTACAACATTCAGCCCAGAATATATTTTTATACCACCGTAACACCCACCAGAACTCTTCTTATATCTACTTGTGAGTAAGATTACAAAATCATGTTGTTTCGGCAGCTACGTCAGGCTTTGTACTTGCGAATGACTTCTTCGGTGTGCTCCTCGTCGCCAGACTGTGGAATTGAAGTTGTTCATTCCGGCTCACGTGGTTACTTAGCTGTGAGACGAACAGTAGTGACCTATAGTGCCCCCAAACGCCTATCGTACCCCCAGATTTAAAAAAAGCATCTAAAAAAGTAGCCTTAGCTTGAAAAATATTTAGTCAAGCATAAAACCATTATCGCCAAAGCGTTTCCAGATGTATAACCTTTCCAACGAGTGCTTGTTTATCAAGATCAGTGCAAAAACACCATCGTACGAGAAAACTGACCTACTTGACCTCACTCTACTCTACCTAAAATACACTGAAATGGTTTTCGTAAGGAAAAAAATCATCAAATTTCCACGAACATTTAAAAAGATCTATTTGGGAGAGATGCTACATGTGCAGGTGAAACGCCACCCTGTGATCCCAAACTTAAAAATGGCGACCAAAAGTATTTTTGGCTATCGTCAAAAGTATTATTTGGCTGGGTGTCTTCATCTAAGTTTCATGTTAGTACCTTTGATTTTCTTAAGGGTGTACTCCCATTTCTAGAAACAATTTTTTATCAAACAATATTAAAAAAATTTCTGGCATGATTATTAATTTGGAGTAACTTTATTGAGGTACTATTTATCAATATATTTGAGCGAACGATATTAAAATCGTTGGTAGGGGTTCCTTAAAATCAAGCATCATTTAGGTTTATTCTTGTAAGCTTCATATTTAATAAAAGCATTTATTCGTTGAAATTTCGTTTTTATCCCAAAATTGGCATCAGTTCAAATTAATACATTGAGGAAAGGTAATGCCTGAAACTTTAAAGAATAATCCGAAGTAACCAATACATTGATATATAACGCCCGTTTAGTCCGTTTGTTTGTAAGTATACCTCATTAAGGAGGTCCTCTTATAAAATTGTGGCAAAAAGTATCAAATCTTTAATAATTTTTTTAAGCAGTAAATTGACTAATACACGTGCGTTATTCTGCAAAATGTTTATTAAGGGTTCATCTATAAAATCAAAATTTGTGTAAGGTGTCAAAAATAACGTCCAAAATGGCGGCTTTCTCGAAACAAGATTTTTCGAATCGGGTATTCTCGTTTTTGAACCATTCAACCAATCTACTTCGGGTTTTGCCCGCCTAAAAGAAGACAGCATTCTCGGGCGCTGTAACCTACAAAATCGCATTATTTTGATCATTAACGATTTTGTAAAGCCGGACAAAGTGGAAACATTCTGCGAGAATTTTCAAGTTGTCGCTATTTGATTTCTATATCAAATTTTTTCATGTTTTTTAGGTTAGGGCTCCTCTACGGAATGTAATCTTCAAGATCGTTTTGGTTTGCTGCTTGTACACGACGAATTGCGACCTGTACCGTGTCCTCAGATGGGGTCGGTTTTCAAATAACCTTTTGCTGGAGCCACCATTTTGGACTCCATTTTTAACACCTTACACTCGAAATTTTTTGTTTTGTTGATGAAACCTTCATAAACATTTTGCAGAATAGCGCACATGTCTAAGTCATTTTACATCTTCAAAAAAAATTTCAAGCATTAGGTACTTTTTGCACAATTATATAAGAGGACCCCCTTAAGAACCTATACCTGACGTAAAAAATACATTTTATCCACGCATCCTCAGTCATCAAGTGCGGCACCTCATTTGGCATTTTGATGCGACTTCCATCCGCAACCATCCTAATTATCAATAAATATTTCGAAAATTTCCAATCCATTTCGTTGAATACCATCCCGAAATGTCGTCACAACACTCCAGTTATAATATAAGTAAAGCTTGACTATACAACACAAAACTTTTAGGAAACGCGTTTCCAGATTTTGATTTCATTTTTTCAAGTATATTGGAGCCAGCGCACGCAGTTCTCGTAAGCGAGCCTATTGTAGTTCCTCACATTTAGATTAGAAGATTCGGAAACAGCCGATGAGAAAGAAGTGGGATCTGGTGAACGAAAATTTCAATTATATTTTTTATTGGAAATATTTTATTGTCCTGGAAAGGACAGTGGTAGAGTCAAACCACGTCAAGTGAGCCCCGAAATTTCCACTAAATCACCTTTTTCCAAGAAAACAATTTTTTGGATAGGGGATGTAACTTTTGGTATGAATATTTTGTTAAAACTCCTTTTTTTGTTCAAATTATGGGTTTTAAACAAAATTGAATGAAATTTTACACACTTATAGAATGATGTTTACATTTACATTTACGGGATATTTGTATTAACAGTACTTTACATACATTTTAAATATATATAAAAATTAAACGGTTTCCGTGTGTCATCGCATAACTCAAGAATGACATAATGGATTTCTTCGATTTTTGCGCTATTTTCTGTGAAAGGTTTTTTAGCAGGAACACAAAATATTAACAGTTTCTTGATTCACCTATTTGTGCAATTGGGATATTTTTGGTTTAGGATTGTGTGCTTAGTTTGTCATAATATGGAGTTACGTAATAAAATGCCATTTGATTGTTATTGGGTTTACAGTTTTTCCGCAACGGTACGGTAAGAGCGGCGAAAGAGTTCAAGAGCAACGTGTATGAAGGCACTATTCACAAAGGAGAGTGTGAATTCAGGTATGCTTTGTTTCAACGAATTCCCATGATTCAAACAGTTTCAAATTCCGATACAACTTTGAAAATGACAATAAGTCATTGAAAAGCTTCGGAATAAATTTGACGTACTGTCGATTCTGCCATGGTCCTGTTCAGATATTGGTAAAGCATCAGCATTGTTGCTGTTTGTAGAAAGAGTCTGAAATAAAAGCACTGTTGATCATAACGTATGCAAAAAAACTTTTCGTAATATGTTTTACAATTGGTGTCACCTCACTGGAATTGAAATTAATAGAAGTTTTATCCACAAGCATTGCAATTTTTGCTTTCGTTGTATTTTCCAGTGAATACTTATAAGCAGGACACCGTCTGCCGGGACAGCTAGTTTTAAATAACACTAGTTTACAAATTTTGGGTTAATTGCATGAAGTTAAGAAAAAAGGTGTTTTCTAAGTCAATTTTGGGTCGCTGAGCACGAAAATCATATCCATTTTCTTTTTCAAAGAACCGATTTTGTGATTTTTTGAAAAAGACGTTTTTGAGCACTTTTTGCAGTTTTTGGTCAATATCTCAGGAACAAATTTTCCGATTAACACAAATGACTCACTATTTCAAAGGTATTGATGTGCTCATTCCAAAAATGTATAACATGTTAGGATAAAATATCAAAAATTTAGGGTTAAGAGCAACCAAAGTCAAAAAAATAGTGTTTGGCAAAATTACTAATTTTTAGATGATTTTTCATAAAAAAATAAATCGGCAAAAAAAATCTTTTAAAATCTTATGTGACAGACACACTTTTCACGTGAATTTTAAGCCTAAGATCACAAAAATCCAACAAAAACTGGTGATGTTATTAAGCACCGAGTGAAAATTGCTCCGTTTTTCACATATCTCTTTTGGTCTTAAATAAGATTACACTAGTTTACAAGAAAAATGAAGTTACGAGAAAAAGTGCTTTCTAGATTAATTTTGGGTCGCTGAATACGAAAATAATACTCTATTTCTGTTTCAAAGAAGTTCGTGTTTTCTCAGTTAATTTTGGATCGCTGAATACGAGAACCAAGTCCATTTTTTCTTCAAAGAAGCATTTTCGAGATTTCTTTGAAAAAGGTGTTTTTGGGCACTATTTTAGTTATTTGTCAATATCCTGTTCAAATAGGATCTGATCGAAACATTTCGAAAGGTATTGATGTGCCCTTTCCGAAAATGTATAATATGCGTAGATCAAATCTCGACAAACATATGATTACGGCTTAAAAACCAACTGTCAAAATTCTCTTTGAAAGGAAATTTCAGACAAACTATTACCCGTCAATCACAGATGTTTATAGTAAACAAAAGAAAGTTTTCTCTTGCATTAACTGCTATGAACTGCGGTTAGCCAGTAACGGTTTGTCCGGAATTTCCTTTCAAAGACAATTTTGACAATTGGCTTTTGAGCCGTAATCGTATGGTTGTCGAGAAATGTACATTTATTATGATTACAATCGACCAAAGTAAAAAAAAGTCTAATGTACGACCTTTTTTTAAAAAAATGCATATTTCTAGTAATTTTTTTAGAATAAATCAAGGACAGAAGAAAATGCTTTTAGAATCTAATGAGATAAATAATCTTTTTGCATAAATTTTAATCCAATGATCACAAAATTCGGATAAAAAATGTAGATGGTATGAAGCACTGAGTGAAAATTGTAACTTTTTATTTTTCGCACAATTATACTTTCGGCTGAAATAATCTTCTATACTTGATAGTTATTGTTTGTGTTGGGTACTGTCTTCTCGAGCTTGCATCCATCCATCCTGCGACATTTGAATGGTTTTGGATATTTCATTGTACAACTAAGTGCTCTTTTTAAAATGTGGAAATATTGTTGGAAAAGTTTTGTTTTGTCTGTAGTGAGTACATATTTTACGAATTAAAAGAATTTTCGCCTTCTGCTTCAACAGACTTCACAGCAGATTCTCAGTTCACAGAATATTACGTGGCTAGTGCTACGATCCCACTGCGACTCCTTCCCGATAGGGACTCGAATATTTGACGACTGGCTTATGAGACCAGCGCTACACCCTCTAAACCGCCGCACCAGGGCAGGGTCCGCTAAAATCATAAAATTTCCATTTCGATCAATGTGCCATAGCATCAACATTTTCCATCCGATGTTAGTGATATTAGGCTTAAAATTAACGTAAACATATTATATGTCATCTTAGATTCTAAAAGGTCGGAAAAAAAATTATTTTTTGGTAAAAAAATCATTTAAAAATGAGTAACTTCAAAAAATGGTCAAAAATGCACTTTTTTTAAACTTTGGTCGCTTGCAACACTAAAAATGTTACATATGATCGACACTTATTATATGTTTTTGGAAAGGGCATCTCGGCACCCTTCAACCTGCGTATTGAATAAATGAATTGAATGATTTTGACACGAAATATTGACTAAAAACTACAAAAAGTGCTCAAAAACGAGTTTTTTGAAAAAATCACAAAATCGCTTCTTTGAACAAAAAAATGAATATTGTTTTCGTGTTCAGCGACCCAAAATTAGTCTAAAAAATACTTTTTCTTGAAACTTCATTTTTCTTGAAAACAATACAAAATTTTATTGTGTTCTCGGAGCTAGAAAAAAATCAAAATATATGTAAAATGACGTGGAAAACGTACACCTTCAATAATCCGTAAATTTTGTCCTTTTATTCCAATCCACAGATATGGGATTGCTTGTCCCGCGACGCGCTCAGCCAACTGCCCAAGATAACCTTGATTGGCTTGATCAAATTGACGTAAATATGGTTCAGCACCTCGCAATTT
Organism: Topomyia yanbarensis; assembly: GCF_030247195.1. Lineage (NCBI taxonomy): Eukaryota > Metazoa > Arthropoda > Insecta > Diptera > Culicidae > Topomyia > Topomyia yanbarensis. The sequence continues at coordinate 155,534,056 of NC_080672.1, forward strand.
CTATTGGTTAGCACGTGGCAAATTCTTTTGTAAGGTATATGCGGCGCATATAACAATTGAGGTTTTATGGTAGTTTTAAAGCCAGTCATAAAACTCAGATTGCACTTGTAGAATGCTATAACACTTCAATTGCTACTTGCGGGGTTGAAAGGCCTGTACCCTCCAACTTGACAATAAAAATCAAAACTCACGGAACTACAATTAAACAAACTACGCTATGCACCCATAAGGGGCAAACTCCTATGTGCAAGTAATTTATTCAGACAGCACATTATGGACAACCTTGCGCGGAAGATGCAGAGGAAAATGCATCTCAAGCGATTGCCAACTCATTTATGGCAAATCGCACAGTTTTTAATACCAATGCCTGAACCACAAACAGTGGCCCTGACGCAGTATGTCAACAGACAAATTTTTCGCCCCCGTAAAAGAAGGTCTCAGTTCGCAATAAAAAGTAGCGCACACGAAGTCCAATATTTGTACTATAATATTTGCTTGTACTGTATCGATTTTGTTTGCAATTTTCTGCAACTTTAAGACTAAGAGAAACGAACGCAACGAAATTGAAAGACGGTTAGGTATTCTAGAGCGAATCAGTTATAAACTTAGAACGGAAAACTAGGACTAGGGAGGATCATATGGACATGAATATAAGATTTCATGGTCACCGTAACATATTTATTTCGTAGCATTGTTGATTTTTCGCAGTGAAAATGAAACAGCAAATTTTCCAATTTTTACACGTATCGTTTCGGCTTACTGTTCTTCAACCATTGTCGGACGCCTCCCGATCAGAAACGCATAACAAGAATATTTCAAAACTATATCTCCCGTTGTGACTTGTTAAAATTTTCTGTTATTTTAACTACTAACGAGACCAAATTTATAACACGATATGTTACGAAAATTGCATTCTGTTATAATCTTGTTATTTCATTCTGATCGGGCTACAAACATTTATTAAGCATTAACATTAACATCAATTTGTTCACAAAACATTACAAAGCTAGTATACACAAAACAATGACAAATTACAATCAACTCACATAATTTTATATAACACATCCTCCATTCATTCGTACTCTCGTTCACTCTCCACCGCTTGGCGGGTGATCACTCCTCGACTGTCTGCGTTCCTCGCTATTCCAACACTGTCGAAGATTGGTGACCAGAACATCCCATGTAAAACCCGAATAGCGGCAATTGAAACAGCCAAAAAGATATTGCGAATAAACCATTACCCTTAATGGTTTGTTCGCAAAATTCTTAAAGATCGCAGAATAAAGATGCGACTGCTGAAGTGGCATATGTAGCTGTGCCATACGTCCCGAGGCTCAGTGAAAACTAAAGAAAATTCCAAAAAACACGATACAAAACTTGCTTTCAATCCAAAAGACAAAATAAAAAACAAAATTTTCTCTAAGTTGAAGGACCCGGGAAACAGAAGAACGAGGTGTATTCGATTCCGTGTGGAACAGGCGCACAGTGGGACCAATCCAAAAAAGTTTGGACAAAACCTTTTTGAGGCCTTAGATGTGATTTTGGAGCTAGCATTTCTTCGTAGGATATGTTCGCAATATTAATCTACAACTTTTTAAATAGAATATTTTTTGGTTGGACTACAGTAGAGTACCCGAGCAAAAAAAAATTTAGAACAATGTTTTAGAAGGCAGAACAATGACTTAGTCAAAGTTGTAGAATACTATGTTTTAAATACCTTCGTCTAAAATATCACAGATATCAGACCTAATTTTTGAAACGAAATTGTTGTTTTTTTGATAACCAAAATTTGGCTGCACAAAAGTGCACAAAAACAAAATCTTTTATGAAAGTAGTGCAAATTTATATGAAGATTAGTTGTAGAAGCCAAAATATTGATTTTACGTTATTAGTTCCTCCAACAAAAATTTGTATTTTAGTGAAAGATTGTAGAACATATTGAATTGATCAATTAAGGTTTTTAGCATGGAAAGGTCGAAAAACTGATGTTTAGGTCATATTTACAAAAAACAACAATTTCGCCTCGAAAATGAGGTCTGATTTCTGTGGTAGCTTATTCGAAGTTATTCAAAACATAATATTCGACAACTTTTCCAAAGACTCCCAAAAAAAATCTATTTAAAAAGTTGCAGCATAATATTGTGAACATATCCTACGAAGAAATCCTGGCTCTAAAATGACATGTAAGGCCTCAAATAGGTTTTGTCCCACCTTTTTTTGGGTTGATTTTGTCCTTTTATTCCAATCCACAGATATGGGATTGCTTGTCCCGCGACGCGCTCAGCCAACTGCCCAAGATAACCTTGATTGGCTTGATCAAATTGACGTAAATATGGTTCAGCACCTCGCAATTTCTATTGGTTAGCACGTGGCAAATTCTTTTGTAAGGTATATGCGGCGCATATAACAATTGAGGTTTTATGGTAGTTTTAAAGCCAGTCATAAAACTCAGATTGCACTTGTAGAATGCTATAACACTTCAATTGCTACTTGCGGGGTTGAAAGGCCTGTACCCTCCAACTTGACAATAAAAATCAAAACTCACGGAACTACAATTAAACAAACTACGCTATGCACCCATAAGGGGCAAACTCCTATGTGCAAGTAATTTATTCAGACAGCACATTATGGACAACCTTGCGCGGAAGATGCAGAGGAAAATGCATCTCAAGCGATTGCCAACTCATTTATGGCAAATCGCACAGTTTTTAATACCAATGCCTGAACCACAAACAGTGGCCCTGACGCAGTATGTCAACAGACAAATTTTTCGCCCCCGTAAAAGAAGGTCTCAGTTCGCAATAAAAAGTAGCGCACACGAAGTCCAATATTTGTACTATAATATTTGCTTGTACTGTATCGATTTTGTTTGCAATTTTCTGCAACTTTAAGACTAAGAGAAACGAACGCAACGAAATTGAAAGACGGTTAGGTATTCTAGAGCGAATCAGTTACAAACTTAGAACGGAAAACTAGGACTAGGGAGGATCATATGGACATGAATATAAGATTTCATGGTCACCGTAACATATTTATTTCGTAGCATTGTTGATTTTTCGCAGTGAAAATGAAACAGCAAATTTTCCAATTTTTACACGTATCGTTTCGGCTTACTGTTCTTCAACCATTGTCGGACGCCTCCCGATCAGAAACGCATAACAAGAATATTTCAAAACTATATCTCCCGTTGTGACTTGTTAAAATTTTCTGTTATTTTAACTACTAACGAGACCAAATTTATAACACGATATGTTACGAAAATTGCATTCTGTTATAATCTTGTTATTTCATTCTGATCGGGCTACAAACATTTATTAAGCATTAACATTAACATCAATTTGTTCACAAAACATTACAAAGCTAGTATACACAAAACAATGACAAATTACAATCAACTCACATAATTTTATATAACACATCCTCCATTCATTCGTACTCTCGTTCACTCTCCACCGCTTGGCGGGTGATCACTCCTCGACTGTCTGCGTTCCTCGCTATTCCAACACTGTCGAAGATTGGTGACCAGAACATCCCATGTAAAACCCGAATAGCGGCAATTGAAACAGCCAAAAAGATATTGCGAATAAACCATTACCCTTAATGGTTTGTTCGCAAAATTCTTAAAGATCGCAGAATAAAGATGCGACTGCTGAAGTGGCATATGTAGCTGTGCCATACGTCCCGAGGCTCAGTGAAAACTAAAGAAAATTCCAAAAAACACGATACAAAACTTGCTTTCAATCCAAAAGACAAAATAAAAAACAAAATTTTCTCTAAGTTGAAGGACCCGGGAAACAGAAGAACGAGGTGTATTCGATTCCGTGTGGAACAGGCGCACAGTGGGACCAATCCAAAAAAGTTTGGACAAAACCTTTTTGAGGCCTTAGATGTGATTTTGGAGCTAGCATTTCTTCGTAGGATATGTTCGCAATATTAATCTACAACTTTTTAAATAGAATATTTTTTGGTTGGACTACAGTAGAGTACCCGAGCAAAAAAAAATTTAGAACAATGTTTTAGAAGGCAGAACAATGACTTAGTCAAAGTTGTAGAATACTATGTTTTAAATACCTTCGTCTAAAATATCACAGATATCAGACCTAATTTTTGAAACGAAATTGTTGTTTTTTTGATAACCAAAATTTGGCTGCACAAAAGTGCACAAAAACAAAATCTTTTATGAAAGTAGTGCAAATTTATATGAAGATTAGTTGTAGAAGCCAAAATATTGATTTTACGTTATTAGTTCCTCCAACAAAAATTTGTATTTTAGTGAAAGATTGTAGAACATATTGAATTGATCAATTAAGGTTTTTAGCATGGAAAGGTCGAAAAACTGATGTTTAGGTCATATTTACAAAAAACAACAATTTCGCCTCGAAAATGAGGTCTGATTTCTGTGGTAGCTTATTCGAAGTTATTCAAAACATAATATTCGACAACTTTTCCAAAGACTCCCAAAAAAAATCTATTTAAAAAGTTGCAGCATAATATTGTGAACATATCCTACGAAGAAATCCTGGCTCTAAAATGACATGTAAGGCCTCAAATAGGTTTTGTCCCACCTTTTTTTGGGTTGATCCCACTGTTAGGCGATGGTAAAACGTACATAGTACAAATGGAAGAAGGCGCAAATTCGTATCCTGCCTCCGAGGAAATTTTTTCACATATTAATTCACTAACTGGTTTCAGTTGGACATAATAAAAATTGGCACTAAAGAAATCAAAATATGAAACAATTGATACGAGTTCCGGAATACCCTACGCGGATAAAAATTTGCGTGGTGCTGCTGCATTTGAAATCGGAAGCAAGAAACCTTCGAAGTTTTCGTATATTTAAAATGTAGTTTAGATAGACAACGAAATATTTCGGCGCAAAAGCCTTATTTCAGTCAATATGTGGACGATTTACAATTTGAAGACCCAATTTTTAACTTTGGCAGTTAATCTTTTCCTCGCTTGTTCGTGTATATCAAATAAAATTAAATATTTACCAAGCCCGTTTAAATTCCATTCGCCGAGTTTTATTTTCCAACCGGGTGCTTAGTTTAAGGTTTCTTTCCCGCAAAATAAAGCGATTTCTATCTCTCCTCGACCAAGAACCTACTGAACCAGGCCAAGTAAAAGCATAGCCCACGGTTCACCATGACGTGCTTGTGCTTAGTTAACAGAATTTCATCTCAATTTGTTATGAGCTAGAGAAGGATTATGCTGTGGGACCGACTGTGTCTTTCTGTCCGACCGTGCCGGTATAGAAATTGCATTCGAAGCAGCGACGACGAGGGTGGACCATCTCTTAAGAGATCTCGTTCCCCCTCCTCGACAGCCAGGTGAGTTATCCCTTTCTCCGTGTCTAGCTTCTACTTTTTACGATCGAACAAACTCGGAAAAACTCATCACGTTGAAGCAATTCGGAAAGCGGAATACGAATGAGCATAAATTTCCTCTTCTTGAAAAACTCTACGTTTTTTTGTGGGACTCGTCCAGCAATTCGAAACGATCTTACCGGATGTTTCGTACTGTCGGCAAGAGGAAATGTTGCACTTTATGAGTTGTAATAATTTATTTATGCATTGTGAGTCAGTGGTGGCTCTTTATATGCACCTACGTTCCCACTTGCGGGATACGTATGTAATAATATGAGGTTGTGTTTTATGTCTACATCTAAAGTTGTCTATACTTTCTAGAAAGTTTTAGTTTTTTATTGCATTGTAATCATTAGTTAGACCGAAAATCTTCAACTTACAAGCTTTGCATTATAACCACTATTCCTATGTGATTGTATGGAAAAGTTGCAAAGTAAACAAACTATATAAATGCCAATCAACAAACCCATCATACTTATTTTCAGGGGATCACAAGTTAATAAGGCAGGGGCGGATCCAGAAAAAAATCGTGGGGTCCGAAATTTCGATTCATTGAAAAATTCATTGCACAATACATTTTGGTGGTTGAATCTAGTTCGGCATAGTTTTCAGTTTAGAACGAATTTCAAATAGAAACTCATTTAAAATTTGTCAACAGGTTAAAACATCTCGGGGGGAGTAGAGGTCCAGACCCCCAGGACCCTTCCACTGGAACCACCACTGTCATAAGGCACAGATAAATTTAAATTTTCATCGATGACATGTACAAAAATTTAGAAGTGTTTGATCAAGAATTTTGTTTGTTTAAGTAAATGCGCCAGTTTGAAATATTTAATTTATTTTTGTACTGAAATAAAATATATATTTATTATAATAGTTTGAAAAGTTTGAAAGCTGCAGCAGACTCTACGTAAATCGAAAAGATTAAAACTCCAACAAGGAGATCTATCATCTCTAAAATAATATCATTGGTGTATACCATTTTCTTAGCTCATGCTCTAAAGCTTAGATTGGAATTTCAGGTCTTGTTTCCCAACAAACTGAAAATAACATATTGATAGCATATAAAATCGATGTTTATACGAGGGGGTCTGCAGCAACCCTGGGCAATTTCTAAGGCGTCCGTGGTACTAAAAAGGTTGAGAACCGCTGCCCCAAACAATTTAAAACAATGAAAAACCTTGTTTACATTGGCTTACCATACCGACAAATCCAACACAAATGTTGAAATTAACTATTTACGGGTGCAATAATAACTTGTAATTGTAATAATGTAAATCTTGCAAAAGAAATCAAATTTTCACTAGAATTTTAGGATTCAAAAATAACGTTGCTCTCGGTAATGCCACGAGTACAATATGTACATAAATTATAGGAGAAATCTATTATCATATTTCTAGATAGATTACTTGATGATCTATGCACTAATATACCATCCAACATCTACCTCACGGCTGAACCCAATGCTTAATCTAATGGATACAAACATCAACTCTGAAAAAATGTTCACTTACACATTATTTTGTCTTTGAAGTGAACTTACATAATAGCTTTTGAGAAATAGTTCATTCAATATTGAGTAAATTCTCAAAGTGATTGCGGAATCGAATTACTTGAATTACGTAGATCTTTTTTCATTCCTCGATATCAAAAATTGGTTTAGTTTTGCCACTCAAACACACAGGCCCGTAGCCAGGATTTTGTTTCGGGAGGGAATTTAAAAAATTATTGCATAAATCTTTTAATTCTGATGACTTGATATGGTCACTAGAAAGTGAATGAAATTTTGACAAGTTCTTAATGAAAACAATTCCTAATTTAAAACAATAAAAACTAAAAATTTAAAAACATGTTGTTTGTCACAAGATAGATTATAGTACATTGACGAATTATAGATGCTGAATTCGTTTTTTATTATTGATTTACTCTCGCTACAACAATGGATATTCTAGAGTTCAAAGTATTTATGCACTAACCGAATATGACAATCTTTTGCGGTATGTACTGGAAAAAAGCAAGGTTTTCTAAACTACACGATTAAAAGGTGTAGCAGACGCTAAATCCAAATGAATAGAAAAATTAAATTGGAATACATATTATATATATATATATATATATATATATATATATATATATATATATATATATATATATATATATATATATATATATATATATATATATATATATATATATATATATATATATATATATATATATATATATATATATATATATATATATATATATATATATATATATATATATATATATATATATATATATATATATATATATATATATATATATATATATATATATATATATATATATATATATATATATATATAATCCAATTAAATGAAACTATTTTCAAGGCTGGGCTTAGCCTGGCTGATCTGAGCCCCAGCCAGGAAAGGATTTTTGGTGATCAATAGGATCAAAATATATGTTTCAATGATTTTTAGGAAAAATTTGTTAAATGTATCATTGATGACACCACCAAAATAACTAGAAACTATAAATATGAACTCAATAATTTCAGTATCTGTTGCTTCCGACACATGGACAGGAATACATCGCACTCACTTCCCCTTTGTGGAAAAGACGGTAAAGATTGCAAGATGTTCGACTACCTCAACAAAGCTTTATTGTCTTTTTAATTACAAATTTATTTTACCACACTTTGGGAATCTGTTGCAATTGAAGCTGTTGCACCTAACGCATCAAAGTCCTACGGATAATGAAGGCGTAAAGATCTTTCGAAAATGAGAGCAATTCCGAAAGCAGTCGTGTTGAGTGCATAGAAAATATAGAACAGGTGACTTTTAATCGATTTCAATTGATTGATTCATTTCTCTCTCTTTTTTTCGTGACTGCTAATGGTCTCTCTCATTTTATTCCACTACCAACAAAACTAAAACTAACGACTTTCACATACTGAAAACATGATATCGGAACAATAATCCGAACTTCTTCACTTATAGATTCAACCAGTTACAACATTTTAGTCGCTCTCCAAGATTGCCTACTGATGTCTGTTTGCTGAATCGTGCCGTCTTTTTTAAAAACTTACATAAATGAATGAATTAAAAACCATGCAAAGCAACAAATAGCTACTGCTGGTTGCAACATAAAGTTCATTAAGATTGATTGACTAATATGTGATTTAGCATTAATTGACATCTGACGAGTGTATATAATTCGTGGATCTATGTACATCTCAGTAAAACCACTGCTTAACCACTTTTTGGTTTTCTTGCTTATTGTTCGATTGATTTTCTGGTTTAACAGTGTTTTCAGTACGGAACACATATTAAAAACTATCTTCTCGGCTATGTTGTTATCAGCAAATTGAAATGTATTTTCCCTAGCACGCTAGAGTGCGATGACTGGCGTTTATGCTAAGCGTCCAGTGCAATAATCTATTACAATTTAACTAGCTTTAGCTTATTTAACTAACTTTACCTATTATAATGTAACTAACTTTATTCTGGCCAATATCTATCATAATGTTGAAACATGTTTACTAGGCTCGGACATATTTTTCCTAACCAACAGCGTCTCAGTGGTCGTTTATTTCTAACTGCCGTCGTTCGCGAACATCTGATTTCATCCTTGTGCCCATACAGATTACTAGTAAGGACTTCCTCATTGATGGTGCTGGCTGTTGATTTTTAGATAATTGACGTTAGAGGTGGGCAAACCGATTCAGTTTGGTGAGTGAACCGTATCTGATTCGCTCACTAAAATGAATCGACTCTTTTGATTGATTGAGTGACTCGTACTTTGGAAAATGATTGTTCGCGATAAAAAATCCAGGGTTTTAAGAACACATATTTGAAGTAATTAAATTAAGTTTAATTACGTAGCCAGTTAAAGGGCCCGAAGAGACTCCTTCCTTCCTAAAACCAAATCCTAAAAAAAATATTTTTTTGGGTGCCGTGATGAAGTTATTTTAAAAGAGATAGAGCGTGGCTTTACAATTTGTATGGACATGTTTCTTCACAATTGTTTAGTAGAAACACTAAACCCTAGCAATTTTTGGTTTTGTTCAGTTCGGTTTGTAAAATTCGACGATTAAAAAAATGTTCGAAGTCCCACAAAAGAGTTTTTTTAAACTGTTCTCAAGATAATTTTAACTTGATGCTGTGTTGTTGCAGGTAAGGATTACTCTGGTTTATATCGTTTTGGTCGTTTTAACCGTTATGTGTTCGACGCGGTACCCGAGTACCTTTTTAGGATTCAATTAATGAAATTCTAATGTTTTATCCATAGGTGGAAGTAGAAACTATGTGACATCTTAGAACTTCACCAAGTCAAGCTTTTGGGTTAATAATATTGTTGATATGATAAGGGGGAGTGAGGGAGGGTTCCTATTTTTTTTATTACGTAACAGGCCGCCGAAGGTACCCGGGTACCCCCAAAACTGAAGTGCCAATAACTAAGGCAATTTCTAGCCGATTTCGATACTTTTGGATGTTTCGGATTCAGGAACTCATCTACTTTTAGACTTAGTAAAAATGAATCGGGTTACTTCATTCGGTTCCCGAGAGTTCGGATTTTTGAAAGCATGTTCCAGTGCTGGGACACCATTTGTGAATTTCAGTGGAATACTGCAATATGGTTATGTTTATGTCGACTGGGATGATTTTATCTGGATGAATTTAAACGGCTGTCTCAGTCAACAAAAAAGCAAAACGAATGTTTTTTTGTACTGCCCGACGTTTCGGCCTTTGGTGTTGGCCTTTTTCAAGGGAAACTGTTAATTTATTGGGGATATCGTTAGTTAGTAATAACAATAATGCACAGCTAGTGACGGTTAACATTGTGAACACAAACTTACTATGTTCTCTCGTTTTTTGTTAAGTTGTCGCTGTCCAACTTTGCGGTGTCTGATTGATTTTCTTCATGCGTATCTACTTGTATGCAAATTAAAAATAATAACGATTGATTTGAAAAGCTGAACATAGACATTGGGAAAGCTCACCTGGTCTATCGTGGCCCAAAAAAATGACATTACGGAGCTTTTGATGGAACAGTATCAGTGTTAGTAGAGAAACTTTTTCGTCTGTTTCTGCTACTACAACTGACGGAATTGGTAGCGTGCAAAATACCTGTTGAGGCCCTGTACATCGGTGAGGTGGTTGATTGTGTTAGGTGTGTTTGCAATGTGACACATCTCTAGCAGCGGTAATGCCGAAGTCCGGAGTGTGCGATCGATGATCTTCGTGTTCGCCAAATCATTCTGCGCCAGATCGTTTTGCTTTTTTGTTGACTGAGACAGCCGTTCAAATTCATCCAGATACTGCAATATGGGTATCAAAATTCTTGACATTACATCAGTAGGCTGCAGCGATGCCAACCTTCCAGTTTAAACTGGATTCTTCCAGTTTTTTTTACACGATCCAGTCAAACAGACAAATGTGTAAATCGTCCAGTTTTTTTAAATATTGTCCAGTTTTATCCAGTTTTTTTTTCCCAGAGGTGTGCGCCAAAATTATTTCCTCACTATTTGCATTACAATAGTAGTTTACTATATAAACTAGTAATAAATAATAAAATAAAATAAATGAAATTGTGAAGAGTACAACCTCTCTAGGGAACAAGGGAAATTGTTTTCCAGTAACCATATTTTGCTGCACCCTGTCGTATTTCAATACACATTAGAAATTGATATGCTATGGAGTGCAAGATTAGCAGATATTGTTAATTAAAATGAAGATTGTTTTTTTAGTCTGTTAATTACACATGGCATAGTGCGTTAGTTTGCAGGTACCAATTTTTTCGTTTAACATTTCAAATTTCTTAAAACTTGTAATGTGAAATTATCTAAAAGTTATATTTAAATAGTAGCGATCGCTTTTATACTATCTTAAACTAGAAATTCGCTGCTATATGAGAATTGTTTTCTTATTTTGTCTAATAGCTGAACGTTTTCATATTGAATGTTTGTCTTCATATTTGAGAATCCTGTTTTATTAAAAATAAATCCATTTTATTTTAAAATACTTTGCATCCCTAAACTACATTCCCTTTTGCAAGGATAAATTTGGTTATTCGGGCATCCAGTTTTTTCCAGTCTTTTTTAAAGAGAGGTTCCAGTTTTTTTGAAAATAAAGTTGGCAACGCTGGTAGGCTGTATCTTATGGTTCTGGAACCATTTGGTGATTTGACCCCGGAACGGACATTTCGGAGCAGATTTCCGTGGAACCGTGAATGACCATTCTGAGGTTAAATTGCAATATGGTCCCGCAACAAATAATAACAGACTTCCAGACAATTTGAAGAGTTTGGATACTCATATTGCCAGGACATTATTAAAATTTACAAATCATACCCTAGTACTAGAACATTACTCCGGAAAATCCGGATTACAAAGATCTATTCATCCGGTTCAATTTTACAGAATCAAAAAGTGGACGAATTTCTAAATCCTAAACATCTAAATTTGTCCAAATCGGTTAAAGAAAGCTATAGTTATAAGCATTTCAATTTAAGGGTACCCGGGTACCCTCGTCTGCCTGTTAAGAGGCGGTGGGGGGGGGAGGATAAGGGTTTCGGTGTGAAAAAAACACACACATTTTGCGATTTTTTTTAGATCTTTACGTGAAGCGAATTGATCAAACCTTGTGTACATTATAATGTATCATTTCAATAACAAACTGTAATTTTTCTATGCAAAAATATCGACAAAAGACTTGGTGACGTTTGTAAAACGTCTCTAGAAAAACGTGATTTGTAGTCTTATGAGTAAAAACCCCCTTAATTGAAAAATTATCTCAAAAACTTTCTACGTTCTACAAAAAACTTCGTCGCCAAATAGTTTGTCGATATTTTTGCATAGAAAAATTACAGCATGTTATTGAAATGTTACACTATAATGTACAAAAGTTTTTTTAATCAGTTCGCTTCACGCAAAGTTTAAACAAAAATCATAAAAAAGTGTTTTTTGTCACGCTGAAACCCTTACCACCTCACCCTCCCTCCTCCCCCTCCTAAAAGATTTTTTTTGTTGGACATATAACGGTTAATAAATTGTCCGAATACTAACTGCGGATTAGTGGAGTAAGAGTGGAGGATGCATCAGAAATCCTTCATCTTATTTTGGTATGAGGGATAGATGAAGGGAATGCGGATGTAAGGGTGGTCCAAGGGGTAGGGAGGTGATTAAAGGGGTAGGTGTAAGAATAAGGGGGGTGGGGGATGTCGAAGTGGTACCCAACTGCATATTATACCTTTCATTCGAGACTTGGTTTGAGAAAATTGGTTCAGTCATGACCGAAGAATCGATGTGATTTTGATTGTGGAATATGCCCGAAATCCGGAACTTCCGCAATTGTCGATGGTGGACAATATATTCATGGAATGTTTGATTTCAATTCAATGATCTAGACCTGCGAATGGAATTAATTTGGTGAGCATTCCAGTAGATTTTTAGTCTCTGAAGTATTATAGAAATCGGTCAAGAATTCGTTGGGAAATAGGTTCGTTACTAGATTAGGAACATGGCGAGTTCCCCAGGGTCCTCAAGAACCGTCATAGATGGCCAATGTGGTCAAAGCTGCTTTTAATGATCGTTAGTGATCCAGACCAGTAATGTTGCACCCATTTTAATATGTTTTACATCATTTAGACATCATGGTTGGAATGTATCATGGTTGTACCAGTTTATATGGGAATTTGCTGTGTGACCGCACTCTTCAAGCCGTAACTCCGGAACCGGAAGTCGGATCAACTAAAAATTAAATAGCAGCTTATGGGAGCGTTATACTTTACAGGTGAAACTAAGTTTGTCAATATCGGTTCAGCCATTTCTGAGAAAATTGTGTGCGTTTGAATGACACACACATACATACACACAGACATTTTCCGATCTCGACCAACTGAATCGAATGGCATATGACACCCGGTCCTCCGGACCACGATTTAAAAGTCGATTTTTACAGTGATTGTATAGCCATTCTTTATATGTGAAAGGCAAAACATAGTAGATTTCATTTTGAATTTAAAAAAATTATAATGAATTAAATCGATGTTATAAGTGATCAAAAACTTTGGATTTTAATTTACATCTTCCCAGGCACTGAGTCCCCCGACAGAAACCTTTCCGCTAGGATTCTGGCTGTCCTTGGTTTACGTAGTGTTACCAAATAGGCTGCGAGCAAATGAAGGACACGTTAAATCTCTACAGAGATAAATTTGAATGATGTAGTGGCGGCGCTAGATGCACTGATGGCGTTCATAACATAAGGTACAAAACACGCTCTTAACTTGAACTTCTACAAATCCGCTAATTGCTTAAACAGATCACACAATATTTTTACGACCAATTCCTTAAGATCATGAACAACGTTGGCACTGATTTGGTAATGGTTTACTAGCGCCACTATCAAATCAGTGGTACACATATGAAACAAGCACTTTCTGTCAGATTGTCCCCGAGTAGGCCGTTTGCATGATCCGGGTTCCTTCATGAAAATACATGAATTTCCACGAATGATCGTTAAAATAGTGTGTGATCTGTTCAAACCATTAGCGGATTGGTAGAAGTTTTGAGTCGTCCCGAGAACTCCATAGGATATGTCGAAGCATTTCTACTGGCGCGCATACTGTACTAGCCAATGATGTGACATCAAGAATGGGTCAGAGGATCTTGATTGACACCTTTCGACACAAGTTTGATCATACCAACCAGTAACGCGAGTGACGTCGTGTAAACTGTCGAATATGAATTGCCAGTTGACATATTTTAATTTAATATAGGGAATAAATTATACAAATCGTTTGAATTGTTTGTATCAGTCATCATTACGCCTTTTGTTTCTCCATGCGATATTAACGATTTATAAGTGTCTCAGAACATTACAAATTCGGCGCTAAATAATAGTAAATATAAATGAGAATACCTCTCGCCAGTAATACGTTTTGCCATAGGCAGATGTAACTGGACGCGTATGGTGCTACTTCTGTGATTCTATAATTCTAGATGAGGCTTGGGCCCAGTTCGGATCCAAGCCTGAAATTAAAACTCATCGGGATCTTTGGTTGATTCTCCGTATTAACAAGTCCCGTGCAGATCGAGTTTCTCAAAATATATTTTTTTAGTTTGGGTCGGGTTCGGGTCCTTAAATTTTGAAATTATTGGGTTAGGGTCGGGCTCGGGTTTTACAAAATTTTCATTTTCGAGATCAGGTCGGGCTCGGGGTTTTCAATTTTAAATTGTTCGGGCTCGGATCGGGTTGGGGTTCTTCAAATTTCAATATTTCGGGCTCGGATCGGGTTTCAAAAAACTGAAACCTGACCATCTCTAGTGAACATAGATAATACTGGATAGTTTCAGATCAACGGTATTCGTTATATTTTACTACGGTATATGTTACTACTGTGAAGTCGAAGTATCACGCATGCACTTCAAAAGTAGCGTGTAATCATGATCTGTTATTTCAATTTATAGTTTTCAGTCGCGTTGAAAATTTGAGTAAACGTTATTGAGAGTGTGCTCTTCGAATATATGTAATAAATTGTTTAACGATTGTTTGGCCCAGCACACAATATAGAGCCCCTTTAGAAAAATTCAATTTTTCTCTATATAATGCATTGATTGTAGTACATACAAAGCATTAGTAAGGCCTTTACAAATCTTTTTTAAAAATTATGTCCAAGTACAAATTTTTTTCTGAAGGGGGGGGCAAACAAAAAATAAATATTTATTTTAATAAACATATTTTTTTTACATTTTCTTTCGATTGTTCTCGTGGACGTTTCCGCAGGGTGATTTCGTGTAGCGAGGTTGAGCTATTTGTTTTACTTGAAAAATTCAAGCAAATATTACTGAATCAATCAAAAGTTCATATAAGAAAGGGATGCAAAAGTTTTCGTTTTAAATAATTTTCCGAAAAGTGCCATTTCTAAATTCACAATAAAAGCTTGCAAATTCTCTAAGAACCTAATGTAAACATTTAAGAGTACTTTAAGGTATTAACTTTTGGTTGCTAGAATAGTTTTCGTTCCGTCGTGGCGGCACACGGACCGACTTTACACACAAGGCATGAAAATCGGTCAAAGATGATTCTGCTTGATAACAATGTACAGAAACAGGATTGCAACATTTCACTTATGGACTTTTGGAAAACATTCTGGAATGAATCCAAAGGTAAAGTGCGCGTCAATGGAATTATTCATCTCAGATATGGTTTTCTCTGATATTTTTTTCTATTGCGTATTTCGTATACAGTAGCCTGGTGAACGTACATCCTGTGCATACTATACTTTTTCGAACTCTAGTGGAAACATCAGCTTTGGTTTATCGCTTGTGCTTGAAGACTTGTAGATTTGTTTGTTTGGTACATGATAGTAATTCGGCTCGGTTCCGTGTGCATCTTCGAAATCTTTGCATTTTTCTCCATCTTGTTGCGCAGTAGGTAGCCACATCAGAGAAATTCTTTTGACAATCGTACGGATTTATGAAATGTATAGCAATCATCAGTTCATTTTTGCCTTTTTCATATAAGGAAGATTGTGCAATCACTCTGAAACTCGACTTTTTAAGCTACACCCGGAGTGTCGAGTGTCATATACTACTAGATTCAGTTCGTCGATATCTGAAAATATCTGTACGTTTTATAGTATGGTTAAATAGCTTCAAAAGTGCATTGGCCCTAGGTGGGACTCACTTTTGTGCCTAACCACTACTAACAGTCCTTACTTTTCTTCCTTCCTTTTGTTCCACGAGACTGCATCGAAGCGTTATATCGTGGAGAGGCTGATTCAGTCTTAAGACAAAATGATACATTAGAGCGGTTTAGCTCCGAACACCTATTCGTTCAATCGCAGTGGTGAACTTCCTTTAGCCATTTGGCTCCCGTTTCTGTGAACCATTTAGTTCCTGTTTTCGCGAGCCATCTCAATTCCTCGGCGGAAGTTCTCCCGATACCGATGCTTGTTGCGTGAGTCATTTAGCTCCCAGTTTTATCGCAATCTACTCGCATAGTCCATAAATCCTACTCAAAGGGCCAACCAGTACTTGGCGAGGACGGTTCGGCGATACCGGATGGAGCGTAGCTTCTGGTTCGTTGAAAACTCGATGACCCACCGCTGGTGCTTCACTCGACCTACTCGATCTTGTCCCTGACGGTGAAACTAGTCTGCTCACATGCTTCGGTCCGGCGATTCCAGCTGGTTCGTGGTGCCCAGTACACTGGCGCCTCAAGCAAAGCTGTGGTTGCTCTCGCAGCCTTCCCCTTAACATAATCGTCATGACTTTAAAAGTTCAAGTCGATGATATATTCTCCGTCCGCGATTTTCGCCTGTTGCTGTCTTTCGGCTGCTAGTCATCACCAACTCTGCTTTATGATGAGCAATCGTCTCCGTGTCGAGTGTCTCCTCTTCTAGCGATTGTCCGATTACTTGGAACACCACATCATTCGTGAAGCCGAAAATCGTTATATCTCTGGGAAGGTTCAGCTTCAATACTCCATCGTACACTGCGTTCCACAGCATCGAGTCGAGGAACGTCAGTTGTAGTTGTGATTCTCCCTTGTCTGTCTCGTAGATTGTTCGGCTCTGAAAGTAGATCTATAATATCCTGCAGAGTTACTCACTCATGCTGTACAGCGAATGGGCGGTTGCTTCCCAGCTAGTACTATTGAAGCATTCTTCACGCCTAAGGTAACCACCACGCAATAACGATATCCTTATCTCTGCTGTCTCCACAGCTCCCACTGAACAATTGCTGAATTGCATGACATGCCGTTTTCACGGTCCGCGTACTTCGTTAGCTTGTTCAGCATTACTCTCTCTCTAACATTACCAAGGTATATATTGACTACGCTGAAAGATCTCCATGTTTTCCCGGCATCGGAAGCAACATCACCTTTGGTCGCTTGCAATTATCGGATCGCTTTGAACATATCCGGGCTCTAATGTATCGCTTCATTTTTATGGCTTTCGACATCTCGATCAGCTGTTTGTTGGTAAATCGATCTTCATCCTTGTGATCATCCTCCCCACTGTACGGCGAAAATAGCTTCATGTTGTGGGGAAAACCTTTCGATGGTGACCTCCATCTTCTCCGGGCACCTTTCAGGTGGTGCAGCTGAGCCTTTTATCTTTGTTATGTCAACTTTGTAGGTGTCTCCTAAGGAAATTCGCGTTGGCTTTGTGGCAATGCTTTCTTGTTCAGCTTGACTGCTTTGTTGAGAACGGTTCTGAGCCGTGGAGCGCACCTTTGGGGTCATTTGGTCCGTCTTCTCTTGCGTTTTCGTTACGACCATGTCGTTAGCGGTACTGCATTCATCTTGCTCATCGTTGGATGTTCTTATTTGTTGTTTGTGCTTACGGGTCGCTATTGTAAATCCTTCTTCATCGGTATTAGATTCTTTGTTGGTGGTGTTGGTTGTTGGT
Source organism: Topomyia yanbarensis (assembly GCF_030247195.1). NCBI lineage: Eukaryota > Metazoa > Arthropoda > Insecta > Diptera > Culicidae > Topomyia > Topomyia yanbarensis. Next base: position 155,551,827 of record NC_080672.1, read on the forward strand.
TTGGAAACATTTGCTGTAATCGTTGTTACTTCGATGTTGGTAATGGCAGTTGGTTTAGTGGTACTGGAGCCGATCGTTGTTGAGCTGGTGTTTGTGAATGCCCGGTCTGCAGTCGTTGGTTTACCAACTGGTTGTGGTTTAACATACGATGATTGTATACCGGCTTTGGTCGTATCAGGTGGAATTTCTTTAGCAGTCTCTGCGCAAGGTTTCCCGTGGTGTAGCGGATGATCACAATATTGACAGGTGCGTGACTAGTGTTCGTTGAGAATATTCAACATCATGAGGTGATTTGCATGTGAAAGTCAAGTAAGAGGGAATAGGTTTTGTCGGACGCATCCCGATCAGAAACACATAACAGAAATATTTCATAACTATATCTCACGCTGTAACTTGTTATAAATTTCTGTTATTTTAACTACTAACGAGACCTAATTTATAACACAATTTGTTACAAAAATTGCGTTCTGTTATAATCTTGTTATTTCATTCTGATCGGGATTCTCACCACACGAACGCCGTTGCGGAGTCTTGGGAAGAAGTTCCTCCAAGTATCCTCCTTAACACTATCCACTTCTCCGTATTTTGACATGATTTGTTTGATAGCGGAGGAACTAGTACGTGCTGCCAGGTCATGTATATTTATTTCAATGCTGTCAACATCTATATACGTTGGTATACTGTATAAAATGTCATTACATTCGATGACGTGTTTCATGTTGTTCTGGGAAGCGAATGATTCTGCTTGACTAATGTTTTTTAACATAATCAGTACCGCATGACATAAATGGTGGAATTACACCGCATAGAGTACCGCAAGCTACGTTGAACTTCAAGTTCACCTTCAACATTTGCTCCACTTCACGAATTGATGGTCTTACCGGACATTTCGAGTAGTCAACAGCAACACAGTTTGCCCGCACCGTCATATACTTTTGCTTTGCATTGTCACTCATTGTTTGTTCACGTTTCACAAATTAGGCAGAAGGAATCAATTTTTGCCTTTGCAAATAGACTAAACGTCGCGCGGGTAAATTTGATTACTTGCCCTGCTATAGCAGCGGAGCGATTTCTAGCTTCTGAACTGAGCGAGATGAGAAACCGAAGTGATCTCCGACTTCTTCTCCAAGCTCAGAGGCAACTTATACGTAGATCGATAATCGTCGTATTGCACCCGGGGACCGTTTCTCCTTGGTATGGTCGCAATACACGCCCTTGTTAGTTGTTCCGTGAACTCATTCGCATTTAGGTTGAAGAGGATACCCTCAAATTCAAGTTCCTCGACGGACACGTTCCTGTGAAAGATCGGTGTTTTCCAACTTCATTCGTTTATATATCTCCCACATATTCAAACCGTGTCCTGTAATCAATGCTATACCAGATCGCTTGGAAGTCGCTGTGGATATATCCTCGCACACTTTTCAGTCCATCTTTCCGGTTACTTCAAGGCTACAAAAATTGACATCGATAATGGATTCCCGGCTCTCCCTGCGGTAAGTACCGATGTTCCCATTTTGGTAAGATCTATATTTAGCTTTGCTGGAGCATTCTTGATCGCTGATGGCCAGGCAAAGTCCTTTTGATTCCAGCGTCTATCTCGAAAATTTCGCATGTTTCTGGTTCTTGGAATATTTCAGAATTAAAGTCTTTTCGGCTTCTTGGAAAACGGTTTATTCGATTTTCACAAGCTTAGTCTTAAATGGAAGGTTTAATAGCAGATTTTGATCTGGTCAAGTTCATACGAATCGCACATATGGCTGCGGAAATACGGTATGAACACTACGATCCCATATGAAATCGTTAAATGTCAAAAACCTTTCGTTAAAGCTTATGTATATTGAATATTGAACCACATATAAATCGCAAGGAGTCTGATTTGAATTCAGATTGTTTCTTTATCGAAATTATTTTCGAATGCAACGATCGATTCTGTCTCTATCGACTGTTGCGTTTAAAATGGAATCGATTCAGAAGTCGGTCAGTATTAGCCTTTCCATGAGAAATTTGTTTGATAATACACTGGCGGGTCCTTCCTTCCGCGACCAGCAAACGTTTCATTTGATGTTGGACTGGATTGACGATTTCATTTAAACTTCATATTTACCCGAGAATGGTCAAAATAAAAACTATCATGGGATGGTAATTTCTAAAACCATAATAGTTTTCAGTGACGAAAAGCAAAACTCTATGGAAGCTGTTGTTGTTCTATAAAACGTGACAATTTTTTGAATTTTGGTTATTATAAAAAAAATTATTTGCCCCCTGATTTTTTTCAGCGATTTTGGGGGGGGGGGGGGGGTGACATAATTTTTAAAAAGATTTGTAATGGCCTAATAGGTCAAACAAACGTTTATTTTATAGCCCATTTCTTCGGTTTACCATTGATTTGGTTTGCCCTTTGAGATTTCTCGCGCTGATGTTGTCCCATGCTGATTTGAGTGTTTGTCTGAGCCTGGCTATGATCCATGCAGTATTTGTTATCAAAACATCACAAAACATCATGTTCTAATTGTTCTCAATAGATATAATATACGAAAAGAGTGATAAGAGTTATATGAAATGCCTCATCACACTGTTGAGTTGATGAGAATCGTTTTTCTTGCTGCAATTAGCTTCTTTCAATATATGATGGTACAAAAGTAGGAAAAACTTTCAATATTGAATTTAGAAATCTAATTACTGAGAAAGTTTTTCTTGTTACGGTGCACAATACTTTTGTATCATTGCATTTCTGCGATATTAAATTAAAATCCAAGATTTATGGCCGGTATGTTACATCCAGACGTTTTTGTTTTTTGGTGCTAAGTTTTTCTGGCATTTGAAAAGATTTACAAATGCTCAAGAATACCAGAATTTCATCCTTAATTCGTGGTTTATAGTTTCACTTGCCTTGCAATAAAGTTCTGACCTCTCAATATTTTGAGACAAATGAATTGAAAAAAAATGGAATTAAATTGAATGAAAAAATACACACTGGAATTGAATTCCTGACCCGTGTGATAAATGAATGACTGCTGTAGAAAATGCATCTAGATAAATGTGTAATTATTTGTTATTCTTCTTTTGTTCGCAAGAGTTTCCGGCATTGAGAGGGAGACAACTTTTCCATCTTCCGTGTTTTGTCCGGTACAGTGGGGCTGCAGCAAACACGAGGTGGTGAAACAAATGGGTCGCAAAACAACTAGAGCATCAAGTAAATGATCCATTTAAGTTATCCGAAAACCAAACCTAGCCTCAGCAATCACTGTTTAACGAGCCATTGCCGAGTCATTTCGTCCCGACGACGCCGATGAGCAGAGGGACATTTTTGCATGCGGATATTTCTTTGCCTGTTGGGAGGGCAAGGTAATCGGTAGACGAATGAATGACTCTACAGGAGTGAAATGCATATGCTTCCAAGCGGGAGCTAGAAAATATGAAGAGGTTGGAATGTCGTATTTAATTTTGCCAAGTTCATAAATCATTTTCAGACTGGGAAACAGGGCGTATTGTTCTACTGGAGCTACTCAAAGCTAGGCGGAACGGTAAGATTATCATTATGGTATCAGTGGCGTATACACGTTTGTACTGTTTTGGCTGTTGGTCGTACCAGTAATTAATCAATGGCGGATTCGGTTCTGGCCATAGTGGATTATAAACACATTGTTGTATATGTATAAATAAAAGCAAGTGCATTGCATTCAAAAATTGAAAGATGCGGTTTATTTGTTAAAAATTCTGTGAATGCTTTAAATCCGACTCTAACTTAGATAGATTCTTGATCGATGTTACTATTTCGGAAATTCAAAATTAATTTTCGAAGCATCATTTTCTCTTATATAGCTAATTAGGATCTAGCGTACATAATCAATTTCTTGCCATTTTATTCAAGGTAAACATTGTACACAACAACAGTATCATCACTGAAATTGTATAAGTAATGAAATTTACTCAGATTTTCCATGTAACGTTCACTATTGTTCAAGTATTCGGTAATACATGATAGAGCATCGCACTATAGAGTGGCTAGAACAAAAAGTTGAACAAAATAGGTATGTTTTTTTTAACTTTTAAACTATATTTCTTAAATATTCTTCAATATTTTCTACATTGTGAACCATCGAAATAATAACTAAAAGCTTTGATTTAAATTTGTGACACACGGCCAAACATTATTAAAACTGAACATTCTTTTTTCTACGAAATCAGATACTACAAAACAGCCTCTAGTAACATTGAACAATTAATTCAATGAAGTATTATTATACTAGGAAACATTGTTAAACGCCTGTTTCATGATAGCGATGATTAGTGTAAGTATAGGCGATAATTTTATGATGTGTTGTATATTGCAGATTTCAAATTAAACTAAATCAAACAAAGTATTGGTCTGTGATACGAAAAGTACGAAATATATCTTCGGGTTTCTACATTAACGTTTCTGGCAAACACGAGAACAATGCATGTACCTCCAAGCGTGGTAGCCTGCAAAGGATCAATCAATCAATCAGCAAAGGATCAGATATAAGATGGAGCTTGAGACATTCATCCATGAAATGAACAAATTTCATAGTTTCTTACGTTGAAATGTCTATGTTAAAATTTCCCGAAACAACAATCGGAATATTTTTCCTAGCGTATGGAAAGAAACTACGCTTTCTTTTATTAACTCGCACGGAGAAAACAAATAAATCTGCAGCTGCTTCACTACTATTACATCAACAAAGAACAAGTTGATTATGCTACCGAAAATTTGCAGCCATACATTGCTGGTACGGTGAACCATAAAATAATGACAGCACAAGAAGGAAAGTCGCCACTTATATTTATAACAATTTCGCAGTCTTATAAATTAGTTTAATCCAATCAGATAGCGCTGCGGAATGATTTTAAAAAATGTCTATTTTTCTTTATTTAATTAAGTTATCATTTTATAAATATTTAGTGCCAACATAATTTAATTCCGTTCAGTACAATGGAAGATCACATAAAATTAACATGGCAATATAATGAAATAATTTGTGTTCGTACTTTTTGTTCGTATTTTTTTATTGATTGGTAATATGTCCATTTTATCTAAAAATGAGGTTAATTTACGCCAAGCTTTACTCTTGTATATATTACTCAATCTGCATATTTGTTTTAAAATTTACTCTTATCTTGGGTTGTGATTTTAAGTAAATTTTGACAGTTTAAAAAAACGGTAATCGATAATTTGCAAGTTGAGTAGATGAATGAACCTGTTCATGCAATGATGCAAAAATGTAAAAACGCTATCTTTTCTAGAAGTACTTAAACTATGTCTATTAAAGAAATTCGTTGTTGAATGATAGAAAGGGAAGCGGAGAATAATTTTGCAGTGAAGGCGAATAAACAAAACTAATAACGAAACGAATAAACAAAAATAATAAACAAAAAGAGCTCCTCAGTATACTGGAAATGGATATCACATCAAAGATGGGGGAACTTACGTGACAATTAATACTAACAGTCCCATTCGCATTTTTGTCATAAATGCCATTGCCCGCCGGAACACAATCATTAATACTTTGAGAAAAATACCAAAGCAATGTCTAATTCATAAGGCTTAATGAAAAAGTATATCTTGAACAGTGTTTTTCATGGCGTGCTGGTTTTCGTTGACTTATTGACTCTTCAAAACAAAGTTACTGGATGCGTATTACGTAGTTTTTGAACATACCTCTTCATTTTCACGAGCACGACATCATTTAATCATAATTAGCATAATCCATTGTAATAACTTAAGAAGTTTACATGATTTTAGAAAACATATTTGACTTAAAGCAGCCCTCTATTTAAATTAACGAAATATTGAAAAGTTAAAAAACAATAAAAGTAATACGTTAGTGAGATGAATAAAACAATAAAATAAAGGAAACTAAAAAAAAGTAAAATTAATAATGAATTAAACAGATAAAATTAAAAAAGTTTTCCGTTCTAAGTTTATAACTGATTCGCTCTAGAATACCTATCCGTCTTTGAAATTCATTGCTTTCGTTTCTCTTAGTCTTAAATTTACCGAAAATATAAGAATTGAATGAAAACGATGAAAGAAATAGAATAAATTAAAGAAATTAACGAATTGAACAAAATGAAAGGATAAATGAATGAAAATTATGTATTAAAGAAACATAATGCCTAAAATTAATAAAATAAGCAAAATGGAAAGAATTGGTAAAATAAATAAAAAGAAGAAAAAAATAAACAGAATAAAATATATGAAATGATTAAAATGCGAAGCGAAACAATATTAAAATAAAGTATTAAATAAATAGAATAAATTAAAGCGTGTCACATTAATACTTTGGATGATATGATTAAAATAAATGAAAGAAAAAATTAGTTAAATGCATAAAATAAACCAACTGATCAGAATGAACCCAAACAATGAAACAAATAAAATAGATGAAATGAAAAAAATGAACTCTTATTACCAAAATGAATAAAAATAACACTGAAAGATATAAATGATTAAAATGAAACTATCATATATTTAGAATTATTCTAATATTCAAATAAAGAAAATAAATAAAACGAGCAAAATTCATGAAATTAAAATATTTCAAAGTATTCATTTGCATTTAAGGAAGTGTGAAGCAAAACACAGCCGTGCATTCAGTCGATTAGTCTGCCTTTTCAGTTACCTCTATAGTTAGCGAATTGTTTCGTTCGGAATTCTTGATCCGAAGATATGGATTAATGAGTCGTATACAAACCAATACCATGAAAAAAATGCTTCAAACTATCAGAATAAGTATTTAAATTCTTGGAAAATCAAATGGCCATCGAAAGTGTTTCTGGACATATAAACTGCTTGTGGGGCATGAACACTCTTGTAATGCAAGTTTTAATTTTTAGAAAATAAATATGTTTTAGTCACGTCCCCAGAGTTGTTATTTTATGTATTCTTTCCAACAGTTTTGTTTAAAACTGGTATACACTTCTGTTCTCTTTGTTGCTTCATTTGAAACACGTTTAGAACGGTGTGTGTTATATATAAGGAGTATTCAGTACTTACACTCAGGTTTAATAGATTGGGAAAAACAATTTCGATTCAAGTCAAAACCTAAATACACGTTTTGGAGTGGCTCAGTTCTAGATTCATATGACCAGAATAGATAATAGAAAATAATAGAAAACTGAAAATTGTCAAACTAGAACTTACTCTCTTCAGCTGCAGTTTGAGCGGGTGTTCTTTTTAGTTTTAAATTCATGCCACGTCTTGTGTTAGGTGTTGAAGGACTCAAAACTATTTCCCCAGTTTATCCAGTCTAAATATCTGTGATGTTATATGTATTCACAACACAGTGCAAATCATGTTTTGAATTAAGTAACAAACAGAGTTACGATTTACACTAATTTAAATTTTAAAACAATATTGTTTTAAATCAAGAAACAATGGAAATGTAATTGTTTCAATAGGGGCCCATTGAAAAACCTATAAAAAGTAAAATGTTGCAGAACAAGCACTAAATTCATTGTTTGAATTTCAAACTGGATCTGGTTTATCTCTAAAATTGTCTAAATTTCAGATTTGCACGGTAATAAGACTGTAATTGATTAATTTTTTTGTTTAGAAATTAATCGATTAAGAAATACTTGTTTACCTAAGTTCATTACTACAGCAACTCTTACCCTTTTTCGTACCACGGACCCCTTAGAAATCACGCTGGTTTGCTGTGGACCCCCACGGATAAACATAAATTTTGTATGCTATCAATATGTTATTATCAGTTTGTTAGGAAACAAGACTTGAAGTTTCAATATGCAACGACTTCACGCCCCCCTAGGGGTCCGCGGACCCCAGGTTGAGAAACACTGCATTACAGTAATGTTTCGATTATATCACTATGCGTTTATATCAATACTCGTTTGTATCACCCTCGATTAGATCACGGTTTTGTCTCGATTATATCACGCTTTTTGGAAAACAGACAAGGCACACTACGTTTTGATCCAAATAAGCCACATGTTGTGTTAGAAATTCCCGGATTATTTTTACAATTGATTTGCTTATTTACATGTAGGGTAATGAGCCTATTTTTGGGTTTCGGATTATTTCGTTAAGGGCAGTGATGGTGATTGATGAAAATATTGTTGATTAAAATGATGCATATTAACGTTGAATGTTGTATACTGAACCAATTGTCCTTGCTTATCAGGTCATCCTATTTGTAGTAGGCGATAAAATCCAAATACATAACGCGCCAATAAATGCTGTACTACCTGTTGTCAGAGGCAACTCAGCATTGAGTGAAGATCGGTCCAATATGGATATTTTCTCATCGAAATCGAAAACTTTCGATGCTTGATGAATGAATCAAACAGCATTCGTTGCAATTTTTTGGGCAAGAAAATGAAGATATTTTGGCATCAATAGTACTATCCGAGGCTCTAGTACCATAAAGGCCCGTAACTATAGGTTTCAAATGCCCTTCTTATGCATAAGAGCATCAAAACTGTCTCAATCACTTCGAAAAATATTATGGATCTCGTGTCTCACTTCTGAATGGATAAGAATCGAACATAGTGAAGCATACTCAGATTGAAAAATGATCACGCGGAATGAATGAATGGAGGGAATGCAAACAAGTGAACTTGGTTACGCATTTCATCGATACTGATTTGTTTGCAACTTGAAAATAGGTTACCATGGAAGGTTTTCGGCTGTACACATATTCGTGCATCGAAACCATGGATTACAATCATGAGTGATTGGGTGATGAGTGTTAATTTTGATGAAAATTGGCTTCACTGGTTAAGGGTTTATATATGATGAAGTCGGTCAAAAACTCCAACTTTTTTATTCTTTTATCTTAAAGTATAGAATCTTAAGAAAGTATCTCAAATTTTTATAGAGGTCTAGGATTTAGCACTCCTATTATTGATGAGGTCTTAGCAGTAGAAGCAAAGTTATAGCGCTACTCATCTTGTTCCTTTACGGGGGCGGAAGGCGTGGCGCGAAACTTTAAAGGTAAATAATCTCGAAATCATGTTTTTCCAAGACGTTGTTGCAATGACTAGGATTGCCGAAATACCTTCCAATTTTAGTTTTAAATTCTTCGTAACTTATTTGCAGTGTACTTAAAGGGCCGTCTGGTGTAGCGGGTAAACAAATCGACTTCTTTTTTAAATTGTTAGTTATCCGCAGGAAAATCTAACAAAATAATGAGAAAAACAAAATACGCAAGATATGGTAGGTATGCCGAGATATGCATTTTCTCTTGATTCGATGTGAATAGGAGAACATGGGGAGACTCGACCAGGTTTTCAGTTAAACTTATTTAAATCTCTAAAAAGGATTTCAATCTATCAAAACTCATTTAAATATAATATGCGAAAGTATTGTGCGTATTCATATTTTTTTTTGCATTTACAATTTTAAAAGTTATAAAAGTTTTTCTGAGACCCTTCATTCGCCGCATGGGGTATTTAGAATTTTGAATTATCAGAACAAAAATAAAGCCATAAAACATGCTGTAATAATTTTTTTCCATAATATCGAGGTCCTTATAACTAGGAAAAATATGAAAGGATTGTATTTCATGAATTTTGATTTTTTTATTTAATTTTGATTTTGGGACTAACTGTACGGATTACATTGCATGTTTACACGCCACGAAATCAGCCCTATAAATGCAACTGTTTTGACTAGTACTATAAAAATATAGACTGGTGCTAAGGGTGATATTTTTGTGACGTGATTAACGTTAACAGTAGGTACCACAGATTAGTAAAGATCAAAAATTGTGTTGTGTTCTTCAGATTAATGGCACTTGGTCAAGTCAACATCTTGATCAAGTTTCCCCAACATAAGTTCAATGTCGTGTTAATTTTAAACATAACATGGCAAAATAGGCTCATTACCCTACTATGATTTATTTTATTTTAACTAACTTCAACTATTTATTACTCTTTGTTTATAGAAATACATAGATTAATGCTTGAATTTATTTTTTTATTTTGTTTTGAATATATCACGCTTCAAATATATCACGCTAAAATACAAACCGACCGTGATATAATCGAAACATTACTGTAGTACATTGTCGAAAATGTAATTTCATATTTCATTGAAGAACTGAATATTTCCTTTGGGAGAGTGGGTTTCCTCATCAAAGTCCTCAATATGGAGGCGCTGTTTTAATTTTATTTTTTAATAGATTTTAATAGATTTTTTAATAGACCAGCTAATTTGCTAACTGAATGTTATTTTTTCAATTGATTGATTAATAGAAAATAGCTTATTGTTCATATAGTTGCTACTGGTAATCGACTAATGCCAAGAGATAATTTATTAATTAAAATACTCGATTAGTTTAAAAATATATCAATGAGCATGGTGTTGTACTTTGTTTTAGAATTTTTCTACTGTTAAAGGATCATCAATAAATAATGTTATAAGGGGTGAGAGGATGTATAGCAAATTGTATATTGGAGCAGGAGAGTAAGCTAGAATGTGACGGAGTAGGTTTTTACTGAAGACATTGTAGTCTCCAGTCCTGAAATGAGTCGATAGTTTTGGTAGATTAAAGCTTATTCGCGAATTGTATTGCCATCAAACAAGATTTCCTATTGTATTGCTGGTTTCAATTCAATATGTCAGCGTGGCTTCTCGCATCATTGATTATGAGATAATAAAGCTTTGAGACAGCACGGGGACTATGTCCCGCCCGTCTAGCTGCAGTAAGTTTCGACAGGAGAGACAGAAGTATTCTTACTTTGCACGGTAACCATTATTGTTGATACGACAAGAACATTAGAAATGAAATTTTGATGTCATCAAGATGTATTAAACTTTGAACTAAAACAAATTGTCTATTGCTATTTCTATAAACCGGAAAAATAGCACTTCCGATCCGCGGCCCCCATAAACGTAAACTCGCGTTTCGGATGATAGTATAATGACTCACTATAAACTTTTCTCAATAGGGTTTGCTCTACTCATCGCTTGGTATTAGGGACAGAACCACGTTTTCAGTAAGCGAACCAAGGATAGCTAGCAAGCTATCTATTTTCCTCAAACGGTCGCTTTTCTCCGTTGGTGATGAAACAGATGCTCCGAATGTGAGGAATGAAGTGGAAAGATGGAAAACACATTCTTGCAGACAGGAAAATAGAAGAATAAACGTTTCCAAAATTTATGAAGGTGTAAGAAGTTTGCTAGAGCAGTAGAGTAGAGCCACATTTTCGTCCTTTTAGGAATAATAAAATGCTAACGAGACCCGGAACCGGCGAAAAAGGTTCCGCGTTTAACTGCTTCACTTCTTGAATGGAAAGCGGAACTGCACATGCACGGCGGTCGCCGCGGCAACAGCTCTGCTGACGGCGAGTATTAGAATTTAATTACATCATAAATAATGTTAATTGCGTACTTAATAGTACATCTTCAGCGAGTTTTTTTATCGTCAATTGTTCTAGCATTTGCGAAGAACCAGCAGATTCAGAAGCAGAGAGTAACCTTTATAGCACTAGGCTATAGAATACAAAAAATCGGCTAGGTTGATTAAAACACAAAATCAAAAGACGTACGATATGATTGTGATGGGCTTGCTAATTAGTGGTTTATCTATCTATCTATCTATATATATATATAAAAGTCAATGTTTGTATGTATATGATTTATAGACTCCCAAACGGCTTAACCGATTACCGTAAAAATTTGTACATAGTAGGCGTTTGTTATGGAGCATGTTTATGTGCTATTGGTTGGGGATTATCTACCCGACAGATGGCGCTTCTGAACAAATTGTGATTTCCTCATATTTCGACGAAAGTCGCAGCAACGCGCGATGGGTATTAGCTAGTAGTCTATAGGGGAACTGTGCCTAAGATGGAGACCTTGAGGTTAAATAGCCAATTTAAAACATCAATTGATACTTTGCTCGCGAATTGTATGTAAACCGTGATTTTAGATCATATTCCATAAATATAGTAACTTATACGAATAAAATTTCATATAGAAAGATGTTTAAAATAGTTGTGAAAAAGAGGCACAAAATCGTCATTGCAAAACTGATGAAATGGGAAAGACATGGCATGAGTAAGATGGACGAGCGGTATTGGTAAAGATGACAATAGGCAAGGGCAGAGTGAAAAGCTTCTCGACCAATAAATTTTGTTTTTTGTAGGTACATATATCACGATATTGCGATACTAAAAAATAGCCCAAGAGTATGCAAATCAACGGAAATCTGCTTTGCATTCGCGTATGAAATTTCATTTCATTAAAATTCATTAAAATTTCTGTTTTTCACCAGTCAAGTTATGAACATCATTTCAAGCTAGAAATTTTTACCGAAATCAACCATTTTTAGTTTAAGGGAACGTCTGGTTTAGTGGGCAAAACAAAATCGACTTCTTTTTATCCGCTTAATTGTTAGTGTTGAACCTTTGGGATAGTCTACCGCAATCTCGGTGGCCACGCTGAACTTTATTTGTTTTAAATAGCACTGGCGGATGCAGGGAGGGACACGAGGGGGTATATGCCCTCCCCCTTTTCAACAGAAAGCTGTTTTGGAAAAATGGTATTTGCATTTGCTCCTGACTCATATTTAGAGTGCATGGAATCGCAGTAAGTTATTGTCGCAATCTCATCTCTCGAACATCCCACTGCTCTTTGTTGTGACACCTTTGGCACTGTCCTTGTATCCAGGAACCCTGATTGTCACGAAAAGACGAATAAGTACGACAATGCTTAACATAAGAAGCCACGGTGTGGCTTCCTGCAGCAGGTATATATAGTACATATTTATTTGCCTTCGCACAATGTGTAAGTAATGAAAATGGACGAAACATTTTTACCAGCAGTCGTTTCAACTAAACGCATATTTGAAGGGCTCAGTGCAAGAACGGCCCAAGTCAAAAAAATATCAAAAGTAGGTTAATCACAAATTATTGTATGTTATTATGTAATGAATGCAATGACACCAACTTCTGACCAAAAAACTTAATTGGAGGTATTCATTTGAATAAAATATTGTTTATCATTCGAAAAAAAACTTTATATATTCAAAAGGAAGGACGGTTCAAGTTTAAATGGGCCGTTGTTCCTTTTAGTACTGGTGAGGGATAAGTATTCTTACATATGGTAATAACATCATAACATAGAATATTTAAAACGATTTGATGGTACACCATATCAAATTTTACAGTTATCGGCTGATGATTGCTTTCTCCAGTAACGTAGGCAAGATATTTTGAAATGAGCAATTTTGTGTCGATTATTATGCCATTTTCAGCGTTTTTGTATTAAAAAGTGTGCCATTTTGCGGAAAATCAAAATATCTAAAAACTGACGTACGTCGCTTTCTATCGTTCTAAGGAATCGAAAAAAAAAATAGTTTTTGACTCTAGGCCATAGATTACGGGAGATAGATTTCCAGCCATGGACACTTTCCAAAAGAGTTCAACAGCGGAAAAATATCGTCCAACCGCCATCTTGTGTTGAAAATACTTGACAATTTTCACTTGTTAATAAATTTTCAATTAGTTTGAATTTTATATTAGTTTCAAATTCAAAATATTTTTAAACCAAATGTAACCAATACTGATTTCAATTAAATATGGTAAAAGGCAATTGAAACTCAAAGTTGAAAACTCAAGGAAAACGTGGAAAAAAATTATTGTGTGTTTTAGCGGTAATCTTCTTTAAAAATTTTTTAACTATTTTTAGAAATTTCAAAAACTAAAAAAAAAATATTTTTGAGTAGCCTGCTACTAGAATTTCACTGTAGATGTGAATTGGTTTAGTGGAATAATTCGGAAGTTTAGGTTTTTTGGTAAAATACTTTGCCCGCCTAGAGGCGGTGTTGGACACCCGAGCGAAATTTTTTTTCAGTCTTTAGTGATTACTTATCGTACCGAAACTAGCATTATGTGCAATTTTAACTGAAAATAAGTATGTTTTAAAAACTTTGGGTGAATGTTGCTGTTAGAATATGGATATTCTTATCATTTAATAATATTTAGGGGAGTCTGGGGCTAGCTGGCGGAATATTTTTTTCTCCTTTTGTATTAGACTTATGGTGCTGTCTCTAGTTCTGCACTTCATGTACTGTTTAATCCATTCTCCAATGTGTGTATGTTTCATTAAATTCTGTTTCGTACACGTTGTAAGTGATATTGAGTTTTCGAGCGTATTAGAGTGAAGATCCTACTTTAGTCGTATTAGGAAGAGTGTCTCACCATTTCATTAATTACTCAGAATGCGTATGCGTATGAATTGACACCAATATCTTTGCTTTCTTCTATTGAACCATTATGATATCAAAAATCGCAATTTGAACTAATACGTTGAACAAAGATGGCTAACGCTGCTCTAACCAACGGTTTTACAAGGTTAGGTCGAACATAGGCTCATTACCCTAGGTAAAGTTTTTAAATTTCAGCATTTTTGTTATTTAGGGCGAGTTCAAAGCTATTCCACGAATGACTAGATTTTTCGATAGCGCGCGAAAACAACTTTCCTTGGTCGTATATGTAACTACAAACAAAATTTGTTTTTTGTTTGTTTTTTTGTTTGCTTACTTCGGAATTTCACCTGAAGAATTTCGAAAATTTAGATTTTGAATACAAAGCGTTCGCCGAAATTAAAATGCAAGAGCATTGAGGCTGAAAAATAATAAGACGTATCGATTGATTTGCAGTTCTATTCAAAAAGCATCCCACGTAGGGTTCGCAGTACCGACCCTTTTTGGCGAGAACCGGTACTACGGTACTGAAGCCCTCAGTACCGGTAGTACCGGTAAAGTACCGGTACTCGAATATTTTTTTAAAAAATTCGAAAAAAGCTTCAAACTGAAATTGAATGCTCAAACTGATGATCTTATTCTCAGATGATTGATTTTTGCTGATCAAAAAACATGTTTATTGTTTTTAATTGCTTCGGAATGGCAAGACTTATTTCACAGAAGATATTTTTCGTATAGGGCACCTTCTTTTATTTCGAAATCTAGGCCACTTTGAAATCAATAACTGCTGAGTGGTGCGACTTTCGTCGACTTGAACAGATGGTAAATGTATGAAACCCTATTAACAACAGTAAATCAAAGCGAGAATGGCAGTAAATCCGAGCAGGTTAATCGTATTTCCTCTCTTGCTTTTCTGAAAATTGGTTTCGAACTTTATATCGTTTGCCTACTATTCTCTAACGCATATCCAGGCTCTTTGCTTTCCTGTAAACTACGGAGTTTTGCTGAATTTTCCGATCACCAATAATTACAAATCTCCCCATTTGAAGCAGTTAACCAAGTCAAAAACTGTTAGCTAGTAAATCGCTGTTCGTTCTATTATAGATAAAGGTTTAAGAGCAAACCAAATACAGGCATGACTTAGACCATAGTCTTATTACGCGCCACCCAGTGAATAATGGAAACCAATCAGAATGTCGCTAATAAAACTTTAACTTCTAGAATTATTATGATGATGGCCCCACCTCGTTCCCACACAAAAGTGTTATCTCAACGATTTATCTAGAAGGCAAATTAATATATTTAAACGTTATCTTGCAGTCCGATATTTTGAAACAGATACCCTGCAGAGTTAACACATTTGTCATAAAAAATTCTATGGTACCGAAAATACCGGTACTGGCTTTTGTTCAGTACCGGTATTATGGTACCAAAAATGGGTCGGTATTCCCGGGATTTTCGGTACCGGTATTACCGGTACCACAACCCTAATCCCACGCGATCCATCCTTTACCATCAAAAAAGGTCATGTGGCATCATAGTGCGTATAGTTGTAAATTGGCGAGATTCCCGCGTCACATATTTAAAATTTGTAATGCAACTAACAGTCCGCTCTTTTATGCAACGCATTCACATTTACACGATCTTCTTAAATTAAAAACATAAAACATGATAAGTGTAACCATCGCCAGCAGACTCTAGACTCCCCTACGATAAGTTAGAAGTCAATAATTAAACAACCAAAGCACTAGCACTTACAGTTTAGGCATTTGGCGTTCTGATGGAGTCTAAAATATAAGCAACCATCGGTATTCGCTTATGTTGAAGTAACCAGGAAAAAAAGTTTTTGTTTTTATTCGCCCAGGTGCCCAACACCGCCTCTAGGCGGCCTACTTATTTTAAGGCTAAAAATCCATTACTTTCAAGAATTTTTAACATTATTTTCGTTTTTCTCATCACGAAGCCCACCTCCAAAAGTTTTTTCAAGCCAAAAAAATTTGGGCGCTAGACGGTTAAAAAATTCCGTCAAATTAACGTAATGGTTAAAAAAACTAAACTAACTGCCATTATGGGACGGAAACTAAGTATTACTAACCAAAATGAAGCTAAATCACTTCATGAAATCTTTGAAATTGTTCAAAGGTTTCGTCCAACTATTTAACATGTCGTTAAAAACTTTTATGTTGCGAAACGTAGAGCAGACGTTTCGAAAAACTTGAACTGTAAAAAATTAACGATGAGGGATAAACGATTTTTAATTAGAAAAATTTTAGAAAATCAAGTAATTAATATTATATACATGGTAAAGAAATTGAATCATAGCATTTAAGTGTAAGTCTGCTCTGGTACCGATCATCAACGAGAAGAACAAAGAATTGATTTTTTTTATATACTCAACACTATTGAAATACTTTATCAAAATATTGGAAAGATTGTAAACTTTGTCGACGGGTCCAAATTCAACATCTTTGACTTAAATGGCTGTTGTGTCGAGTGGATAAAATCGACCTGGACGTAAAAACCTTATAACAGCAGCGCAGGGACAGTGGAATTATTGTATGGGGTAAAATAGGGTTAATGTGCTAGTAATGGACCCCGCAGTAGACGGTGCTAACAATTTCAAAGAATTTGGATAAATCCAGTTGTACTTTTAATGTAATATCTTATCAATTGATGATACCAAGTCTTTCAAACAATATAATGCAAATTTAAAGCATTTCATATTGATTCCTTTAGTAAAATTCGATATTATGAACCCGGGTCCATTATACGCATATCCAACAATTAATACATAAATTTGTATTTTTTCAGTTTTCTGGTATTATCAACAGTCATTTTAGCACAGTATTATAAGAAAAATATAAAATATGAAAAATAACAAATCCTTTCATTAAATATTTCAATAGCACTCGAAACCTTTGACTAATGAATTAAATTTTTAATTGATCTGATGCTGATTTGAAAGGCGAACATGCCTTTTATATCAAGCGATGTGATTTGTATGGCGCTTATGAGTAAGGTGATGAGGTCTGCATTATAGAAAGTCTTACACAAATTTGCGAAAATTGAAATTGGCAATTGTCTGAATTGATTGGTGGTCGAATTATGACAATCCATCAACAATACGGTGGAGACAAGCATTTGCAATATTAACAAGTCGGCTCTAAACATGTTCAGTGTCTAAACACAACGAATATTTTGTCAAGATACCAAATACAAATTAAAAACGACCAAATACAAATTAAAAACGACACAACTTCTTGCATCATTTTGATCAGTTCATACAATTGCTTGTACATTCATGTATAGCAATATCTGAAACGTTTTGAAGAAACCGTAAGTATTTTTAGCTGACAGGGCCCATGATTTACATGATTTAATCCCCAACTATTTAATTTCTACTATTTTCCTGAAAAAGTTCTATAAAAGTACTTTGTATTTTTAGTTTTGATTTATTTTGGGACGTAACAATAATGGACATGAAATTGCCTGGATATATGCAATATATACAAGATTTCGAATTATATTGTCTTACTTTAAAAAAGAAATTAATTACAGCTCGTTGATTTCAAGAAAGTTCTTCGAAACAGTAATACATGCTACATTTTACGGTATTTATTTTAATATTCCGTATAATCAAATTTTAGTAAAGCTTCTTGAACGTTTAGCACCACCTTTTTTTCTAAATCAATATATTTATTCTATTACTTTTTAATAGAAGGATACTAGTGAATATATTGCAATCATTCTGAAACCCTGTGAACGACGAACTTGCTAAAGTATTACTCCAGACTTTAATTTTTCGTGGTTATTAAGTAATCTTTTCGGGCCATCCATGTCACTATTTTATTTTCTTCTATGGTGGGAAGCGTGGACCTTTTCTTGTTCCTTTAGGCCAGTTTTCCATATACTTCGCGATACTTCACAGTAGAGCGTGATACATCAAATTGCCTGCACGTTTTTTGACAGAACATGGTTCCAGTCGCTCGAATGAACTTTTGCATGGCAGCCTTCATGTATTTGTACAAAAGAGATCATAACTACTAGAGGTCACATGTCGCTGTTAACATTGAAAATTTATCATCTCGCTCTTACATATGCTAGACCCATTAATTTGACATATTTTGCCCCGGGTATACACTCGTCAAAGTAATGGGATACAATGTGCTAGAGCGAGACCCCATGTTTCAGTCCGTGAATGCATGGAGACAGTAGCGCTTTGCTCCCTCTAGTAGTTATAATCTCTTTTATTTGTACCTACAGTGATTAGTTTTTGTCTATTGATTGGTGTAGGAACTACAAATTTTGTTGATCCAATACTGAGAAGCTGCAAAATTTTCAATATGATGGTTTCAATCAATCTTATAGGGTGATGAGCCTATTTTCACCGTACTAAGCAAGGTGCCTCAATAAACCGGTAATTTCTTGCCTTACAATCAATGGAATTCGTAAAAATTGACATCAACCGCTTTGCTTCGTTGTTAAGAAACAATATAACAACACAAATGCGTTGAAAACAGTACAATTCACGTGTTTGAGCACAATGAAAACTCGAATCGAGTGCCCCTATTGTTGCGCTACCATTTGACTCAATTCGTTGAACAAAGATGGCAGACACTGCTCTAACCAACGGATTCAAATGGGTAAGGTGATAATAAAAACATGGCGCAAATAGGCTCATCACCCTACTGAATTCTCAGAATGTTGATAACTCTCTTTAATTCTATTAGTTGCTATTACAAGTTTCTAGTTGTATTAATGTGCCAGGGGTTCATAATGCGCAGATACCTAGTTTCAGTTGTTCCCATAATGGACGCCCAGAATTTCAATATAAATTTTAAATTATCTTAGTTTGTTAGATCTACATCGCAAAAGATTGTGTTAGTGTTAGGTATTAACCAGTAAAACAATATCTTTTTCATACGTAGTTTATTTTCATCAGAGCGAAGTATTCTTTTTATAATAGTAAAACAATTACTTACAAACCATGTGTCATGCTGCACTGGGTTAAAATCGAGTGCAAATATCAATTTTGAATTCAATTATGGTGAAAAAACACATTCTAATTGCTGTCTAAGTCTTAAAGCTGTCCTGTAACCATCAGTATACGTTAAAAACAGTTATTTATAAGGAATAATTGACAAAAATGCGTCAGGGGGTCCATTATACGCAAACGGTCCATCATAGGCATACAAACCCTATGTCCTCTAGAAGTGCTAGAAATTTGGTCTTCATTGATGGAATGATGGCTCAGAAAGTGTATTTTAATATGAATATCTTAAAATAAGTTTTAAAACAAAGTTTCCATAAAATGGTACTTTTACTAATAAATGGTGGATATTGGAAATTCGTTCAGGAGAAGAACCTAAAGTATAAGGCGTGCAAAAAACGTTTAGAGTAAATTTATAATTGTTTAAATGTTATGGATTCTCCACTGCGGACCCCGTTTATTAACTAATTGGAAAAATATGTGGGAGTATTTGGATAAAAAGTGCGAAATTATCCGGATTATAATGATAATGATCTTAGAAACTACTATTTAGAAGAATGGGATAAAATTTAAGTTGAGTACACACAAAAACTAGTGGTCGGCATTCCAATACGATTGAAAACTGTAATTACAAACAAAAGCTTCCACATTGAATATTTATTATAGAAATTTCAATTCATTTTTAAAAAAATATGTGTACTGTACGAATATGAGATTGGGTGTATATTTGACTATCTTTAGAATCATGATTATTTTTTAAAAAATGAGCATTTGTAGTACAAAGACAATTATTGTATCTTCCCTATACTGTCTAGTAAACTATTTCTACATAAACGAATGTCTCGTAAACTAATGTTTTACTTGTAAAATGCATAAAAGCATTCCACATAGCGGTGTACGAAAATGAAATTATGTCACTGTATCTCTTTTGATAATAATTCGATTTCAACAAAATATAGCTCGCTCAAAAGGTAGTCGTATACGCTATCTGAAGATATATAAATTGTTCATCTATGTTGTAAATTTCGACAATAATTCACATAAAACTGCGAAAAAAACCGTTTTTACACATTCAAAAATCCATATCTTAGAAACTAAACATCAGAATCAAAAACAAATTAGTAGCGTTCTGTCTGGATGTTATTTGAAATTAGTTTGGATAACATCGGTTCAACCGTTGCTGAGAAACACGAATGAGGGTTTGTCCGTTATATACACACACATTGTCCTAATTTGTCGAACTGAGTCGGATATATAAAACTCGGCCCTCCGTGTCTCGGAAAAAATCTTGAAAGCTTGAGCGAATTTTATACATTTCTTTTATACGAATTGTAAAACGATTGACAGTAGTAAGTGATAATTTTATTTCACAATGTAAACCATCATAACGAACTAATTTTCCAATATATCTAGTTTACCTTGGTAAAGGCCAACGTCAAATGCCGAAAAGTCGGGCAGTAACCAACATTCGTTTTGATTCTACTAGACTGAGACAGCAATGCAAATAGTAAAAATAGAAGTTTTGTGCACCCAGAAATATACAATTGCGCACAAAGAGTCACCTTGAAGAGCCATTTTCTGTACCTCTCCTCATTGGCAAACAGGAAGACAGGCAAATCAAACTTAATTTCAGGCAAAGTTTGATTGGAAGAACATTAATTAATTAATTTTAATTAATAAAAGTTCAACAAACTCGTAAATAACATCGCACTAAAACAAAATGCTCAGATGACACAATGTTCATCAGTACGCTGGTACTTTTGCACTGATTTTGACAAACAAGGAATTGTTGGAAAGGTTACACATCTGATAACATTTTGGCAAAAATGATTTTATACATGGATAAATATTTTTCAAGCTAAATCCAATAAAGCGATTCGATGTTTTTAAAACCTGGGGATACAATAGGTCAGTATATATAGAAAATCAATGATTCAACTTTCATTTGAAGAGTATGAATACAGCGGATTATTGAACAATCCAAAACATGAGCTATCGATATTATTCAGGTAAAAAACAAGGAAGTGGCAAATGATGTGAAAACAGCATGAAACCACGGAAGGAAATGTTGAAAATACATGTTTTTTCAGCACCTGCGTCTGGCTTTGTACTCGCGAATGACTTGTTCGGTGTCCTCGTCGTCGACTGAGTGTGGAATTGAAGTTGTGCATTTCGGCTCATGTGCTGCTTAGCTGTGCGACAATCACGTTTGCGCTTCGGAGTATTTCTTTTCGATTCCTTTTCCATCTGTTTTTCCCTTATTATTTTTTCGATTATCTACTTCAACCACACCTTAAATTATTATATTGTTAACTCACGCAAAATATCTGACGAGCATTCATTGATTACGTGCACTTTCCTTTCACAGGAGCACGTAATGTTTCGAATGGAACAGGGAAATTTAAACTAAATAATCAGAAAGGTTTATGAGGCTATATTAAGGAACTAAAGAAGAATATTTTAAGAGCATCGGTTTCTTAAAAAAAAGAAAAAAATGTATCCCGATTTTGTCAATGTTCCGTTTTATCAGTCTAATTCACCAAGGGACTGATAAAAACTTCACTGTAATTCAAATTTACATTATATTAGTGACACAAAAGGTTGACATATCATGCCTCCAAGCGTATGTTTCATGTTGATGTTCGTATTTTTTAAAGCAAAAATATCTAAAAATGAACACAAAACTCCTCGTCAGCATTAAGTTTTACGTAAGAAAAAACTCTTTTGACATTGTTTTACATTGATTAAATGTACGGTTCCGAGGACAAAAGACCATACATTTTCGCAGAACAAAACGCGAAAACATAAACGACACCGTAACTAATACAGCTGATCCATGGTAACAGTCGAAATGACAGTCGCCAACGAAGTTCTTTACCCGTATCCAACTCACGCAACACAAGAGAACTCTCCAATGACATAGCAAAGATAATGTCCTATACCTATTTGACTCCATTCTACTCTACATTCATATATCTTTGATTTAATATTACAATATTTTATTCCGATTTACTATAACTATAAATTTTAATAATTTCATATTTTAAAGATTAAATTAATTTATTTACTTTACCTCGAAAACTGTTCTACTATTAATTTTTCAGACTTCATTTTCGGATTCAGCATATGATCTTACATTGAGAATGACAACTAGATTATTGAGTTCAGAATTGTTGTATACTAGTTTATTCAAACATAATAAATCGAAAACAAAATCGTGTAGGTACCTCAACCTGAATTTTGTTTCTTTAAGGGGGTCTTCTACTTTCATGGTTTCAAAAAATCGATTTTTTTTTTTGCTTAATTTCAATCTATATGTATCTGAGAATACGCCACAGAAAGCATTTAGTGAAAATCATATTGCTTGGCATGTTTCTGGGAACCGAAAGGTACCCATCTCCCGCCGTTTCTGAGACACAAAGCGCGGCGCACCACGATGGCGCTTCTCTATGAGAAAATCATTGTTTAAAGAATTCACTGGTTCATTCTTGACGGTTAAGGAATATGTGAGCGTCTATGAATGGATTCTTGTTTTTTTTTGGGACGAGATTATCGTACGAAAGAAATAATGCGGCAACTGAGCCAAATCCGTTCTTTAAATAGTCGATGATGACGTCATTCATAGAAGCATAGCGCGCTAGATACACAAATCTGTCGTGCTGGACTTGGGAAGCGCTATCTTCTGTGTGTAAATGCGCTATATTTTGACTAAGTTGTACATTATTTAAATTTTTAAT
Source organism: Topomyia yanbarensis (assembly GCF_030247195.1). Lineage (NCBI taxonomy): Eukaryota > Metazoa > Arthropoda > Insecta > Diptera > Culicidae > Topomyia > Topomyia yanbarensis. The sequence goes on from NC_080672.1 coordinate 155,574,746, forward strand.
GCCATGATATCAAAAATCTTTGGGTTTATCTATTGGGGTCAATTCTTTGAAGCATTTCGGAGCGATATGCACAAAAAATTTGAAAATTTATCGTAAGATGGCTGAATTATATGCGTTTAAAATTGGACCACTTTTCGTTACATACCATTTTTGTAGAATTCGCAAAGTGCACCCCCATATCGAAAACAAAGACGTAGTCCTACGTCAAAAGTGCTCAATTTTTAGGCATCGCGAGTAGAAGACCCCCTTGATGCGGCACTAAAGCAAATTATGGCACTATTTTGAAAGATAGAAAATTTTCTTAAAAGTGATCGTACGTGCGTTGCTCGCATAGCATTTCGGTATATCTATCAAAACACTACTAGCAATCGTAGTACAACAATCACGTAGTTGGGACTAGACCCTATTCTGCATTCAGTGCATCAGCTAGAAGTGATGTATTTCATATTTCTCATCCCAAATCTCTGAAGTTTTGCCGGATACAACGAGCGGTGATGAGACACAGGTTCTTTTGGTATGGACGTACCTAATCCACCTCATATTCCATACTCGAAATAGGTACATATAGGGTAAACTACCTATCTTCACCCTATTAGCCCTATTAGGGAGGGTGCCTCACTAATTTATTATTTACTCGGCCTACAATCGAGGGAATGCGCTCAAATTGGCATCAACAGTTTTGCTTCGATGTTAGGAATCAAGATGATAACACAAATGCGCAGAAAACGGTGAAATGATCATGTTTGAGCGCAACGAAAAAAACTCGAATCAAGTGTCTCTATTGTTGCCCTACCATTTGACTCAATGCTTTGAACAAAAATGACATACTATGCTCTAACCAACGGCGTCAAATGGTTATGGTGATAATAGAAACATGGTGAAAACAGGCTCATTACCCTAGTTACACTCAGCAATCTGCAGTCAATAATAAAAGCACAGAACACAGCAGAACATATGGCTAATTTGCTCTTCAAGAAAAAACATGACTTGCATCATATGTGTTACGAGTGAGAATACGAAAGTGAAACTCATATTTCATTCTACCAGCTCGGCGCTTAACGAAAGCGTTGATTCCCTTAGAGTGTGCGGTGCCAATAACGTGTCCAGATGTGTCAGTATAGAAGACATGGAATGCCAGCGGGACTCTTACATGAAGCAGATCCTCTATGTGGGTATACGGATTTGCGAATACGTGTTCAACATTTTTATTTGAAGGCTATAATTACTCTCATGTAAAGGAAGTCTATCCCGTAGGACCACTGTGCATTAACGGTATAAATCGTGCTACATACAAGAATATTATTCGAATTCATGCCGTCTTATAAATTTAGCGAGATTTTGATTTAAGGTATTTTATTCCGAATCTTAGATATATGCAGTCATGGGATCAATATACGAAGGAATAATTTAATGCTGCATTATATATCAATAAAGTACAAGAATAGGTGTGTATCTAAAATTTTACACATCTTTGGCCCTGTATGTTATCGTACAGAGGGCGCCAACTTTTCAACGGGGAGAGATAGGAATTAGGTGTCTTCTGCAAAGTTATAGAACAGGCATTTTTCAGTAATTCTTCCGAGCATCTCGATATTCTATCTCTCTTCTACGAAAAGTTAGTGTTGGTGCCCTATATGCAGTCACAGGTGGAACTAAAATTTTATAACCAAAACATAACTTTTATCATGTTGTACAATTTTTCTGAGCATACTATTCAGCTAAATCTAACCATTGTTTCACAAAAATGTATAATCCGTGGGGGTCGAATACTGATACACAACCATGCACTGCTAGGCCCCATGCAAAACTGACTCATACACAGGCCCGATGAGAGGGGGGGTCAGCCGGGGCAATTGCCCTGGGGCCCGGGTCGCGTTTGGGGGCCCGAATTTTTATCCGGAAGATGGGTGAAAACGTCTGGTATTCATAGAAGAGCAAGAAAAATAAGAATTGTAATTTCTTTGTAATTATTCACCCTATTAAATTGTCATATGATAAAAGCGGAGAAAAATTTGAAAGACATTTTAATCTAATAACTTGAGAATTCGAAATTGTGGATACCAGAGCTTTATTTTATATTTAACTTTTTTCCTTTTTTATTTCGACTATGTTAGTCACATTTTCTTTTTACATTTTAACGACATTCAATTAGCTAGAGATTACTGGGTAGGGAAATTTATGAAAATTAGAGCCATAGTACTCAAGTGAGAGCAAGGATGTGAAGTAAACAGATCGGAAAACTAGAAGTGGCAGGGTCATTAGAACAGGCTTAATATCGTACGGGCTTAATCTTTGTCTTCGTCTTCTGCTCGACCCTCATAGCTTAGGCAGTATAACTACGAATCACCCGAGTTCACTAACATGTGTCCTGGTATCGATAGACGTGTCCATCTTTACCGTGACAACCGACGATATATTTAACATTTGTTAAAACAAACGTTCTTAGAGGAGTTGTCTACTTTATGTACTAGGTCAACAAAACCGAGTTTTTTGTTTGAATTGGCAGAATACTTTACAAAACGTTCAGAAGCCAATTCAATGTATTTTCGAAGAAAACAGCGCCAAACAGAAATGCAAGCACACGGACGTATCCGTCCTCTTCTGCGTTCGTTTCTTTACTGGTGGTACCGGTTGTTGGATTGCAGACACTGGGAGTATTTTATTGAGTGAATATTTGTTTCTGTAAGATCCACAAATCTTGGTTTTGAAGCTTTTTGTGGTTTGGCATAAGATAACGATGTGCTGTTAGCGGTTATAGTAGGCGGACTTTTCTTAGCTACTTCTGTACAATGTTTTAGGTGGTGCAGTGTTTTTTTGGAGAATTTGCGCATAGGAATCTGCCCTGGGTGCATAACCGGTGTTGTCTGATGAGAAGTTCCATGTTCGGTTAATATGCATAAAATGGTTTTGTAAAAAGGAATTAGTTTGTTCACAAGCATTCTCACCACAGGAAAAGGATTAGAATTACCCTGGAAAATGGGAGAGTGGGCAGAGATAAATCGTGTAAGCGCACCTGTTTAGAGCCGTTGTCTATATATACGGGGATGCTTTAGTTAACGTTGCCGCATTCGTTGGCGTGTTGTATGTTGTTTCACGTAACGAATGACTGTGATTAATGTTTTATATGGTGCAATTGTAGGATATTAGCTCCTGCCACATTGAGCACCTTTTTCACTTTTAGTAATTGTTTCACTTCTCGAATAGCTGGTCTCAAAGAACATTTCCAAAAAAACAATAGCAACACAATTTATCCACAGTGGGGCTAGTTTTTGCAGGGGATCTATGGCGGAACGATTTTAGCTTGGACTCCGGGAGGGATGAGAAGGTAGACTGACCTTAATTAACCGGTAATTGAAATAAATTTTTATTTGTATATTTGTATTTTTATAGCACGTTAAAATAATTTTTCGCCGCTTTGTGTTAAGATGGAACACTAATTTTGGGCGTCGCTAGAGATGTTTGTGATATCCATAAGAAGCCAATTGCTATGTGCCAAATAAGGAAATCAAATCAGTTCAATTCAGTCACCAGTACTAGCAGTCGTTTGCCCGCTGTACTCGCAGTTGTTTTATTTGCGTTTAATTCCTTATTACTGCGTTCTGTGTCATTTTTTGTCTATTACTGCATATTCCAACAGCGTATTAAACCGACTTCTACATTAAAACGTCACATTCCTTTCCAAAAAAACCTTCATAAAAGCTATGATTAGAAAATTTTCTCGGTTGTTCTATATTTTTAATCCTACAACGGTTTTGTGGGGTACATTTGTACCCCAGAGCTATTTGCAATCCCTGTTATTCCGTTACGGTTTATTTTAACTGCAAGCAAACTTTATCATAAATCAATTTGATTATTAAACTTCCATTAAAGCTGGTGCAACCTATTTGTTTCACTTAAATAACCTAACAGTGCCTGCTTAAAATTTGTCTGGAATACAAATGTACCCCACAAAACCGTTTACGTTAGTGTTTTATCATGTGTATATAATTCGGAAAATTTATTATATCTTTTTTATAAGCAAAATATCGATACATAGTAACTTGCGTGAAATTGTATAGGCTTCAACACTGCTGAACAATTAAATCTGTTATTTGATTTAATAATGCTACTATAGCAAAGTAACTAGAAAAGGCGCTTGGATCGTAATCGTATTTTTTGGTTTTGATGTCAAAATATGATTTGTATATAATATGTACTACGCACCACTCAATTCCTCATCTTCTGTAGCCCAAGTTCTGGAACGTACAATGCACTGGTCTGTTCCTTCATCGCCTATTTTAACTTCGTTACTGCATATTGCTGTATATTTACTATTTGTATTGTATTTGTATTTGGTGTTCAAACAAGCATCGGAATAAATGCACTTTTTGGTCGGTTTTTGAATTATTTACTATTTGTTCAAAAGGCAATTTAATAATATTTACAACGCCGTATAGATAGTAAAAATCGGTTAGAAGCTTCCGAAGCTATAGCAATATTAAGGTTAAAAAGGGATGTTGACATATTTTTAGGACAAATTGTATAAAAATGAAAATGTGCATAAAAAATTTGCAAAGCACGATTATTTTTGAAAAGGCTGCTTTGATTGGCTTATTTTTGAATAAAACTATCTAATTTAATTATAAATTCAATAAAAACTAGGCATATTAGAGCGGTTTTAATTCTGGGGTACGAATGTACCCACAAAACCGTTTACGTATAGAAAAAGTTACGAAACCGTTGTAGGGTTAAACGAGAATTACGAGCTGAATTTGCTACCTTATTCTTGCTAACAACAAAAGCTAAAAACTGCTCCACCGCTACCAACAGATAAATCTACCCGTGTATTATTTTGTCTAAACCACAGAAGCAAAATATCGTAGAGGAGCCCGGGGCTAGCTGGCAGTTGAGGTAAGTTGGCGGAATCCCTTTTTCTCTGTTTCAATTAGACATATAGCGCTGGCTCTTCTTGTGTACCTCAAGTTAGGTAAAACCCGTTATCCAATGTGTTTTTGTTGCAAAACGATTTGTTTGGTGGAAGTTGTGGGTGATATTGTGTTTTCGAGTATACCACGTAAATGTTCTAAATTTTAAATGCTTTGCGTTATTTAGAGTGATTTTAAATCTATTTCCCGAATGATTATATCTTTCGATAGCGCGTGAAAAGAGCATCCGTATAGATATTACATCTATCCACAAACAAAAGTAATTTTTTAAATAATTTTTAATAAAATATGCGGTTGAGGCAAGTTGGCGGTGCTGCACGTGGGATAAGTTGGCGGTACTATTTACAGTGCAATAAAATCATGAAATATTTTTATTTCTGGAATTCACTCCAAAGTAAGAAAATCTTTTTCTTGTGTATCTCGCCAATGTAGGAGACATTTATTCCGGTCAATTGCATAAAAAATTTCTTTTGTATAGGGAAAAATTCTTTTGTATAGGGAGTACGCGTCAAAGTCAAAATTCCGGGGAATTGAAACTGAAATATAATAGCAAATGTCGGTTAATATACAGTTTTCTCGAAAAGACATTCAGCACGTTCCAAAAGGACCCTTGAATTGAATCTCCATTTGATTGCTTAGTTTTTGGCGTATACTCACATACCGCCAACTTACCCCGGGGCCGAGGTAAGTTAGCGGGTTTTCCGCGTCACATATTTTTGTCTCTAAAAATGGAGACAATGCATCAAACACTTTAAAAAAATCGGCGATAAAAATTGAAACCAAAAAACCCCGCCCACTAGCCCCAGTCTCCCCTACTTCAACCTACTGTGTCGAACGTGAATAAAAATGAATGACGATCAAAGCGGAAAATGGCCGTACTGTGGTCAAACCGTATTCCTGTTTACTTTTCGAGGTGTCCCTTAAAGTCACCTGTTGGAGAAGTTAAAAATATCAAATTTGCAAATGGAGGTAAAGATGATCAATGTCTATACCTTACAATTTCATAGTTGGACATAGGGTACTGATTATTTTTCAGACTAATAATCAAGTAGAAGCGTTTATTGCGCAAAATTAAATATATCATTGAATGTGGCAACATGAAGTCAGTACCTCTGTACACTCAAGTTTTTTTTTACGCGGTTTTTTTTTGCGCGGTATTTTTTTACGCGGTTTTTTTTTTACGCGGATTTTGAAATTTACGCGGTTTTCATTTACGCGGATTTTGAAATTTACGCGGTTTTCATTTACGCGGATTTTGAAATTTACGCGGTTTTCATTTACGCGGATTTTGAAATTTACGCGGTTTTCATTTACGCGGATTTTGAAATTTACGCGGTTTTCATTTACGCGGTTTTCATTTACGCGGCTCGTATCCCCCGCGTAAAAAAACCTGAGTGTATATATAAAGGCGATGATACAAACGTGGTGCGAATACACGGATTATCTCCATATACCTGTAATAAGGTTGTTAACCATTGTGTATATTTTTAACAGGGCAAAAGAGTACCCGGGAACCCGCTAATTGAAAAACTCGTAACCATAGCAATTTTAGCAACAGCAACATAGTTTGATATATGAATGAAAATATACAAGTCCTCTAATCAAGATTCAAATAAGTAAGTTGAGAAGGGCCCGTCAGTAACACTAGCCTTGGGGCCCGCCGCCGCTCTCGACGGCCCTGCTCATACATCATTTCGTTTAAAGCTTAATAACTTCTCTCAACAAAGCCGGACTAGCAGTCTTCGACAAAGTTGTAAACATTTAAATTATCTTTCTTATTTCCACTTACAGTGATAATGCGATGCATGCAGTGCCACCTAGCGGCGAAAATGCGAGCTAGTGGGTTTTCTCCAAGTAAATTGTTGAAAAATTTATATAATTTCAGGCACGCTGGTCCTATAGCTAGACTTGTCCGATTTTGGAGGAAGAACTTCTGGTGGGACTAGAAATCGACTCAGAAGTGGGCCGATTAAGTTTTTAAAAATTCAATAAAATTAATAAAATAAATAAATCAAATCAGTTCAAATTAAGGGAGGCGTCTGGTGTAAAGTGCTCAAATCGAAGGTTATTTTGCTTTACGATTTTGAATGCAAGGTAACAATGGATCTTTTATGTAATGTTCAGATTTATTCATACATTCATCGCTACGGGAAAAAATCAGTCACGCAGAACCACACATACGAGCGCTCCAAGACTAGACAACCAACCATTTTCGCGTCGAGGAGCGCCGCGGCGAGCACCATAACTCTCGATAAAATTGTCTGATGAGGGAAATTCAATAAGTTTTGTAAAGCTTAGACTTGTAGATAGACGATGATCCACAAAAAATAGCTTCGGATATGGCTTCATGAAAACCGAAAAATCTCATATTTTATTGTAAAACTCGCTCACTTTTCTTCGAAATAATAGGGAGATTTTTTTATTCAATTTTCTGTGGTTTATCGACAGGCTGTACATATTGTGCATTCTCATAAAAAAATCAAGCCAATTCGTTAATTAATTTTGAGTTATCGAGTTCGCCAATTTGAGAAAACGCGGTTTCGAGAAGAACGGTATTGAAGGGTTTCCCATATCAAATTGCCCATTGGATATTTTTTCATGAAAAATTGGGTAGAAGTAATTTAGAGTGTTTTGTTTACACTGTATTTTTATCGCTGGCAGTTTTTCGAAAATTGTTGCCGATAGATCGAAATCTGCGTGTGTTATATTAAATATGCACGACGAATGCATGGTTATTTTAAACAGAAGTTCAGTGTGGCCACAGAGATTGCGGGTGACTTTTCCAAAGATTCAATGCTAGAAATTAAGCGGATAAAAAAGAAGTCGATTATTTTTGCCTACTACACCAGACGCCCCCTCAGTAGAATTAATTAAATAGATGTAAACTAACAAATTGGATATTTTCTATTTTTATTTTTTTTTTTATTTCGTTTATTTGACACGGCTCATAGCGGTAGCTTAACGGAGCTGTGGATCTTTTATGTGTTTACAATATGTAAAAAATAAAAATAAAAACAAATATTATTGTTTGTCCGTTGGATCTCGTGCGCGCAACTTTTTATTGCGAGCGGAGACCTTCTTTCGCGGCTCGCCTACTGCGTCATGTAGACCGTTTGATTCTCTCCTGTCCTCCACATCAAGGTCATCATCGTTAAAAGTGCCTTGGTGCTCATGACCAGATGTTCTTTCCTGCTTCTTGCACTTACGGGTGACCAATGTAAATCCGTCGTCATTGTTATTATCTTCGTCACCGATGTTGCTTACTGTGGTTTCTGGGATGCTGGATGCTGTTTTGGTAGTTGTCAATATGGACTGAACAGCTGCCACAAATTTGGCAACCGTTTGTGGTTGAAAATTCTTTTTTGGGTTGGTTTGCCGTGGATCCGTTGGCAATCGGTAGAGATGCATTCTCCTCTGTATCTTCCGTGGTGCGCTGTCTGATTACAATACTTTCACGTAGGAGTTTGCCCCTCATGGGTGCATAACGTAGTTTGATTAATAGTAGCTTCGTGGGTTTTGAGTTTTATAGTCAAGTGGGAGGGGATAGGTTTTTCGATCCGCATCCTCACCACAAGAACACCGTTAGGTGTACCCGGGAAGAAATTTCTCCACGTATCACGTGTAACGGATTCTACTTCTCCGTTTTGCGACATGTATTTTGCGATTAGATCAGGTGGGGTACGTGGTGATAGGTCATGTAATTTTACATCTACATAGTCTTTTTCTATATAAACGGGAATCTTAATTCCAACTTTATCACTTTCAGCCACGTGCTTCAAAACGAAACGTTCGGCTTGTGCTAACGTGTTGAATGATATGAGTACTACATTGCGAAGATGATGATACTGTAGGTACATAACCTCCTTGAGCTTTAGCTGCATCTTCACCTTCAGCAGGTATTCCACTTCACGAAAACTCAATCTTATTGAACAGAATTTAAAGTCAACGACCGCTGTGTTTGGTCGGAACAGAGATTTTTCGTCAAATTTACTCATTTCCATTTCCTTTGTTCTCGAGACAATGCACACTAGATCGGCACTTGGTTCGATTGTACGTCTGACTTGGGCAGAAGTAGAAAGTAGACTGTAAATTGGATGATATGAATAAATGGTATGACTGAACATAATTACAAAAATAATAATATGAAGAAACTAATTGAAATAAATAAAATAAGTAATACAAATAAAATAAATGAAATGAATAAAATAAAAAATAAATGATATAAATAAAATAAATGAAATGAATAAAATAAAAAAATAAATAAATAGAATAAGATTGAATAGATGGATACAACTGATAAAACAAAGATTAAGGGGGGAGGGGGTAAGGGTTTCAGCTTGAAGAAAAACTCTTTTTGCGAAATTTTTTTGAACTTTGCGTGAAGCGAATTGATCAAAACTTTTATACATTATAGTGTAACAATTCAATAACATGCTGTAAGTTTTATATGCAAAAATATCGACAAACGAGTCAGTGACTAAGCTTTTTGTAGAACATCTCTGCAAAAACTATAATTTTCGGTGTTACCTGCCATTCAAAAACTACTTAACCGATTTCTTTAAAACTTCGCATACACTTTTTATATAAAAAATACCTAACCTCTACGACGGCACCAGTGGTTGAGTTTTAAGCGTGACCGCCACTCATTCCAGTTGGCCTGGCTTCGATTCCGGCTAGGTCGTTGAGATTTTTCTGAGGTGAAAAAATCTGTGGTAATGTATGACTTTCCTTCGGAAGGGAAGTAAAAGCCGTTGGTCCCCGGTCTATGAGTTTGGTGGATAGATATCTAGGCCAGATAGTGAAGTCACTTCTCTGGCGTTGGTAAAGAAGAAGTCGATCCAACTTCTATACTCTTACTAACAAAAACAAATATCCTCATCCTGTGATACTTGTGGTGTACGCAGTTGTATATACGGCCTCTAGCAAAAGCAAGTATCGGACTAACCATTCCTTCTCTTTCGTTCCGCGATCTACGTTCGGGCCTGGCCGGCGCCGGTATTGATCAATAAACACTTTAGGATTACCAGGAGTTGCACATTGAAAGATGTTTCGCTACTCCCAAGAAAAAATTATCTACACTTATTCTCTGTGCAACTTCAGCTAGTCCAGATCGATAACGGAATAGCAGCCTGGGTTGGTCGCACAAGCTCAGGCTCAAACTCAAAAAATACCTAATCCCTACGTTGAGTTTTCGAGATAAATTTTCAATTAAGGCGGTTTTTTATTAATTTTATATAAAAATTTCTATTTTTCACGAAAAATTCCGCCTTTTTAAGTAAAAACCACTTTAATCGCCGTTGCCGTTGAAACTTTAATTGAAGCGTTCTCAGCGTAGAGCAAATATGGATTACTGAAACCTTCGCTATAAGTTAGAAGAAACATTAGACTTGCATCTTCCATCGACTACTCAGGTGGTCTTTGGGAGACTGTACATTTTTTGGACTTTTATCCGTTATTTTTCATAAGAATTCAAACCAATGCAATGAATGGGCATTTTCAATATTAATTTCACAAAACAGGTAAACCTTTCATTCAAAGTTCAATCGAGACACGCGGAGTTTGAAAAAAAATATGTGTTAATTTCACCTTTAAACAAAGATATTGCCCAGTTTAATCAATTATTTTTCTGAGATACCTAAGGATTTCCTTAATTATAGTGTATGTGTTTACTCAGTATAGAATTGAATGAAATTGGAGTTGATGTAGTTTTCTACTTTTGTCACGCGCCTCCCTATAGTGCAACGTTTCGAAAAGAAACGCTTCCATCTTCACTGCGACTTCTTCCGAGCATTCCGCTTAGATGGGATACCGCAACAATAAAAGTTCTCAGATGAAGTTGACGAAAAAGGCATCGGTGATGATCCGGGTGGCTGGTCTGACTGTAAACCGCTAACAGACTAATACCGATGCTGACGTTTTCAATAAGCTGAATATATTATTATGGAGCTAAACACAACAAATTCGAGTGTGCAAGAATATAGCGTGAGAAAAAAGTCGAAAATTGCAGTACCAAGAACTTTTTTTGCGAAAAAAAACGTGGCAGATTAAGAAGTCGCATAAGTCGCATCCACCTTTGGTCAAAGCCTTCTTCTCAGTATAGGACGGCATTTATCTGTTTACTCGATATTCGGCTGGAACGGTATATGATTATTGAAATTAATATTATTATACGATATTCAACTGAAGGAATTACATAGATTTTTGAATGAGTATTTTTTTTGTTCATCACGAGTCGCATCAGGTTTATTTTCAGTCGTCAAAAAGAGCTTCGATTATATTTAACTCTGCTAGAGACCCCATCACATCGTTAGCGATTGGCATCATGGGCCCATTTTTCTTACAAAATAATGCCGGATTCAACATTAACAACACTGACCAGCAATATTGAGACATGGTTAAGGACTGGCTGCTTCCAAATGTTGTTACACAAATCTTAGAAGACCTTTTGTCTAAACAATAGGTCTAAGGCCGTTGCAATCATCAATTTATTTAAGACGATGTTCGATAGAAAAATCTTATCGAAAACGATAATAGATTTAACGTGTTACGTTAAGTCTCTTGTCTACACCGTCAAACTGCGAGCAACTGATGAGCTAGATGCTAATATTGAATGCGATATTCACAAATTTTTTCCAGATGTTCTCGAAAAAATGATCAAAATTTGACCTACAAAATGGGATTTTTAAAAAGTGGACATTTATCTGAAATAATATCAAAACATTTGATTGTAGGCCACACTCTACCAAAAAACATCAATTGTTGTCTACAATGTTCTATGCGTTTTATTTCAATTTAAAAAAGATGATAAAACATAATTTCATGATATGGCACATTTTCATAAATTTATTACGCTCTTTTATATCTTTTGTAACGCTACCAAAGCTTATATAATCATTTTAGTAATTTATATTTAAATTCATGATTAACTATTTTTCAGTTTCAGCAATGATCGAAATATCGACAACCGTTCAAAGCAACTCACCGGACTATGGTCGCCTCCACGGTTCCACCGAGCCAGAATCACGTCGCAACCATAAACAATCCATTTAGTACTACAATTTTCGCATTTGCTGCGATGGCAACGCGTTCTTGATAAGGAAGTCGCCATCGCAGCTAGTTTGCAAGGAGCATAAAGAATCACTCCTTTCAGTCAGGATTTTATGGACTCAATATTCTTCGCCAGAGTCGACGGTCGCAGTCAGTGGATGTGTTTACGCTAGTTCGCCCTACACACCAGCAATGTTATGGCCTTATTAGCCGGAATGACAAAATGTAATGTGTACATACTGCGGAGGGTGGATACGGCCAGTGAGTGCAGCAACTAAATAACTTTTACCGCATATTCTCGTTGTATATAGGAATTCAGCTGGAAAACACGGAATTGGCACCAGATCGTAAAAGAGCTTATCAAAGACGCTAATAAAATTTCCTTCCAATCCTTCATCGTCACGTACGACACTTTTCGCCTGACTTATGGATTATCCAGCAACAGTTACTATTGCACTTTACTAAATTGCCGCTTTGTGTGAATCTAATAATAATTCCTTCCCTGAATCACAGCATGTATGTATCGGCAACAGCAAGCAATCATTTTATTTGATTAGCTGATTGTGTTTTACAGCAGAAGTTCCGATAATGCGAAGATAATGAGCAAATACCAGGATTTTCTAGAAACATATACAGTAATTTCGATGCAAGCAATAATACGAAGCCTTTTCCAAACTTGCCAAACAAATTTTACCTGAACTTCCAGTCGAGGAAGCGCATTTCTTATAGAGGTGCGCGCCGCGCCGCCGATTTCAGGTAGGAATCGGCGGCGCGCCGGCGTCACGCCGATGTGCTTACTATTTTTACATGCAATCGTCGGCGCGGCGTGGCGCACACCTCTAATTTCATATTCCTTTCCGGATTCTGATAATGAAAATATTTGAGTCCCAGTCGTAGGAGAACGCGAAACGTTGAATTTCATCTTTGACAAAGCTGGATTACTGGATTAAATCAAAAAAATCACGTAAAAATCAACAGAACTTAACCTTTTATTTGAAAACACTAAGGAAGATTTGTATCAGAATCATTAGCTCCTCTGTGGAAAAATGAAACCTTTCATACTACTGTAGTATTTTCTTTGATAATTCATGAAAATCAAGAACACAAACACTCAGTAGCTCCCGAATTTTCCCAAAAAATACGAGCGAATAGTGCCAATGGAACTGACGCTATCCGATACGATGAAGTAATGGTCTGCGGGTAGTGTATTAATGACTTCAAGGGTATGCTGAATAGCAGTTAGTTCTGCGGCGTAAAATGAAGCAGGGTAACTGAGTTTGCAGGAGGCGGTAAACTTTTGATTGAAAATACCGAAGCCCGTGGACCCTTCGAGCTTTGATCCTCAGTATAAAACATCTTAGAACAGTCGACCTCTCGTAGTTTATTATGAAAAAAATGGAACCACTTGGATGGATGTGTCGAAGAAAACAGTAGATTCAGAAGTATTTATGATATCCACACGGTTGAGATTGTAAGAAGAACGATTAATATTCTGCGCCATGTAATCAAAGTACAGGGACATTAAACAGGTCTGAGAATTGAGCTCGACAAGCCTTTCAAAATTTTCAATCACCTACGGGTTCAAGATTTCGCATCGAATGAGCAATCGATATGAGAGTTCCCAAAATCGATTTTTCAATGGATGAGCGCCCGACAGGGCTTCGAGACTCATCGTATGGGTCGACTAAAAGAGATTATAACTACTAGAAGTCGCACGTCTCTGCTAACACTGAAAATTTATCATCTCGCTCTCACATATGCTAGGCCCATTAGTTTGACACCTATTGCCCCGGGTACACAAATGTCAAAGTGATGGGATACAACATGCTAGAGCGAGACTCCATGTTTTAGTCCGTGAATACATGGAGACCGTACCGCTTTGCTCTCTCTAGTAGTTATAATCTCTTTTGGTCGACTGCATGCACCCTAAGGCGATACGCAAACAACGATACTGAATTCTTTCGAGTTTAATGAAATGTATGTTCGCAATGGAGCGGCAGCAGAAGCATCCGTATTCCATTACCGACAGTATCGTTGTTTGATACAACCTAATTAGATCTCCTAGGTGGGCACCCCACCATGTTCCGGTTATTGTACGAAGAAAGTTGATCCTTTGCTGGCATTTCTGAGATATCGAACATGGCATCCCCAAGTACTTTTCGAGTCGAACCAGACCCCTAGATATTTTGCTGTCAAGACCTGAGCGATTGTTTAACCCATTAATAGAAGTTGTAGTTGTGCTGGTTCACGCTTCCTAGAAAATACAACTAACTCAGTTTTCTCCATAGACAATTCTATACCCAGCTTAACCCAAGTAACCAATAAGCATTATAACGTAGCCTAATATCTGCTTTAGATCCACATATAAAGCTGTCCTAAAAAGCCATGAAGCCCTAAATACTTATTTAATGCCGATATTATGCCAGAAAATGCGAAATATAGTGCTATTACGGTGCGGAGATTGACAGCTCGTTTCTGCAGTACTAATACTATAGCAAAAGCGTACAAATGTCAAATTTGAAAGCCTTATATTGGCACTACTAATGCTATTAAAAAGCTTCAGTTGGTTGTCATTGTCCGCCATGGTTTTAAAACCATTTCTTATATTTCCTTTCGGTATGATGAGCAAAAAGGAAAAATTTTAAAATAAAATATTCTGTTTAAAACCGTAATTGACTCTGTTCTAATGCATTGTAATGAATATCCTCAATGGGATTTCGTTCTCACATGATATGAATGTTTACGAAAATTGCCTTTAGTAAGTCTCGAACTGAGGTACCTTGCCTCGTCCTTCACGGTAAGTGGGCTGCGTTTGCTTCCTGGACTATATTGCATATGTTCGATTGGAATGAAATATGCCGAATATAATCTTCAAGAAGAGTTGCATAACAAATAAACCCACAGCATTACAATAGCATTATATCAGCTTTTTATATGCTCTAAAATGGCATTAAATGCACTTGTAAAGCTTACATGCCTTAAAGATCCTTCAAGCATGTACGCGTTATATCAGCTTTATATACGCATATAGAGCAAGCTATAATGCTATATGTCGGCTGTGCAGTTATGCATTATTGATGCTAATAAAGGGCTTCATTGCGTTGTTAATGCTGTAATGGAGTTTCAATGCAACATTAGTGCAAATGTATAGCCAATATAGTGCAATGGCTTAAGGGACCACTTCAATGGAAAATAATGTGTTGAAAGTGAAAATATTCCAGGAACACTGTTGGTTACTTTGATTGCGTTGACAAGACAAGTCAAACAAAAATCTAGCGTTTCATTTGAAAAAGTCGTTTTCACTAACGTTCTCAACATGCTCAACAGCAAAATCGGTGTGCAAAAGTAAGATTATATCCTATAATTTGAGTACTGCGTAACTGGAACTGGTAAAAACATCTTGTGGCTCATTTATTATGATAGTGCCATTAGTTTTATATTAGATTTTTCGGATTTATACAAGGCAAGGTAACGGTACACAGAATAGATGGTATGACAGGTACACGCAAAGAAACAGCAGAACTCTGCCCTTTTGGATGAGACAATCTTTATTTTATTACTGATCGTAAAATTGGAATCAGTATATATTGACTCGATTGGTACGCACCCCATGTTATTCGAAGATTTGTGCCCAGCCTTGTCCCCTTATAAGATTCCTAATAAGAAGGGAAAGGAGACAAAAGGAAGGGGAATGGAAAATGACAACACAATACAATCAACACAAAACAGTAAACAGCATGAATTCTTCATTCCCGGAGGAATAATTAACCCTACTGACAAAGCCTATAGTTCTTTGCCACACTGGGTTAGGAACTATAGCATATCCTTACTAGCTTCCTGTACAAAAGTTTGTGTATGTATATAGAACCAAAAATCCGATTACGTAATTGCGTTATTGTAGAGCAATTACATATCAAAAGATTTGAAGTTCCGTAATCGAATTCACTGTCACACAAATAATACTCAGCACGCTGAGTAGGAAACTTGTGATATTTGAGTTTACAATGTCCAGTCAGTGCTTTGACTAGAATATTACAACCGACAGCAAAGTTTTTTTTTGAAGAAGAGGAAATATCTAAAAAATAAAAGGTCTGGTGAATTTAGTGCGTCGATAAGGATTTTTTGTAGAATTTGCCATCGAGTGTACAGTAAAAAATATTCTGATGAAACACTCTTTGCTGTAGAGAGGAGGTAAGTTTTATACAGCCTCTGTTGTATTCAAATTATCATTTGGCTACCTAATTTTTATAAACGTTTTTTCACCGTCATATATCTAGTAATTTAAAAAAATTGTAACCATTTATTGTTATAAAAGATATTTGTAAAACTATTCAACTAGCAATCTAGTTGAAAAATGGCTTATGATCAGATGTGATTTCGTTTCTTTTGTAACGCAATGCTTATCTCTACGTTCTACTCATTTGATACCTTATAAACTGATATCATTTTATTGTCAAACATGTTATCGCAATATTTTCAACTTCTTCTAGCGAGGGTAGATTCATAAACTGTTTTTCATCAACAATCCTTTTTCTGTGTTTTCATTCTCTATTTGATTGCCCATTCTATGACAACCGCTGGCAGTTGTCTTTGTTTAATTTGATAACAGATTTCTCATCCTGATCCTATCTGATCCCACAGAACTTTTCTTTTTTGTGCTGAAAATAGTCCCGTAAAATTTTTGCAAATCTTTCCAGCAAAAGCTTACCTCGTACTTCGAAATTTTTTTCTCGAAGTACCCCTTCTTACATCGATAAAATTTTATACCGGCTTTCACTTGAATGTGTAAGTTGCCTGTGTAGCCGCTGCAAGCATTCGACTCACAGTCTGGATTTTCTCGTTTGTCGCTATTGGTCATTCAACGTTGATCCAGCCGTTCCACAGATGCCCTTTTGTATTTTTAACACTTTGTGACTGTAGTAGACCGCCTCGTGAACCTGATACCTTGCTGTGTTTAGTTTATCTCTTATTAGTAGCTCAATTATTCGTTCGTTGAGCTTTTCAACATATTCTTTAGCAGCATCCTGATTCAACAGTCACTGTTTGACCAAGCATGTAAATAGTTCTCTCCCAGCACATCATGGTTAGAATCGACGATTTTTGGAAGATACTAACATCGACGACATCAACGAAATAACCATTTGTTAAAACCTGGTTGTTTTGAAAACACGTTTCACCATTTGGATGTCTACAAATGCGTTTCCGAATATTTTGTTGTACTAAGTATTACACATAGCAATTTTTCTGCCTGCTGCAATATTGACGTTTACGCTGTCGTCGGTGGTTCTGGGGAGACTCTCATCACCAATAACTAGGCGAAAAAATTCTTCCCTACCGACCTTTGCATTTTCCACCCCGCTGATTAGCTTCACACCATGTTTTATGTACTCTTCGTACATCATGTCTACACGTTTGTTGAACTCCCTTTCATATCATCGGGTTTGTCGTTCGTTGGCGTATATACGTTGGTAGTTGAATAACTTGCTTTTTCTCTTCAATAAGTAACATAACTCTTCATCACACTTCTACCGAAGACTGTAATATATTTTTCACATACCATCGCCGGATGCGATCATTATTACCTTACGACGGTTGCAATCAGTTATTAGACTGAATGTAAAAAAATATTCTATTACAAATTTAGGCACTCCAAAAAACGATTGGCTACATTGCAAATGTTCTTTAGAGACAAATGATGTCTGCCTCATGCATAAGTTTCGATTATATACTACTTTTGGTATCTTTATTCACCATTGAATATAGAGTTTTACTAGAACCAGAAATACCGGCAAATGCATTTGTTCATGTTTTGCCGCATCGGTTCCATAAATTTGATAAAATCCCTTTTCAATTAGCTCACTAGATAAACCGTTTGACAGCGATGAAAGTGTGTCAACAAATAAGTGAAAATATGGGTAGATGGCCATGGGATATAATTTTTATGAAACGTGTTTTCACACTGTAACAAACGAACAACCATGAATGGTCAAATATGTCAGCATGTTTCATTCATTAGTTGAACGTAAATCGAAAAAATACGCTTCAAAATTGTTTTTTCATGACAAAATGTACTGTCGATGCATTGGTCCATGTATAAAGTTAATAATGTTTCGAAATTTATGTCTCAAAGGATTCAATATTGAATTCTGACCACATTACAACAAAATGCACACAGTGCGCGCTAACTTTGACAAATTCCATAGTGTTGCCGATATGAATGTAAACAAAAGGTTACTTTCATAGAACTTTCGGACAGGAAATTCCGATTCAAGGGCCTTTTTGATGGATTCTGCTGACTTGAAGAGCTTTCATTGGGTGTCACAAAGGGATCAAGGTGAGTTGAGTACTATTTATTTGGTAGAGGCTTAGATAAACTGCCCAGAAAATTGCGGCGTCATGTAATAATATGGCATTGCAATCTATACTAGGCCTTTAGTTTTCTGGACAGGATATCTTTGCTAATAATGAATTAATTAATTTTGTATTCATTTTAAAATATTTTCTATGCTCTATTTTAGGTATTGAAGTGATTTGAATGCCGTCAGCGCCGTATATACGGTGAAAAAAATCGTTATATGCAGTAAGTAAATATTCACAGTTTATTTTGAAGTGGTCCGTTAATGCTTATGGTTATTTGGGAATAGCCCAAGCAGACAAATTGTCTAAGATTTCATCGTCTGCAAGTTGCCTTAACATGCAGGAATTTTCAAGACAATCATCAATCTCGTTGACATAGAAATTTTGTAACAGGGGTCTTAAACATGAGCCCTGGGGAAGGCCCATGTAGCTAAATTGTGATGTCGATAAGTCACCATGCGAAAAATGCATGTGCTTTTCCAACAACAAGTTTAGTAAAAAGTTGTTTAATGTCGCTGAAAGACCATGCTGGGGCAGCTTCTCTGAAAGAATGTTGATAGAAACTGAATCAAAAGCCCCCTTAATATCTAAGAACACTGATGCCATTTGCTCTTTGCTAGAACATCTTGGTCCGGGGCGGAATCCGGAGAAAGCTTCTTGGCAAAATCGATTATCCAACGGTTTGAATATTCCACGCCCTCGTTAGTAGTGTTTCGGTTTCGCATACGCCGGGCCGTGCTCCAAAGAGTGCTCATCGCTGTTTGTCGCGTTAATCCAACAACGAACCAGCGCCAGTAACCACGTTTCTTCGCTTTCATCAAACTCTGCATTCACGTTGCTAACATCGCGCACTCTTGATAGCTAGCGGGTAGCCCATCGTCGCGGTAGTTCTTATACGTCTTATATATAAGTCTGAGCACTCTTTGTCCCACCACGGATTGGGAGAACGTTTTTGTATATTCGCGCCGGATACCAGCTTAATCTGGGCTTGATTCGTGCTGTCGAGAATCAAACCTGCCAAAAAGCTGTACTCTTCCTCCGGAGGAAGTTCTTGCGTGGATTCGATGTTGTCGGATATCGCGGCAGCATAGTTCTTCCAATCGATATTTCGTATGAAGTCATACGAAATATTGATTGTTTCCAATAGTCTTGAGCTGTAGGTGATCGAGACTACGGGCGGCAGATGGTCACTACCATGGGGTTCAGGGATTACCTTCCACATGCAATGTAAGTATAGCGAGATCGAGCAAAGGGATAATTCTAATGCGCTGGGCGCGCTGGTGGAGAGGAATCATTTCACCCGTGTTTAGAATTGTCATATTGGAGTTGTCGCAAATATTGTGAATTAAAGAAGAGCGGTTATCACCATAAAGGCAACCTCATTCCGTACCGTGAGAGTTAAAGTTTCCTAAAACTAGTCGCGGTGCCGACAGGGATTCTATGATATCATGTAACCGGCGGTGCCTAAATCGCGGTGTTGGGGTAATATATATATATATATATATATATATATATATATATATATATATATATATATATATATATATATATATATATATATATATATATATATATATATATATATATATATATATATATATATATATATATATATATATATATATATATATATATATATATATATATATATATATATATATATATATATATATATATATATATATGGAAGCAAAGGTCTTTGCCAAGTGACAATGTCAATGCCTGGTAACGAAGGGAGGTTAATTCTGTAGAAGGAATGACACTTTTTGATCCCCAAAAGTAGTCCTCTGTAGGGGGTATCTCGATCCAAGCGATTAATATCAAAATCATGGAAGTTTGGGTTTATATTGGAAAACCTAGCTACACCTAAAGAGAATGCATCGCATCTCAAGTTATTTATTAAAACTTTGAAACAATCGATTTTTGGGATGATACTTCTGTAATACCACTGTAGAACAGTGATAAAATCCGTGACCTCGTACGATGAGTTAGCCATCGAAGAATACAATCGCTGAAAAGAGGGGCCATTTTGCAGTCAACTGCTTTAAAAATGTTCTTACTATAGGTAGAAGACCTAACAACAGACTTTTAATAGGATCAGTTACATTTGAAGTTTTTATTATCAAGTCCACAATGTCCGAGAGTTTCCAGTGCCGCGATTATTCTTGAGCTGAAACTGAGTAACAATTGGTGGTTTTGATGATCCTTCCGAGTTTAATCCTTCGAGACCAGGAGCTACTTGCTTCTGTTTGGTTGCAAAACTTCCTAGAGACTAGGCACCCTAGTGGATGTACCCTCTTGTGGATCATCAGCCTCACCTGCGTTTAGGGGGCAAGAGGATGGTGGCGTAGCTTTCTTTAACATTTCTGCGAAAGAACGCTCGAAACGTTCCGCAAGGGAACACTTGCACTCAAGTATTTTCACTGGCTGAAGAAAGCGGTGTCTAAAACGGCCAACATCGTACAATAGCAGATCCTTGCATGTCAAACTCTCATCAGTGACGACGCCTTCAGACTGTACTTTTACAGCTGGAATATACACATAATAGTCCTGCGTAAACGGCTCGCAGCAAGAAATATCATTTGCCTGCTTTGAGTTTGTCAACAAGACCCTGACCCTGTCTGAGCGGACCTTTTTTATTTCGGTCACTTCCGAGAACCATTCTGTCAGGTCAGAGAGATTGTTCGGTATCGAACGTCTAAATTCATTGAAATCTCACTTGTCTTTCCCTGACCGATATTTGCTATAAATCCCCCACCCACTATCACCCAATCCATTATTAAATCTTTCTCTTGAAAATAAATCTTATCCGATTCTTGTATCTTTCCCCATAGTCCATAAGTAAATGTAGAAAATCCTGTTCAATCTTGTCCTATCAAGAAACCTCCTCCCGCTCAGCCGTACCATCATGCTTTTTTGTTTCAATGGAGGTGGGAGGAGCCAATATCATACAAAGCCGATTCAGACATCGGAAGGCAATCAGCTATAAAAGAAATGCATTTGCACGTATCAGTATCAGTATTTTTGTAAAACTCGAACTGTAAACATCGCGAAATATACAAATCCAAAGAGAATCCGGAATTTTCCTTTCTGCCACCGAAAGAGCACCATTCGTATTTCGTCCTCCACTGCTGGATCTGAGGCATCCATTTGCTGCTGTAGCTAAGCCATCGTAATACAGTCCACTGACTTGCTGCGTATCGCAGAGCGCACCCAAGGAGCGTTGGTCCCATCGAACTGATCCACATTTAGACCCCACCCGCGGTAATCTATTATGGACACCAGTTCGACTTGCACACGGACAACCTATTGCTGTTCCGAATCGACTACCGTCGTCGTTTTGAAAAGCCATCAAGAGAAGCCATCCAGATTCCCGATACCGTACATTGTGCACCGCACAGAGATTCATCGATTTTTTGGGTTAGAAATTTTTCATATGAAATTTTTCTAACCCGAAGAGGCGAATGAATCGAAATAAAAAAAAAATCATCGATTTTGTTTTGGGACGAAAGTAGACCACAAAGGGACGGGTCGAGAGCTCTGGATATGGTTTGGGTCGGGGGAGGAACCTTGATAGTCGATTCGACCTCCATTTAGCCGTTCGGGGAGGAAGCCACGGACACCGACAACGCACGAGGTCAGTACCCGTGCAGACGGGAAAAAGAAGTAAATGTGTCAAATCTAAGAGAAGAGACGACATCAGGCTTCTTGTTCTTCTTAATTTTCTCGACCGTAAATCTAAAGACAGCAAGCGTTCATCGTTGTCAGATTCCTTTCGTATGCTTTTCGCAATTGCTAAAAAAATTGTACCTCAAAGATTGCACCTCAACCACAATTTACAATACTAGCTGCTTTTAAAAATTAAATTTATTTTTTATTCATGTCTCTTTTAGCAATACACGTAGCTATATCGTCATTCAGGACTTTTATTCAATTTGCATGAAATGTTGATGTGTGTGAAAAGTAGCCAGAATAGATTCAGCAGCACTGTTTTCTATCCCGTTTCTAAATATAATGAACGCCCATGACTGGTAAAACGTCCAATCAGAAGCTGGTTCAATATTGAGGTTAGGGCTGGATTAGCTACGCGATTGTCGTCTCTTCTCTTAGTGTCAAATAAGGTAGATCTCATATATCTTCAATTTGTTTCCCACGACGCACCAGTCCAGCTTATATAGCTGGCTATTGTTCTAGAGTAAGGTGGGGCAAAAGTGCGCACCTAACAGTTTTCGTAAAATAACTATTGGTAGAAAAGCACTAGAAAATCGGCATGATTACAAATTATTACTCTCATCACACATCTTCAAAACGTAATACTAGATATCTCTTGGTTTTGCTTGTAATCCGAGAAATGGTTATTTTCTTATGAATACTCAAATGCGTACTTTTGCCCCATGGTCGGGGCAAGAGTGCGCATAGCACGGGGCAAAAGTGCGCACAGCTTAAATAGCCGATTTATTTCCGCCCATAAATTAAGCTAATCAATTTTAGGATATCCATCCCCTCTTACTCTTCCTTCATAACTAAAAAGTACCCCTCTCTCTGCCTCGGTTGATGTTGTTCAGTTTTCCATTTTGTTGAAAAAACTTGGATGTTTCATCTTTTAGACAATGTGGTTCATGATCAAACTGTCACCCCTGGTAACATCATTATTTGTCATAGTTGGGTAGATCACTACAAAAATTCTTGCGAATATGCTATTTATATTGGAAATACATCTTTATTTACATATTCATAGTTTTTTGGTTCTTTTTTAATTACTCTGAGCTTTCGGCACTCTATATTTTTCCTTGGAACCAGTTATGCTGATGCTTTTGCTCCTAAACCGCTCATATCAGTCGTAATTTGACCGGTGAGCTCGCAGTTATTGAAGATGCTTATCCCTTCTTCAAATCATGAAAGAATTAGTTCAATTTTTATATAAAAAGCTTCACTCGCGTCTTTTGATTTGGGGCGGATATGCTATGCGCACTTTTACCCCACTGTCAGTTTTTTAACTTATTCAATTGTCACGAAAATTACTGAATTTTTTCATTAAATCAAATATATCTCGCAACGAACCATATGTTGTAGATTTTTAGGGTACTGTAGTTTTATAGATCCTGATTTATTCAAACAGCTAATTTATGATTCCCAAAATTCAAAAAATAATATCAAATATGCGAAAAATGGTCCTTCCTCCTTAATTTCAAATCACTATATTCAAACCTTTCATGCTTATATGTGCGATTAGTTGACTTAATGATACACTAAATCCATACAGAGTTGCCAGGTTCTAGCTCTTGTGTGCTTCTAAAAGTCTTATGCGCACTTTTGCCCCACGCGCACTTTTACCCCACCTTACTCTATATTCACCGTGCAAACAAAAGGCTGAGGAATGCGGCTTTGAAAAACGAAACACAAAGCGAAACCGAGACAAAGCGAATAATCACACACTGCACCGAGTTTAGAAAGCACCCGAACTGGTGGAGAGTCGAAACTATATGTTGATCAATAGTTGTATTGCTTATGGAAAAAGGACCTGGGATTCGATTGCAGATAGGAATGTCCGCATGAAATGTATGAACCCGTTTACCCCGTATTCTTGCTATAATTCAAGATTGAAGTTAATCCAAGTTTTACATTTAGGGAAGAGGTCAAATAGGGCTCATCCAAAGTAGTTACTTTTCTGTAAAATAGACCGAGGAATCACTGGAGAATAGTTAGAAGGGTCGCACGAAACGTGTGTAAGCGTTTTACCCCAATTCTTCTCATTACTCAAGTGTGAAGTAAAATCTGGCCTTGCATTTCGGGAAGAGGCTGAATGCGACTGATCAAATGTATTAATATTTATATGCCAAAGTCCTGGGAATCGGTTGAAGATAATTTGAACGACCGCACGAAACATGTGTACTCGTTTTACCCCAGTTCCCTGAACTGAAGTTTGAAGTTTAAGAAAAAGGTTGACTGCGGCATATCAAAAGTATTTCTGATTTACGTAAACAGAAATCGATTACAGAAAGATAGAATGGCCGTACGAAACGTGTGAACTAGTTTCACCCCATTTCTTATCATATCTTTAACTGAAAACAGTTAAATCTACATTTTGAAAACAGACTGAACGCGATTTTTTTGAACATCAGAATTATCACTTTTCATCAACTGAAGCTGAATGCATCTTTCCAGGCCACAGCCAGGTTTAACTTCTCACTTGAATTGTGGGAGGAATTTGGGATAAAACGGGTACCTATACATGTTTTGTCCGGTCATTCCAACTATCTTTAATCAATTCTCTGGACTATTTAACATTAAAAATTACTTTTAATCAGCCACTTTCAGCAACTGTCTTAAATGTTGAGTAAGGTATTACTCCAAACTTGTATTATGTGAAGAATTGGGATAAAATGAGTGCAAACGTTTCGTACGGTCATTCTGACTATCTTTAATCGGTTCCCTAGATTTTTCTACCTAATAATTACTATTTTTCATCAGCCAAAATCAGCCTCTCTCCGAGAAGCATAGCTAGGTTTAATTTCAAACTTGAGAAGAGTAAAACGGGTTCAAGCGTTTCGTGTGGTCATTCTCACTATCTTCAATCGTTTCCTCAGAAATTTTTGCATAAGAAATACTGCTTTTGGTCAGTTTCGTTCAATTTCATGCTGAAATGTAGAGCCAGGTTAAATTTTACACTTGAGTTGTGGGACGAATTGGGATAAAACGGATACACACGTTTCGGGCGGCCAGTCTAACTATATTCAAACGATAACGTGGACTTTTATACATAAGAATTACTACTTTTGATCAGTCGCTTATAACACTCTACCGAAATATAAAACGAGAATTTACTTCAATCTATAGTTGTACGAAGAGTTGAGGTAAAATGTATGTAACGTGTATTAAGAAAGAATTGGGAATTTGGGTGAAATAGGCATGAGCGTGTGCCGTGCGATCGTTTTAAAATACTAGCAATCAATTTTGCAGACCTTTTTACATACCTTTCCTAGTAAACGTCATCCAGGCTCTTAAACAAAAGTTTTGGGTATATTTTTCCCACTGTGCAATGGCAGTCTTGGGGCGAATATAACTAAAGACCGGGTACCGAACTGGATTGATTGCATTCCAACCCACCGTACGACCGCCAATATCTTGCCAAGTTTTATTGAACTTTTTTGCTATTAGGAGCCGGAAAAGTTTAACGATGGAATATTTTCAGGCAATCAACAATCTACTCAGTGCACAATAACAGTAAAACTTAAGTTTAATTTCATTAGCTAGTTGAATGAACGAAAATGGTCCGAATTTCGCTCCAGCAAGAAATTCGAACCCGGACAAAATGGTAAAGCACAAGACGAACTTTTCGGCGCTCTATTTTTTGTTGTCAATTTAATTAGTACAATTAATGGGAGTGATTTTGCTACGGCTGATACCATTATTGTCTAGAACGGCCTTGTGGAAATTATTTATTCATAGACAATTGCAGATTGTTGCAGTTTCGTTTTCCACTAATATGAAAGTGTACTGTGAATGTTTATTTAAGCCACATAGATGAAACGACCAATTGTTGATACTAGATTTTTAAACAAGAATTATGCCGAAGATTCAAAACCTATTACGTGGATTAAAATTTGATTAAAACTGTCTAAATAATTAAACATTTTTGAAAGTAACTTGTTACGCAATTTCCTTGCAAGATTAGGTAGCAATGACACACTGATGAAGAGAATTCAATATTTGTTTCAGTGGCGGATCCAGAGGGAGGGTTTTGGGGGTCCGGAGCCCCTCCGAAAAGTTCGACTTTTTGAAAATTATAAAATGCATTTCAATTTTTTTTCAGTTTCAAACATAAAATTATTTCAAACCAAATTTGACAACCAAAACTGGTTTTCATAAAATGAAGTTTTGGCGTATAACGTAATGTACAATGTTAATTCCAAAATCAAAATTTCGGACCCCGCCCGAATTTTTTTTCTGGATCCGCTCCTGATTTGTTTCATACACCATTTCATTTCTGTATTTCTGGTTTATAACATAAAATCAAACTTTCTATTCAAAAATAAATGTAAAAAGGCTTAAGTAATTTTTGGAATCATGCCATAATTCTGTCGAAATAATGAGCATGAAGTAACAATTAGCATGATGACAACTCAAACATGATGACAACTTGAAACTCATTAATTCCAATCGGTATTCTCCGCAATGAGAAACCGTCAATGGATCACAAGGGATGGTGTTTATATCTCCTCATTGGTTTTGAACCATTAAAACATTGGTCAGACCAATCCAACTTTATATCTCACCGTCAAAACAGCCTTAAAACCATTTTGATGGTTTTGACGGAGCAACCATAAAATTGGCCAACATAAAACATACTTAATGCAAGTTTAACCAGATTGTAAATTTATATTGAATTGTATTTTATGCCTCACCAAACTTATGTAAGCTTACGGTTGTCCAAGTCCAGCATTCGCGTTACTGCTCTATCCTTTGGACGACCATTCAAGAGTCCGGAACTCTCTTGGGATGATATCAAGCGTCCGTCTGTCGATCCGTTAAGCAACTGCCAATGGAGCTGCACACTCTGTTGCTTACTTTCCGATTCAGCTCGTATCTGTATGTTGGTGGATATAAACATAAACTAGCTAAAATTTATAGCTTTGGCTCAATGACTTTGTGCATTTCCCTCCGGCATCAATCCTCCGACAGAGAACCCTCCGTCGCAGTTCGCTACTATATAAGATATAGATGCAATGCCAAAATTTCCGTTGCCACCAGCGTGCACATCCCGATCCGTTTCCGCATCGTGGAAGGTACAAGAGTAGAAAAATATAATAAAAGATGGACATATTGCTAGGATAGCCATATCTCTTATGCATGGTTTGGCATGTGGGATCAAGTTGTGGCAGAAGCTGGGAGTGGAAATTACAAAAGGTGCTTTCGGGTGTTATCGAGGAATTGTTGATAAATTTTAAATCCACTTCATGGAAGGAATGGAGTGAGTGGTTACTGCATACCATTTATACAGGATTGGGCTTCTTTGAATCGATGGTAAAGAAATGAGGATATTTACATGCATCATACGCATCATTTAATCAAGTGAAACTGCGATTGAAAGAATTTCATTACTAACAGGCATTTCACAAGTGAATACAAAATTAAAAGGAGGAAATAGTAAAATAAGAAATAGGAAAGAAAAAAAGAGGAAACAGGAAATAAGAAATAGGAAATAGTAGATAGAAAAAAGAAAATAGAAATTAAGAAATAGGAAAGAGAAAAGAGGAAATAGGAAATAGGAAATAGTAGATAGGAAATAGGAAATGGGAAATAGGAAATGGGAAATAAGTAATAGGAAATAGAAAATAGGAAATAGGAAATAGGAAATAGGAAATAGGAAATAGGAAACAGGAAATAGGAAATAGGAAATAGGAAATAGGAAATAGGAAATAGGAAATAGGAAATAGGAAACAAGAAAAAACAAAAAATAGGAAATAAGAAATAGGAAATAGGAAATAGGAAATAGGAAATAGGAAATAGGAAATAGGAAATAGGAAATAGGAAATAGGAAATAGGAAATAGGAAATAGGAAATAGGAAATAGGAAATAGGAAATAGGAAATAGGAAATAGGAAATAGGAAATAGGAAATAGGAAATAGGAAATAGGAAATAGGAAATAGGAAATAGGAAATAGGAAATAGGAAATAGGAAATAGGAAATAGGAAATAGGAAATAGGAAATAGGAAATAGGAAATAGGAAATAGGAAATAGGAAATAGGAAATAGGAAATAGGAAATAGGAAATAGGAAATAGGAAATAGGAAATAGGAAATAGGAAATAGGAAATAGGAAATAGGAAATAGGAAATAGGAAATAGGAAATAGGAAATAGGAAATAGGAAATAGGAAATAGGAAATAGGAAATAGGAAATAGGAAATAGGAAATAGGAAATAGGAAATAGGAAATAGGAAATAGGAAATAGGAAATAGGAAATAGGAAATAGGAAATAGGAAATAGGAAATAGGAAATAGGAAATAGGAAATAGGAAATAGGAAATAGGAAATAGGAAATAGGAAATAGGAAATAGGAAATAGGAAATAGGAAATAGGAAATAGGAAATAGGAAATAGGAAATAGGAAATAGGAAATAGGAAATAGGAAATAGGAAATAGGAAATAGGAAATAGGAAATAGGAAATAGGAAATAGGAAATAGGAAATAGGAAATAGGAAATAGGAAATAGGAAATAGGAAATAGGAAATAGGAAATAGGAAATAGGAAATAGGAAATAGGAAATAGGAAATAGGAAATAGGAAATAGGAAATAGGAAATAGGAAATAGGAAATAGGAAATAGGAAATAGGAAATAGGAAATAGGAAATAGGAAATAGGAAATAGGAAATAGGAAATAGGAAATAGGAAATAGGAAATAGGAAATAGGAAATAGGAAATAGGAAATAGGAAATAGGAAATAGGAAATAGGAAATAGGAAATAGGAAATAGGAAATAGGAAATAGGAAATAGGAAATAGGAAATAGGAAATAGGAAATAGGAAATAGGAAATAGGAAATAGGAAATAGGAAATAGGAAATAGGAAATAGGAAATAGGAAATAGGAAATAGGAAATAGGAAATAGGAAATAGGAAATAGGAAATAGGAAATAGGAAATAGGAAATAGGAAATAGGAAATAGGAAATAGGAAATAGGAAATAGGAAATAGGAAATAGGAAATAGGAAATAGGAAATAGGAAATAGGAAATAGGAAATAGGAAATAGGAAATAGGAAATAGGAAATAGGAAATAGGAAATAGGAAATAGGAAATAGGAAATAGGAAATAGGAAATAGGAAATAGGAAATAGGAAATAGGAAATAGGAAATAGGAAATAGGAAATAGGAAATAGGAAATAGGAAATAGGAAATAGGAAATAGGAAATAGGAAATAGGAAATAGGAAATAGGAAATAGGAAATAGGAAATAGGAAATAGGAAATAGGAAATAGGAAATAGGAAATAGGAAATAGGAAATAGGAAATAGGAAATAGGAAATAGGAAATAGGAAATAGGAAATAGGAAATAGGAAATAGGAAATAGGAAATAGGAAATAGGAAATAGGAAATAGGAAATAGGAAATAGGAAATAGGAAATAGGAAATAGGAAATAGGAAATAGGAAATAGGAAATAGGAAATAGGAAATAGGAAATAGGAAATAGGAAATAGGAAATAGGAAATAGGAAATAGGAAATAGGAAATAGGAAATAGGAAATAGGAAATAGGAAATAGGAAATAGGAAATAGGAAATAGGAAATAGGAAATAGGAAATAGGAAATAGGAAATAGGAAATAGGAAATAGGAAATAGGAAATAGGAAATAGGAAATAGGAAATAGGAAATAGGAAATAGGAAATAGGAAATAGGAAATAGGAAATAGGAAATAGGAAATAGGAAATAGGAAATAGGAAATAGGAAATAGGAAATAGGAAATAGGAAATAGGAAATAGGAAATAGGAAATAGGAAATAGGAAATAGGAAATAGGAAATAGGAAATAGGAAATAGGAAATAGGAAATAGGAAATAGGAAATAGGAAATAGGAAATAGGAAATAGGAAATAGGAAATAGGAAATAGGAAATAGGAAATAGGAAATAGGAAATAGGAAATAGGAAATAGGAAATAGGAAATAGGAAATAGGAAATAGGAAATAGGAAATAGGAAATAGGAAATAGGAAATAGGAAATAGGAAATAGGAAATAGGAAATAGGAAATAGGAAATAGGAAATAGGAAATAGGAAATAGGAAATAGGAAATAGGAAATAGGAAATAGGAAATAGGAAATAGGAAATAGGAAATAGGAAATAGGAAATAGGAAATAGGAAATAGGAAATAGGAAATAGGAAATAGGAAATAGGAAATAGGAAATAGGAAATAGGAAATAGGAAATAGGAAATAGGAAATAGGAAATAGGAAATAGGAAATAGGAAATAGGAAATAGGAAATAGGAAATAGGAAATAGGAAATAGGAAATAGGAAATAGGAAATAGGAAATAGGAAATAGGAAATAGGAAATAGGAAATAGGAAATAGGAAATAGGAAATAGGAAATAGGAAATAGGAAATAGGAAATAGGAAATAGGAAATAGGAAATAGGAAATAGGAAATAGGAAATAGGAAATAGGAAATAGGAAATAGGAAATAGGAAATAGGAAATAGGAAATAGGAAATAGGAAATAGGAAATAGGAAATAGGAAATAGGAAATAGGAAATAGGAAATAGGAAATAGGAAATAGGAAATAGGAAATAGGAAATAGGAAATAGGAAATAGGAAATAGGAAATAGGAAATAGGAAATAGGAAATAGGAAATAGGAAATAGGAAATAGGAAATAGGAAATAGGAAATAGGAAATAGGAAATAGGAAATAGGAAATAGGAAATAGGAAATAGGAAATAGGAAATAGGAAATAGGAAATAGGAAATAGGAAATAGGAAATAGGAAATAGGAAATAGGAAATAGGAAATAGGAAATAGGAAATAGGAAATAGGAAATAGGAAATAGGAAATAGGAAATAGGAAATAGGAAATAGGAAATAGGAAATAGGAAATAGGAAATAGGAAATAGGAAATAGGAAATAGGAAATAGGAAATAGGAAATAGGAAATAGGAAATAGGAAATAGGAAATAGGAAATAGGAAATAGGAAATAGGAAATAGGAAATAGGAAATAGGAAATAGGAAATAGGAAATAGGAAATAGGAAATAGGAAATAGGAAATAGGAAATAGGAAATAGGAAATAGGAAATAGGAAATAGGAAATAGGAAATAGGAAATAGGAAATAGGAAATAGGAAATAGGAAATAGGAAATAGGAAATAGGAAATAGGAAATAGGAAATAGGAAATAGGAAATAGGAAATAGGAAATAGGAAATAGGAAATAGGAAATAGGAAATAGGAAATAGGAAATAGGAAATAGGAAATAGGAAATAGGAAATAGGAAATAGGAAATAGGAAATAGGAAATAGGAAATAGGAAATAGGAAATAGGAAATAGGAAATAGGAAATAGGAAATAGGAAATAGGAAATAGGAAATAGGAAATAGGAAATAGGAAATAGGAAATAGGAAATAGGAAATAGGAAATAGGAAATAGGAAATAGGAAATAGGAAATAGGAAATAGGAAATAGGAAATAGGAAATAGGAAATAGGAAATAGGAAATAGGAAATAGGAAATAGGAAATAGGAAATAGGAAATAGGAAATAGGAAATAGGAAATAGGAAATAGGAAATAGGAAATAGGAAATAGGAAATAGGAAATAGGAAATAGGAAATAGGAAATAGGAAATAGGAAATAGGAAATAGGAAATAGGAAATAGGAAATAGGAAATAGGAAATAGGAAATAGGAAATAGGAAATAGGAAATAGGAAATAGGAAATAGGAAATAGGAAATAGGAAATAGGAAATAGGAAATAGGAAATAGGAAATAGGAAATAGGAAATAGGAAATAGGAAATAGGAAATAGGAAATAGGAAATAGGAAATAGGAAATAGGAAATAGGAAATAGGAAATAGGAAATAGGAAATAGGAAATAGGAAATAGGAAATAGGAAATAGGAAATAGGAAATAGGAAATAGGAAATAGGAAATAGGAAATAGGAAATAGGAAATAGGAAATAGGAAATAGGAAATAGGAAATAGGAAATAGGAAATAGGAAATAGGAAATAGGAAATAGGAAATAGGAAATAGGAAATAGGAAATAGGAAATAGGAAATAGGAAATAGGAAATAGGAAATAGGAAATAGGAAATAGGAAATAGGAAATAGGAAATAGGAAATAGGAAATAGGAAATAGGAAATAGGAAATAGGAAATAGGAAATAGGAAATAGGAAATAGGAAATAGGAAATAGGAAATAGGAAATAGGAAATAGGAAATAGGAAATAGGAAATAGGAAATAGGAAATAGGAAATAGGAAATAGGAAATAGGAAATAGGAAATAGGAAATAGGAAATAGGAAATAGGAAATAGGAAATAGGAAATAGGAAATAGGAAATAGGAAATAGGAAATAGGAAATAGGAAATAGGAAATAGGAAATAGGAAATAGGAAATAGGAAATAGGAAATAGGAAATAGGAAATAGGAAATAGGAAATAGGAAATAGGAAATAGGAAATAGGAAATAGGAAATAGGAAATAGGAAATAGGAAATAGGAAATAGGAAATAGGAAATAGGAAATAGGAAATAGGAAATAGGAAATAGGAAATAGGAAATAGGAAATAGGAAATAGGAAATAGGAAATAGGAAATAGGAAATAGGAAATAGGAAATAGGAAATAGGAAATAGGAAATAGGAAATAGGAAATAGGAAATAGGAAATAGGAAATAGGAAATAGGAAATAGGAAATAGGAAATAGGAAATAGGAAATAGGAAATAGGAAATAGGAAATAGGAAATAGGAAATAGGAAATAGGAAATAGGAAATAGGAAATAGGAAATAGGAAATAGGAAATAGGAAATAGGAAATAGGAAATAGGAAATAGGAAATAGGAAATAGGAAATAGGAAATAGGAAATAGGAAATAGGAAATAGGAAATAGGAAATAGGAAATAGGAAATAGGAAATAGGAAATAGGAAATAGGAAATAGGAAATAGGAAATAGGAAATAGGAAATAGGAAATAGGAAATAGGAAATAGGAAATAGGAAATAGGAAATAGGAAATAGGAAATAGGAAATAGGAAATAGGAAATAGGAAATAGGAAATAGGAAATAGGAAATAGGAAATAGGAAATAGGAAATAGGAAATAGGAAATAGGAAATAGGAAATAGGAAATAGGAAATAGGAAATAGGAAATAGGAAATAGGAAATAGGAAATAGGAAATAGGAAATAGGAAATAGGAAATAGGAAATAGGAAATAGGAAATAGGAAATAGGAAATAGGAAATAGGAAATAGGAAATAGGAAATAGGAAATAGGAAATAGGAAATAGGAAATAGGAAATAGGAAATAGGAAATAGGAAATAAGAAATAAGAAATAGGAAATAGGAAATAGGAAATAGGAAATAGGAAATAGGAAATAGGAAATAGGAAATAGGAAATAGGAAATAGGAAATAGGAAATAAGAAATAGGAAATAGGAAATAGGAAATAGGAAATAAGAAATGAGAAAAATGAAATTCGAAATAAGAAATAGGAAATAGAAAATCGAAAAGGAAAAATTGAAAATAGAAAATAGAAACCAGAAAACAGAAATAGAAAATAGAACTAGGAAAATTGGAAATAGAAACCAGAAAACAGATTGTTACGAAAAATACGAAATTTGGGATTGATAAGGTGAAATTGGAAGTAGGAAATTGAAAGTAATAATTCGAAAAAAAAATTCGAGAAAAAAGCGGGATGTGAAAGTGCTTATCATGTAAGCTTATTATACATAAGTAATCGAAAATACCGATTTAAATCAAATGAACGCTTTACTTTATTACGCAAGGTTTATAGCTTCTCCTACAACTCAATCATTCCAGTTGGATGAATGCAAAATAATATTTTATGCACCTATATTTCATGACATCTTCCACCTATCGCGTAAAGCGCAAAAGAGAACACAAACTCGTTTTGAATTAATAAACATGCTGCATATGCAAATCTAAACTTCCTTTTCCGGTCACGGCGGGAAAGAAAACAGAAACGTGTACATTTGACTGTCAAGGCATAAATAATGCTGGTAAACTGGAGTGTACCTTTCGAAATGCAAAGCTATTCCATGAAACAGCAGGGTCGTCAGGGGCACAAAATAAAATTCCGCAGAATATGACGTGGCGCTGTTGTTCCTGGGGATGTGAAGTCAAAGAATTTGCGAATGATTGCAAATGTTTATGAAGGGTATAAAGTAAGAAAAAGACAAAACGGCATCGCAGGTTTGCAGTGAAATGAAGTGAAGGCTCCAGAAAAGTCAACCTGAATTCGTTAGAAGGGCAATACCTAAAGGTGAATTTACGTGTAGCCGTTTTGTCACAGTTGTACTCCGTCGTATTCCGCACGGGTAGGGACAACATAAAAACCATAAGTGCAAGCATTTTTGCAGCTGGGACATCGCGAATGGAGACAGTCTGCCACTAGAACGACAGTCTACATCGGAAATAGACTATAGGCCAGTAAAACTGAGAAATGTTGTGAAATAATTTGTATTCTTTTGTCTTTCTCATATGGGGGTCGTACACAAATTACTTATTATTCAGTGATTTTTGACCCTTCCCTCTTCCCTCGTAGTATTTTGTCACAAAATTCTGGCCTCCCCCTTGAAAATAACGTAGCATTTTCCTACACACCCTCCCCAAGCAACGCGGCCGAGGATGAATATAATGTTTTTTTTAATTCTTTTATGGGATTATATACAAAGTTGAGGCTAAAAAGTGAGCTATGTTCGTGATTTTTAAAAATATTTTATGCAAATCTTTTTTGAAAAAACGAAATACAGTTCATTGTAGACATGTGTTGTTGACTCATAATTTTATCTAGGGTTCGTCGCGGTGCTGATGTGGGCGGTAAATGGATTGTCCGCACCGCAACCGCAAAAAAATAATAAAGCCGCACCGCTTACCGCAACCGCACTTTATTTACCGCACCGCACCGCGTGGTAATGCGGTAAATGCGGTAAAATTTTTATATTTTTAAAAATTGTGTTGAAAAATTGTTCATTTGTATAATGTATATATAATAAAATGTTATTCTTATTTACACAAAATTTAACTTTAAGAGACTCCTCAGAATGTAATGTTCAAGAAAAAATCAACTTTTTCATTTGCTATTAATAAAATTCCGTACATTTTAAGGCAAACATTATACATTCAAAAACGTTCTACTGCAGTAATAGGAAAACTTTTATTTTAGCAACCCTTCAGTTAATTGAAAAAATGGAATAATGGAATGCAATAAGAAATGAAGTATTTTTTTCTTTAAATTGTCATATTTTCAATGTTTATTATATATGAAAATGAAATGGATCATTTTCGCATTTACGTAATAAAAACCACCTTTCATTCTTAAAGGAATTTCAACAAAAAAGTCTAAAGTCCAAATACCGGTACTTCTACTATATGCGCATATATTCCAATACAGTGAAATAAAAACATATTGTATTTCATCAATAAGAACGACGCCATATTTGACGAAAAAAAAATGCTCTATGCATTACATCTAATCAGGAGTCTGGTCTCAACCGGTACAGAATTATTGAACATTAGAAAAACTGCAAAAAGATTTGTAACATATAGCAGAAATGTTATTAAAAATAAGGGGGTTTTATGGACAAAATAACCCAAAAATCTAACTTCCGCATTTTTCAAGAAATATATGTATTCTTATTCAGAAACTAAGATTGCTCCCTTTAAACATGTATGAAGTGTAATTTTCTAAAGGCTAGTCCGAAAGTTCTAGCATTTAATGTGTTTCCTCTAATATTTTTCCAAAGAGCCAATTTCAATTAAAATTGACGGGATTCAAACGATGTGGTATTTGGCAAAATAGTTTCGAAAAAGCTACAAAATAGTCTTAACCCTCCAGCACACGCGCCATTGTATTTTGTGAAACACCTTCCGAAACTCTAGCGAAATCTTCTTTCAGCACCAGCGGCTGCTCATTCGGGGAACCATTCGCGCGAGTGCTGGAGGGTTAACTGAAAAATATTAGGAGTTAATTTGGTAGAAAACTATCGTAAATTTTAATGGAAGCACGCGAAAAAAAGTTATGTATCATACTTTTTGAGAGAGTCCAATAAAATTGACTGCAGAAAAATTCACATTGAATTTACACAGCAATCATAGAAGATATAAATACGATGTTGATGAACGAATGATAGAATAATCAGCCTAATTTGGACCCCTCCTTATTTTGGACGCTTTTCATACATTTGTCTTCTTTACTGCTAATTACTCCAAATTCGTTTGGTTTGATAAAGATAATTATATTGTTTGGGTTGCGTTTAAGTCCCATGATAATTAGTTTATCTCTAATTCCTTATTAATCAAAATTGATACGATTTCAAACAGAAGTTTTGCACTTTTAAATTGGATTTAAGAGTACAAATTTATTATTTTTAGATGATCTAATAATTTGTGAAGTTTTACTTAGAAGTATAAAATAACTAGTGTCCAAACTATGTCGTAAAAATAATAGCGTCAAAATATTTCGGACACAGCTAGATTTTCTTTCGTAATAGCAGTCTGTTTATCAATTTAGAATAATCAAAATTATCACTTTATAATTTTTTTTTGCTGTGCGGTTGCGGTAAAACCGCGCGGCAAAAGCTCTTTCCCGCACCGCATATGCGGGAAAAAGTGTCTCACCGCACCACAGATTTTGCGGTGCGGGTGCGGTAAATACCGCGCGGTTGCGGTAATTACCGCAACCGCGACGAACCCTAATTTTATCCACTAATCTAGGAACATTTTTTTTCTATTTCGTTTATTTGACACGGCTCATAGCGGTAGCTTAACGGAGCCGTGGATCTTTTATGTGTTTATAATATGTAAAAAATAAAAATAAAAACAAATATTATTGATTGTCCGTTGGATCTCGTGCGCGCAACTTTTTATTGCGAGCGGAGACCTTCTTTCGCAGCTCACCTACTGCATCATGGGGACAATTTAATTCTCTCCTGTCCTCCACATCAAGGTCATCATCGTTAAAAGTGCCTTGGTGCTCGTGACCAGGTGTTCTTTCCTGCTTCTTGCACTTACGGGTGACCAATGTAAATCCGTCGTCATTGTTATTATCTTCGTCACCGATGTTGCTTACTGTGGTTTCTGGGGTGCTGGATGCTGTTTTGGCAGTTGTCAATATGGACTGAACAGCTGCCACAAATTTGGCAACCGTTTGTGCTTCAGGTATTGGTATTGAAAACTCTTTTTTGGGTTGGTTTACCGTGGATTCGTTGGCAATCGGTAGAGATGCATTCTCCTCTGTATCTTCCGCGCAAGGTTGTCCGTGGTGTGCTGTTTGATTACAATACTTGCACGTGGGAGTTTGCCCCTCATGGGTGCATAACGTAGTTTGATTAATAGTGGCTTCATGGGTTTTGAGTTTTATAGTCAAGAGGGAGGGGATAGGTTTTTCGATCCGCATCCTCACCACAAGAACACCGTTAGGTGTACCCGGGAAGAAATTTCTCCACGTATCACGTGTAACTGATTCTACTTCGCCGTATTGCGACATGTATTTTGCGATTAGATCAGGAAGGGTACGTGGTGATAGATCATGTAACTTTACATCTACATAGTCTTTTTCTATATACACGGGAATCTTAATTCCAACTTTATCACTTTGAGCCACGTGCTTCAAGTTGTTCTGCAAAACTAAACGTTCGGCTTTTGCTAACGTGTTGAATGATATGAGTACAACATTACGAAGATGATGATACTGTAGATACATAACCTCCTTGAGCTTAAGCTGCATCTTCACCTTCAGCAGGTATTCCACTTCACGAAAACTCAATCTTATTGAACAGAATTTAAAGTCAACGACCGCTGTGTTGGGTCGGAGCAGAGATTTTTCGTCAACTTTACTCATGATGGCCAGAATAAATTAAATGTTTTCTTTGTTCTCGAGACAATGCACACTAGATCGAGAGGTTGCTAGTTTTTATTCACTTGGTTCGATTGTACGTCTGACTTGGGCAGAAGTAGAAAGTAGACTGATCTAGGAACATTGTCTATGGTTCGAATATACGACTTTCACTGATTCGTGATTTATCACATCGTGGTCATTACGGTCGCGATTCGCTGGTTGGACCACAGTCTCTGTCCAACTATAGAATTTGGTTCGATAGTTGGACCGACTGACAGATGTCAAAACCTCTCCAAAAGAGATGATAGTAGAGTAAAGTAAAGTTCGCATCTCTAATTATTGTCAGATTGATTGTGAAAGTAAATTTGTCATGAAATTTTGGCATTCAGATGCTTTTCAGTTGGACAATGGTCCAACTATAGGAGGTCCAACTTAAAAGCGGTCCAGTTATAAAGTGTCCATGCAGTTGGTCACGACTGTACTTGGTATTAGATCACAAAATTAAAATACTCTTGAAATTTTCTCGAAAACCATTACACGAAACTCGGAATTCATTATACATAGTTATACATAGTTATAGCATATACGTTATAATTCACAATTCGTGCTCGCAAAATTGTCCACAAATTCAAAAAACACTTCCACTTTCAAGACATAGTTTATGAAATTTGCGATTTTCTGCCTGATCTCATTTTTTGCACGTAATCAATTTCACGGAACTCATGAAGTGTATTATTCATGGATTTTTTAACAGGATCATGATTCCTAGTATGCTAGTCACGATTCACCAGCAGAGCTCGTGAAACAGTTCATGATATAGTTCATGAAGTAATTAATTTTCTGCATGATCT
Source organism: Topomyia yanbarensis (assembly GCF_030247195.1). Lineage (NCBI taxonomy): Eukaryota > Metazoa > Arthropoda > Insecta > Diptera > Culicidae > Topomyia > Topomyia yanbarensis. Next base: position 155,613,431 of record NC_080672.1, read on the forward strand.
TAATATATTGACATACACAATTTAAGGAACTCAGACTATTATTCATGGATTCGAGAACTGTTTCTTGTGTGCTATGCTATGGAAACTCGAAGTATGCGACATCAGCAATTTTTCAATAACTTAGAGTAAAGTCCAATTTTGCGCTACAAAACAAAAACAATAAACGTTCCTACAATACATTTTATTCTAAAATAGACTTTTCTGCAAAAACGGTGGCTGCTAAGTATCCTAACATTAAAAAATCATGTTTTTTCCATACGATTTTTGCTGGGAAACAATAACATTTAATGTTAATTTACTGTATCAGTTTTTCGTTGGACAGTAAAATTATTTGTTACGGTAAGTTTTATTGTAAATTTTCTGCGAGAGCTCTGCGTCGAACAATGTTGAAACAGAAAAAACCATAATATTTAATGTTTTATGATTGTTTGTAGGGTAAATTCTATTGGAAATTTATATATTTATTTATATTCATTTATATGTTTGTTGGGTGTATGCTATTGTAGATTTGTATATGTAGTATACTGCGGGTGATTATATTTTTAGAATTTTCTTCAAACTGTTACGTCTGTTTGTCTGTGGCTGTATGCCGCGAAATCTGTTACAGTAGAAACCAAAAATTCGGGAAAGGAATTGTACCGTCAAGATTTTTTTTTTGGTTTAGGTATCAATATTCGTCACGCCGACATACGCCGGCGCGCCGCCGCCGATAGCAAGTTTTTGAGATATTTTTCAATTAAGGAGGTTTTTACACATAAAAAGGCGAAACTTTTCGTGAAAAATAGAAAATTTTATTTAAAATGAGTAGAAAAAACCCCTTAATTGCAAATTTATTTCAAAAACTCAACATAGGGGTTACCTATTTTTTACATAGAATGTGTATGCAAAGTTTGAAATAAAACGGTTAAGTAGTTTTTGAATGGCAGTTAACACCGCAAATCATTTTTTTTTCAAAGAAGTTCTACAAATAGTTTCATCACCGAGTCGTTTGTCGATAATTTTGCATAGAAAAATTACAGAATGTTATTGAAATGATACTCTATAATATATGATAGTTTTGATCAATTCACTTTACGCAAAGTTCCAAAAAAGGTGTTTTTTTACGCCAAGACCCTTACGCCCACCTTAACATCTGCTTTTCATTCATTCCTTCCTTGTCTCAGATGATAATTCACGACTGCAGGATTTTCACAATCGAAATCTTTCGCGGAGAGAAATTTTGAGAGATCGTCTTTAGAACTGTCATTTTTTGTTATTCTAAGAATTTTTTCATGAGACCAAAACTATATCTGAATATACGCAAGAAGCAACAACGTGTCGGGTTGTTGTTTTATCCAAAAGATGACATGTGTTCTGGGTTGAGTGGTCGCCTAAAGAATAGTTTCCAATGGTGTACTAACTTCGACGTGTCTGCATAAATACGTCTAGCTGAATCGACTAGTATGTTGAACACAACTATTTTTAACACAACTCTTTTTTTAAATCAAAGTCTACGTAGACTTTTGCAATTTGCAAAACATCTTCTGGTAAAATAATTTACGTGAATAATCCTCCCAGATGGATGCATGAATTCTTCAAACAAATTTAGTCTCGAAAAACTTGGTGCCTTCAATAAAGTTTTCGAAAATTTTATTACAAATAACGTGGTTGAGGACATAAATGCTCCATATATTCAGAGTATCGAGATATATTTGCTATTTGCGAAAGTGAACTTTCAAAATCAATTATTCTGATATTACTGTATATGATCAATCTCTTCTGCTGTCAATAAACAATAAAACAAACATTTTATCCTTGTGTGCCTCTGAAGCTTACAATAACATTGAAGAAAACTGGATTTAAGAATAATATCGTAAATATCGATTTATATCTAGATATGCCACATACATAGAGCGTTCATATCTTCAATAAAGATGTTTTAAGTGAAATTTGCAAAAACTTTGCTGAAGACATCAAGTCCCTTACTACTTTCTTGAAGAGTTGATTTTCCATAATTATTTCTAGGAGGATTTATCACTAACATGATTATATTTGAAGTGTTATTTAATATTGGAAAACTCGTTGCTAAACTTTCATTTAAATAATTTAGTTACCAATCAGTCTATGGCCGCGTTGTCCTTTGCTCTATCAAGAAGTTGTCTCCAGTTCACTCGGTCCATGGCTGTTTGTCTCCTCGCAGGACACGAAGACCCAGCAATCCCGCTTAACACCCTTTTTATAGATGGGGCATTCTACTTCCTCCATGCAATGCTCCGGTAAGATCTGTTTCTTCAAGATCTTCAAAACCACCCGATGGAATTCTCTAACCAACGCCTCTCTTCCGTGTTTCAGCAGCTCACATGGCAGTTGATCATTGCCAGCGGCTTTATCAGTTCTTAACCGTCCGATCTCCTCATAAATTTTAGCTAGACCCGGAGCTGGGAATCTATCGTCGGCTGCGCATATCCCCAGGCTAATTCTTGCGATACTCTCGTCATCTAGTGCTAGTTCGATGTTCGTCATAAAACACTTATCGATCAGCTCACACTCGGTCCTGAGAAGGTCTCGATTAGTATCTTTTCATATGTCAGCCTGTGGTACCTAGCCTTTGCTCGAACCATTTACGTACTCGTAGAATTTTCGTAACTCTACAGATGCTCTACCGCTTCAGTGTCCCGATCTTCCTGAAGGGATTCTGAATCTATATTCACACTGCGGAAGGCGCGAACATTTGTGTTGCCGGAGAAGAAACTTCAGTTCATTAGAACGTGGTCGATTTAGTTCTCAGTTTGTTTGGGTGGCGTTCATGTCGCTAATGAAGAGCTTTACATTCTGCCGCGGGCTCCAAATGCGCGTAAAATCCTTCTTTCTCGTTTTCGGATCACGCTTCGTGAGGGCAGTGCACGTTGGCGATGCTGTAGTTGTAGAAATGGCCGTTGATCCAGACACATGCCCGCTTTTCCACACATTCTGGCCCGCCAAGTAAAGTTCCTACAATGCTACGGCTTTCAAGTTGCGAGTTTTCAGCTCATCGTGTAGGCTTCGTTCGAACCCAGGTAAGCAAAGTGACTTGCAGTTCGATGTGCCAAGTTTTCAATCATAGTCCTTTTTTCGCTACGTAAGCTTTGACCGATTGTTCCGATCGGCCTTTTCTTCCTGATTCTACTGCACTTGGTTATTTCTGGGCGGCTTGATTGGTTTGACCCAACCACCTGTCTCGTTGAAGGACAGCCATGCGGGTTTCTTTGCCACCTCACGTATTCAGTTTTGTCTATGGTAGGGTTATAGCGCCCATACCCACTCGCACCTTATCATTTTGCTTCTACTGCAGAAGACGGTAGTACCCAGTCGATGGCGGCCTACAGATTAAAAGTCATCAAAAGACGCACAGGGAAGCATGAGATAGGAGCTTGTGAAGACTGGGAATTATTCACCATTTGACGACCAACCTTTGAAGTTGGTTTCGAAATTATGTGACCGTAAGAAAAGTTGTCGAACATATATTCCACTTAAAAATGCATATTCTTTGATTTTATAACATTTAATAAAAGAAAGTTATCCATAAAGATATGAAATCTATTCTTTATTATTTTGAAGTAGAATACTTCTAACGTTTCAACATAGGGGTCCCGTTTAACAATTTTCTGCCGGAACTAAATGGAAAAATAAGATTATTACGCTATTTGATTGGAAATATGTACAACAATTGTACCCAATTCGGTAGTATGTACAATTACTAAAAATAGCGGAAATAATGGATTTTATGAAAGTAGTAATTATCTGATCCATGATTGGTCGGTACAATTCGCTCAAAAAGCAAGCGTTACTGGGACTCTTTTTCATCAAATGAACTGCGACGCGTATAAAAAGGGAACACAAGAAAAAATCGTTAGTTTGTGTTCTGACGTTGTAAGCGTAGCAGCTGCTGCGTTTCATGTCAGCTCACATTCTTTGATGGTAGGTAATAGATACCATGACTGCCGCCATTTTTTTCATTTTAATGACATGCCAGTTTCAACCATACACGGAAGGTACAATGATGACACACCACAGAAAAAGCAGAAAGCACTTTTTTCAGAGCTGAATAAATGGATTGGCGATGGGGTGGTTTAGTGCGAGAACCGCGCTCTCTTGTTCTTTAAACTATATGTGTCGTCAAGAGCGTTTACAGATAAATTCACCACGGCGCACAGTGACCGGAGGTTGGCCAAAACCTCAAAAATTTAGTTTTGAAATATTCATATTTTATATTTTTCCTAAATTTCTCATGTATTGAATGATGTATATTCGAAATTTTCTGATCATTGGATAAGAACACGATTTTTAACACGAGTTTAAACGTACCAATGTCCGGATTTTTTTAATGATTTTCATTTCCGAAACCACCATTGCTCTGTTCACTTCAAATGCATGTTGCTCTTTTGATTTTGGTTCGATTTTAGCACAACTAGTTTCATTGTGTAGAGGAACTAAAAAACTTGGTTAGTGAGTAAAATACATTTGGTAAATTTGCTTGGAACTCTGACTTTTTAGTTTAAATATGTTTAAGGTGGTCAGATCAAAAATACTTTGTTCACTAATGTATTCTGTACAAATTTCGGAATCATTACGGAACGGTCACATAGTATACATTCTATGTAAAATTACCTCTACTTTTCGAATATCATGGTCTCGTTCTGCGCCTAGGTGCGCAAAAAGGTTTAAGGAGATTTTGAAGCTTGGTTGCTGATATGGAGACACATGGTATTTTGTGTAAAATAGTTAGACAATCTACAGTAAACCAACACGTTCAACAATGGTTTTTAAGTAGTGTTCTTCATTTTTTATGATATTGTTGACATTGGTGAACAGTAACGGAAAATCTATCATGAAAACGGGATCATAGTTATAAGAAAGGTTCAATGACACTGTATGGAAAAATGCATTTAATATTTTACGACTTTTGGCAACAAAAATGAGCTCAGCACCTCAAAATTAGCTAAAATTGTGATTTTCAGCCAAATTTGGTAACATTTGAGGTTTTGTCCGACTTTTGTTTGAAGAGCCGCCACTGTGCGGCGCGCGTTCCACAGTGCACCGTGGTGAATTTATCTGTGTGTTTCCTCTGGCAAGCCGTAGTGCGTACTGGTTGTTTCGTTGGGTAAAGGAGAAAGTGTTGGCTTATTGGATGCTGATATTATGATTTTTTGTTGATGATTTGATACGAGTTACTTCGGAAAGTTTATTTACGAGTTTATGGAGCATTTTTAGACTACCATGGGAAACTTAAAATACTCGGTCCTCGGAGCAAACGGAGAAAAAAATTTACGTATCATCATGCTATAAACACATTTTCCACAAAACAGATTAATTATATTCGCATTAAGCCCGTCCGAGCAGAAGTTCTGTTTATGCCGATGAGACATAGTGAAGCCGAAACTTGTTTTGGCGAAAGCACTATGCTATATTCTTCCTTAAGGAGGAAAAATTGGGAAAAATCGGACGGGACATCACGTTTGACAAGTCGTTTGATTGAAACGATTGCGAAAAGTGGGGACGGGCATAGCGTAGTTAGTAAATCGATTGCCTTGTACGCAGCTCACCTGGGTTCGATTCCCAACCCCGCACATAGGGTTAGAGATTTTTCCAAAAGAGATTTCTCTAACCCGAAAAGAGGCGATTGACACTAAGGTTAAAACCTCTATAATCAAAATTAAAAAAAACTACTTGAAGTTATAAAAAAGTCACACTGCTAGGAGTTTAATGTCTGTTTTCAAAGTAAATCGGCTACAGCCTCTTAATTAAGTTAGCCTTAAGTTAAAAATAACAAAATAAATTTCAAAATAATCGCAATATGAACGTAAATGTTTACGATTATAATTTACAATACCTCTACTGAACGCAATTCATGAAAAATCTGTAGTCAGTGAAAAACACAGCACAATTTGACCATGCCAAATAAAAACCCGAAAACACAAAATATTTGCTCGCCACGTTGTCTTAGTTTAGTGTCGAAAGGCAAACGACATGTTCAATCCTTATGGGTAAAAGATATAAGAGCTAAGTGCCAGGTCCTTTACCGTGAGCAAAACGCTGCTTGAAAGACCGCTTCTCACTGCTTTACATACCTTCAGCATTAGAACACATGTCCTGCATGAAAATTTAACCTTAGCAAATATAAGAAAACCGCACCATTTCTGCCAATGCACTATGGTCCCAAAGCCATATTTAGGTAGACAAAACTGTTTGTGCCCAAACCGGTGGTTTAGAGATGTATAGTGTCTTCGGCAAACTTTCTTAGTACTTTTTAGCCGTTTTTATATTAGTTGAATTAGGATAGTTCTTGTGGTTAGGGTGTTCAAAGTATCAACTGTTTTGATATGTGGAATTTAGCTACATAATGTTCTTCAAAGTTATGAAACTATTTAATTGACTATTTCTCAAAAGAGATTGAACGATGTCAACATGCCCCTAAAAATCAATATTTTCATTTGTCATTTCACACAACTGTGATATTAAAATAAATTATTGATGGAGGTATTGAAATAAAATTCAGTAAATAATAATTTCATGTCATGTCAAAAGATTCAAGGTATTGGCATTTTTCTTGTGGGGACCATTCACAAATTACGAAAAACTTAGGGAGAGTAGTTGAACGACAAAATGAGAAATATGGAGGAGCAGGAGTGACGTAACACATTAGGGGAAGAGAGGCATTAAACAAATATGTGACAATTCGTTATATGGCGGGAGGGGTGTTATCCTTCCCTGGGCAATAGACCCGAGCAAAAATGATTTTCCATGATAATGATTCACCTCATGGTGCTATGGAAATCGATGGTGCAATGGAAGTCGATAAAATCGATTCCCCGGCTGGACTAAGTCGGTTTTTCTATAACCCGCATTCCCTTCACCTCAGCATTCCGAAATAAGATAAAGGATTTCTGACGCATCCTCTTACTCTGCTAACCCACTATCCCTCCTCCCCTACCAAACCCATTCCCCTAGCATTTCAAAAGATTAAGCTAATTAAATGTTATATTTTTATCGAAGACTGCATATTAAGAATAGGGGAACCCGGGGCTATTCAGACCTACTTAAGCAAATCGCCCTTTTAGGTGGATAAATGAGAGAAAATTTACCGGTCAAAGGTCCTAATTTGAAACCTCAGCTACATTTTGATGCCATAAAAGGTTCATTTTCATCACTCAATGGCAGCGCTAGGCGACGATTTGCAAACCTCTACGTTTTTCCATTCTTTTACAATGTAGGGGTAATTCGGACCTCCCTACGGGGCAATTCACACCGTAATTTCTCTTTAATTTTTTTTTTGCAATGGAATTATGTTAACCTATAAAATATTTATAAGAGAAACTCCTTAAGAAGCAAAAAAAAATTCCTTTACAAAAACTTAATCTGGTATGTCACAGCTGTCGATTGGTGACCCATGTATTTTCTTTGCTGTGACGTGTGCAATGATGTGCGCAGCCGCAAGCCGCTGAACAGTGGTTGACGGAATAGGGGGTCCGAATAGCCGCGTTCGCTCAATTCGCACAAATGTGTTGAGCGTCTCGAAAATATTTGTATTTTCACCTAAACAAAAATCATTCCATAAAATAGGAGCCTAAAGTTTTCCAAAACACTTACCTTATATTTTTTCACTTTTATTTGTTGCTTTAATCACGGTTTTTCCACTATAATGATTTTTGTTTTGAGAATTGCAAAAAAAAAAACGAAACACGTTGTATATCCTTTCTACAAAGAACAAAGAATCAAATTCAGCTCTCAAAATTAATGTTTCAGAATAGCGGGTACACGAATATGTACGATAGTCAGAAAGTCTTACTATTTTCTGAGAAATCGAGGAAGTCCGAATTACCCCCACTGTCTTAATAGACTCGGGTTCCCCTACTGATATAGTGATATCTCTTTCCATCCCCCATACAAATGAGAATCGACAGTGGTTACAGCACCTGTATTATATGAAGGTAGGAAGCATACTGTAAAAGTGTATTATATGTGTGTATACATCACTATGGGAAGTACCACCTTTACCCGCAAGTAGCGTTGCTGTTACTGTCTCCAAATTCTGGACAGAGTGGCCAGTCTTCTTGATATAAAGTCTTCGCTTTTATGTTCAAAGTGTGTTAGCGTCGACTTTCGTGATAGTCGTGGGATGCGTGCTAAGTATAATAAGAATGTAATGAGACATTTCCACAACTATATTGAACATAACCAGCTAATGAAACATAGTTTGAATAAATGAGAAAGGCACAATCGCACAAAGGCACAGACAGGTTCTCATCAGCATGCTTTATGTATTGGGACGCTGGGCGGTCTTCCTCGAACCGGAAGGGGTTCCTCCGGCGATTTCGTAGTACGGCTCAGGCTGTGCCTAGAAGCAATAGAAAAGGAGGGACATATTCTCTCTTAAGCTTCGTTGTAAGGCCAGAAGGTGTCTCTCCAAGGTCCTTGAAAATAACAACTCGTGGAAGTACTGGTGCAAAACCGAAACAAGTAGCTTCTGGCCTAAGAAATCCGAGTTCAGAAAAAGAGTTCCCAATATTTCCTGGGACATCGAAAATCCCAAGCGTTTCCATAAAATCCAGCGTTTAACTAATATAACTTGCTCACATTGTGCTTTCAATACTTTGAATATTTATGACCTACTTGTAAGCATCCTGATAACATTTCTTACCATGGTAGAAAGATTCTTGATGGGCCTGCATTTCTACTTGAAACAAAACTGGATTGATGGAAGTTGGAAGAAAAAAATTCTGCATTTATGCAAAAAAAACGATTTATTCTTCCTAGCAGTGAGATGAGATATTTCTTACACATACGAATGTTTATTCATTCATTGGTTTGAAGAACTCATGCGAAGTAGGCACTCTACTAGAGATGGGATGAACATAGTTTCGAATCCGGCACAAACAAATGAAATTAATGAAGCAAAAAAGCAACAGATTCATAAAATTAATATAAATTAAATTAAGGGGCTACACCACCGTACAATTTAAACAAAATCGAATTTTTATTTATTGACCTAAAATATGCTATAGGATGTTAAAAATGATATCCCAAAAATGATAGACGAAAACAATTTTTCAATTCTGTCACAACTATTATGTATACCACGAGTGTACTGAAAACTTTAACAACGTATTCACGAAATATGACTATTTTCTCGTGCTCTAGAGTGGTGTAACCTCTTAATAAAAGAAATAAATCAAATTTGTTTCGCTCAAAAATTTGACAATATTGATGAAAGGCAAGCGGCGAATGATCCTCAGGTTAATACCTCTATAATCAAAATAAAAAAAAATAAAAAAGGTAAATTAATGGAACAAATAAAGTTGTGTTATATTAACAAATTAGATCAACCCTCCGGAAGTCGCACAAATGGCTCACTGAACAAACACCCGTTGGTGTCCAAAGACAATTTCGCTAGATTTTCAGAGCAACGTGCACTCAGTGCACTAGCGCGACTGCCGGAAGGTTAAATGAACAAAAAAAATAACTGAACCGAGGATATTTGTAAGTAAAGGGGTTTTTACTAGTGAAAATAGCAATTTTTATTTGAAATGAGTAAAAAACCCTCCTTAATTGAAAAGCTTGAAATAAATCGGATAAGCATTTTTTTGAATGGCATTTAACACCGCAAATCGTGTTCTTCCAGAGACGTTCTACAAAAAGCTTCGTCACAAAGTCGCTTGTCGAAATTTTTGCATGGAAAAAATACAGAATGTTATGGAAATGATACATTGTAATTGATTATCGGGTTGAATCGAAGCTTTTAGACTTTTGTTGTGATCAGTGTCTGATTTGATCATGGAGCTGTGTTGGCTTTGCTTAACAATAGAGTTAATCTCGATTATTGCTGCGATAGTGGTAATAACAGAGTTAGTTTGTTGATTATGGGGCTTGATGACTCCTTCTGATATAAAAAGATCGAACCCGATTCCTGATCAATCTAGGATGTTTCCGGATAGGAATATCCATTAATTGCCGTGGGTTAGTAGTAGTAACTCGACTGGACTCTACACTGTTACTAGGCTCGTCACTTCTCAACTTAACAGGTAGTAGTACCTATATCTTGGTCAGGCGGGAGGAGTCTTATAGAGAATTAGCGGAAAGGGAAGCTGTTGGGTTCTTTTCCCAATTCTATCAAGTATCTTCCCGGAATGGAAAGTTTCTTAATGGATCCTGGTTGTTGGCGGAAATTTCGAAATGTATCTGGCTACGTTCCTTTGAAGGTTACATCTGCAAATTGAACCAGTCCGTTTTTTTGTTAACTGGTTTTGTCATGAGTCAAAATATTAATTATCTTATAGATAAATCGTTTAGCTTACATCTTTGTGGAGGTATGAGGTAAAACCACCATCATCATCATCATCATCATCTGGCGCTAGCTTAGTCCTGTCACTAAGTCAGTTTCAGCTTCTGAATAGAAGAAGTCGAGGCTTCTAATGTATGACATTTGCTATATTCCGCCTTTCTAAAATAAGGTCCTAATATTGAACAATTAGTCGTTAATCATAACAGAAAAAAATCGTAATGTGTTCGGTTCCTTAGTTGATAATAATACAATATGCTTTATATCTAGTACAGCTATATCGAGTATCATCAAATTTGACCTATATCAGTTTGACCATCCGATTCAAATATAAAACGTTTGACTGAGTCTGCATTTCATCCGCTTTCCCACTTGGAGCTCTATCAGAGGGAAAACAAATTGCGTAACTTATTAAATTACACGCTTTTGCCCAGTTTGCTTCTGTTTGTTCGGTTCGTGACTTGCGTCAAATGAAAAACGTGTTGCTCATTGTCTGCCAGCAAGAAGCGATAATACAAGCAATATCTTCTCAGTAATCAGCAGAAACTTTATCCTTGCATTTACTCCCTAGCTCACCGAAACGTTCAATTAAACAGTTTGGCTGAAAGGAAACAAGCTGGGGAATAGTCCTATGCGAAGATAGTAGAGAGCAAAAATTACAAATACTGGCTCGCGAGACCAAGCAAAATGTGGTTCTCTGCAATCGACAAAAGACTTCAAGAACGGAGGATTTTTCTCACTTTTCTCACGTACGCTGTAGACCGGTCCTGTAAGGCTTGCAGAAGATTTGATTTATACGATGTGTTGTCCAGCCAAGTCACTAATCAATTTGACCTCCCCAGTGAATCAATATGCGAGACATCGCTAAACAGCTGCATCTGATGAACTCAATGAATGACGCAAAGCTGCCAAATCAAGTGGAGAAAGACTGCTCATAATTGGATCAACCGAACAATTTGTGCAGCTCTCATTAAATCGAACGTTGCTGGATGTGTGGAGTTGTTGGATGATGTCGAGGCAACTTATCAGATAGAATTCTGCTAATGGATCCTATAATATAATTTATTGTGATCGCGTATATTTGGGCGTCGGAAGTGAAATTATGAATGTGGTGTTGGCTATTCTTGCGGCGTTTCTAGCTATTGGTTCATTAAATGAATAATCAAATTCTTCTTATTTCTTATTCCTCCTATATTATTAAAACACACATGCATATATGTTATATATATATATATATATATATATATATATATATATATATATATATATATATATATATATATATATATATATATATATATATATATATATATATATATATATATATATATATATATATATATATATATATATATATATATATATATATATATATATATATATATATATATATATATATATATATATATATATATATATATATATATATATATATATATATATATATATATATATATATATATATATATATATATATATATTGAACCGCTGAACCGATTTTCATTGGTTATAGGGCAAATGAAAGCTATTTGTAGTTTCACGAATAAAATTAATAACTTTAATAAATGTTGAGTTTTGTACGACCAAAGTACGTATTCAATGGTTTTTCTTGATTTTCACTTCGAGGGGCCTTGAATACTCCATACTTTTATATTTTTATTTGAAAGATCATTCAATTCTACACAACATCTCCAAATATATTTTTGAGTCAGATCTAGAGGTTTCGGAGATATAATTTTTTGAAAATATAAAATCTATGAATACACCCCACATGCATGGAAATGATTAAACCGCATGGTAGTTCACCATACACCTCCGCGAGTCACAGCAGCTGTGAATAAAGAAACCTATGATTTACTTACTAGATGGGTGCAACATTCGTTTAAGGCCCGTAGATACTTGTGACTTGAGATAATTACTGGCAGAGTTAAAAATAGTCGAAGCTCTTTTTTGACGGCTGAAAATGAACCTGATGCGACTCGCGGTGAATATGAAAAAAACTCACTCAAATATCCATGGTATTCATTCAGTTGAATCGTGCAATATATTCTAATTATCTAGGAAAATGTTTTCAAATGCCGGTAAAGCATATGAAACAACAATCATAATCATTACATTGTACCAGGGCCTACTTTGATGCGTTTGATTCGGTGCTGCACGGTCGCTTCGTGTAATGATCGGAGACGAATGAAAATCTGCATGGATGAATGGGCGGTTTGTTCGTTTGACGATTTCAGCTGCGTCACTGAATATTGAAAATGAATGCGGCTGAATATGATCAATTTTCATTCAATGAATTTGAATATTTTTAACTCTGATCACTGGAAACTGAACGTAATTATGATAAGTTCTTAGAGACCATTCATAAATTACGTATCGCAAAAATTGCACAAAATGGACTCCCCCTATGTAACAAATTGTCACAAATTTATCTATCCTGCACTCCCCTATTACGTAACAAATTCTTTGAATTTTTTTTTGTTCAGTAAAAACAACGAACTAGCTTACTCCCCCTCTCCCCTAGGTCGCAACTTGTCGTGCCCCCCTCCCCCTAAAAGTGTACCGTAATTTATGAATGGTCCCTTAGCGAAAACAATTACAAAACTATGACAACTAACAAACCTAAAAGTGTGTTGTCTGTTACAAGAAAGGCTAAGTGCATCGACGAATTAAATTTGATTATTATTAATTTACAAGTTAGAAACGTCTCTAGTTACAAAAATGAATATTCAAGAGTAGTAAGTATTTAGGGCAGCTTGAAAACGCTACGTATTCTAGACTACACGTTTACAAGGTATAGCAGTCGCTAAATTGGAATGAGTAGAAAAATATCCAAAAACCCGTCTCACAAAACTTTACACGCATTTGCTAATCAGGAGAACGAAACCAACGTCAAGGTTGTCTCCATGGATAGGAATATATCAGTGTGAAATCCAAGTTTACCGTTATCTTAATATCCCCTCGGGGGTGTTGATACATCACTGCTTAAATATAAGTTCTAAATCCCTCCGGGGGTTGGAAGTTTGATTCCTGCTATTGTAGTACCTGCAGATCGTTCAGCATCCCTCCGATGGTGCAGAATGCTCTGTTTTAATTGTTCTGTGTCGTTATTTTCCTTACTCCTAACCTTACCACTTCCCCAATCCTTCCCATCAGGAAAATTATGTAAATACGATTCTTGGCAAGGCACAACATGGGGAACGTGCCATTTGAGCCAGACGCTACTGATTCCTGATTCCTGCAAAAGATGTCCGAACAAAGTGAATGTCGAAATTTGCTTCAAATCTTCTGACAAGGCAGGCGATTTGTAGATGCGGAAAATAGGTTCAACTTCTGTTTTCATGATCAGGCGTCTTGCTACTATTACTAGTTCTGTGACTGCATCCGAAGTTTGTATTAACTCAACTTTAAGAAATTTTCAATTAAAATGATACTGATCATGTCGTAATCATAACAATCCTGAGAAAAACACATGTTTTTTTTTCATTTGACTCTCGTGGGGAATGGGTTAAAGACTATCTTCGACAATCAGGCAATTGAGAATAGATAATTATTATTATTTATCTATTTAAGTAGATTCTTTTTAAATACTTTTTATACCATTGGACTTACGAATTACAAATTTCGTAGACTGATTTTCCTAGATCCATAAAACTATAGTAAAAGTCAAAATGTAAAGTGAGTGCAAAAACTACTGATTTCACTACAAAGCAAGAATAAGAACCTTAGCTCTATTGACTTTCAGCAATGGTTTTCGGACAATGTAAAATATAGTTAAAATATAGTTTTCATTTTGAGGCTTAAAACAATGGAATGACTGTGTTCCAGAAATTTGTTTTACACGTGTACAGTTAATTTTCTCTATGTCGATATTCTCTATCTCGATATCTCTCTCTATCTCGATTATTTCGAAGTCCCTTCAGATTGCTTGTGAAAAATCCTCCGTATCTCGATATTTTCTCTATCTCGATATCTCCCTATCTAGATGTACCTGCTTGCGGTTTGCCTGCAATCTTCTCTCTCTATGTCGATGTGATCTGTGATTCTATATAATAGAATAAAAATTGATGATTGGGGCATTTAGTCCGTTAATTACCTGCATGATTGTGTATTGATATATGATTAGTATAGGTAGAGTTAACAGATCTCTATCTGAACTTAATAAAAAACATATGTTCACAGATATTGTTCAAAGCTCGGGTTTGGCATATCAATCTTGATCTATCATAGCTTCACCGCAAAAACTTGCAATTGTTACGCATGAGGACTAACGTTCTTTATAGGAAATTTCACACTGCACCGAATATTTAATACAATTTCGTTGAAAAAAGTTTGTAGCAGGCTTTAAAAATTTTAAATTCATTTGCTGGATTTTGTAGTAGATGGGAAGAGAGCAACTTTCAGTGAAATATATTTGATCTCCAGAAGTGCGGCTGGTTTCTTTTCAGAAATAATTCGCATTCAGAAATCTAAAAAATGGAGATTGAAGAAATATATTGCCCATATAGGGTAATCAGCTTATTTTCACCATGTTTCTATGATCACTCTACTCATTTGAAGCCCTTGGTTAGAGGGCGTCTGCCATCTTTGTGCAACGCATTGGCTGAAATGGTAATGGTAATTGTTCTTAGTAACGAAGTAAAGATGGTGATGCATATTTATCCGCATTCCATCGATTGCAAGCAGCAGTAATTAATGAAATTTTGCACCCCTCCCCTCCATAAAAGGACCAAAATTGGCTCTTCGCCCTAATGGCTATGAAATAGAAAATTTTTAGTGCTGAAATGATAGCTTCGATCATTTAATGAAAATATTACCAAACTTAGACGAAGCAGTCTGAGATGTGCGAACATTATGCGAATGATTTTTTAAGATCATTTTTGCGTACAGCTCCTGGAACTAACACTTCCATCATTCGCGTAAACTAGTTTAGCGAAATATGCAACTATATTTATTTTTTAAGATTATTTCAAATCGCTTTTTGAAATATTTCGGGAACATTCAAATCGTCAAGTGTCTTCAGCAAAAAAAAAAAATTTCTACCCAATATTGTCAAAAAAATTGCATCTGCATACAAAAAATAAGCAAATCACAGCTTACTTCTCACATTCAGGGGAATTGAAATTGAAAATATATAATCAATTCCGACACTACAGTACTAAAATGGGATTTCCACGGTCGAAACAATTTCCAATGTTGCACATTTATTGGCTGTGGCAGTGTATGCATAAAAATGCGGGACAAATGTTTCCTCCGAACGCACATTTTACGCCGTCTTCTATTATTACTCCCTAAGGCGAGCATCTATCTTCGTTTCCCAGCATGCAGTATGATGTCCTCAAGGTAAAGATGTCCTGAAAAAATACCATTCTGTTCTATATCTCGATCTCTCCCTATGTCGATGGTCCCTTCAATATCAACATAGAGAGAGTTAACTGTATAACGATTCCTTAACTTTTTTCCATTTTATTGTATTCGGATTCCGAAAAAAGCTTAGTGTATTTTTGAATCTGGCTTAGAAATAGCCTATAAATAAAGGTCTTTTGGCTGTTGTTATATGATGGCTTTGCAAACTCGCTTTCGCAGAGCTTCGTTTCAATACTCCTCCCAAAGCATCACAAGAACCCTTTCCATGACAAGTTGCGAAAAACTCCATTCGGCATCAATGCCAAAATCTTTTTGCATGTTGCAGAAATTAAATGCCGTCATTTTATTTTTGTATTGGCTTCCTCATCCATCTGAGAAAAAGTAAATCTGTTGTAAGCCTGGCTATTTACCTTTTATGAACGCTAAACAATGAGTCAAAAATAAACGAACTGCGACATGATTATGTTTAGTAAAGTCAGCTATTGCAATAACTCTAGTAAACTTCAAATCGTTCGATTCTTCGTCTTTAAAATAAATAGCACAAGGGTGAATAGTACATTGAGCGTTTACCCAATGAAAACCTTGAACTGCATCCTGCACATCGAAAGAATGATTCTCCGAAAAATCATGGATAATGATGCATTCTGTAGCTTTCAAATTGCTTTTGATGTGTTTCAAGTGGTTTGCTTGTTGCTCAGGTATAAAGTTATGGATATATATTGAATATTTTTTCTAAAAAAGCACCAATAGATTCTTGTGTGTCCATTTCAACTAAGTCCATAATTCATCTTTCTACTTGACGCCTTTATTTTTAATTTTAATGATTCAATGTGGCCGTTTCTAAGAATATTTTTTAGCTTTGTCGCTAAAATCTGCGTTCCAGTGTAGTTTCCGCAACACTGCAGCCAACACTGTTCGCTCTAATTTTCACAAATTAGTTTTGGAAACAAATCATGATAGGAGTTACCACCATCTGGAAGTGATTTACTGCTTTGTGATGTATTAAAAATAAGTTTAATGTTTTGATGACCTCAAATTGAAACACCCAAAACGACGCGCTCAGATTTTCTGTTTTTGGGCTCACAATCTCATTCCCAAAAGCAATCCTTTTTGAACATTGAGCTGTTCGCGCACAATTCGAGATGAGCGCAACGCTCACGAAAAAAAAAACGATGACACACACTCACACACAAGGAAACTTCGTTAGTATTTCGTTTCGTATCTTTTTTCTACACTTTCCACTGCTATAAATAGCTCGTGACCTGAAACTTCTAGTAAAAAAATTTTGATATCACATTCTAGATTAGAACCGACAAACTTCTATTCGGTAAAAACACCTCTTTACTACCCGTGCCATGACGACACACTGGTGGAATAGTTAAATGGCATATATAAGCTTCACACTAATGATGAGTGAGATAATATCGTTTGCTTCCCCGCCGCCGCGTCGGTATTTCAGCATCGTCATTGACGCATTTTGCTTTGTGCCATTTCCCCGCTGTTATTAATATTTCGTTTGTATGTATGTGTTGGGAACTAAGCCTCACTAGAAAAAATAGATCAACGGGTAGCATCAGGACTGGAACCGACAAACATCTACTCGCTAAAACGTCTACTTTACACCTTAGGCCATAACGACACATAATGGGTAGTCGTTAGAACGAGCTATATAAACTTCGCATCATTGCAGCAGCGATCACAAATGGGACAGCATGGAGACGATGGTATGTGTTATTCAAGTTATCCCTGCACTGCATGAGCCAACAGCGTGTAGCTATGGGGTACGATATTGTATTGCACGAGTATGAGGTTGGTTGAACACTAACGCATCGTTTGGGAGCTTTTAGCTCACAGTTCGAGAGCGAAAAAAACAGAATCATTTCCGCTCTCAAGGATTCGTTTTGGGTGAAGCTATATTATTATCAAACGGTATTCATTTTCGACGGAAGAAATATGTGTGAAATTGTAGCCAAAGAAATGAAATTACAACGAATAAAGTTATAAAAATGTTTTACTTATTTCTCTTCATGCTTCCTCTGGATTTTCGATACAAAAGGATACAAACAGACTAACAGACATAACACTCAAAAACAAAGTTTCGCCCGCTTTAAGGTCATTTTGAATATATTTGTAGTTGGGACTGCGGCCACATTTGAAATTATGGCGCCTCTGACATATGAAGAAGCATATGGGGAATATACCAAATTGTTCCCATACCTGAGGGGTAACCCACCAGCAAATGAGTGTTTGGGACCGTGAATAAAAGGTGGAGCTAGTGTTCTGGGAAAATTGTTGGATCGATATTTTTTAGGGAATTCCCTCATAGTGTTATGTCTGTTAGTCTGTGCTTTTAAAACCATCTGGATTTTTATTGAAGGAGAATTTCTAACCAAAGATGACGCTCGGTAAAAATACTTTGAACCCGAAGATCTGCAATGTCTGATTTTTTTATGTGATTAATGGACGAATGTTGCACCCACCTTGTAAGTAAATCATAGATTTATTTATTCACAGCTGCTGAGACTCTCTGGAGGTGTATGGTGAAGTACCATGCGGTTTCATCGTTGCCATGCATGTGGGGATACACCCCATAGATTTTTTATTTTCAAAAAATTAAATCTCCGAAACCTTAAGACTTGACTCAAAAATATATTTAGAGATGTTGTGTAGAATTGAATGATCTTTCAAATAAAAATATAAAAGTATGGAGTATTCAAGGCCCCTCGAAGAGAAAATCAAGAAAAACTATTTATTGCGTATGTTGCTCCTACAAAACTCAATATTTTTAGGATAATATTTTTTCTTGGAACTGCACTCAAATACCTTTCATTTGACGTATATCCAATCAAAATCGGTTCAGCGATTCAAAAGTTATGAATTTTTAAAAAATTCATCTTTTGAAAAATCACGATTTTTTAACCAGTCCAACGTGGAAAGCGACACCCTAATGACAAAATAAAAAAATATTCTGAGAGATCGTATAACTTTTTTTCATGGAATTTCTGTATATATAAGGGGCATTCCGCGCAAAATATGCCACACAAATTATTTTTGTCCGCATCACTTTTTTTCTCGGTTTGGTAGTCAAAAATATTCGACACGTTTTTTTATTTCAACATAGTAGGCGAGACTTTCGAGATTTTTTGTGTTGAATTTCACCATTTGAAAAAAAACAACTTTTTTCAATTGCTCGTACTGTCAAAAGTAAAGAAGGTACCAAAAAGTGCCCAAGACATGAAAATTATATATATATATATATATATATATATATATATATATATATATATATATATATATATATATATATATATATATATATATATATATATATATATATATATATATATATATATATATATATATATATATATATATATATATATATATATATATATATATATATATATATATATATATACATATATACATATATACATATATACATATATACATATATACATATATACATATATATATATATATATATATATATATATATATATATATATATATATATATATATATATATATATATATATATATATATATATATATATATATATATATATATATATATATATATATATTAGGGTGACAATGATTTATATGAAAAAAAATTTCGCAACCTACACCCCCTAGCGTCGTTCCAAATCATGAAAAAATGACACTGTCCAAATTTGAGCGAAATCGTTCAACCCTAACCCCTCCCCCAAAGAGCTTAAAGTTTGTATGAGATTTTTGGCCAAAATGTATGGGGAAACACTCGCACTTCACAAAATCGCCGCTAGAGGTCACTGTAAACTTCCGATCACTGACCTAGGAAGGAGTTGAGCTTTTGAAGATATGCTGAACAAGTTTGTCGAAGGCTGCAAGACAATCCAACCAACCGTTAAAGAGTTATTAACGTTTAAAGTTGGATACTGCTGCCTAACATTCGCAAAGGGCGTACTCCGCTTATCTCATGTATGTGAACCACGAGTGAAGGTGGGACAAAGTTAGGAAAAACTCATATATCTCTGAAACGATGAGAGATAGAAAGCTATGATGTTCCACAAAGTTGTAGAAGAATAAAAGGACTTTTTGTTTTTACTGGAATGTTTCAGGATTTCTCCGCAAGGTGGCGGTAGTGAGCCAAGCAATTTGAAGGGAATACTCCTATCTGTATAACGGTAAGAGATGGAGCATTTGAATGTTCTACTAAGTTGTAGAGCAGCAAAAAATATTTTCTTTTCTCATTTGAAAAATGCAGAATTCTATCACATGGTGGCGCCAGTGATCAAAATTAATTCAAGGTAATACTCCTATCCATACAATGGAAAGAGATAGTGCAATCTGATGTTCTGCGAAGCTATATAGTATTTCAAAGGCTTTCGTGTCTCGTTGTAAAAATAGAATTTAGGCCGCTTAGTGGTGCAAACAGCATAGAGTATGAATATATTTTAATACACCTTTTGAATGTATTCTATTTTTTCGAATTTTTACTCCTATTTCTTGTGCAGAGATTCTTTTATTATACATAACATGTTACAATATTTTCTTAAGACTATCATGCTATGATAAAACCTGTATTCTTAAATTTCTTCGTAACCCCATTTATATTTCTCCTGTTGCATTCATTTATATAGCATTTTTAATTTTTTTAATTAACTGTTGACTAACTTTAAGAGCGCTCTTGTATCAGAGATGTCGTGTATAGTGCCGCGCGTCAGTGCTTGTTTATTACCTCTCGCAGAAGAAGCGTACACAATGCACTGTGAATCCAGTTAGACTGGCATTGGTTGCACGATTATAGGGCTGATAATTTGGTTATTGGTGAGAACTACTAGGGTGATTCGAATGCCAATTAGTGACTTTTTCATCAAATCTGGCCTCACTTATAACTTAGAAATAGGCTGCTCGAAATATATATTCTGTTTTCTTACGCGGACTACAGGGCTTAAGTACTATATTGTGCTAGAATATTGCCAGCCTGGGATAAATACCTAAGTAGGCTACAATCCACTTCGCGCTGTGCTTCTATTATATTCAGCATCCCCCTTTTTTGCAAATAAGCATGCCAATTGCGCTACCGGCCAACCAGATCACCACATCACCAGATATTTGAATATTGATTTTGCAGATCTTCTAGAATGGGTGGATCGTCTCGACAGCTGGGTATTTTATGCGGTTCATCGCGCATGTTGCTCGCTATCGCCGGAGGAATATAGTGTATGTTGTTGTCGTCGGTGATCGTTGGTCGCCTCAAGACGTGCCATGTGCTGCGAACCCAATTCAAATGATATTGGTTGTACGAGTACAGGACTGATATTTTGGTAGTAGGCAAAGGATACTACGCCCATTTGAAGACATTGGTCAATTTTTCGTCGTATCTGATACCACACAAAACTTCCACACTGAACAATTCAAATCAATACTTTGGAATTGTAGTTCATGTGAGGTCATAGAAATAAGGATTACCATTCCACAGTGGTCCAGAATGTAAATTTAGCAGGAATTTTGAGATTTTTCTAAATCTAAGCAACATAGCCCTAATAAGTCTTTGGGGAAGTTTTCGTAGTTTGTGGGTTTCTTCTTTTTGTTAAAAAAAAACAGATAGGGTAATTGTACCAAGATAAAAAAAAATAACATTTTAATTATTCCAGCTAGAGCCAAATAATCTTCAACGAAGTTGTAGAACAACAAATCTTGGAAAAGTTTGCTGAAGACATGTGAGCTCTACCTATCATACTTTTCATTTTACAACTTATACTTTTATTTTAAAATTGAAGGTTAGGGTGTTTCTTAATGTTTATCAGAAAAACTGTTTTAGTCAAATAACTTTTGCGGTATTGATTTAAAAGTGAAGTAGTCTACAGACAACTTTAAGATTGTTTTAAGGAAAATAACTTGTTTCATGGCAACTATTATATCTAACTATTTTTGCCGATGAGTTATGAGCACTTTTTCGCCAACAATAACAATATCATTCATTGAGGCAAACAAATAATAATTCTTTTTCAAGTATAACTAAGGTCATTACCAGAGTTATAATTGAGCAAAAAATAACGAATACGTTATTTTCTAAAAGTTCATTAAGTTGATTACAAAAATTCTATTTTTGATATTATAAGTTCTTATATCTTTTGAATAATAGAACCTAGCGTTTTAATGTGGGTAGTTCTAATTTTTTAAAATCTTGAAATCAACTTTTAAATGGTTCGAGATAGAGCTTCGTAGAAAATAAAATTTAAAAAAACTTGATCGAAGACACTGGAACTCCATGTCGTGTATTTTCCATTTTACAAGAAATTTATCAAAAAAATAGGATGTTTCTTAACAAATGGTTTTCTTTATATAACTTTTGCAGTTTTAATTTTTCATAAGGATCACGTAAGAAAAACTTTCAGATATTTTGAAGGAGAGCATTTTGTCTCAATGTACCGAACCTCTAGCATCTCTCGTTAGAAAGTTATATATACTTTTTACTAAAAGTAAACTCTTTTATGAGTAAATATTGCAAGACGTAAAAAATATTGTATTTGCCATTTTTTGCGATCTATACTACAAAGCATGCTATATCACATGACAACAACGGTATTTAATGTTAAGTGTCCTAATCGAAGATAATGCTATATGAAAAAGTTATATTTTTTAATATAAAAAAGTTCTCATACCTTTCAAACGAAAATTTTTTGGCAGTTGGAGTTTTAAAGAAAATTATGCACCTTAAAATAATCTTGTACCCCTGTCCATAGGGTACTTTAGTGTAAAATGAAAACTTTTTATAGAAATAACACCGTTTTTAAGGAACACCTTACAGCTTACATTTGGATTTGTCAGGCAATGGAATGTATAAAAGCAAGAGCTTGCGTGTCTTCAGCAAATTTGGCTAAAATGTGTTGTTCTATAACTTCATCGATAATAGTCAAGCTCTATCTCGAACCGTTCAAAAGTTTCATTTTAAATATTGCTAAAGTTAGAACCACCCTTGCTTCTGTTTAAAGCAAAATAAAGGGCTTGTAATGTACAACAACTTTGCCAAACATATTGTAAGGCTAAATCATTTAATTTTAGCAAAAAGATAAAATTCTGCTAAATTTACATTCTGGAGCCCTGTCCATTCCAAAGTACTAAGTAACTCAACAGTGACATTTTTTCTAGGACCACAAAGTAAGCCAATAAAAGTGTGCTTTTTCGAAAATTGTACCGCGGCGGAACCCATTATACTATGAAGCGCTGTTCCGTTTTTGTCGTGACTAACGACTTATCGTTCAATATACGGGCCCTTTTCAAAATTTCGGGATGAAAGTCGTGTAAGGTTTGGAACGCTCACATCTTTTCATATCATACTGCATGGAATTAATCAATTTTCGGAATTTGTCGAAAATAAGTTCAACAATGTTGTATAAAATTTTGAGGTATGTATGACATGCATTAATAACGAAAACCTGTTTTGAGAAATCTTTCGAAAAAAAACTACTTGTAAATGGGGAAAAGTTTCAGCTCATCTCGGTCAGAGCATTCAATATGATGCACCAACCGGACACTGAAATGATGAGAAATTTTAAATGTAGGTCCGCTACAGTTTTATTTCAATTTTTTGTGTAGAGCTGTTTAGAGCGTACAGGGTTCTCCAAGGGCTGTAAAATACCGGGAAAAAAATATTTGTGAACTGTACACGGCTGGTGGATGAATCAATTTGTGTCATTACCTACTACTAGCAGAGGAAATTATTTTCATTTCTGATAGTTAGAGAGTAGCATGCACGACGAAAAACCGGATTTTAAACACCCGCCCGTAACCAGTTCGTGATTCTTTACTGTTAACTTATGCACCGAGCCGAAAAACACGGATTTTACAAAACCCAACTAAAACCAGTTCGTTATTGGTTACCGCTAATTTCGTGCACCGAACCACACATCTTGAACAAAATAATTGTAATTTTAGTCGGTTTCTATTAGTCGACCTATTTGAATAACCGGAGACTACATTTCAACATTTTTCCTGCATTCGTGAACGTTTTTCCTAATAAATCGCTGTTTTAGGCTTTTAAAATTGTATTAAAAAATTCTCATCTACAAAACAAATATTAAAAAGGAATTGTTAAGGTATGAGAAAAATTAATTACGATCAATTTAAAAAAAATAAAGACAATCGGTTGAGTGGTATTTCAGGAATCGTGATCACGGGAAAACCATTTTTTTACAATCGGTATTTCGAGATAATCGAGTTTAAAATTACCACTGCGCTTGGTAGACGAAGCACGGCTGGAAGCGCTGTAACTTTCGATCTATTTCTCGGATCTCTATAAAAACTTGGAAAAATATTCTCAAGGAGTTGTACTTTCAGATTAATTAATAAAAAAAAATCGATTTTTTGAAAAATAAAAAAGGTATGTAACCCCTTAAGCTTCATACAGTATATATGCGTCCTTATTCCAATTTTAATAACGAGACACGAAAGCCTTTGAAATGCTGTATAACTTTGCAGAACATCAGATTGCGCTAGCTTTTACCATTGTATGGATAGGAGTATTACCTGGAATTAATTTTGATCACTGGCGCCACCATGTGGTAGAATTCTGCATTTTTCAAATGAGAAAAGAAAATATTTTTTGATGCTCTACAATTTTGTAGAACATCCAAATGCTCCATCTCTTACCGTTATACAGATAGGAGTATTCCCTTTAAATTGCTTGGCTCACTACCACCACCTTGCGGAGAAATCCTGAAACTTTCTAGTGAAACCAAAAGATCCTTTTATTCCTCTACAGCTTTGTGGAACATCATAACTTTCTATCTCTTATCGTTTCAGAGATATATGAGTTTTTCCTAACTTTGTCCCACCTTCACTCGTGGTTCACATACATGAGATAAGCGGAGGACGCCCTTTGTGAATGTTAAGCAGCAGTATCCAACTTTAAACGTTAATAACTCTTTAACGGTTGATTGGATTGTCTTGCAGTCTTCGACAAACTTGTTCAGCATATCTTCAAAAGCTTAACTCCTTCCTAGGTCAGTGATCGGAAGTTTACAGCGACCTCTAGCGGCGATTTTGTGAAGTGCGAGTGTTTCCCCATACATTTTGGCCAAAAATCCCATACAAACTTTAAGCTCTTTGGGGGAGGGGTTAGGGTTAAACGATTTCGCTCAAATTTGGACAATGTCATTTTTTCATGATTTGGAACAACGCTAGGGGGTGTAGATTAGCGATTTCAAAAATGGTCGTTTTATTGTCACCCTAATATATATACATATATATATATATATATATATATATATATATATATATATATATATATATATATATATATATATATATATATATATATATATATATATATATATATATATATATATATATATATATATATATATATATATATATATATATATATATATATATATATATATATATATATATATAAACATCATTTCATACAAAAAGTGTATAATGCATTCATTATACATTTTCGATGAGTATAAGATTTCTTTAACCTGGCCTTTAATACTTGCACCGCTAGATTTGTGACTGGATTGGTGACCCTATTTATTTGACTGATTTACTATGAAATGTTACTATATGGTACGAGTGGTGTCGTTGCTACTGGTAACGCACATCAGAAAAAAATCACGCTTCCTCGTCTTGGGGTTCGCATTTTATTGCGAACATCCATTCTATCAAAATCCCCATTCGCGAATACTACATAACAAATAGCTACAGGTTGGAACGAGGCTGCCACCCCCACGACTCACAGCAGGCAGGGAAATTATGTGTTGCGCAACATCTCCGATTCGTTTGGGCCTTCTCTTGCTGAACTGTCAGACATAGCGGTAGGTACATAAAACCGTGAGATTCCGCCTACTTTTTCGGTGTCCTTTTCTGACAGAGGCGTGTGTTGCTGCTAATTATTACGTCTGCCAAAAATGGGCGCCTCCTTCCAAACGTGGAGCACTGACTTGTTGCCACAATAAATCAGACAAACTTACATTTGGTAGGATGTTCATTGCAATTGTAGTGTTTCAATGGAAAATGGTATGAATTATTTTGGTTTAAAAAATCCCAATCAAATCATGCGACTATTTCTTCTTTGAATTTTACTATAAAAGAACTGAAATAATCAGGTGCATGTTGTCCTATAGTGGATCAAACAGTTTTGAATTCATAAATAAATTCAATGCAACTTTCATAGTTTTCACCATGACATAGTGGGAAAAACTTTCAATTAACGTAAAAATATGACATCTCATGACATGTCGTTGCAAAAATGTTTAATAGCAATTGAGTGTGCAGTTATTCATACATCGAACCAAAGCAATGCTAAATTGCTGAAAATATATAAGAAATACAGGATCATTCATATTCACATTGTGCAAAAAAATCCAAAAATTACCTATTTTCCCTACATGCTGTCCAACATTTCTACAAGTAGAAAAATTAAGCATATTTAAACCAAAAGTATGTGTTATTGAATCCTATCAATTATTGTTTACTACTTTTTTACATTTTAACGACATTCAATTAGCTAGAGATTACTGGGTAGGGAAAGTTATGAAAATTGAGCCATAGTACTCAAGTGAGAGCAAGGATGTGAAGTAAACAGATCGGAAAACTAGAAGTGGCAGGGTCATTAGAACAGGCTTAATATCGTGCGGGCTTAATCTTTGTCTTCTGTTAATGAGGGTCGAGCTTAGGCAGTATAACTACGAATCACCCGAGCTCACTAACATGTGTCCTGGTAATGATAGACGTGTCCATCTTTACCGTGACAACCGTCTACTCATCTATCGGGTCCCATTCACCGATCATTTTGATGCAAAAATCGTTTCATTTCGAATATTAAATGGAATCAACAAATTAGAATTAAAGCGAAACATGGAAGCAGTACCTACAACACCAACATGACATAGATTTTCAGTATGTATCTCTTATTATTTCGCCATATAGTCATTTTTGTACGCTGCATCGCATCAAGCGCCATTTTTGCGCTTTTGTTATTTTTGTCGCTTAAAAAGCTAACTTGCAATTTAAGGAAATACATCTATTTTGTGGCTGATATTTCTAAGTAATCAATATACAAACAGAATGAACAAGGCACGCAGCACACGTTTTAGTCTAAGTTTCTGCGAATAAAAACTTAATAACCCAGAAAATTCAAAATTAACAATGATCGGTGAATGGGTCATTGAAAATATAGTCTCCTATTTACCGATCACGAAATAATTAATCACATACAGTCTGCCATTTCCAAAAGGTTTGAATACTCCGATTAGCACCAGCAACTGGCATTAGCTGTAGTTGAACGTGGTTGCAATTCGGACGAAATTTGCGGAAAGGTTACCCGGAAAATAACCAGTGCTTTCTAATGATGAAGTTGCGAATTGCCGAGCAGGTATCTAGATGTAATTTCTAGAATGCGTGAACGAGTGCTACTACAGATTCTCTTGGTGAGTTAAGCTATTGCTCAAATCATAACATAAAACGGGTATCTCTGATCAATGAGGAAATTTTGACCATATAAAGCTTATTTTAGTAACTGTACAATAAGAAAATTCCCTTCAACAAAATCATCGAAACAAAAAAAACAATTTCCTGGAAAACAATATTGGGTATGAAATTGCCTCAAGGTATGCAATTTACACAAAGTTTCGCTTGTAATTTCACTTTTCGATTCAATGATTCGACTGATCAAAGTTACCTTGAGAGCAAAGATTGTGAATTCAAAATAATATTATTATATTCTTGCACAAAAACAAAATAAACCACCCAACAATTTGAATCTAAGGGAATCAGTGACTGCTTTAAAAATACAAACAATTACATCTAATTGATATAAATAATGTTATTCGAAAATCGTCAGAAACAGTGATCAATGTTGCCCCATTTTACGATAACTCGAATCGAACTACGAAACTTCCAACTAGGTGAGGCAGGATGCTATATTCGTTGAACGAACTTTCTTGGGCTCTGGGTATGTATCATTCAAGTTTGGTGTTTTCGACAGAGTATAGTTGATAAACAGAATTTTAAGAGCTTTGGTTCTGATTTAGATAAGCAAAAACTAACCTAGATCAACTCTATCTTTTGACAGAGGAATCCCAATGAAAAAAAATCTCATGCAAAAGTGTTTATAAGTATCACATGGTAAATATCATCGCTAATGTCATGGACGATGATTCCCTTGAAAGATCCCAATCCGTTTGAAATGTATGTTCGTCTGAGCAAACTGTGCTTTCCTCTTTAACAAACCACACCGATTAAAGTAAGCGACAAGAACTAGGCTGATTAGTTTATGCTTGATGATGATGATGGTCCCACCTCATACCCCCACAAAGGTGTGAGCTGAACGAGTTATCTAGAAGATAATTAATATTTTAAATCATGACAAGACCAGTTAACAAAAAAAACGGACTGGTTCAATTTACAGACATAGCCTTTCCTTCAAAAGAACGTAACCAGATATATTTCGAATATTCCATCAACAACCAGGGTCCATCAAGAAAATTTCCATTCCGGGAAGATACTTGATAGAATCGGGAATTGAACCCAATAGCTTCCATTTCTGATAATTCTCTGTAAGACTCCTCCCGCCTGACCAAGACATCGGTACTACCACCTGCTAAGGTGAGAAGTGACGAGCCTAGTGGCAGTGCAGAGTCTAATCGAGTTATATCATCCACATCAGGCCCCTTTATTGAAAGTTGCGTACCACTAACCCAAGGCAACCCAGGGATATTCCTTTCCGGGAATACCCTGGATTGATCAGGAATTGAACCCGATATCTTGTTTTATCAGAAGAAATCACCAAGCCCCCCACTCAACGAACCAACTCCGTTATTGCCGCTATGGCAGCAATAACCGAGATTAACTCTATTGTCGAGCAAAGCCAGCAAAGCAACTCCATCATCAAATCAGACCCTGATCACAACAAAAGTCTAAAAGCTTCAATTCAACCCGATGAGCTCTTAGTACTGGTCACCATGTTCGATTTCAAGTTAGTCTCTATCTGTTTATCGCGCGCGTGGCTCAGACTTCTGTAGACATCTCATTATTTTTAAAAACTATAATAAACAATTAACAAAAATCCATCATCATCATAGCGAATATAATAACTTCGTGTGACTAAATGCAAATAATAGAAGAGAAAAAAAATACAATCTTCGTGGTATTACATAGTTATTCAAATAACTCCAAAATATGAAAATTCAACAAATCTGTCTACAAAGCAGATTTTACGTGTGAAATACATAGTGTTTTGAACTCCGCTAATGTTGCCGCACGTTTAATATGTCTAGGCATCGAATTGAAAAAACTTATTCCTTTGTACAACAAGGAGTTCTGTGATCTACTAAATAAAAAGTTAGGTGTTCTTGCATCAGACGCGTTTCTAGTGTTGTACCTATGCACATCACTTCCTCTTTCAATTCGATCACACAAATATCGAGGTAGCATTCCATTAATAATTTTAAAAATGAACACCATTGTTAAGTAATAAATTCTTTGCTTCACAGAGAGCCATTGTAATGCGCTTAGCATGAAACTAGAGGAAGTGTATCTGTTACATTTTAAAATTAATCGCATGATTCTATTTTGCAATCGCTGTAACCTCAATATTTGTGTTTGATTGGCAAGAAACAAAATGGACGGGCAGAAGTCAATATGTGGTGAAACAATAGATTTATATAATAAAATTTTACTACTAATTGTTAAATCATTTTTCAGACGACACAATATACCATACTTTTTAGCAATCTTTTTGATGACATTGTCGATGTGAGACTTAAAGGTTAACTTATCATCAATGATTATTCCAAGATATTTTAATTCACTAACGCGATCAATAGTCTCACCATTTATTTTAACGTTAACGTCAGGCCTAGTATTAGCCGAAGAGATAATCATATATTTAGTTTTAGCAACATTTAACTTTAATTGTTTAAATTTTAACCAACGAGCAAGGGAATGCAAATCTTCGTTCAAATGCGCCACGGCTTCATCTATATCCTTAGCTGCAATGAACAGAACAGTGTCGTCAGCAAACAAATTTAGGTCACAAAATCGTAAAACTCGCCTAATGTCATTTATATACATAATAAATAAAATAGGACCCAAGACACTACCTTGCGGCACTCCAAGAGGATTGTCGAGAGGACTAGATACAAAATCGTTAAAACTAGTTTTCTGAGTTCTATCACATAGATAGTTTTCAAACCACTTATGTGCTATCCCTCCGATACCAAATCGCTCTAAAGTTTTCAAAAGTAAAGGTCTCGAAATTGTCTCAAAAGCGCGTTTCAGATCCAAAAATACAGCAAATATAGTTTCTTTAACCTCGATTTTCTCTTTCCATTTTGCTAACACTAGATTCAAAGCGGTTTCGCAAGAGTGTCCCTCTCGGTATCCCGATTGCTCCGGAATTAGCAAATTATTATTATTCAAATAACTCATCAGCTGGCCCTTAATAACAAGTTCTAAAATTTTCTCTAATGTGTGCAACATGTTAATGGGGCGGTACTCTTCGGCTTTATCCGTCCCAGTAACTTTGGGAATAGGAATCACAAGTGACTCCTTCCAAACTGTCGGCACGTGCCCAGTTTGTAGCGATTCATTTACAAGATCCAGCAGATCGTGTCCGATGACATGAAAGCAATCCTGTATCACTTTTGCATTGACATTATCGATACCAGCCGATTTTCCCAAAGAAAAACAAATATCTTTCAATTGTTCAAAAGTGATTGGGTGAAATCCGTCAAATCTACAGTTAGTATTAATCGGCTGTGTTATTTCCACAGGTTCACTGACCAGCTCAATACTTTGATTGATCAGTTGGACACTGTTAACGAAATAACTGTTCAATTTTTCAGCTATTATTTGTTCAGATTGTTCTTCTATCCCGTTAAAAGTTATGGACTGCGAGGAACTACGTTTAGGTTTAATTAAATTCTTTAGGATTTTCCATAACTCTTTGCTGTTGTTTTGATGTTGATCGATCTTCCTTTGAATATATTCACATTTGGTCTTCTTCAAGGCCCGTGAATAAATATTTCGCGCGTGTGTGTACCCATTCCAAAGACGTTCACTATTAGTTCTGCAAAATTTCTTGTACTTTTTATCCCTTTTACGTTTAAGACGCAAAAGATCTAAAGAGTACCAGCTGTTCGATTTATTTGAATTAACAAACTTTTGAGAAACTAAACTATTTGTACACTCTTTTAACACGTTAGTTAGAACAGCTGCCTTGTTATCCAAATTTCCATTCAATTCCGTAAAATCCATGCTTCTCGAAACCAGTTGAGACATAGCTTGTTTCGAATATCTTTTCCAGCACTTGATTTTAACTTTATCCTCTTCATGGTTAGGTTCATTCTCCAGTAAAATTGAAATTGTCTCATGGTCTGAAATTTTA